>NC_081298.1:97060000-97705000 GCF_030435805.1 Mustela lutreola | reverse complement strand
CTCTATACACAATTACGCCCGTGATTTTGAATACTATAAGCTTCCAAATTTGTATCACTAACCCAGAGTTCTCCCAGGAACTCCAAACCCCTTTATCCAATTGTTCACTGGACAACACACCTGAAGCTAACATTCAGTCACAAACCTAGCATTTCCAAAATACAAACTCCTAATAAAAACTCCTGCAGTATGCTTTTTATATTGTCTCACTCATCTTAGTAAAGGAAAAGCCTATACTTCCAATAACTTACACCGTGACACCCCAGAACAAATTACCTTAACCATGTCCTGCTGCAGTTATTTTAGAAAACCTCCTGTACAACACAAACACGTCTATGGATAATAGATAGATGACAGACAGATAGATGGACAGATAGACATTGATCAATTGACTGATCTATAGATGGATGGATAGATGATAGATAGATAATCATACTGAAATAGTTCATTGATTCCTCCCTATTCCAAAAATTGGCAACAAAGATACATATTCTCAAGCTGAATTAAAATCTTCTTTCTACCTAAACTATTTCACAATGAATTCAATGCACCAAGTAAACTCATGATCTCAGAAATGGCAACACCTTGTTGGCAAAATGCAAGCCTGACACATTTGCAATTACCATTTTACCTTTCATTTTACTCCCATGAGTAAATGACTTGAAAGCAGAGGCTGTGTTTTCTTCATATAGAGATTCCCACACCTAGTTTAGTGCCTCACACATGGTAGTCACACTCTAAATATTTGTGGAATACGTTTAAAGTGATTTCAACAAAAAGGAAATAGAGTCGAGGTGAAAGATAAGCAATGGTGACTGTCATATGCTGCATAAATGCATTAGGAAATGCCATCTTGGGAAACTGATACTCAGATAATGAAGTTTCTAATAACACAAGAGAAAGAATGGTATCTTTGTTAATGCCCAATATCTATTATACCACTGCACAAACCATGGGATAATAATATTGTTACACAAACTCAAGACTTCTCAGGGAATGTATTCTGGTGCGAGCTGCCAGGCGTAACCAAGTACCTGCCCCGACTCAACATCCTCATACATGAATTGATACCTATTAAAATACACATGGCTGCTTTCTGAGGGCTGATGGGAATTTCCTGGCCCTCTTCAAAACTCTAGGTACTTGGGATTTCGTTACTTTTGTGGTTAAGAGAATATTATCTTCCTGAATTTCAGATTTATTTTCTGTAAAACGAGAGGGTAAAAACACCCAGTACCATGTCATGTGTGTGAACATTCAGTGAGACAATACTTGTAAAACAACAACCCCACTGCCAGGTGTGCTATAAATGCCAATTTTTTATAATAATTGCTTAGAATTTGCTATTTTATGATAATTATGAATGAGAAGGATTGAAGTTTTCATATTTTTTGATACCTTACCTGCCTGTCTGAAATCTCTCTGAGCAGTTTATCTCACACAGGACAGGATTGGAGGGTGGAAAGAGGAACAAATCTAAAGCAATCACAGATGGGGCTTCTTCCGATTGGTTTTTAGAAAATATTATTTTTCAGATGTACATTTCCCAGCCATTTCTCCTCTATTACTGTTGATTTTGGTTTATTCTAAGGTTCTTGGTTAGAGGATGGTGTACTTGCTAGGTGAGTGTACCTTGAAATCACTCTGGGTATTCTACGCTATGCAGGTCTACTCCCAGCTCTCACCCCCATGCCTGACTTTCACTCCCCACTATCATTCGCTCTATCTCTATGAGTTTTAACAGATATTTTAATTTTAATAATACCTTGCTGGAATACAATGTACTTAGAAAGGAATAAAGCTTAATTCCCATTCAGGAGCTTAATGAGAATTAAAGACCTAGCCAAGAATAAAGCCAAGTGGCGATTTCATAAGCAAGAATTAGCTTAAATAAAGGGATAGTTTGTCTAAAGACATGAGAAAATCCATTTTCCATTTTCATAACCAAGAAAAAAATTTACAAACTATGGATAGTACTTGTAAAACTGCTACAGTGCATAGTAATTCCTCAGTCCATGTGGTGTTCAGTTTGATTCAAATTTAGCTCTTCAAATGTCAGAGAATCTCTTTATTTGAGATAGGAATTTTCAAAATAGCACAATCTTATTAAACTTAATATATACAAAAACATAACACCTCGTAACTGACAACTAAGGGATGGGTAACTGGAACAATTAATATTGAACTCATGTTCAGGGAAATCAGCCTCACTAAAGGCTTGGGGATGGAGTGCCAGTTACTATTTGTATAATTCTGTTGTTTCTCTCCTCACTGTCCATGCCACCCCTGAGCACAGACAATGTCAAGCTCAGGAATATTTCTCCAACTTCTCCCAGGGCCAGACTTGGAGTAAAGTAAGTGATCACGTTGTAGGAGGTTTTTCCTACTCAAGCCATGTAGACAGCTGTTGTGTTCAGTGACCAAGACTTCAAGCAGTCTGAGCTGTCTGTCAGGGAAGGGATCCGCCGGCCTCCCCTCATCCATCACGGGTATATGTTGAAAGCATAGAAGCATCTTCATTAAGAAAATGATGCTACTGGGGCACCTGGGTGGCTCCGTGGGTTAAAGCTTCTACCTTCAGCTTGGGTCATGATCTCAGGGTACTGGGATCAAACCCCACATTGGGCTCTCTGCTCAGTGGGGAGCCTGCTTCCTCCTCTCTCTCTCTCTCTCTGCCTGCCTCTCTGCCTACTCTGTCAAATAAATAAATAAAATCTTAATAAAAAAAAAAGAAAATTATGCTACTTGCTAGATGTTTTGGTTGATTCTCACTTACAGTACAGTGTAGGTTTTTTGATGTCCAGCAGCATAAAAATAATATGTGATTATATGTGCAAATCTGGATACCTTTAGCTAGCTGCTAATTATGTGTATGAAATCTTTGTGTTTTATTTAGGGTCATCAAAAGGAGAAATCAAGGTGCACTCACTTTATTTTCCCCTGTAGATGACAACACTACCAATTAGTGACTCTTCCCTGTTTCCCAAAAGGAGGACAGAAAAAGTAGTTTTGCCGTATATTGTTAAATGACAGCAGAAGTCACATTTTTAAAATGTTAAAAAAATTTGAAGCTCTAAACTTTTAATGATATTTTGTATTAACAAAGGATTCTATCTACAGGAAAAGAGCTAAGGTGAAATAAGCACACACGCTGTTCATTCTGTCTCCAAACATAAGTCGGTTGGTAATCAACTTGAAACAATAAGGAGGCAACTTAATCCCAATTAAATGAAAAGAGTATTTATTTGCCCACTACTTAACTTGGAGTTTTTCCAAATCCCTCATTGTACAAGTTGTGTCCTGTTGTAAGGACTTCAAACCAGAGTCTCAATAGCAAACCACAGACCATTGAAATAAATTCAGTCTGAAATCAATTAAACTGCTGACGTCACTTGATTAATTTTCCAACACTAAGACATATTTGTTACACATTTTCACTTTGTTAACTTCAGGAAGTTCTCAGAGTCTCCTGGAAGCTTTTGGATAATTAAAAAAAAAAAAAAAAGTAAGGAGTGATTTCAAAAATATACACCAAACCCTATACAACTGTACCTAAATTCTGAGAAGCACTACAATTTGCTAGATGCACAGTAACAATTTTTAGGGTTTGGACTGTATTTTTAAAGTTTCCTTAAAGCCATAAACTTTATACAAAAGACTGCATCAGCCATTTAGAGTAAACTAGTTAGAATTCTAACTTGATCTTTCATTTCTTTCATCTGCTAGTCCCCTCTGCCTGAACTATTATGGTTATTTAGAAATTAATTACTTTTATTATCTTGCTTAAAATTTTTGGTGCTAAATAATGACACCATACTTGTGTCTTTATTTGTTTTTTTTCCACATGTTCTTACCATCTTTCCATATCTGTGTGCAAATGTGGTACAGTTAGTATCAAAGCTCAAATTTAAACTTCACTTGGTACCAAGACAACTAAGTATCTCAGATTGTGTCCTTTGCCTTATTAGATCCCACAGATGACCTTCAGTGAGTTTCTCTAATTCTTCTAGCACATGAAGACAGTGAAGAATTATCAAGCAGGACAACTCCCACAAGAGCAGTGAAGTATTCCTCCTGTTGCCTCCCCTTCTCAAAATGGAGCCCCACAGCCAGGCTGCCAGTGTTCTCTGCTGGCCCCAGTGCCCCAGTGTTCTGATACTCTGTCCCATGCCTTTCAAAGGGTCTGACTATATGCTTGTCTCTGACTATTCCAACAAATAGCATTTGCTCCTTGTCTTATTTTTCTGAGACAAATTTTTTAATCTAACTAATTACTTGATTTCAAAGTACATTTAGCTTAATATGAATTTAGCAGCACCCACACAAAAGATAAGAACCTCCAGTCTTTCAGAGATAACTTTTAAAATACTGTTGGGGTTGGGAGTCAAGATGGTGGAGAAGTAGCAGGCTGAGACTACTTCAGGTAGCAGGAGATCAGCTAGATAGCTTATCTAAAGATTGCAAACACCTACAAATCCAACAGGACACCAAAGACAAGAAGTGCAACAATTCTAGAAACAGAAAATCGACCACTTTCTGAAAGGTAGGATGGCGGAGAAGTGAATCCAAAGCGACAGGAAGATAGACTGTGGGAGTAGGGGCCGGCTCCCGGCAAGCAGCAGAGCAATGGGTTACAAAATCAGGACTTTAAAAAATCTGCTCCACTGAGGGACATCGCTCCAGAGGCTAAACCAGGGTGAAGCCCACATGGGGTCAGAGTGGCCCCAGGTCCCACAGGGTCACAGAAGGATCGGGGGAGTCTGAGTGTCGCAGAGCTCACAGGTATTAGAGCAGGGAAGCTGGCTACAGAGACAGAGCCAAGGAGTGAGCTCTCAGCTCAGGGTTACCTTGAACCGGTCACAAGCTGGGTGAGCTAGGAGCACAGCCAGAGGCCAGGGAGACGGGAATGATTAAGTGCTTTCCTCTGACAGCGCACTGAGTTGGGCCCAGAGCTCTTGGCTCCTCAGGGCCAGAGATTGGGAGGCCGCCATTTTCATTCTCGTCCTCCAGAACCCTACGGAAAGCGTTCAGGGAAAAAAAGCTCCTGAAAGAGAACCCGAGCATATTACTTAGCCTGGCCCCTAGCAAGGGCGGTGCAATTACGCCTTGAGCAAAGACACTTGATAATCACTACAATAGGCTCCTCCTCCAGAAAATCAAGAAGAAATCCAGTCAGGGCCAAGTTCACTTACCAAGGAGAACAGAGAATTCCAGAGGAGGAGAAAGCAAAGCATGGAATTCATGGCTTTCTCCCCATGATTCTTTATTCTAGAAGTTAATTTAATTTTTTTTCTTCTAATTTTTTTTTTAACTTTTACCCTCCCCTCTTTTAACATTTTTTAACTAGTTTATCTTAACAATACCTTTCATAAAAAAAAATACTAATCATTATTAAACCTTCATTATTATAGTAATATTTTATCCTTCATTGTATCTGACTTTATTTTTTGTATACACATAGGGGTTTTTCTTCTAAAAATTTTGGGGTACAGCTTCTAATAGATGAAAATATACCCTAAATCTAGTTCTGGGCTTATTGTAGTCTCCAGCCCAAGCAAAATCTCACCACTTTCTTTTTCTTTTTTCTCCCAACCAACTTACTTTATCAACTCCATTTTTAGAAAATAAAAAAATTTTTTTTCATCTTTATAGGCATATTCCATCCCTTCATTCTGCTTATCCTTATACATGTTTTTCATTCTTTAAGATTGTGGGAGGTAGTTTCTTCTAAGAGACCAAAATACTCCCCAAATTAAGTGAGTGACCCTGTTATAGTCACCAGTCTAATATATATATATATATGTATATATATATATTTTTTTAAATTTGTTTTCTTTTTTTTAATTTTTTTTCTCTGAACTTCTTTTTATCCTCTTTCTCCCCCCCCACCATGATTTGGGGGTCTCTTCTGATTTGGTTAAAGTGCATTTTCCTGGGATCTTTGCCACCCTTTTAGTATTTTATTTGATCCTTCATATATTCTTATCTGGACAAAAGGACAAGGTGGAAAAACTCACCACAAAAAAAAAAAAAAAAAAAAAAAAGAATAAGAGGCAAAACCAAAGGCTAGGGATCGAATCAATACGGACATTGGTAACATGTCAGATCTAGAGTTCAGAATGATTCTCAAGGTTCTAGCTGGGCTAGAAAAAGGCAGGGAAGATATTAGAGAAACCCTCTCTGGAGAGATAAAAGCCCTTTCTGGAGAAATAAAAGAATTAAGATCTAACCAAGTTGAAATAAAAAAAGCTATTAATGAGGTGCAATAAAAAATGGAGACTCATACTGTTAGGATAAATGAGGCAGAAGAAAGAATTAGTGATATAAAAGACCAAATGACAGAAAATAAAGAAGCTGAGCAAAAAAGAGACAAACAAATACTGGACCATGAGGGGAGAATTCAAGAGATAAGTGACACTATAAGATGAAACAACATTAGAATAATTGGGATTCCAGAAGAATAAGAAAGAGAGAGGGGAGCAGAGGTATATTGGAGAGAATTATTGTAGAGAATTTCTCTAATATGGCAAATGTAACAAGCATCAAAATCCAGGAGGTGTAGAGAACCCCCCTCAAAATCAATAAGAATAGGTCCACACCCCATCACCAAATAGTAAAATTTACAAGTCTTAGTGACAAAGAGAAAATCCTGAAAGCAGCCCAAGACAAGAAGTCTGTAACATAAAATGGTAAAAATATTAGGCTGGCAGTGGACTTATCCACAGAGACCTGGAAGGCCAGAAAGAACAGGCATGATATATTCATAGCACTAAACAAGAAAAACATGCAGTCAAGAATACTATATCCAGCTAGGCTATCATTAAAAATAGAAGGAGAGATAAAAGCTTCCAGGACAAACTAAAACTGAAAGAATTTGCAAACACCAAACCAGCTCTACAGGAAATATTGAAAGGGATCATCTAAGCAAAGAGGGACACTAAAAGTAGTAGATCAGAAAGGAATAGAAACAATATACAGTAACAGTCACCTTACAGGCAATACAATGACACTTAATTCATATCTCTCAATAGTTACCCTGAATGCTAATGGGCTAAATACCCCAATCAAAACACACAGGGTATCATAATGGATAAAAAAACAAAACCCATCAATATGCTGCCTATAAGAAACTCATTTTAGACCCAAAGACACCTCCAGATTTAAAGTGAGGGGGTGGAAAACAATTTACCATGCTAATGGACATCAGTAGAAGGCTGGGGTGGCAATCTTTATATCAGATCAATTAGATTTTAAGCCAAAGACTATAATAAGAGATGAGAAAGGACACTATATTATACTCGAAGGGTCTGTACAACAAGAAGATCTAACAATTTTAAATATCTATGCTCCTAACATGGGAGCAGCCAACTATATAAACCAATTAATAACAAAATTAAAGAAACACAATGACAATAATACAATAATGGTAGGGGACTTTAACACCACCCCCCCTCACTGAAATGGACAGGTCATCCAAGCAAAAGATCAACAAGGAAATAAAGGCCTTAAAAGACATACTGGACCAGGTGGAAATCACAGATATATTCAGAACATTTCATCCCAAAGCAACAAAATACACATTTTTCTCTAGTGGACATGTAACATTCTCCAGAATAGATCACATCCTGGGTCACAAATCAGGTCTCAACCAGTATCAAAAGATTGGGATCATTCCCTGCATATTTTCAGACCACAATGCTCTGAGACTAGAACTCAATCACAGGAGGAAATTTGGAAAGAAACCAAATACATGGAAACTAAACAGCATCCTTCTAAAAAATGAATAGGTCACCAAGAAATTAAAGAAGAATTGAAAAAATTCATGGAAACAAATGATAATGAAAACAATGGTTTTGGTTCAAAACCTGTGGGACACAGCAAAGGAAGTCCTGAGAGGAAAATATATAGCAGTACAAGACTTTCTCAAGAAACAAGAAAGGTCTCAAATACACAACCTAACACTACACCTAAAGGAGCTAGAGAAAGAATAACAAAGAAAGCCTAAACCCAGCAGGAGAAGAGAAATAATAAAGATCAAAGCAGAAATCAATGAAATAGAAACAAACAAACAAAAAACAATAGAACAAATCAATGAAACTAGGAGCTGGTTCTTTGAAAGAATTAATAAGATTGATAAATCCCTGGCCAGACTTATCAAAAAGAAAAGAGAAAGTACCCAAATAAATAAAATCATGATTGAAAGAGGAGAGATCACAACCAAAAAAAGAAACACAAACAATTATAAGAACATATTATGAATAATTCTACACCAACAAATTTGACAATCTGGAAGAAATGGATGCATTCCTAGAGACATATAAACTACCACAACTGAACCAGGAAGTAATAGAAAACCTGAACAGACCTATAACCAGTAGGGGATTGAAACGATCATCAAAAATCTCCAAACAAACAAAAGCGCAGGGCCAGAAGGCTTCCCAGGGGAATTCTACCAAAGATTTAAAGAAGAATTAATACCTATTCTCCTGAAACTATTCCAAAAAATAGAAATGGAAAACTTCCAAACTCATTTTATGAGGCCAGCATCACGTTGATCCCAAAACCAGACAAGGATCCCATCAAAAAAGAGAATTACACACCAATATACTTGATGAACACAAATGTGAAAATTCTCACCAAAATACTAGCAAATAGGATTCAACAGTACATTAAAAGGATTATTCACCACGACCAAGTGGGATTTATTCCAGGGCTGCAAAGTTGGTTTAACATCCCCAAATCAATCAATATGATACAATACATTAATAAAAGAAAGAACAAGAACCATATGATACTCTCAATAGATGCTGAAAAAGCATTTGACAAAGTACAGCATCCCTTCCTGATCAAGACTCTTCAAAGCATAGGGATAGAGGGCACATACCTCATATTATCAAAGCCATCTATGAAAAACCCACCGCAAATATCATTCTCAATGGAGAAAAACTAAAAGCTTTTCTGCTAAATTCAGGAACACGGCAGGGATGTCCACTGCTATTCAAGATAGTACTAGAAGTCCTAACCTCAGCAATCAGACAACAAAAGGAAATAAAAGGCATCCAAATCAGCAAAGAAGTCAAACTATCACTCTTTGCAGATGATATGATACTGTATGTGGAAAACCCAAAAGGCTCCACTCCAAAACTGCTAGAACTTGTACAGGAATTCAGTAAGTAAGTTGTCAGGATATAAAATCAATGCACAGAAATCAGTTGCATTTCTCTACACCAACAACAAGACAGAAGAAAGAGAAATTAAGGAGTCAATCCCATTTATAGTTGCACCCCAAATCATAAGATACCTAGGAATAAACCTAACCAAAGAGACACAGAATCTATACTCAGAAAACTATAAAGTACTCATGAAAGAAATTGAGGAAGACACAAGGAAATGGAAAAATGTTCCATGTTCCTGGATTGGAAGAATAAATATTGTGAAAATGTCTATGCTACCTAAAACAATCTACACATTTAATACAATCCATATCAAAATTCCATCCAGTTTTTTTCAAAGAAATGGAACAAATAATCCTAAAATTTATATGGAACCAGAAAAGACCTCAAATAGCCAAAGGAATATTGAAAAAGAAAGCCAAAGTTGGTGGCATCACAACTCCGGACTTTAAGCTCTATTAAAAAGCTGTCATCATCAAGACAGTAGGATACTGGCACAAAAACAGACACATAGATCAATGGAACATAATAGAGAGCCCAGAAATAGACCCTCAACTCTATGGTCAACTTATCTTTGACAAAGCAGGAAAGAATGTCCAATGGAAAAAAGATTCTGTTCAACAAATGGTGTTGGGAAAATTGGACAGCCACATGCAGAAAAATGAAATTGGACCATTTCCTTACACCACACATGAAAATAAACTCAAAATGGATGAAGGACCTCAATGTGAGAAAGGAATCCATCAAAATCCTTGAGGAGAACACAGGCAGCAACCTCTTTTACCTCAGCCACAGCGATTTCTTCCTAGGAACATCACCAAAGGCAAGGGAAGCAAGGGCAAAAATGAACTATTGGGATTTCATCAAGATCAAAAGCTTTTGCACAGCAAAGCAAACAGTTAACAAAACCAAAAGACAACTGACAGAATGGGAGAAGATATTTTCAAATGACCTATCAGATAAAGGGCTAGTGTCCAAAATCTATAAAGAACTTAGCAAACTCAACACCCAAAGAATAAATAATCCAATCAAGAAATGGGCAGAAGACATGAACAGACATTTCTGCAAAGAAGACATCCAGATGGCCAACAGACACATGAAAAAGTGCTCAAAATCACTCGGCATCAAATCAAAACCACAATGAGATACCACCTCACACCAATCAGAATGGCTAAAATTAACAAGTCAGGAAATGACAGATGCTGGCAAGGATGTGGAGAAAGGGGAACCCTCCTACACTGTTGGTGGGAAATGCAAGCTGGTGCAACCACTCTGGAAAACAGCATGGAGGTTCCTCAAAATGTTGAAAATAGAACTACCCTATGACCCAGCAATTGCACTCCTGGTTATTTACCCTAAAGATACAAACGTAGTGATCCGAAGGGGCACGTGCACCTGAATGTTTATAGCAGCAATGTCCACAATAGCCAAACTATGGAAAGAACCTAGATGTCCATCAACAGATGAATGGATAAAGAAGATGTGGTATATATACAGAATGGAATACTATGCAGCCATCAAAAGAAATGAAATCTTGCCATTTGCAACGACGTGCATAGAACTAGAGGGTATTATGCTTAGCGAAATAAGTCAATTGGAGAAAGACAATATCATATGATCTCCCTGATATGAGGAAGTGGAGATGCAATGTGGGGGGCTTGGGGGATAGGAAAAGAATAAATGAAACAAGATGGGATTGGGAGGGAGACAAACCAAAAGAGACTCTTAATCTCACAAAGCAAACTGAGAATTGCTGGGGGTAGGGGTGTTGGGAGAGGAGGGTGGGGTTATGGACATTGGGAGCGTATGAGCTATGGTGAGTGCTGTGAAGTGTGTAAACCTGGCGATTCACAGACCTGTACCCCTGGGGATAAAAATACATTATATGTTTATAAAAAAATTAAAAAATTTAAAAAAACACAAAAAATCACTGTTGGTTATATGGAGCAGCAAGATACATAAAGACAAAATTAAACAGTGGCATTTCAATTTTGGGAAAATTTTTTTTAATTTCAGAAAGAACAAAAAGTAATGTAACAATACCCATACATTACCTCTTTCTTTGTTTGTATAGTGGTGAGTATCCCCGCCTGTCACCCATACATTACCATCTAAAGTTAATGGGTTAGGTTTTGGCCGATTTAGTAAACTCTACTTTTTATGTTGCTAATTAAATAAATATAGATATACATATAGATATAATGTCATATATATGGTATATAAAGATACTGGCTCATTTATTTATTTATTTATTTAGCTATAAGAGTTGAACATCATAGCAAAGCTGAAGTTTACCTGAACCAAAATGTATAGCAGTTCTTTTCTCTTATATGTGTCAGCCAGATCTAAGTCATGATCATTAACAACAAAAAGATCTCATTAGAAAGAAGGAAAAATATCAAATAAGTTATGCTGCTTTATGATTATGAATTAATAAATACTCCTCTTACTAAGTGTCCACTGAGTAAATGTCAGATGTTATACACACACACACACACACACACACACACACCCCATTATATATATGCACGCAAACATACATGTATTCTACTTGTTCCCACATGGATGGTGATCCAAGGTCATTTAGCCTTCATTTTTAAGATAAGGAAACAGAAGCATCTGTAGTTAATGACTTCACCACAGGCTCAGCAAATAGAGATATGATCTGAACTTTAATCTGTCTGATGTATAAACCCGTATTCCTGACTAAGGCCTCTGTTCATTCTGTCACCAAACATGAGTTAAAATTTGACATTTTTCCCTTTTTTGCCACCAGTCAGGTTTTGTTTTGTTTTGTTTTGTTTTCTCACAAATTCTATACCAGGTAGTAATCATTATAAAAATAACATTTTTGAAGAGTTTCTTATTTTTAGAGGACATTTAGATCTGATTTATTTCACTTAATGACCTAAATAATCAATTTGAGACAGTTGGTACGTTTTAACATTTGGATCATGGCTTATTATTTGACTAATACACAAGCTGAGATGGGATTTGGCTGAAATGGTGAAGTATCAATGCGAAAAGGGAATATTTTTGCAAATCAAAATTATTGCTTTAGCCAGATCCATTTTCATAAATATTAAAACCAATATTTACTGGCTTGGATTACTTCTCTCATAGGGCATATCTAAGTTAAAATATTAATGTTGGCAAGGAATTCGTTTATAACGTGGCCTCATTGCCATTTGACATTTTAAAGCAATTTGAGATATTGACGTTTTTGTTGTTGTTTTTGTTTTATCTATTTTTTTACTGGAAGAGTGACTATTGTTTAAAACACATTTTAGGTCAATTTGACTCAGCTAGAAAGGAGGCTTATGATGTAGCCTATTTAGCTGGTAAAATTTCTCATTGAGTTGGATTTCCCAAACCTAATAAATCAGTATTATTTTTCTGTGAAACTGGTTTATATCCAATGGGATTTTTTCCCCATAAATAATATATGTAAAACCATGTAAACAACTAGCTGCAGGGAATTATTTTTCCTCTTTATTTGCCCAAAACTTGAATAGTATAAATGACATTGTAGGAAAAATTGATAAGCAACCTGATGGAAGTAACCTACCTCAACCGCTTTTCATGTGTCCATTTAGATCTTTCCAACTGGTAACCCAACTAGTAATCTTATGTATGTCTGACTCATTTGCCTTAAATGACGTTATCTTCTTAAGCTACTGTATGTAAAGAAATTAATATCTACTTTTTCTTGAAAATCAGTCTTTTACAATGTCTCTCTAAACCTCAGTGAAACCAAAAGTATAGTTTTAAAAATATTATTGTTCCTTAGTTTTTGGTATTACTTTTGTTTTTATTGTTACAATAAGTGATGTAAAGAAAAATGCCTAGGTACCCCCAGGGCTTCTGGATCATCTAGACCTTTAAAATCCAACTACACAGCTCAAGACCATTCCGTTTATGGTTGAAAGCTCAAGAAACACCCTTCCTGGGATATCCATCATGGCCCCAGGGTGGGGGTATATGAAGGCTTGCATTCTCCTAGTCATTGGAGCCTCTAGATTTGGTTTCCATCCTGTCATCTTACTTCCAGAGCCTATTTCATTTCATCCTTTGCAGGAATGCTGTGACTCTCCCTTAATTTTGCAAGCAAAGCATCAATAATGCAATGTTGTGGCATTTAGTAAGTATTTGCTCAAGCTCTGGAAATAAATCAGAGGCCTGCTTTGTAGCTCCAAGTGAATAATTCCCAAAAGAGAATATCAGACTCCACAGTTTTTAAAGTTACTTGGGACATCCCTTCAAAGAGAAGTTCTCACTGCTCATTCTTTGTCCTTTTGATTGAGCCTGGGCTATTTTCCTCATGACCATGCACCCACCCTTCCCTTCCTCCCTTTTCAGGCCCTCCTCATACCATCTCTTCCACTGACTGCTCTTTATTTCTCAGATCGGCCATGGTATTACTCTCTTTCTCTTTCTTTTTCTTCAATTGTCTTGTATTTAGGTGAGTCTTCTGAATACATTTCATAACCAAAAGTTTCATTCATAGGTATTTCTAAATTAGGGGGAAAAAAAAAGTCATCTACCTAAGTCTTTTTAATCCCAGCAAAACAAAATGTATTACTTTCATTTTCCCTTTTCCTTGAATTACTCACTTATTTTTAGCCAGTTATTTTTTTTTTATTTAGTTCTACTGACAATTATTTTGGTAGTTTATTTGAAATCCTTTTTGAAGAATGTGTTATATAAACTTTACTGTATAAATTATAGATAGATGGATGATAGATAGAGCTACACACATGGATACGTACAATGTTTTATCTTCACTTACTTTCTTATTGTCTGATGCATCACACATCAAAGGTCTGACAAATATCTGAATTCCGAAAAAAACAAGCAATTTGCTTTAGAGTAGTAAATCGTACTTTTCAGTGGGATAACCTAAAATTTTAAAAACTACTTTTTCAATGTTCTGAAATCATGATATTTATTAAGCTACATAAGTACCATGTCCCTTCCCTAGTGAATTTTCTTTGGAACGGTTAACAAAATTTACTTGCACCCCCCACCCTTTTTTTGTGGGACTAACACTGTTGTACCCAGTGCTGAAGCTAGCAAATCTAAAGGATCGTTCTTGCCCTAGAACTTTCACTGTATAAATAGCTAAAAGAAGAATGCACTGCAATTACTCTGCATTTGCTTCTAATTGTTCTAATTACCTCACTACTCTAGAAATATTCATTCCTCAGCTTTGATTTTGTTGCCTTATTGTTTAGAGAGAGAAAGAGCATTTTTTATTCTTCATCATAAATGTGCTTGTTTGGGGGAGAAGGGGGTATTTCTTCTGTCCTGTATATTAAGCAATGCATTTCCCATAAAGATTACTTTTAAAGTCATCAAAGATGTGACATTTATGGTATCAAAATATGAAAGAAGAATTGTGCAATGGCAGCACTCACTGCTTTCCATAAAGCACTTTCCATGATGAATTGATTAAATAGGCCAGGAGCAGAGTTAAACAGATTTCCATGGATCTCATCCAGATAGCATTTTTACCAGCCTGTTCTTATGCAGTGCCAGGAAAACTGTAAATAAGTTACTGACCCTTCCTGAGAGCAGATACTGTCAGAAAGTTCACTGTGTTTTCAGCTTATAAGATAAAGGCCTTATGGTTTCATTACCATTATTATCATCCATATCACCTAATGGTCTCGTGCTAAATTCCAGACAAAGCATGAGGCTGAGGGTTTTACAGACATTATCTGGAATACTCACACCAATCTTGAAAGACAAATAATGGTATCTTCACTTAACAGATGAGAAAACTGAACTTCAACATTTTAAATTGTGTTTGCAACTCCTTAGAACCATGTTTATTTACTTCTGTTTAAGACCAGTATTAATTTTTCCTACACTAAGTTATATGCATAGTAAGATGTTACTATCAAAAACCACATGGGATGAAACTCTGCTATTTTAAAATTACTAGACAACACTGAGATGATCAAGTTCAACTTTTATAAATTTCAACAGGCCCCTATGTGCCTCATACTATAAAAAGTCAACTAAACATTACATTTTTCCATATGCTCACATTTTTTTTTTTTTTATGTGTGGGATCCATTTTACGCTTCTCTACTCTTTCACGTTTACAACCTCTTCCACTAATGGTTATATCCTTAAAAAGCACTGGGCAACATGCAGAACAGGACAGTGATCCTGGAGAGAAGGAAACACATGCGGTGAACCCCAAAATTGTTTCATCTGTCTGCCTCAGGGCATTTTGCTGCCACCAATCCAAGCAGAGTCAGTGTCTCCCAAAGCTGAGGAGGTAGACAAAAAAGTTCCAAAATACGGAAGGGGCTGGAATTTGCAAGGCAGGACACCGGAGAGGAGGAGCTGTGCAGGATGAGAGTGGAGGCAAAGTATGTGTGGGTATCACTGCAGATACTAAGCTGGGGCTCAGCTGGATATTTGCAGCGCTGGACTCCACACACCAGAGCAGAGATGGCTGCCAGGGAGTTGAGAGCTAAAAGGTTTTGTCAAAGGTTGTGTTGTATGGGGGAACGTTGGAATAAAAATAAATAAGTAAACAGAAAAAACTTATAATCACACTGATAAATGTTAAAAGCTCTCAGAAAACTAGAAATATATGAAAAATTTCTCCATACTACAAGAGACATCAATGAAAAACCTATGGCTAATATTATATTTCACCGTCACTAAACATAAGTTATGTTCACTCTCATCAGTTCTGTCAAACAGTGTGTAGTAAGAGTTCTAATCTGTGTGATGAGAGGACCAAAAAATAATAAGACATAAAGTTGGAAAAAGAAGAACTAAATCTGTTAGGTTTTTTTTTTTTTTTTTTTTTTTTGGCATATAACATGATCATTTACATAGAAAACCTTAAGGAATCTATAAAAACTACTATGTGGATTTAGTAAGATCATAGAATACAGAATATATGAAATCTGTTGTGTTTCCATTTACTAGCAACAAATATTTGGAAAATAAATTTTAGGAATAAAATCTTTTTAGAATACTATCAAAACATCACAATCTAAAAGAATACCTAAGAAAATATGTGCAAAATTTCTATACTGAAAATTACAAACATGGATGAAGAAATTAAAAAATTAAAACTATGTTCATGGATTGGAGGACTCAGTATTGTCAAGATGTCCCCCTGCCCCAAAATGGTATGTAAATTCAGTACAACCTCTCTCAATATTCCAGTAGGCAATCCAGAAGAAAAAGATACACTGATTCTAAAATTCATGTAAAAATGCAAGAGTACAGAAAAGCCAAGTGATCTTTAAAAAGAAAAACAGAGTTGGAGGATCACACTATCTGACTTAAAGATTTACTATAAAGATACAGTAATTAAGACAGTGTGGTATTGACATTAGCATAGAAAACTGTGTCATAAGAACAGACTACAGATTCTAGAAATAGATTCACTGTTCAACTCATTTTTAATAAAGGGACCAAGTAAATCCAGTAAGGAAAGGAAAGTCTTTTTAACAAATGATTGTGTGACAACTGGATAAATCTATAGGAAATAAAAACAAATCTACACCACTACCTCACACCATTCACAGAAAATAATTTGAGATACATCATTTGCATTAAGAGAAAATCCATATGCTTTTAGAAGAAAACAAGGTAGAACATCTTCCTGACCTTGGAGTAGGCAGTCTTCATAAAGTGGACATGAAACATACTAACCGTACACACACAAATAATAAATTAGACTTCGTACAAAATTAAAATACTCTGATCATCAAATAATATTATTAAGAATATTAATACATGAACCACAGACTGAAGAAAATATTTGCACCACTATGTATCTGTTATATTGTATATACAGAATATATATGAAACTCTTTAAAAAAATAACTAATTAGAAGATTAAGCAAAGAATTGAGTGGATATTTTTTTCTTAAGGATTTTATTTATTCATCTGACAGAGAGAGAGAGAGAGCTAAGCAAGGGAGGAGGAAGAGGGAGAGAAAAAGACTCCCACTGAGTAGGTAGCCTGATACAGGACAAGATCCCAGGACATTGGGCTCATGACCTGAGGTGAAGGCAGACTGAGTCACCTAGGCACCCTTAAGTGGATATTTTAAAAGAGATATATGAACAGCCCAAAAGTACATGAAAACATACTTAACATCATTAGTCATTTGGTAAATGCAAATTTAAACTATAATGAGAAACCACTTCACAAGCACTAACATGGTTAAGATTTTTTAAAAAGACTGATAATAACCAAACTATACTACAGAGGAACCAGAACTCCTAAATATTTCAGCTAAGACTAGATGATGGTATAACCACATTGGAAACTTCTTTGGTGAGTTCTTAAGAGTTAAACATAAGTCTATGCTAGGACCTGGTGATTCCAATTCTCAGTATATATGGAAGAAGTATGTAAACATATGCCCACAAAGAGATTTATCTAAGAATACTTATAGTAAGCTTACTCATACCAGTCAACACTGTGGAAGCAGCTCAAATGATTATTAAGAGAGAATGGATAAAATCTATTGCATTTCTATACATTAAAAAATAACTATCAAAAGAGAAATTAAGAAAATAGTCTCATTTAAAATTGCACCAGAAGAACAAAATACATAGGATTAAATTTAGCCAAACAGAATAAAGACTTATACATTAAAACATTAATGAGAAAAAGTAAGACATTAATGATACTATTATTAATTAATGTAAGACATTAATGAGAAAAAATGAAGACTGCATAAATAAATGGACAAATATCCCATGATAATGTATTGGAATCATTAATATCATTAAAATGTCCATGATCTCCAAAGCAATATACAGATTCAGTGCAATCCCTATCAAAATTCCAATGGTATTTTTCACAGAAATAGAACAATCCTACAATTTGTATGTGACAATAAAGACCCCAAATAGCTAAAGCAGTCTTGAAAAAAAACAAAGCCAGAAGTATCACATCCTCTGATTCAAACTACACTACAAAGCTCTAATAATCAAAACGGTATATCACTGGCATACAAACAGACACAAAGCTCAATGGAACAAAACAGCGATCCCAGAAATAACCCACACATATATGGTCGATTAATTTATAACAAAGGAAGCAAGAATATACAGTGAGAAAAGAACAGTCTCTTCAATAAATGATGGTAGAAAAACTGGACAGCCACATGCCAAGAATGAAACTGGAATGCTATGTTACACCATTCATAAAAATAAACTTAAAATGAATTAAAGGCTTGAATGTGAGACCTGAAACCACAAAATTCCTAGAAACATGCTCTGATAGAAGTCTTGGCTGTGATTTTTTTTTTTTTTGATTTAACTAGAAAATTCCTAGCACTAAAAAAGGGCATTGACAGCGGAAAAATATGACAGTAAAAAAAGCTACTACATTTAATCTCTCCTGGGTAATCAAAGAGAACACTGAAACTTTGGGTGAATGTTGCACTCCACAGCAAGGTAATGCAATACCTTTCACTCCTTCTTCTATATGTCTCCAATTACTCAATCTGCTCTTTTTGTTGTTGCTCCTAAATAAGACATTATTTTCTGTTAAATTAGTTGCAAAACTCTCCAAATATAAATCTTGACAACAAATGCACTATTTCTCAAATACATAGCTGGAAGAAATGTTTATTCCAAAAATGTGAAAGGCCACAAGGGCAAAGAAAATGGAGAATTTGAATAGAAGTAATGAAGTGGTCTTAATTACAGTGCTGAGATGAAACTTACCATGTGGAATGTTTTCAATAAACATAACTCTTTTGATTACCATTTCAATTAGCCAAAAATCTCTGCTTTCATATTTAGCATCGATTTGCAGTTGAAACAAAACATTTGATATTTTATATCCAAAAAGGTATAAAAAGAGTAATGTTTTTCAGGAGATGACACAATGATGCCACTCTATTTTGTAACCAAGAACTTCAAAAAGCAATAAACATTAATGGCTATTCCACAGTTCCTGAGGGCCCGCCGTGTCCCAAACACTGTGCCATGTCAGAAATACAAACAAAAGAATAATAAAATCACAGCCTAGGACACGGTCTGGCAGAGAGTGACTCTATACTTTATACACAATATAAAGACTTCAATGGGGCTGTGTTCAAACAATTGTGAGATGCCTTCAAATTTGTGTTTTAATTTCAGAATTTTTTGCAGGAAAACATTCAAAAGGAAGCCATTTCTCTAAAGGCCCAAAATAGACATTCATAAAGATTTCTATTTTAGTATTTATAAGAAATTGAAAACAAGGGTGCCTGGGTGGCTCAGTCAGTTAAGTGTTTGCCTCCAGCTCGGGTCATAGTCCCACTAAGCCCCACATCAGGCTCTCTGCTCAGCCAGGAGCCCATTTCTCCCTCTCCCTCTGCCTGCCTCTCTGCCTGCTTGTGCTCTCTCTCTCTTTGTCAAATAAATAAATAAAATCTTTAAAAAAAAAAAAAGAAAGAAAGAAACTGAAAACAATCAAGGTGTCCAAAGATAGTGACTGATTATCTGAGCCTTGATACATCTACACCACGAAATAATATGCAACAATTTAATAACAAATATATCTTAGTTTACCACCATCCCTGGCTTGGGGCAAGACATTTTACCTTTTCCTACGTCTCAGATTTTCCATCTAAAAATAGCCCTAAAACATTTTCTTCACTGTTCTTGCAGACGCAGGGGATGAATGAAAACTAGCATGTAAATACAAGCCTGAAAGGACCCAATTACTAAAGATATTAATCCCCCACAATTTTAATAAAATGGGAAGTTAGTAAGTGAAAGCACTGCCTCTTCATCACAAAAACTCTACATTCCTAGGCTTAAGAAAAAATTATTTTCATGATTAGGAGACTGATAAAAACAACATAGTAAAAAACAAAGCCTGTTCTATTCCTGTGGGGTTTTCCTATGCTGACTTTTCAAACTGAAGAGGTTTTCATAAGCATTTTCAGTTCACCACCATATAGACGCCTAAAGTAGGGAGATACGTTATCCATTGCCCTGGTTTACACATAACGATCCTACATTTTTCTCATGAGAACACTTCAGGCTCCATTTTCATTATGACACCCACTTCATAATTCTTGTTTTAGCTCATATTATGGGAAAAGCAAAATATACAAAGCTTCTTCAATCTTACTTTAGTTTGTAGAACAAAACACCCAAAGAAGCGTAAATACATAACGCACAGTGCTGGCAGTTTCTCTCGCCACAGTTCTGGTTACCTCTTAATAAAATGGCAGAAGTGGGATTTATTCAGACTTCAGATAACAGAAAACAAAATGGATATCCTTCGGTTGGAGCCGTCTCCACTGCATTCAGAACGGCAATTTAATTAGTCCTTCCTTTCGACTTTAGCCCATTGTCCCTAGCCCTGTTCTTGTTGTCACATCAAACAGGAGTCTGCCTTTTTCAAAAGAATTAGTAGATCATTTTTATTAGTCAATGACTGAAAAGTTCACAATAGTAGAGGAAATCATAAAAAAAAAAAAAAAAAGATGTTCCAGAAAGGTTTATTCAATTTTCCTTAAAATAATATTATGTAATAATCAAATGTTATCACACCCAGTTGCTAAAGGCCAGGCAGTCATCTAAGAAAACTACACCCTCTGCCCCACCTTAGTTTGGTCTGAGCAAAAAAGGTTTGTCTCCAGGCAGGCCCTATAAACCTGTTCCAGTTCACTACTGATCTCCCTCTTTTATACCCTGATGATTGAAAAGAATGACATCCAATCACTTGTCCTTTCCTTTTTGGGACTCTGAGAAACGAGTGTCACTATTTTCTAACAGAAATATTATAAAGTAACAAGGTAAAAGCAAATAGAAAATTTCACCATATACAAAATCAAGATTAAAGACTATCTCTTCCTTGATTCCTTCTTTTCTTGTAGCTCAAGAAATAATCTCTTGGGAAGAGAGTAGTCTAAGCTTTGCTCTTGCAGTTAAAGAAGTCTGTGAAATCCCCCAATACAGCAAGCATCACAATGGAGTGAACCAGAAAAGTGTGCTAGGCCTGCATCTGTAGGATTCTCTAAGAGTGTCCCAGTCCTTCAGATTCACATGACCTAGTGTTGTGACAGTATGGTCAGCCACCCAAGAGAGAGAATAAAGATTCTTCAGGCACAGTGCTCTAATCTATAAGATTGAATGTGAGTACTTCCAAAACTCTGCCATATCCAATTAAATCGGATTTCCTATGTTTTTCTGGGAGGGCCACAGTCTTGGAAATATTCCATGTTTCCTTCTCCCTCAGCCCACAAATCAAACAACTCACCAGATCCTTTAGTTTTTGCATTATGAACATATTGTAAATTAATACACTTTTCTCAGGCACCTTCATCATACCCCTGTTCAGGCACTGACCAATACATGGGCTGCTGAGATAATGGATCTCATGTCTCCCCTCAACATCTTCTAGACCTCTATCCATACATTCACCACAGAGATTATCAGAGTCTTTCCACACCACAGACACTCTTGAAACCTGCCAAAGTCTCCATATGTCTTCAGAACAAGGTCCATGTGTCCCATCATAGTGGAACTACAAATTCAGAGACCAAAGCCACCCGTGGGGCTGGGGCAGGGCTCTGGAGTCAGAAGGACTTTCATTCCAGGCCCTGCTCTACCATACACTAGGGCCAGGTAGTACAGGCACTCTCTACCTATGGGACTGAGGGAAGATTTACTTAAACACTCTACCTATGGCATTTCCTCACAGTAGCCAGGAACAAAGTAAGCTCTTAAGAAATATTAGCTCATTACACTATCATTTACTCTACTTTGACCAAACAATCTGTGTGAGGTTTTTTATGGTATTTTAATTTTATTTTCCCCTACTGTTATTTTTTTTCCTTTTCTTTCTCTTTCCATTCAAGGAACTTGCCAATTATTTCTTTTCCCAGTCTACGTGATGCCCCCTTGTGGTCCTATTTCCTCAAAGGCCCAGAGGTGTGTGGTGGTCCAGAAAATAGAATTTTCTGGCCAGTCTCTCAACATAAGTCTAAGCCTCAGGACAATTCATGTGTTGTTGAACAAAGCTTTAGGAAACCTGCAAGAAGTGTTCCCTACAGTTGAAACAGAAATTCTACCTGAGAAACCGGGAGAGAGAATTTTGTGGAACCCTGGGGCAAGCAAGGGCCTGGCTCTGCTTTCTGTCTGCTTCCTGGCAACCTGAGAAGACCCAAGTGGGCAAGAGCTGCTCACCGCATTGAGAGAGACAGGTGCCCCAGTGCCCACATGGTATTTAGCTCACAGTGCATGATCAATAGTTATTGACCGAGATATAACCGAAGTGAGCTATTTTCAGCTGGTGACGGATAAACTAGACACAGAGCTGGACCACAGTCCTATGGCAGTCTATTTCCTAAGGATCCCTTCTCATAATTCTTCATTTAGACATCTTACTCTTAATATCAATATCTTTCTCCCCCACTCACAAGCCTCTTGTGGATATTGGAGCCATGAGGTAAAAATTGCCACCCCAGAACAGGTGTTCCCATATTCTTAAATCACACTCACTTGGGACAAGATGAGTTACCAAAAAAAGATTGCTATTTTAATGACGCTCATCCCAGTCATGACTGGCTCAGGGCTTTCAAATCTCCTCCCTCAAATGCAGCAAATTTAGAAAGCCTACATTTTTTTAAAGCATTCTAAAAGATTCAACAGTTTTCTTCATGTAATCAGAGACACTAATTATCAAGCCTATTTCAGATAAAGTAGTAGTTAATGCCAATTTATCAAGATGGGAAGTGAATTTGATTTTATTTCCATTGCGACTGCCCAAAGGCAGGTGGCTTAAGGCAAGTATATTTAGTTTAATGAGACTCCAGGGGATAAACAGTCTAAGTTTGAGCACCCTCGTTATGCATCAGCAAATACACTGACCTGCCTGCCGCAAGAATTCAGTTTATATTTACACAAAACATGACCATAGCCAGTCCACTGGTATAAATGTAAGATATCCGAGCTCCTTTCTCCAGATGGAATTTCTGTCATCCTACTCCAATATTTGTATCTCGAGCTTAATTTGGAAGTAATTTCTGGTCTAAGTGCTTCTTCCTTCACCTCTTTTAAGCCATTTCACAAAGCTATTATTTTCTAATTTTCAGGGATAGAGAGGAGTCTAGAGTGACTCAATTTCTAAGTATTTTATATTTTATTCATTAACGTGTTCTCATCATAAAATTGTCAAGGATTTACTATTATGAAGATTCAACACTGCCTAATCCAGAGGTCCCAGAAAAATGCAGATGAATGCAAGAAAATATTAACCCATCACTGCAGTACCCAGCGGTAGTATTTAGGCAGGTCACTCACCTGCGGTTCATTGCACTTACACTAGTAAACTGAGGTTAATGAGGAAGAAAAGACCAGAATGAATAAACACACATGAAACATCTGGAATTCTTTCTTAAAGGATTGGGTCTAAAAGGAAAGCTATCATAGGTAGTTTATATGAGCTGAATTTGGGGGCAAAGCCCTTCATGCCCAGAACCTCCTTTTCCATACCCCCTTACCCCAGTTCCCGAGACTGAACTATGATTTGGAAGAACACAGATGGGAAATCACTGCAATAAAATATTCTGTCAAATTATTACACATAAGTAAATGGTGTACAGTTCAAAGGCGGGGTGGAGAGAGAGAGAAGATAAAGGGGAGAGGGGAGGGAGGGAAAGAGTGAGAGAAAGAAGATGAATCTGAGAATTCTAGTTCTATTCTCAGACAGCATGCATTTATTTCAGTTCTTGATCCCGCTGAAGTTACGTGTAGCCATGTAATTTGCTTTGACTCGTGGAATGATGGGCGGTTATTTCCCTTTGTGTTTGTGAGAGCTAGTGTGAATATGCCATGTTCTCTTTCCCTCCTTCATAGGCACTAGAAACACTCCAGCTGACCTGTGGTGGACATGGGAGATGAGCAAGAAATAAAGCTTTTTCTAGTTAGACCATGGAGGCTGTTTACTACCACAGCATAACCTACTCTCCCTTTATTGATATAAATGAGTAACAGTAGTGGGATACAGCTACCACCCTTAGTCCTTACATCTGTATCACTGCATTAAGGTTGAAGGATGGGATTTGAGGAAACTAGCACTGGAGACTGAAAAAATGGTGGTCCGCCTTATGCAGAGATGGAACATTGAATAGATTGCCACCTGTAGTTCTTGGAAGGCAGAACATGTTCCTAACAAACTTGTGTCTCTAGGGGGCAAGGACAGAAGACAAAATGTTGGTAGCATGTGTGATAGTTGCTGCAACCTCTGTTTAGTAAAGTAACATAAGCAAAAGACAATTTCAGAAAATAATCAGTTTGTAAGCACAGAATTAATGGGGGCAAAGAGTTCACAAAGAGATTCATAGAATGGGGGGCAAAGAGATTCATAGAATTCAAAGAGGCAACTCTTTCTCAATTCAAACCTGGTGGTGGGGTGAGGGGTATGCTGAGAATGTTTTGAGGGAGAAATGCTATTAAAATCCAAGATTAAGGGGCGCCTGGTTGGCTCAGTGGGCTAAGCCTCAGGTCATGATCTCAGGGTCCTGCATCGGGCTCTCTGCTCAGCAAGGAGCCTGCTTTCCCCCTCCCCCTCTGCCTGCCTCTCTGCCTACTTGTGATCTCTCTCTCTCTCTCTGTCAAATAAATAAATAAAATCTTAAAAAAAAAAATTCAAGATCAAGTCAAGTATGGCCACTCTTCCTTGATTCAAATTTCTTAATTCAATAAGTTCTATCAATACAAAGATCACTTTAATTTGACAAAGTTGTTAAGAGACAGAGACTAAGTGTAGCTTTCTCTCTGAAGCTCAATAAACTCAAGCTACCCACAATGAAGTCACAGAAGACACACGGATCAAGAGTGAGGCTGTAAAGACACATCACAAACTCGTAAGACCATATATCTAAAAAAAAAAAAAAAAAAAAAACAACAAAAAAAAACCTGTGAGTATCTGTGGGTCTTTGCATAAAAAAAAAAAAAAAAAAAAAAAAAAATGACCACCAGACATGAGGAACTGCTATGGGCTGGATGTTTGTGTTCTCCCCAAATTCATATGTTGAAGCCTTAATCCCCAGTGTGATCGTATTTGGAGGTGGAGCCTTTGGGCGGTAATTAGAAGATGGAGTTCCCATGATGGGATTAGTGTCCTCATAAGAGGAGGTAAGAGAGCATGTTCTGTCTCTCTGCCATGTGATTACACAGCAGGAAGGCAGCTGTCTATAAACCAGGAAGAGGGCCCTCACCAGTCACCAAATCTGCAAAAACCTTGATCTTGGACTCTCCACCCTCCAGAACTATGGGAACTACATGTTTGTTGTCTAGACCACCCAGTCTCCGGTTTTCTTATTTTAGCAGCCTGAACTGACTGAGACAGGTACAAATTAGTCCACATTAGCCAGACGTCCAAAACCTTGAGCTAAATAATGCAAAGAGATACAACATGTCAGTTCTACATCTTGAGGAGGATACTGAGATACAGCAGACCAGAGACCCAATCTGATTGAGACCTATACATAGTAAAAGGATGAAATAAACCATTGTGGTTTTAAAACTCCAAGTTGTGGGGGTGTCTTGAACCACAGAATAACCTAACTCATCCTGATATAGAAATAAATATTTCTTAATGTTAGAATACGAAAGATATGCTTTTACTTCATATGCATTTGTGCTTCTTTTAAAAATTAATGTATCTTAATCATGTAACAAAATACTACAAAGTTTAAAAATCATTACTTTTATAACAGCATTAGATATAAAATAACACAAATAAATTTTTTATGAATTTACATGAATATAAAAAGTTATGAAAAATAAATTTTTAAGGGGCACCTGGGTTGCTCAGTGGGTTAAGCCTCTGCCTTGACTCGGGTCATGATCTCAAGGTCTTGGGATCGAGCCCCATGTAGGGCTCTCTGCTCAGCAGGGATCCTGCTTCCTCCTCTCTCTCCTCCTGCCTCTCTGCCTACTCTGATCTCTCTCTCTCTGTGTCAAATAAATAAATAAAATCTTAAATAAATAATTTTTTAATACATACTACAAGAGGAAGAGTTAACTATTTGGAAGCAAAAAGAGAAAGAAAGGGGAAAAAAAGTTAAAACTTTACTCTCACCCAAAGAAAATAAATTCTTAAAGTCTTGACATCAACCAAAGTAACTTTTCTTTAATTTCTGTTAATTATTGGAATTGGGGTAATGCCAACAGTAAACTAACACAGCTCTTACTATGAGCAGAGTACTGTTCTTAGTGCCTGACATACACTAACTCATTGATCCTAACTCCACTGAGTTATTACTGTCTATTATCACTCCTGCTTCACATATAAAGAAACTAAGAAACAGAGAAGCTAAATATGTTACCCAAGTTTACACAGTTATTAAGTGAAAGATGAAAACTGGCTTCAGGATCTGTGATCTTATCCACTATGATGTCTTTATTGCCTCTCAGATCATCTGGGTTAACGATTCTTTAGGATAACATTCATTTGAAAAAGCTTTCTTTCTAAAATTGTTGGGGAATTCTCTTTTATAACATTTTGCTCTTATTTACTATTTTCATAAACAAAGTAGAAAAATGAATATGTTGATAGTAGTGAAAAGAAGCATATGACTTTAATACAATTGAGCAAAATATGGAAATCATTAAGTGTAACAAATTGTTAAATCTGAATCCTCAATTGGAAGGAAATTGGACCTTTGAATTTAAGCCAACCGTCTGTGTGTTCAACTATGAACAAAAACGACAGAATGAAAGAACATCTTGGAAATGTAGGAAACATTTTATTGCTAGTTGGACCTGAAAAGAAAGAAACTAAAACTTCCGGAAAAATGGGAGAGGACATATGAATTTGCATAATTTCACCCCCAAGACAGGCTGAAATTAACAAAGGAATCAAACAAAGGGAAGGATGAAATGAAGACATGGCTTCAACTTATGTTACAGCTCGGGAGAATCTGTACAGCAGGGGTCTTTGCCTCTATTGGATGAAGCTTCTGAGCAAAGTGTCAGATCAGCCAGATCTCCATCCTGTGGCCAGTTTTGCAACTGACCCCCTCCTTGTTGCTGTCTCATATGTCCATGAACGCTAAGTGCGCTATCCGTCACACACACAGAGCTTTCTTCTTCTACCTGGTTTCCTAAGTGCAGAGATAGTGCTTTCCTAAGTGCTTTCCTAAGTGCCACCGGGAACATCTGCTGCTGTTGGGAAACTTCTTTCCCATTTGGCCACCACTGTCCCCCAATTTATGTAGCTATTCTTGCCTGAACTTTCCAGCACAGTTTCCATTCAATTCTTCTTTAATCCCTTCCGGCCGTAGCTTTCTGCTATGCTAGATACTGGTTGCAGTACAGACATCTCCCCAGAAGCATCTGCTACCGATGTAGGAAATGTTGGAGTTCGGAGCCAATGGCCAAGAAAGAGTTCTTGAGAAATCTTTGGTGCAAAAAGCCGATTTTATTAAGGCACAGGGACAGGACCCGTGGGCAGAAAGAGCTGTACCGGGGTCATGAGGAGTGGCTGATTATGTACTTTCAAGTTGGGAGGGTTTAGGAATAACCTATGTGTCTTTGAAAGCAAAGATTCCAGGGCCGTGAGGGTGCTAGCTATTGTTAGGAAAAGGCCATTTATTACTCTCTAGTAAAAACACTAGAGACCCTTCAGATGTGTATCAGTCAGTCATATGCTTGGGGGATGATTGTCAACATGTATCTTGGGGGGTGGTGGTAGAGATAAAGGAAGTTTCCAAACGAATTTTTAGATGTTAAAGGAGACTTACAGCCTCCTGGGGGTCCAGATAATGTTAAGCTAAGATTGCTTTTTGCCCTAAGGAAAGTATTAACATCAAGGCAGCTGAGTTTCTAGAGGAATGCCACTCTGTGTGTTTCAAGGACTTGTCAATGGGCTTTACGTAGTAAGGAAATTTAATTTTTCTTTTACCTTTGTTTCCCACATCACTATCATCAGAGACATCATTCCCCATATCAAACTACAGTTTGTTCCTATAATGCAGAATTTCTTTTATACGATTCCCAGAAGCCAAATTCCTTTAGAGGGAGGTGAATTAATACTCTTAAAACTAATGATAATAATAACAATAATTATGGTGTTAATAAAGATAATATTTGCCCTAGATTCCATTGATTCGTGATAGGTGCTGGCTGGGACTCAGGCGGCCCCTGGATCATGTGTCCAATATGCTATTGTCCCTGTTGATTAACAGGCCCCATTTACACCATACCAGAAATTCCTGAGTGCTTTTTTTTTTTTTTTTTTTTTTTTTTTTTTGTATAGCAGCCTCCTCAGACTCCAGAAATGATACAGATTCTTCTCTATTTGTAGTGTTTTCTACATCAGAATCCAAGGTGAGGAGAGGGGCAGAGGTACAGAAGATGCTGGTGCTCAGCTGTTCTCTTATTTACTGGAAGATTTCATTGTGCACTGTTGATTTTGATGGCAAATATACACTCTTCTTAGCTCTGTCTAGACACAAATAAATCAAAAGCAGCATTTACTCTAAATCTACAATCACTCAAATAGTATCTTCTATTCTCAGCTATCAGTCTTCTACTGGGAACGTTTCTAAAATCTGTCACTTCTGTTAGGGTGAATTGCTCCCCAGAGGCTAAATAAAGAGAAAAAAGGAGGACTCCCCAGAGCTGTTTGCCTTTCAAGATTAAGTACCTCAAATCTGGGGTCAGAGTTGGAGATGTTTCGTAATTTTTAAAATAATATTATTGAGTTGAAAATATTCCCTGAGTGAGTTGATGTTCATCATAGGAAGCGCAGGGGTAAAAACCATGCCATGCCAAGGATCTGAAAAATATTCAAGGCAGCATTATAACAAAGGAATAGGAATGAATGTTCTACTAATATTCTAATATTCCCTGAGGTTTTCAGAGCCCTTTGTAACAGGGACCATGTAAGACTGCTTAGTTTTCCACTGCGATCAAATTATTTTTTCATTTCAGTCATGCCCTGGAAAGTAATTAAAAATTTTTGATTTGTCCTGTTAAGATAATCACACTAAAAATATTAGAATTTTTTTCTAAAATGTATATATGGAATGTATACTATACTTCTCATTTCTTCTTTTCTAAGCTTCTCTTTCTTCTAACAAGTGGACTTACTCCTTCTCCCGTTCACTATTCATTAGCTACCCTTTGACCCAGAGCTGTTAAAACAGCAAATATCCCTAACGAATATACCTAAATGTGGCTCCTTAGTAAACACACTGTCAAACATTTCTTCTGGATGCCTGCCCCAAATGAACTGATAACCTGATAACCTGATTTAAAAACAAAAATGTGGGGGGCACCTGGGTGGCTCAATGGGTTAAGCCTCTGCCTTCGGCTCGGTTCATGATCTCAGGGTCCTGGGATCGAGCCCCGCATTGGGCTCTCTGCTCAGCAGGGAGCCTGCTTCTTCCTTCTCTCTCAGCCTGCTTCCAATCTGTCAAAATAATAAATAAAATCTTTAAAAAAAAATTTAAAAAAAAAAGGTGGGGTCAGCTGAGGTGAGCACCTATGTAGGAAGGGGAACTTGTTATTTCAAAGAGTTTAACGTAGAAATCTATGATGACAGCCAACAAATGAATGATCCCTTTTGTGACATTCACTATCAGGAATATGCTTCAAAATGTGTTCTTGGCATATGAAAAATGCAAAAATTTAGTAAAGTGTGAATGTTCTCTGTTTTGCTCACAGATCATCCATTAATATCTTATGGGGAACATTGGCATAGACCTTCATGTTTTCAGCCTTTTTCAAATAATAATGTATTGGGAGTTTCTTTTCCAAATCCTCAGGAGGTAAAGCAACATATAAATTGAAGTTCTTGGTATCAAAGGCATTCTCATTTCAGACCAGTCTGTCAAGGGACCATTGTTCTAATTCACATGCTGCCAAAAGCTGCACATCGGTGTGTGGGCTTGAGTTTTACAGTGAGAGAATTTCTGTGGCTGGATTTGCCACTGAAGTTGAAAGGTTAATGGTATCCACTGAATGAGATGAGAGAATTTCATCTGACTGCATGGTAATAAAAATGAGTTACTATTTCATCTAAACCTTTGCTTGTTAGAGATAAGGAACTTTCTTCGACAGAAAGTAGAAGGAAGAAAGGAAGCATGGAATGAAGGAAGGAAGGAAGGGTGGGGGCAGGGAGGGAGAAATGGAAGGGAGGAAGGAAGGAAATATCTGGGCTGAAATTTCAGATATTTCACTCTCAGAATGATTACAATTTCAATGCCTTAACTTTACTTAAAAATAAAATGTCCACATGTCAAAATTGATCATCAATAAATTCTACCATAATACTGAAGCCATGCTAAGTAGTTCTAGTCAAAAATTATAAAATAATTTACAACTGCTTCCAAAGAGATCATCTTACTAATTTATTGAGGAGACTGGTGTGACCCTGACAGGTTTAAGAACCTTTAAAACATTTGTAGAAGGAGCAAAGGCAGGATGGAAAAATAAAATGCAATGTCTGCCTTTTTACCTACTCTTTAAAGTTCCCTGAACCCCTTCGATTCAAATCTATTTGCATGCAGTAAACTTTCATAGGAAGCCTCTCCTCAGGTAGACTTCACTCCTACAGGTGGTATATAAATTACTCCAGAAGGAGCTGAAATAGGATGTGAAAATATAAGATAGATATTTAACCAAGCAGAACAGAGCAACAAAGAGACAGAATGGCCAGCAGACCACCGGGGAGGTTTCTGTGACCACATGCGATGAGAAGGGGAAACAATACTTCTGGTCCCACGGCTGCTATCTTCTGCTTCTTTGGTTGTAGAGTTTCTTGTTCTTTCTCTTTTCTCTGATTTTGTCTTTATTCTGTGCCCCAAAATTCCCTTGCATTTAAAAAAAAAAAAAAAGCACATACAAAAAGAACAAGAAATAAAATACCTCTTACATAATGACAAGCATGCATGGATTTATTTTATTAAGGTATATATCTAATTTTTAAACATTAAAAATTCTGATGCCTTCTGTTTTTCTACTTATAAAAGTTGAAATGGTAAAAGGAGTTCTTCGGAGAGAAGAAAAATAATACAGGCTCATATAAGAAACAGCATAAAGACTCATAAGGGAAGGGACAGAAAACTGAATGGAAAGAAATCAGAGAGGGAGACAAACCATGAGAAACTCTTGACTCTGGGAAACAAAATGAGGGTTGCTGGAGGGGAGGTGGGTGGGGGGACGGGGTAACTGGGTGATCGGCATTAAGGACGACACGCGATGGGATGAGCACTTGGTGTTATAGGCAAGTGATGTATCGTATCATTGAATATGACATCAGAAACTAATGATGTACTGTATGTTGGCTAATTGAATTTAAATTAAAAAAGTAATACAGTTCAGAAATTTGGATCTACATAAAGAAAGAGCAATAGGAAAGGAAAAACTTTCAAGGAAAACAAACCTTTTATTTTTCTTAACCTAACAAAGAACCATTTGTTCAAAACAATAATAGCATCAATGTATTCAGTGATTATAGCTTGTGGATAAGGGAAATCAATGACAGCAATATTATAAGGAGGAAGGACTCAGGAATGCCCTGTCATAAACTACTTCACAACACAGTACACAGTACCGTGTTATTTGAAAGTGGGCTTACCTTAGTTGTAAATGTATGTTTCAAATTCTAAGTCAACCACTACAAATATTGCTAAAGAATATAACTGATACGGTAAAAGGAGAGAAAATGGAATTAAATAAAATCATCAGTTGAAACCAGAGAAGGGAAAAGAAGAGGGGAAGACAAAATAAGAAACAAATAATGAGGAAAAAAATATAACTTATGTATGCTGAGTGCAGCCTTCTGGGAAAATCACAGGTGATGATCTGAGAGGCTGTCCCACGAGAAAGTTACCATTCTATATTGTCCCTTGCCCAACTCTTTATAGGCATGTGGAATTCACCAAAGTAGTTTCCCCACATATGTTCTATTGAATTACAGCTCTGAGTGAGTATCACAGATGGCCACTCAGTATGGCACCTAGAGGCCACTTTGGAAACAACTTGATTCATCAACTCAACTTCTTTAATGGCATAATCCCAAGGAAGAGATACATTGTATCTCTTTTTTCTACTTAGAAATTAAAAATAAATTCTTTAGATTTTATCTATATAGATTATATCTATATAGGTATAATCTATATATATATAGATATATATAGGTATAATCTATAGATATATATAGTATAGATAAGATATAATCTATATATAGATATAGATATTGATTATACATAGATTCTAGATATAGATTATACCTAGAATCTATATACACATATATATGCATATATGTATGTATATATATACATATATGTGTATATATACAATATACATATACATACATATATACATATACATATGTATAAATGTATATACATATATGTGTGTATACATACATACATATGTGTATATACATATATACATATATATACATATACATATTTATACATATATATGTGTGTATGTATATATGTATAAGAAGTTTTCCAATGTCCCCATTTCTCCATAAATATGCTGCTTGTATTTGAATATTTCAATGTAAAAATCTGCATAACTTTCATGTCTCTCAAGAGTCTCTTAATCCAGAGGTTTCCCTTCCCTTCTTTCTCCTTGCATTTTCTTCTCGGAGTAAACTAAATTCATATGCCCTATCAGGATTTCCAGATGCAGGATTCTGTGGCTCACAACTCCAGGTCAGGTTTTTTTGTTTTTTGGTCTTTTGTTTTGTTTTGTTTTGTTTTAAACATGTTCCCCTGTCTCCTATGTTTTCCATAAACTGGTTGTTCGATCTAGAATCTGGGTTGGATTCAGGTTCCATTTTTTATCTAGAACCCGTCATAGGTTTCCATCAGATGTACATATTAGACTTGTGTAAAGCCAAAATCCACGTCCGCTATCTCCCTTTTTGAAGCTAGGCACGGAGGCATCTTTGCTTGCTCAGTTTCCTTGCGTTGGTATTGATTGTCCTTTATCCTGAAGCTGAAATTTCCTTCTTGAATCTTAAAGAATCTGTCCAAAGGTAAGAGTGAGCACTTCCAGAAATGCTCGCTCTTCTGCCTATCCAGGCAGGTGAGTACATGTCATGAACACTCAAGTCTGATGCACTCCGGAGTGAAGGTGCTATGTCCCACTAACATTAAGAGCCCAGAATCATAGGGAGCTGGAGATTCACGACACTGAAATCCAGCCTTCAGTGAGGGTTCATTTGCCTTTCTCTCTAATATCACTTTTCTAGATGCACCCACACATAAGTGTGGGGCAGTGGCCATCTGGAAAATTGAATGGGGCTATAACCAAACAACCAGGCCATGTTTAATCTCAGGTCTTCTACTTTTATTGTGTCTGTGACCTTAGAAAAGTCACTTAACCTTGCTGAGTCTTATTTTCCTCATCTCCATAATGGGAATGACATACATTCTCAGGATTTTAATTGCATCCTGTGCTAATTAAAGCATAAAACACACTTAAAAGTACAGAGCAAAATACAAGTGTAAGTTTCCTGTAGCTATATATCAGATGCCATTAGTAGGCTAGTATGAAAGGGATCCAGCCTAGATGAAGCATGAGTGATTAAAAGGAATAGACATCCTTCACTATGTGTCAAGCACTTCATGTATGAAGAAAGGAATAGCGAAATGACAAAAGAGTGAAAAAAGAATATTTCACGCAATGTGCATGTTTGAGGTTTTCACTGATGATCTTAACTAAAATCAGGTTCAACTAACTGTAAACACTGGAACAAGTCCCTACAATATGCTTCATCTTGTTTAAAGCTCAGAAAAATTCCACATAAGTTTATTATTACCCCCATTATGAGGAAGAGGAACCAAAATTCAGAGAAACTTGCCTGATTTCAGTTTAGACTTCTCTCTTAAGAAAGACTGTGTTGGTTATTGAGATTTCTTTGACATAACGACACGAGCAAGAGAGCAAGATTATAGGAATAAATGGTAAAGGCTGCAGTCCTGATCATTAAAGAAAAAAGCCATTTGAATTAAGCTGGTCCATAAATCACTAATTACCATATGCTGAAAACAGAAGTAGTAAGATTAGTCGGAGGTGAAGAGGTGACAGGGAAACAGTATTAGGTACTTGGCTACCCACAGATAAGGTTAATAGAAAAGCTACCGCCAGATGTAAGAACTACAGACAATCGTCTCCATGCAATTGAAATCAACAGATAGTTATTAAACCTCTCTGAACTCTGTTCCCACTTGCTGTCTGTGCTTACTTGATACTTACCTTAAGTTGCTCTGCATTGTCAATTCTCCTCACACATGCACCTGTCATCTCTCCACCAAGTGAGGACTGCCTCTGTTCTGCCCATGGGAGGATTTCCTCAAGAAAGATTTGGCTTGCGCCTCCTCCTTCCCAACGGACACTGCCCATTAGAATCTAAAAACCATCAGCTAACAGGGTTCCTGAATTCAGTCTTCCCCTACCCTTCAATTCACCCAAGTTGTCTAGCAAAAGAAGACCACCAGTTCTTCCAGTGAGAAAGCTAGATATCCGATGCAACCTACTCTCCAAGATTTTAATAAATAAGAGAGACCACAAAGGACCATGAAATGCAGTCGCTATCTATTTTGCTACTGGAATGGGGAATGAACGTTGTAAGTTCCTTTCAGGGTCGTGTGTGTGTGTGTGTGTGTGTGCGTGCACATGTGTGTTGAGCACAATATTCTCTCTAGCAAGCTTCCTGGGAAGAGTATTGAGCTCTGAACGAAAAAACAGCCCTCCTACGAGGCCCACCTAAGAAGAGTCATTCAGTTCATCTGAACCATCTCTGCTACATGTAGCATAAAATCATGCTACGAATTCTTTACCATAAAATCGAGACATTCTTTACCCTCTATAAAATGTGTCACTGAGGTTTCATTACAGTCTCCCAATGCCCTGGAACAAAAACAAAAATCAACCTTGAACCAATCTCCCCAAAAGCAAACCTGATCTGAGTATGCGCCATATGTGTGCTAAGAATGTTCTGGCCTTGCTTGAAGAACTGTCCATCCCTATCTAGCTTATTAGTACCCAGAGGCCCTGAACCTAAGAAATGATTGGAAATTAAATCTGGTTCTAAGTAGGTGTGGCCCACAATAGAAACAGAGTACGCAGGGGTGCCTCAAGACTCTGCCATCCGTCAATGTCTAGAGATATTCATAAAAACGGTGGAACAGATAAACAAAAATCTTTAGAATGAAATCAATATAAAATATTTATGTCATATGCTTTAAAACTGATAACAATAAGTAATAAATCTGGTAAACCTTATAGCTAAACCTAACTATTTTAAAGGCTCTGAAAGTAAATTAAAAGAAAAATATAGAAATCTGAATACATAAGGAAGCTTAGGGAGGAAATTTTTTTTTAAGATTTTATTTATTTATTTGACAGAGATCACAAGTAGGCAGAGAGGCAGGCGGGGGTGGGGCGGGCGTGCGGGAAGCAGGCCCCCCGCTGAGCAGAGAGCCAGATGCAGGGCTCCATCCCAGGACCCTGGGATCATGACCTGAGCCAAGGCAGAGGCTTAACCCACTGAGCCACCCAGGTGCCCCAGGAGGAAATTCTTTTAAAATGAAATTCTTTTTTGGGGTTCCTGGGTGGTTCAGTGGGTTGAAGTCTCTGCCTTTGGCTCCGGTCATGATCCCAGGGTCCTGGGATGGAGCCCTGCATCGGGCTCTCTGCTCGGTGGGGGGCCTGCTTCCTCCTCTCTCTCTGCCTGCCTCTCTGCCTACTTATGAACTCTGTCTGCCAAATAGATGAATAAAATCTTTTTTTTTTTTTTTAATTCTTTTTTGTGCCTGGGTGGCTCAGTCGGTTAGGCATCTGCCTTCAGCTCAAGTCATGATCTCTAGGTACTGGAATTGAGCCCTGTGTCAAGCTCTCTGCTCAGTAGGAAGCCTACTTCTCCCTCTCCTTCTGCCCCTCCCCCTGCTTGTTATCTCTCCCTCTCTCTCTCTTTTTCTCAAATAAATAAATAAAATCTTCAAAAAAAATCTTGACTCCTATTGAAGGTTGGGCTTTTGATTCTGAGGTGGGGATGGGTATACAGAAAGAACATGAAGGAATGCTCCTGGGATGGTAAACAAGAAAAGACGGAAAAATGAGATTAGGCAGAGGAAGAAGAGGAGTCTCAGTGGAGTCTCAGTGAAGGTTCCAGCTGACCCCAAAAGGAAGGTCTTCTGAAGCTGAGATGACCACCCGGATTTGTTGCTAGTGGGGTGAGGGAGCTGGCTGGTCTTTCACACGCCTCCACTGAGAAGGCACTGAACATTGGCCACCTTAGGAGGAGGATTTGGTCTTGGATGAAACAGCTCCCCTCCACCCTGGCTAAGAGGGCTAAGAGCTGAGGGTTGTGGTCTCCCAGATACCCAGCAGCCTAGTGCACAAATGAAGTCCTTCCACTGTGATGGGGAATCAGAGAGCATCACGGCATCACAGCACTCACCACATGGTCCTTGATAACTTCACTGCTCAATTTTATCATTTCAGGACTGATGTTTTAAAACTATGAGAATTTTCAAAAATCACTCAATAAAATCATAGCAAATCTAAAGGACATCGTAACCATGTTAAGCTGGGGCTGAGGGGAGCTCGACAAACTTCCCCCAAATCTTTCATTGAACTGAGAAGACTTTAGTGGTAAATTCTATTGAGACTGCAAAAAATAAACAATCAAATAATAAACCAATCTCCTTATGAACACAGTTGCCAAAATTGTAAATAAAACATAAACATATGTAGCCCAGCCCTGTCCTATAACATCATGCACAAACAGGATTTATTTAAGACAGGAGGATATAATGAGATAGGAAGCATGATCATTTTCACAGATGCCCCTAAAAGAGCATTTAAAATTTCATTTTTGATGCATTCACTAAGTTGGTTAAATATCCAACTTTTGATTTCAGCTCAGGTCTTGATCTCATTCAGGGTCATGAGTTCAAGCCCATGTTGGGCCCCATGCTGGTTGTGAAACCTACTAAGAATAAATACATAAATAAATAAATAATAAAAATTAAAATATTAAAAATTTTAATAAACTATAATCCAATAACACTTTTTTAAAATGTTAAAGCTGATTAATCTCAAAAGAGCATTGGCATTATACTTTAAAAATGTAAAATACTTTTGTATATTACTAATTATAGCAAGAAATAATATGGATGCTTGTTTTCACTGCAATTAGTCAACATTGTTTCCTAAGTGCTACCTGATGCAAATAGCTTTTGCCAATTGGTTCCCAACTCAAGCTACTAGATCAATTTTTAAGCTCGCAAAATCAACAGAAAATGGAGTTCTACTACACATACTCTATGATAACATGATAAGTAATATTCATACTGATATTTCTACTCTACATTAAGTCTCATTTCTGTTGTCTAGTATTTTGCCTTTCTTTGGTTTGAGGCATGGATGTAATTTGGAACTTCAGCCACAAAAATTTGACTTCTGGCTTTATTACATGCTCAATCTCCCCATGCTTTCAGGATGCAAATTCAACATACCTGCAGCTAGCAACTCTACCTACTATGGCAGAGGTGATGAAGGAGTTCCTCAACCCAGCCAAGTAGCTTTAGCCCAGGCGCCATGCTGTTTTCTTAACTGATGTCAACTGTTTGCTCACTAGTCTCAATTTCAACATATCCACTGGCCTGTATTTTCTTTCTTGGCGCCCCACAGGCCTGCTGGGATTGTCCTATACCTTTATATTAGAGCCCAGCCACTTGCTGTTTGCTCGCACCTTTAATAGTGTCCTGTTTTCCTTCTAGAACTATTCAGCTCTAAAACTATTTGACTCATTCCTTGGGAAGATATTTGTCCGGGTGACAGGAACTACTTTACTTAGGCTAGTTATAAAAAATATTTTTGGGTTGGGTGCCTGGGTGGCTCAGTGGGTTAAAGCCTCTGGCTTCGGCTCAGGTCATGATCCCAGGGTCTTGGGATAGAGCCCTGAATCAGGCTCCCTGCTCAGCGGGAAGCCTATTTCTCCCATGCTTGTGTTCCCTCTCTCGCTGTGTCTCTGTCTGCCAAATAAATAAATAAAATCTTTTTAAAAGAACAGAATACTAATATGAATATTGTCAAGTTTAGAACTGCTAGGTAAAATGATGGAGACAAGGAAAAGCCAAGAAGAATTGCTATTGGCACATGCTGTCAAGGCAAACTCTGTGAACTCATGTGGGTTCTGATCTCATTAAGCTTCAGGGACATATAAAGGTATCTGGAGGACATTACAGATATAAAAGAAAGGGCCCATGAAACAAAGGAACTCAGTATGTGGAGTAATTAAAATATGTTAGTATTTAGGGTTAAAGAAAATCCCTCCTTCCCCACTGATAATTCCACAAAGCCTTTGAAAAGCTCTTGTTTCTAAGAGTCTTGTATTTAAGTTCTAGGACATCATTTAAAATTAAATGTGTGATATTTTTCAAGTTACTAAGCCTCCTTTTCTGCTTGAGATATTTCTCATTTGTAAAATAAGATTAGGATGTGATTAGGATCTCTGTCTCCTCTGGTGCTTAGTTATTTTATAACTCTGTAATAGCAGAGGTTCTATTTTTTTTTTTTTTCAAGATTTTATTTATTTGAGAGAGAGCATGAGGAGGGAGGGGGTGAGGGGAGGGAGAGGGATAAGGAGAGTCCATACTGCACACAGAGCCTAACACCAGGCTGATCTCACCACCCTAAGATCATGAACCGAGCTGAAACCAAGAGTCAGACATTTAACCCCCCAGTAAGCCACCCAGGCACCCCAAAGCTCTATTTTTAAGGACAAGGGCAACGTTCCTGGGAATAAGTACAAGCTACATCCTGGGGTATCTATGCTGGTTAATACAACATTGGGACACATGAGGTGATTCTGGCCATTATTGATGAGAAATATGCTGATTTAATCTGGCCCATGGCATCATCCGCGAAGCAGAGAAGTCACCGAAGGCCTCTGCTGGACAAATAATGCTTCTTCAATATAGCGAACTTGACCTGAAAGTACCTCATGCATCCAGGATATAGAGTGAGGTGGCATCTTTGCCATTTAGATAGTGATTTTACTAACCAGATAAAACAGGACTCAGGGGGCATCTTGGAGACAAAGACATGAATCCTATCCACAGGTCTAATGCATGGGAGCAAGAGGGTGTGATGGCAGTCACAGTGCAAGGAGGGACAAGAGGCCCCTTGAGAGACTCCAAATAAAGTTAGATGAAATCTAGAATTAAAACAACAACAAAAAATAAATAAATAAACAAAAAAACCAACCAAACAAAAATTAAATACTGACTTATAAAGTAGGACCAAGAATTTCAGGGCCCTGGCACTTTTGAATGAGGTATTGGAATGATATTGGGAATACATCCTAACCCAATCACACAATGGTATGTTTGTCTTCAGGGAGAAAAAAACAAAAAACAAAACTGAATTTGTGATAGAGCTCTAAATTCTGACAGTATCAGAGCCCAAATTATCTGGCCCTTGGGGCCTCTCCCATGCTCCCAAATTAGTAAAGATATGAAAAAAGAGAATTTTCTTTCTAGTTTTTTAAGGAATCACTTGGGTGTCAAAGCCCCAGTTTCTATACAGCAGGATGCTGGTTACACAAAAGTCTCCTGAAGAAGCTTGTTAAAAATGCAAATTTCTGGCTTTTTGGCTATAGAAATTCTGATTCCATAGGAACAGGAGCTCAGGAGTCTGTAGTAAAAAGCCTCTGTGGTGACTGAGTATCAAGGGGTACCAGGAGCACATTTTGAGAAATAATTCTCTGACACCTTGTCATTCACAGTGTGGTCCATGACCCAGTAGCACCTTCAACACTGGGGGGTTATTAGAAAGGCAGAATCTCAAACCCCACCCCAGAACAGCTGAATTAGAATCCGCCTTTAACAGAATCCCCAGGTGATGCATGTGCAAATTAAACCTCACTCTAAAGCTTCAGATGTCATGGTTCCTTTTAGGAAACAGGGACTGTCAGATAAAAGCTATTTTGTGTCTCCTGAATGACTAGAACCTAACCTCTGGTAACAGTAAGAAATGTGTCCAGCAACTAAGGTGGAAGGGAGGCTGCACAGAGGACTAGTGGTCAGGACGTGCCTGCCTAATGTCTACAAGAAGGGATGGTAGGACTGATTCATGCACATATGTAAGATGGCTTTGGGCATTCTAAAAATTACTTGAGGACAGGTTACTCTTCAAGGAACAGGATTCTATCTTCCTAAAGGTGGGAGTTTAGAACTATTGAGATGTAGGCTTAAATAATAATGCAACTAAATTTGTATGCATAAGCTACTGAAAACTAGGACATTTAAATTATGGTATATAAAGATTAAAATTGAAAATTAGGAGGGGCGCCTAGGTGGCTCAGTCACTTAAGCATCAGACTCTTGATTTCACTCAGGTCATGATCTTAGTGTCTTCAGATCAAGCCCCATGTCAGGCTCTGCACTAGACATGGAACCTGCTTAAGATTCTCTCTCCCCTTCTCTCTCCATCCTCCCCCCTGCTCACACGTGTTTTCTCTCTCTCTTAAACAAAAAGAAATGTCTATTTAGAGCTGCACCCATTCTCTAAATGGATGAAAGACCTCAATGTGAGACAGGAATCCATCAAAATTCTAGAGGAGAATATAGGCAGTAACCTCTTCAACATTGGCCACAGCAATTTCTTTCAAGACAGGTCTCCAAAGGCAAGGGAAACAAAAGCAAAAATGAACTTTTGGGACTTCATCAAGATAAAAGCTTCTGCACAGCAAAGGAAACAGTGTTCAAAACAAAGAGGCAACCCACAGAATGTGAGAAAATATTTGCAAATGACACTACAGATAAAAGGCTGGTACCTAAGATCTATAAAGAACTTCTCAAACTCAACACCCTCCCCCCCAAAAAAATCAAGTTAAAAAAGTGGTCAGAGACATAAACAGACACTTCTCCAAAGAAGACATATGAATGGCTAAGAGACCCATGAGAAAATGTTCAGCATCACTAGCCATCAGGGAAATTAAAATCAAAACCACATTGAGATACCACCTTACACCAGTTAGAATGGCCAAAATTGACAAGGCAAGAAACAACAAATGCTGAAAAGGCTGTAGAGAAAGGGGGACCCTTTTATACTGTTGGTGGGAATGCAATTTCATGCAGTCACTTTGGAGAACAGTGTGAAGATTCCTCAAAAAGTTAAAAATAGAGCTACCCTACAACCCAGCAATTGCACTACTGGGTATTTACCCCAAAGATACAGACGAAGTGAAAAGGAAGGCCATAAGAACTCCAATGTTCACAGCAACAATGTCCACAATAGCCAAACTGTGGAAAGAGTTGAACTGTCCTTCTACAGACGAATGGATAAAGATGATGTGCCCCTCCCCCCAAAAAAAAGAAGAAGAAGGAGAAGGAGATGATGATGATGTGGTCCATATATACAACGGAATATTACTCAGCCATCAGAAAGGATGAATACCCACCATTAGCATCGACATGGATGGAACTGGAGGGTATTATGCTAAGTGAAATAAGTCAAGCAGACAAAGATAATTACCATATGGTGTCACTTATATGTGGAATGTAAGGAATAGTATGGAGGACATTAGGAGAAGGAAAAAATGAGAAGGAGGGAATCAGAGGGGGAGATGAACCATGAGAGACTATGGTCTACAGTAAACAAACTGAGGGTTTCAGAGGGGAGGGGGCTCGGGGGATGGGTTAGCCCAGTGATGGGCATTAAGGAGGGCATGTATTACATGGAGCACTGGGTGTTATAGCAAACAATGAATCATGGAACACTACATCAAAAACTAATGATGTAGTGTATGGTGACTAACACAACATAATAAAATTTTAAAAAGTAAAAACAAACAAAAAAAAAGAAGTAGAAAAAAGGAAGAAGAAAAAGAAAAATGGAAATTCAGGAGTTCCTTTTTGTGATATCTTTCCCCTCCTTTTTAATATGAAAATGAAGAAACGATACATAAGGTTTCCTTAAGCTGAAAAATGGAAAGACCTGATTACTTTTTCTGAATCCTAAGAATGATTGCCCCCTGTATGCATGACTTCGGATGAAAAGATCTGGCATGTTCACCGATGTGAGCCCGTATTACCACCAAATCACGACCAGCTGTCCTCCATTTACTTATTTAAACACTGTCTCTTGTTTGTAGCTGCTGAGGTTATTTACAGAGTCTGTCACTTGCTGCGACTTTTCATTATCTGCCTAATTCTTTTTTACAAAAAAAAAAAGAAGAAAATGCTGCCAGGAATTGTGACACGCCAAATGTATCCATCCATCCTTCATGTTCCTGAGTAGCCAAGACACCTGGCAACATTTCATGCAACCATGTATCCATCTATGCAATAAGCTTCCCCTTTTCTCCCTTGGTTATTTTCCTCTCACTGTATTTCCTCTCCATTCTATTTCACTTCATTTATATCCCTCTTTCACTCTCATTTTATTTATTCATGTGTCATTTATGTAGTTAAATATAATACACCCAACAACTCCATTAAGAATCAAGTAAATGTTACCATCTTCTATGTAAAGTGACTAGGACAGCACCTGTCAAATACAGGCATTTCTTAAATGTTGGGCATTCACTGGACATTTTTTGTTAGCTGCCTACGTTGATACCATGTTGCTATGGAAAGTGTGGGATATAAAATACAATTCTGAGTTCATATCATTTATCTCCAGAATTAACTACATAATTTGATGGGCTCGGTGGAGGTTGAAAATGTGGAACTCCTGTTCAAAAATTATTAAGAATTTTAAGATAGTGACAATAGAGTAGGACCCTTTGTGCATAGGCACAAGCCATGTATCTGTAAAGCCATAAAGATCATGGTAACTCCAGTCAGAAAAGTTTTTTTGGAATGTCTGCTAGACATTTAGGGGGAAACCCAAAACTTGTAGCAAACACATTTCCATTTTCTTTTTTAAAAAATGTAACCATCTGCTAGAGTATGTCCAATTATTCAGTGCTGATAGAACAAAGATAATGCATGGAAAGGAGGAGAATAGAATAGCAGAATTTAATGATCACAAAGTCCCTGACCTACAAATAACATCAACTTAATATTTTATTAATGATAATCTGAGTCCATCATGACTGCTAGAGGCACATATCAGAAACTACGGCATCTTTCTCCCCCTCACCTATCTCTTCCCTCCCTTCCTTAAATCAGAGAATGAATGCATTTCTTGGCTGAGAAAATGTCAATAATGAGGAATTAATACAAATTGAAATGCACTGTAACTTTTTGGCACGTTGAGGTAGAAAAATATGTTGAAAGCTATTACTTTAACTTGTGCTAAACGTCCGTGAAGAATCCTGTGCTGATCCTGCTCATATGTACAGAGCATCTAGCCTTCTGTCCTTATTTACACAATGTCCCAATTGTTTACATATGTCTCCATTACCAGACTCGAAGGTCCTTCTGAGCAGGCTTGCTGTCTGCTTTTTAGATGGCCCCAGAACTAAAAATCGTTTTTACTGTTTTTAATAATTGAAAAAAAATCAAAAGAATATTTCATGACACATGAAAATGAGATGAAATGCAAATTTTGGAATTCATAATAGTTATGGGAATAGAGCCACACCTGTTCCTTTCTGTACTGTCTGTGGCTGCCGTGGTCCTACCACAGCAGAGCTGAGAAGTCAGGATGGCCCGCAAAGCCTAAATTATTTGCTGTCTGGCTCTGTGCAGAAGCAGCTTGCTGACCTCCACTTCTGCGTGAGGGCTGTGTCTTCATCAGTGAATTGTCTGAGCCTAGCGTAATGCTTGACTTGCAATATATGTTTCATTGGGGGACAGTGAGGACAAAGAGGGCAAAGGGGAGTGGCAAATTCCTATTTTACGCGGCATCGTTCTTGAGGTCCGCTGACCCTCCCAGGCTGTCTCCTGAATAGACCTCAGTCCAGCCTATCTATATTGCATTTTTTTTTAAAATAAGAACATCTAAATTCTACTCCCTTAGCAAATTTCAATTACACAACACAGTGTAGCCACCCCGTCATACATTATACCCTCAGACCTTACTCATCTTATAAGTGAACATTTGTAGCCCTTTACCAAACTCTCCCTGTTTCTGCCACCTCTCAGCCTTTGGTAACCACTTTTCTACCTTCTCTTAATTTTTTTTTTTTTTTTTTTTTTTTTTTTTTTAGTTTCCACATGTAAGCTGGTGGTATTATTTGGCTTATTTCACTTAGCATAATATCCTCCAGGTCCAGCTATATTGTCACAAATGATAGAATATCCTTTTTTAAGGGTATGTGTGTACACATGTACTTACACACACATACTTTGGATAAAGAAAATGTAACATAGATAAATGTGACATATATTTGTGTGTGTGTGTGTGTGTGTGTATATATATATATATATATATGCGTATATATGTATGCTGTATGTGTATGCCTGTGTACATGTATATTTTGCTTACACCTTGACCTCAGACTTCAAGTCTCCAGGATTGTTAAACAATATATTTCTGTTTCTTGAATCACTGATCACTGAATAGTATGGAATCATTTCTGCTAACCATGATTCCTTTCTCACATTAAAAATAATTATGAGAGCTCCTAAACATGAGCAATCTGTGGTTTAGAGTATATATAATAAAAATGTACTAAAAACTCAGTAATACCTTTAAAAATATATTTGTACTTAATAACCAAAACTGAATAAATATACACTGACAAAGGATTTTACCCACCTATGTGAGACATTATTGGTTGCATCAAGAGACCATTATTTGCCATAGGGCTTTGCACACCCCTTACAATAAATTGCAGTAACCTGGAATCTCCCTTGCTTATCCCCAGAGGTCTGTAATCCACAGGCTTTGAATTCTTGTTTTCTCATGTAACTGATTTATTGGAAAGCCTCAGCTCTACGAGGGTATAAACATTAAACTAGTTTTCTTCTTCTTCAATCCTTACTTCCAACCAGGTTTTGTCAAATCGTTCTTTTCTATTCTTTAATAGTTCAGAAAAATCTTATAATTTCATAGTCTCAATTATAGCAAGTTCAGATTAATTGCCAGCCTTAATCACAAACGGATTTCAGTCTGGTCTCTTCCCCTTTCCCCAGCAAGGTTGATAGAGTCCCGCCCTCCTCATCTGTAGTAGCTAGTTCCTCTGGTGCTTTGAGATAGGCTTCAGGGAGACAAGAAGGGACAAATATTTCGATTCTTGGCTGGTCTTGACTGTCTGTCCCTGTGTCTGGTCAGCACCAGCTGGACATCAATACTGACTGTGTGCAGTAATTTCAAAGCTGTCTCGTTCATGGTTGGGCGTCCTTCATAGGACCTCCCTGCTGTCACTCCCCAACCTAGGACACCCCAGTGAAGGCTCACCCGGCCATTCCCTCCTCTCATCTTCCACCACTGGTAATCTCCCCATAGCCTCCTGCAGCTGAGGGTCCCTTGAACAGAAGGCCACCACTTGAGTGAGGCTCAGCAAAACTGTTGAATCGTAGTTACTAGTCATTACTTAATGTCAGTACCCTTGCATATCAAATAATGGAGTGCACATCTCCATTCAGTCATCTCTTTCCAGTTGTCTCCTATTCTGTCCAAGTCAGCAAGTTGGCTATTTAAGAATGCCTAGGAACTGTATCTTAATAGAGGTGTGGGTTACCCGAGTGCATACATTTGTCAAAGCGTATCGAACTGCACACTTAAGATCTGAGTGTTCCACTCTATGTAAATTATACCTCAATTTAAAATCAAGAATGTCTAAGAATGGAAAATTAATAGTGAATAATGCTTAAGAATGAAAATAAATGCCCACTTCTTTTTGAAAGCACTCTAAGTTTCTTTAACTGAAATTCTTTACGCTCTTATCTTTGAATGGAAGGGCTCTCTACCTCTTGGAAAAGAGAGAGAAATATCATTTTACCATGAACTCTGCATTCCCCCAAAATCCAACAATACAGTTACTCTGACTTTTCTTCTCTCTCTTGACTAACTTCCACTCAATACTGACTAGGAAAGGTGAGGAGGGTTTGGCATAGTGAGCTATGATGGAAGGAGCAGATCTGTTGCTCTTAGAGAAGTATCTGTCTCAGGTGCTATCAAAAGTGACTTGCTTAAAGTCTCTTGATTTGAACTTGATCCTGGTAATGAATGAAGAGGCAATTGGTAAGTACCATCAATAATCTCTTACTGAAAAAAAAAAGAAAAGAAGAAGAAAGAAAGAACAAGAAAGAAAGAGAGAGATAGAGAGAGAGAAAGAAAGAAAGGAAGGAAGGAAGAAAGAAAGAAAGAAAAAATGTAGAACGCATATGAAGGGGAGAGTTTTAGAGAGAACAATTCCATGGCCCAGGTCTGACTTTGCCAATCATTTATTTGAAAATAACAACTGAATACCTACACTACGCCATAACGTTTCTAGGCCCCAAGGATTGGGGAAGAATCATCAGGATCAACAGATGACATTGTACAGATTGTGGCATATACAAATCAAAGATATATACAAGGCAATCCTGCTGTTCTCAGAACCAGATAGAAAGAAAAGCTTATCCTTCTCCCAATTGGGAAATACAAGACAAGTAAATCAGGTATTATACTAAGACTTGTCCTAAACTAAGATGGAGAAAGCCCAAGATTCTGTACAGACACATAGGAGAGATGCTGAACCAAGATTTGGGACATTAAGAGGAAACTTCCTGGAAAAGCTACACCTCAGCCAAGACCCAAAGTTTGAGTAGGATTAGCAAGAGCCAAAAGAAACAATTCTAGGAGGAAGAATGCAGAGTCACTATGTTAGTTTTACAGGGCTACCATAACAAATTACCACAAAATAATTTCTCAAACAAGAGAAATTTATTTTCTCACAGCTCAGGAGACCTGAAGTCTGAAATCAAGGTATTGGCAAGGCTGGGTCTTTTTAGAGGCTCTAAAGGAGAATCTGCCACATGCTGTTCTCTCAGGTTTTGGGAGTTGCTGGCCATTCCTGCCTTCTACCTGCCTCTCTCCAATCTCTATCTCTGCCACCCCATGCCCTCTTCCCTATGCGTCTCTGTCTCTGTGCATCCTCTCCTCTTCTTAAAAAGCCACCAGTCATTGGATGTAGGGTCCATTTGAATCCAGGATGACCTCATTTTTAACATAAATAATTATACCTGTGAAGACTCTACTTCCGTATACGGTCACATTCCGAAGTTCCAGGGGGACATGAATTTTTGGAGGATACTATTCAAGCCACTGTAGTCACTAAATGCCTGTGTGATACTTAGCAGGTTTTTGTCACTTTGCTCTCAAAGTAAAGTCTCTTTTACAATTCAGTTTTTCATACTGTTATAATTAATGATTTGAGAACCTGTCATCCTTCATAAGGTTAGTTTCTTGACACAGAGAATGAGACCATCTCTAGCCCAGAACCTAGATGACCAATAAATGTCCCTCAAAAAATGAGAATTTTTGAAACATGGCTTCCTCAACTATAATTATGGGGTGGGCTCACTACACAAAACATGAACTTTCTGTTCTTTTGTCAAGAGCTCTAAGTTAGAGTATTCCTTGGTCTGAAATGTAGTAATATTCAGAGGCCAAGCATCAGAGAAAGCGGCTTTAAAATGTGTCTGGGGGCTATGTTCTTCTTCCTACAACTCATTGCTATTTCATTTTTATGATAACAGTGATTATGATAGTGCTTGAGCAACAAAGAAGGGGTAATGACAGTTTATACCCACTCAGCCACATGCTCTCTTTCTAGCATGGTTGTGAAAAATCCCTTGAAAAGGTGATTTTATATAATGTAGTAATATTTTCTCTTCAAAGCATGAAAAGATTTCTATAAGATTAGAAAGTCCTTGATTACTTTCATGCTAGAAACATGAGAAACTAACAAAAGCATTATAAACACAAAAAAATTATAAAACAGATACAATGCCTTCTAATAACAATGTTTTCCTGTGAAACATATTTTTCTTTTTTTCTTCTTCTTTTAATTACTTTTAAGTATGCTCACCATGCTATACATTACATCCACAGAACTTACTTATCTTGTAAGTTTTATCCATATTGCCCATCCCTCGCCTCCACCACCCTCCGTTTCTGCAACCACCAATCAGTTCTCTGTATCTATGGGTTCAGTTTGTTTCTGGTTTTTTATTTTTTTTATATTCCACATACTACATGAGATCATACAGTATTTGTCTTTCTCTCTCTAACTTATATCACTTAGCATAATCTCCTCAAGGTCCATCCATATTGCTGTAAATGGCAGGATTTCCTTTTTTTATAGCTAAATAATATTCCTGCATGTGTGTGTGTGTGTGTGTGTGTTCTTTATTCATTTTCTTTATTCATTCATCCATCAATGGATATTTATGTTGCTTCTATATCTTGACTATTGTAAATAATGCTGCAATGAACATAGTGGTGCAGACATCTCTTCAAGATGGTGATATTTGTTCCTTCAGGTGTATACCCAGAAAAAGTGGAGTTCTGGATCACAGGGTAGATTTATTTTTAATTTTTTGAGGATCCTCCAAACTGTTTTCCATATTGTCTCTACCAATTTGCATTTCCACCAACAGTGGACAAGTGTTCTCTTTGCATCCTTGCCAACACTTGTTATCTCTTGTGTTTTTGATGATAACCATTATTACAATTTTGAGGTGATAGCTCATTGTGGTTTTGATTTGCATTTCCTTAATGATTTGTGATGCTAAGCATTTTTCATGTGCCTATATACATATACCACATCATCTGTATGTCTTCTTTGGAAAATTTTCTATCCAGTTTTTCTGCCCACTTTTTTTTTTTTAATTATTTATTTGACAAACATAGATCACAAGTAGGCAGAGAGGGAGTGGGAGGCAGGCTCCCTGCTGAGCAGAGAGCCTCATGCGGGGCTCGATCCCAGGACCTTGGGATCATGACCTGAGCTAAAGGCAGAGGCTTAACCCACTGAACCACCCAGGCGCCCCCTGCCCACTTTTTAATCATATTTTTTTTTAACCACTGAGTTATATGAATTCTTTATATATCATAGGTGTTAACCCCTTATCAGACATATGATTTGCAAATATCTTCTTCCATTTCCATAGGGAGCTGTCTTTTATTTTGTTGACGGTTTTGGACAGAAGCTTTTGAGTTTGCAATAGTCCAACTTGTTTATTTTTGTTTCTGTTGCCTTGCTTTTGGTGTCAAATCAAAAATATCACTGCCTAGAGCAATGTCTAAGTGTTCACCCCTTGTGTTTTCTTCTAGGAGTTTTATGGCTTCAGGCCTTACATTCAAGTCTTTAATCTATTTCGAGCTTATTTTTGTGTATGTCAGATAGGGGCCCAGTTTCAATCTTTTGCATGTGGCTGTCAATTTATAATTTTCATTGTGGTTTCAAATATATCTCTGTTTGGCCCTCATAAATATCTCACAAGATAGGGCAAGTGTTTGAGATAAGATTTCCTAAAGGTAGAGCACAAGATGGAACTCTCAGGCCCACAATGTATCAAGGGAGGGTTCTGAAGGGAAACACAGAGAAAGTGGGGAAAGAAGACGTCCTAGGGAAAAACAAAGCAAAGATGTGGTTTATCTCAGACTGATCCCACAGGTATCTCTGGAGTATGAATAAGATCATAGAGCTGTTCTGCCTTTAGGCAAATGGGCCAGGCTTTTGTGCCCCTTTGTTAGTCCGTTATGGGTTCCATCACTGGAAGCAGATGTAACCTTCCAGGAAATTTGGGTGAGCTGGCTCCCATCAGCCAAGGGCAAGTGTCCGAAAAAGTGCAGCTGTGGACCAGTAGCAGCCAATTCTTACAGCCACAGATGGTAGGTGCTGAGCCAGGTAAGAAGAACCTGGGCAGGGCACCAACAGCATCTATTCGAGCAAGGAAATGATCCCATTTTATAAAAGCAACAACCAAGGTTTAGCGAGGTTAAGTACTTTCCGGGACCACTAAGCCAATAAATGGCACAATCAGAGCATGAATTCAGGCATTGCTTCCTAAACTATCTTCTTCTTGTAGCTTCCAAAGACACTCCCTTCTGATGAAGGTTTTACAACAAATTCTTTGATAAATGCTCCCCGCTGCTACGAATAATCCCACTGGGCAAGAGTAAGTGGGTTAATTCTAGAACTTACTAAACAGTGACTCCTTTCTAGGGAGCAAGTTATGATAGAAACTACTGTGGATCCCGTTCATGTAGATGGACCAGAATTATGCTGTTATCATCACAACTCAATGTAGTCTTCTTAATTTTTCTTATATACGAGTCTTTTCTCTCTCTCTCTTTCTCTTTTTGATCTTCATGAAAGACTTTGCTATCAACTAGAGATTATGTTAAAAGTTAAAAAGTTGATCCCAAATGATCTCAAGGGCAAGCAACAAACTATTTTATAAGATATTATAAAACTATTCATTAAAAATCACCACTTGATCAAAATCAGAACATGCCCAGTGCATATTCCTTATCTCAGGAAAGGCAAAGCATATTTGAATATATGGTGTCTAGATTAAAGCACCTCTCAATTATCTTGAGCCATGAGATAGCAATAGACCAAATCTGCATAGAGCAAGGCTGAGAGGAAGCACTATTTCTTAGGAACACCACTTAAAATAAGGAGCGGGATGCCTGGGTGACTCAGTCAGTTAAGTGTATGATTCTTGATTTCTCTCAGGTCATGACTTCAAGGTCGTGAGTTGAGCCCCACGTCAGGCTCTGTGCTGGGTGTGGAGCTGCTTAAGATTCTGTTTCCCTCTCTACCCACTCCTACTTCTTACTTCTTTTTTTTTTTTAAGATTTTATTTATTTATTTGTCAGAGAGAGAGCGCCCACAAGCAGGGGGCAGAGGGAGAAGCAGACTCCTTGCTGAGCAAGGAGTCTCAGTGCAAGACACAGGAATGCGGGATCCTGACCTGAGTCCAGCTGCTTAACCAATTGAGCCACCCAGGTGCCCATTTCTCTTCATAAATAGTTTAACAGACAAAGAAGCAAGCAAGCATTTCATGCAATATTCTCTTCCAAAGTTTTGTATATAAGAAAAATTAAGAAGACTACGTTGAGGTGTGATGATAACAGCATAATTCTGGTCCATCTACATGAATGGGATCCACAGCCATTTCTATCATAACTTGCTCCCTAGAAAGAAGTCACTGTTTAGGGGTGCCTGGGTGGCTCAGTGGGTTAAAGCCTCTGACTTCGTCTCAGGTCATGGTCCCAGGGTCTTGGGATCAAGCCCCGTATCAGGTTCTCTGCTCAGCAGGGAGCCTGCTTCCCTTCCTCTCTTTCTGCCTGCCTCTCTGTCTACTTGTAATCTCTGTCAAATAAATAAATAAAATCTTAAAAAAAAAAAAAAGAAGAAGAAGAACTCATTGTTTAGTAAGTTCTAGAATTAACGCACCTACTCTTGCCCAGTAGGATCATTCGTAGCATCAGGGAGCATTTGTCAAAGAATTTGTTATAAAACCTTCATGAGAAGGGAATGTCTTCAGAGGCTACAGGAAGAAGATAGTTCATGTTTCTCTCTTAAATAAATAAATAAGGAAGCAGGCAAACATTTCATGCAATATTCTGTTCCAAAGTAGCATGCGTGCCCATTCTGACTGTCTTATCCAGAATGTGAGTAAGTCAGCTAGCCTCAGAAAAGTTGAAAAAATACAGGGAAGAAAATGAACTTTCTAGCATACTTATTCAAATGCCTATACCTGCTTTAGGTGAGATTGGAATAGAGATTTCATTACCTTAGCCAAACTTAGGGATTTTATTCCATTGTTGAAGACAGCTAAGCACAAATGTATTATAGGGTCTCCTCAGAGTCTTACACAACATACTTTATTTTGGAAAATGAGTCAGACTCGTATCTTCATCAAGCAATTATTGTCCAATAGGTCTTAAACTTAGATTTCCCATAACCTGACACAAAACATGTACATTTCAGCATGATTTTTCACAGTGCTGGTCTGTATGTCAGTCTTCAGAGCATTTCTGGTGTGTCTGACCTGGCTAAGGAGAAAGACTGGTACTAATGCCTCCTATATATTCTACCAGGTGTTTGGATAAAATGCCAAGAAGTTCTTATCTTGAAGTGATCTGAAAGCTATTTAATTAAAATGACACATAAACTGTGCCTAAGAGGAGGACTATGTGATTTAACTAAACAAATTTCTGCAGAAAAGTTATACTTAAAAATCTACTTGAGGAGATCTAAGCAATTTTAAATTAATTTGCCACCTTAAAAGTGAACTAGTTGAAAAGAACAATTTAATTTTATGTTAAAGAGGTAATATTCCAATAAAGTAAAACATTACATATATATGCATATTTCAAATGAACACCAATGCCTTTAGTTAGAAGAACAGTGCCAATAAAACTGGGAACATTTACTTTCTTTCCTGCAAGAGAATTGGGATGTAGTAATCCTTACCTATACAGGTTCAGTTAATTAATGTTTGCAGAGTGCTTTGAGTTCTTGCAAAAATAATCTCCATAGAAAGATGAAACATTATTCTTACGAACACCTGAGTAAGCCACTTGGAACAGCTGTCATAAAAAACTAGTTCTTTAACCTCTAAGAAGAAAATGATACACTTTTGTGGGTTACCATCAAAGGAGACTTCCAACCCATCACTCCCAAAGAAAAAAGAAATTCTAAAAAAGAAATGAAATAAGGGGAATATTCACATCTGCACCACCTCATGCCCTGCGAGAGCTCGAAGATCTGATACCAACTATCTATTTTTTGATCCATTCCAGCAGGGTCTTGAATTTAGAGAAGAGTTATGGAATAGGATTAGTTACTATTTGCTGGTTAATATGTGAGGGTTGTCTTTTCCCAGAGGCATTTAAGCTTCATAATAAAGCTATTTCAGAGGCACTTAAAACATTCTTCAGTACTCCTTTATCAAATAAAGGCACTCTCTCTAACGCTATCATTCTAGGAATATAGTCTTGCCTTATTTTTATTACCCAACTATTACTGCCTGATTATTATGATAAATAATAACACAATGGATGAAAGTTGCTGGCATAAATGACAGGTTATGAAGAGAGAGGATCTGCTGGTCTTTGACGGTTATCTAAACAATAGGAGCATCATTTCAAAGCCAAGTTCTTCCACCTACCCCATGTTGTTACATTAATTCCAACTTCATTCCTAAATCAAATGTTTTCTAAATGGAGAGAATATTTTGATAGAGAGAGCCCATCGTGTATAGGATTTAATAACAGGCAACTGCTTCAAGGAGCAGAGCCCTCTCTGGCTGGGTTTCAGATCTAGCCAAAGTCACCAATTACTGGACTCTCCGGAGACCAGACCTTACAACGAGTTTTCTGACCCTGCGAGGATTTAGATAAGCTCTGGATAAGTTCTGTTCTCTGACACGAGCCCTGACTTGCTCAGCAGTAAAAATGTTTCTCCTCTTGAATACTTCAGCCAGAAACATTTCCCCAGTATTTATGAGGATGGAGGCGACAAGACGGGGGTGCTGAGTATCTTAGTGTGAGAACAGATTTTGCTAATTGTAGCTTAGGATTAAGAGCCTACGGCCATTTTCAACCCTTCTGAGTCTGTTCTTTCTCAGGTTTAAGAAAGGAAGGGACCTGCAAATGGTCCATTCTTCCCTTTCCCAGTTGGTGTGGACAGTATGTGCCAGGTGGGGCTTGAGAGAGAGAGACGTTCTCAGCTCCTGGAAGGGGCACAACTATGGGAAGAAGAATTCAAAGATTCAACATCTTCAAATGGCAGTTACGCTCTAAATGTTTGAGGGCAGGCAGCGTGTTTGTTAAACCCATTGTCTTGGAGCTCCTGGGTGGTTCCGTTGCTTGAGCATCTGCCTTCAGCTTGAGTCATGATCCCAGGGTCCTGGAATAAAACCCCATATCAAACTGCCTCCTCAGCAGGAAGCCCACTACTCCCTCTCCCTCTCCCCCTCCCATCCACTCATGCTCTCTTTCTCTCTCAAATAAATAAATAAAACCACACTTTATTTTGGAAAATGAGTTAGACTCGTATCTTCATCAAGTAATTGTTGTTTATTTATTGGTTTTATTTATTTATTTGAGGGTCTCTGAAGTGGGATTGCCCGAGTTTAAATCCCAGCTTTACCTATCCTGGTAACCTCTTTGAGCCTCTGTTCCCCATTTATAAGGGATGACTTGAAAGAAGGTTATCTAATGGGATATTTGGATGGGTAAATAGGAGGACATTGAAACATTTAAGAAACTTAGAGGAGGACCGGATGCATTAGAAGCTCCCAATAAATCTTAGCAAGTATATATAAAAAAAGAAGTAGGTACCGTTATTCCCATTTTGTAATTGAAGAAAGCAGGTATCAGAAATGTTAAGAAGTTTAGTAACCAGGAGCATATAATCAGTTAGTAAACAGAAGAGTTGGGATGTGAGTCCGGGACTGTCCCTTTGCAGAGCCTTTTCCTCCCATGCCCTTCACAATACGCCATACCAATAATGTCAATAGATGGTGCTACCCACTGGAGGGACCCAAGGGCCTCAGAAGAGGTCACGATCCCCAGAAACCCTCAGTTATAGGTGAATTGTTTGAATGGAAGGATTGTTCTCTTTTACAAAGCAATCTCTCTTGCAAAGAGTATCACAGTTCAGGGTGAGATGAGGGACTGGCCTAGGTTGGACACATGCCACATGGGGGCTACTGGGCTACAAACAGTAGGTGTATCATCTCATCTACTCCGCACAACAACATCCAGCATTGGTGTTGTTACTCTCATTCTACAAGGGAGGGAATGAAAGCTCTGAGAGGTGAAGCACTGGTCCCAAGGTGAAGGGTTCTCAGTAGGTGAAGGTAAGGCTTTCTCCCAGCCAGCCATGTCAAGTTCCCACTCCCAGACCGTTTTATGGGCAGAATACTACTGACAAGTACTCATTTCTTAATGGAATTTAGAACGAATTACTTTACCAACAATCTGGTCATTAGATTTTTAGCCAGATCTTGTGCGGCAGACCCCTGATGATGGGCAGGCTGGAAGAGCTACAGAAGTCCAGAGAAGGGGGGTGGAGAGGTTCACAGGGCCAGAAAGCACCAGCCCTCCTCGTTAGGCATTTGGCAATCAGAGGATTACAGGCCACTTGCCATGCGGAATGCGGGAGAAGATTAAGAGTTACAAGCAGTTAAAAATGGATTTTACCACTAATGCATTTCTGATTAATGCCTTCTGCACCGTTCAGAAGTAAAGTAAGTTCATTTTCTTTTCAGAAGATCCACACCTTGGAGATTCTATAAATATAGCTCTTAATTTAACTCCTGTGAAGAAATGGCAACATCTCTTTGAGTGAAATTACTACCTTGAAGAGGCACTATCTCTCCCTAGTTGCTGCTGCTTCCCTGAGCACTCATTAGCCTTCCCCTGGATACGAAATGGTTTGGTACAAGGCCCCGAAATGCTCAATGTCCTTAGGTTGAAGGGCATTTGTTCACTGAGCCTGTCTGACTCAGCAGTGATGTATGTGCAGAGCAAATCTTTCTCTGCCTGTCTTAGCTTTGCTCTCATTCCTCTCTCAATTGAAGGAGTGTGATTTTTCTCTTCTACTCAAGTTCTATTCAGAAAGCACAGGAAGTGCATAATTATGTGGTTGTGCCTTGCTTCCCTCTGCCGTACCTTTCACAGGAAATCTCATTATTAAAATAAGAATATTCCTCATAACCTAATAGCCTTGAATTGATATTCATAATAGACTTGAGTTGATCAAAAGCCGTGGTGGGGGAGGGTGGAATGAAAAACGCATCCCGCAGCAAAGAGGTCCGTTCTGTTGAGCTATAGCACAGAGCATGTTGGCAACTGACTGATGACCAGAACAATAAATTCTGGGGATTCTTGGGAAAAAGTGTTTCTTATCACTCTTGGTTTGAAAGGCAGGCTTGTGGTGCTTCAGGGTTTTCTGCAGTCGCCTTGGATGATTAAGGAAAAGTCAAAGAATCTTGGGGAGCAGGAGCCAGATCCTTCCGTGAAGCCTTCCCAACAGAGGCCTGATGGGCCCTGTCATGTTGTGAAATGCCAGCTACCATGCAGAGAAAGTGCCTGGCCCTCTGCCACTTCCTGTTTCCCAGCCTTTGAAAAAGGAAGAGAATTTGAGGGCTCTAGCAGCATCCCATTACACAGAGGATGGCCCAGAAAGATTGAAATGAACATGTGCTCACAAAACCCCTGGCTTTCTTTCCACATCCTGCACCCAAATGATTAAACCCATTATCAGTCTCCATCTGCTTGGGCTCGGACTTAAAAGTCAGAGTCAAATAGCAATCGATGCCAGTCCCCTGACTACCCCGTGTCATGGCATCACAAAAGAGTTGTGATGACGAAGATTTTGATTTTCCATAGCGAAGAAGGGAACAATCCTAGAACCCTAACAGCTACCACTGTGGAAGCCAGACACAACCACTCCCAGAAGAGACATAGTTTTGTCTCCTGATCCCACTGGAAGAGATTTTCCTGATTTAAAACCAAATACAGCCACACGCACAAAATGTCTCCGCAACACAAGTGAAAGCTCACTGTTCATGAGCTGTATGACTATGGGTAAACTGTTCAGCCTTGCTGTGCCTTAGTTCTTTTATTGGAAAGCAGGAATAAAAATATAGCTACTTATGGGATGCCTGGCTGGCTCAGTGGGTTAAAGCCTCTGCCTTCGGCTCAGGTCATGATCCCAGGGTCCTAGGATCAAGCCCCATGTCAGGCTCTCTGTTCAGTGGGGAGCCTGCTTTCCCCCTCTCTCTGCCTGTCTCTCTGGCTACTTGTGATCTCTTTCTTTGTCAAATAAATAAATAAAATCTTAAAAAAAAAAAAAAAAAATATATATATATATATATATATATGGCTATGTATAGGACAGCTGTGAGAATTAAATGGGTACTCAGAATAGTGCCTGGTATCTCGCTATCCAAGTGTTCGCTGCTACCATCAATTTTTCATATCGAGGCACGTCAGCGGACTAGTGTAGATACACCCAGGAATGAGAGCCAGGGTCTATATTCATCCCTGATTTTCTCACTCCCTCACTGACACTGCTGTGTGAATAACTATCTGAGCTCGATTCCCCCTGCCCTAAATAAACAGACCACACATGCCTCCACCACCTAGCAATGTGATACAAATGACCTCGTCAACTGTTCCCACAAGACCCTGATGCTCCCTGGAGTGACTGATGTGAAAATGAGTTTGCTAAATTCAAACCCAACGTGACATATATGCTGACCACGGCTCTTCCTGAAAATATTAAAGTCGAAGCATGAAGGGAATAACGTTTTCAATATCATATTTTCATTGAGCTGCGGCTTCATGGATTAAAAAAATTACATAAAAACGCGTGACCATAACAGGTCAGATTTTTTTGTTGTTGTTGGCTATTTTTACTCTTTAAAAGTTTCTGAGGATTTTTCTGTGCTACGGGCTAAATAAACGTTAGCTCGGCCCCCAAGAGCTACTGCCTATCAAGGGATTCTCTGAGGGACTTAGTGCCTCAGGCACAATGAAAACGGATTTGTGAGTTTTCTGGGGATCTCCTATAGCCAAATTCGGCTGTGCATCAGAGGGTCCTATTTAAAAAAGCTAACCGGCCAAAGAATACTGCTAGAAGGAAAGCAAATGACAAAGGAGAGCGCATGGGGCAGGTCTGGGCCTGGATGGGCAAGCGGCAGAGGTCAGCATGTGAAGGCCAGGCAGAGGAAAAAATGCTTACCCGAAAGATATTTTTCTTTGTACTCAATCACCCCTCAGGAGGTGGAATGAAAAGGGAGCCATGGGAAGCTGATCCCACCAGCCTTCTGCAGCTCCTAAGACTACAGGCGCCTGTCAACAGCACCGGCACTGAGGGCCGGAGGGGCTCGACATCACTTCAGAAAGAGTTCTCTTGAAGTATTCTTTGTACTTGGGGTCCTAAAGTCAAATCTTATTGGACATTTCCCAGCAAGCATGTTGATCAATTCCAAAATACCTAATACCCTCTTCTTTGAAGTACCTAGAAAGCTCTCTTCTCGTTTAAAACTAGGTAATAGCGTGTAACAAGCTATTTAAAAAATGTATATGTAGTATATATAAAATACATATCATAAATCTTTATAGTATTATAAATTCGATAATATGATATATAGTACAACATATAAATTATATATAATATAGGTATATATACTTTTATGTTATATGTAATTTTTATATATATTTCTTTTTACTTATATACTTTATATGTTGCCTGTACAGTCTTACTAACTGCCATGTCCTTTATTTTGAAGAATCATGGATCTTGGCACCTGGAGCTTGAGGAACAATGTCTAATTTCTCATACAGACTCAGGCTATAGGAACACAGCTCACAGTCCCATGCTGTTAACACTGAAGACCTCACAGTTAAGCACTGTAATGAATGCAATACTGGGTAAAAGAATTATGAGAGAGAAGTGTCCTTTCTTCCCCTTTGTCTCTTGTTTTCGTTTAATGAGAAATGTTTTCACTTGGGCATGTAGTGGTGCTTGTGTTCATGCAGAGGGTTGGGGAAGGCGGTTTGAGGAAGGACAGGCCTGGGGAAAAGTCAGATGCTCATGGACGTATCTATTGTTTCCCTCTATCTCATTGCTCTCCGTGGTTCTTTGCTCCCTACCTCACTGAAGCCTTGTCTTCTCCTCAATTTTCCTTTATCAGAACTGACTCTTAAAAAATAACCTGATACCGGGGCACCTGGGTGGCTCAGTGGGTTAAAGCCTCTGCCTTCAGCTCAAGTCGTGATCCCAGGGTCCTAGGATCGAGCCCCACATCGGGCTCTCTGCTCAGCAGGGAGCCTGCTTCCTCCTCTCTCTCTGCCTGCCTCTCTGTCTACCTATGTTCTCTGTCAAATAAATAAATAAAAATCTTAAAAAAAAATAATAACCTGATACCCACCCAAATACCCAGAATGATCAAAAAAACAACAAAAAAAAACTTCCACTTGTTGGTCATTTGTTGAGAACCAGCAATTTTGACAGCTATCAAAGCTTTAATACAGAGAGGAAGGGCCTAAGGGAAAGACACATTTTGTAAAGTTCATTATTTCAGCAGCTAAATGCCTTCATTGTGTTCAAATCGATTCTATATATATTAGAAATAGAATAACAGAGTCTGCCCCCTTGATATTCACAGCCTAGCAACAAAGACATCGATGTGATTGCGGCGTGGCACTGAGATGTGAAAAAAGACACAGGAGAGGTAGAGAAAAGGCTCCAAAAAGAAAGTAGCTCACTCTCCCTCGGGCAGGTGGAACGTGTCAGATTCTGGTCTTCAAGGAAGTGGGGGCATTTTGCCAGGTGAGGGAAAGAAAGGGGTCATTCCTGCAAAGGGAAGAGAATGTGAAAAGTGGTTGCAGGCAGGTGGCCTTGACAAACAGGCCGTGCTTGAGAACTGGTCAGGCGAAGAATTTCACGAGACCTTACACTCGGGCGTTGTAGGGGACTCTGGATGGGACCAGGAAAATGGGAATGAACACGACTCGCAGGCGAACAATCATATTAGGAAAGAAGCTACAGCAGACTGTCTTGCTCACCACCTCAGCACTCATCAGTCAAAACTGATGAGCTTGGCTTGAATATTTTCAAGCGAACACTACTTTTGGGGCCAGCACATCCAGCATCTAACAAACTTGACTCTCGAGTCCTAGGGAGGCTCAAAAAGGAGGGCACGTGTGAGAATTGGCCAAGCAGTAAGCAAATGTCCATGGCCAGAGTAGGTAAGCCTGCCTTCCCAGTCTGATTCTATTCTAGATGGGATCTGCCATTGCCCTACTAACCCTTCCCGTATGCTTTATTCTTCGATCCTTAATCTTAATATTTTTTGCAGACATTGTGTTTTCACTTGAATCCTCTTAGAATTCTCCTGGGACAGCTGACAGAAGTCTCAATGATCAGCCCATTTCCTCAGCAGTTTGGGGAGAATGGAAAGTGATCACTGCCCTGAGATGTTGCATTTTTCAATGATTTTGGTAGAACTTCTGTTTCAGAGAACAGTGTTCTTCCTCTTTCCTTTCTTCTTCTTCCTTCTTCCCCTTCTCCTTAAAATTTAGTTTTTAATTTAATTTAGCCCCCTCCAGAAAATGATGGAAATGTCCTTTATAAAATGATGAACTGGCCCCTTATCTAAAATGGTTTCGGGTTGCATTTGGGGCTCCTGGTGCCACCAATTGTAAAAGCTGCTGATCTGTAGTTGGAAAAGAGGTACTAAATGTAATACTGCTGCTCCCTGGATCGTTTCCCGGGCACCAGCCCCACCCATTCCCTCTCTGGGTTTTCAGTTACCACCATGGTTTCCCTGGTACCAGGGAGCACAGCAGCAGATCTGTGCTTCATCCAGGTTATCCCCAGAAACCTGTCTTGCTTTTCAGTTTTGCCTTAAGAAACTCGCTGGAGATCAGCATATCGTCACCATGGATGGAATGTGTTTGTAATCTTCATTTGCCTATCACAAAGGCAGGGTCTGCAGCAAAAAGATGCAAGGTGTGGCTGCAAAAGATAAGGGAGTTCCTGTTGCCCTGCATCAGGTTGAGAGAAATGAGAAAGGTGAGTGTCAAAGGAAGTCTAAGAAGAATGGAGAGTGGCATAGTCACTGGAGAGAAGACAAGAGGGTAAACCCTGCATACAGAGAGAGGTGGCCAGGCAGCACTGAGCTGCACTGAAATAAAGCATTCTCATCTTCTCACTACTTAGCCGAGAGGATAGCTGTATAATGTCAAAGGTGGCGAATTTTAAACTCCTACTGGCCAGTTCTCAAAGGGATCTCTTAAAAAAGTGATCATGTGAAATTCATTTAAGGAAGACAAACTAGATTTTGAACTCCTCTCTCCTCTCTCACTAGCGTTAAGGTCAAAAGAGTCTTCTGATTTTACTCTTTATTAATCCAATCATTCAGAGCTTCTATTAGCTCCAAGGAATCAAGCTAATCCCTGCTTGGAATCCTCCCATCCACTCTTTTCAAAGACACTCAAGATGGCTTGGTAATTAGAAGAAATCACTTAGCTTTTGCAATTTGATTTGATTTCAAGTATTATATAAAACACAATTCTCAACTGACTCTTTTGTCTTCAGAAAACAAGTGTATCAGCTTCTTTTCCTAGCATACATTTATTCCCTCCAAGTGAAGTGAATTGTAATTAGGCTAAACAATTAATTAAAAAGCATTTATTCCTTTCCTACAGTGAAGGATGCACAAAAGCTTGAGATAGGACTACGGTGGTCCCAGTCTCGGGGGCACTGGGATGGGGGCAGGGAGTAGTGGGGGCTGTCGGTGTTCAGACCTAGAGCAAAGAGAGAGCCCATGAAGGCCCACGGGGTACAGGCATTGGTGAAGTTAGAGTTCAGGCCTGGGGAGAAGTCCGAGTTGTTAACATACTTGAGATGATGAGCCTTTCCAATAAAACGAAAGCACAGAACAGGGATCACTTCTGAAACTCTTTCCATGGTCATTCACAGGAAGGTGACATGAGAAGCATGGTGACATCTGGGAATGGGATGACATTTGGGCCAGAGAGAGTCGCACACCAGGCAGACCACTTGAGAAATGTTGGAATTAGCCTGTCAACATCTGCCTCAGAAGCCAGCGAGGGTGCCAGAAGGTGGTGGGATAATTGCTCTTCACATGCTTAGCATTTGTTTCCTGAACTCTATCACCGCGCTTGGTGAGCACCCAAGGTTAGAGGAGCAGAGCCTACTACTGGGAAGTACGTAGGAGGAAGAAGGAGAGATGCACAGAAAATTATCCTATGATCGTAATTGAAGCCTGTTTTCTCTATAATTCCTTTTCTTTTAACATGCCAAAATAGGTGCTAACGGTTTCAGTCGAACAGTATTTTATTTATTTAATTAACAAGCTGTCTTAAGGGACAGCAGGTAGGTACAATTACCAAGATTCATTCTAACAATAATACTTAATGCCTGCATAACATTTTTGGAATCCAGAGTCATTTTGCATTCATTAATTTACTCAACCTAATAACCATCCTGGCACAGGCAAGATGTGCAATGGTTTTGATTCATAAGGATCAGGAAGTCGGTTGGGACAAGAGAAGTGACACGGCCACTCCTCCAGCCTTTTAAGGGAGTTCACAACCTGCCAGTCATAGATGACTAGTAGTCCTTGTTTCCAGTTCGTCCCTTTCCTAACTTCAAAAGTCACAAAGTTACCCTAAGGTGTGATGCCAAACCCTGAAACAAGGTTCTTCTTCACACTGACTGTGTGACCAAATGAAATGGGAACCCAGTAACCAGAACCACATCATATAATGTGGTGAAAGCACGTCATCTTGGCTCAGGAAATTTCAGTCTGGATCCTTTGTGCATGTGACATCCCGCATGATCCATAAATAAAATTATTCTTCGGGGGGCGCCTGGTGGCTCTGTGGGTTAAAGCCTCTGCCTTCGACTCAGGTCATGATCTCAGGGTCGTGGGATCAAGCCCTACATCGGGCTCTCTGCTCAGCGGAGAGCCTGCTTCCTCCTCTCTCAATCTCTCTATGCCTGCCTCTCTGCCTACTTGTGATCTCTGTCTGTCAAATAAATAAATAAAATCTTTTAAAAAATTAACCAAAAAATCAATCTTTGGGAACCTCTCAGAGCCTGGGCTGTGTTCCCTCCCCCGGTGGAGTCCAGGCTTCACCGTGTGGGTTAGCCAATACAGATTTTGGGAGGCTCCTACTGAGTGCTCAGTAGTATGTTCAGTTTCAAGGGAAATACACTAGAAATCGAAAATGAGGTTTTAAGGGCTTACAGACAAGTAGTGGAAAGATTAACCTTGATGGAAGGGGGAAATATTAAAAAGGCATTGACGAGAAGACCCAGGAACACTCAAATCCTGTCCTTGGGTTACAATTATCTGTTGCTGTGTAAAAAAAAAAAAAAAAAAAAAAAACCTTCCGAAAATCAAGTGCAGGAAAACCACAAGTATTTTATAATTCTTACACATTCTGTTAGGAATTTAGCTAGGGCACTGGGTGGGTGGCTTGCTTATGCCTGGGGCATTAGCGGTGACTGCTGAGGATGACTAAAAGTGCCTTCTGATCGGGAGTTTTCTCACTCACGTGTCTCACATACCTGGTTGGGCTGACACAAAAATTTGGCTCAACTGGGGCTGCTGACCAGGCGCACGCATGCCCACGCGTGCGCACACACACCTACTGAGCACTACTACATGCGATACCTGCTTCTAGACACAATAATGCCTATTCCAGCTTACACTCCACAAGAATGAGATGAAGCCCAAAACAGTAGAACAGAGTACAGTAATCTTACAGGTTCTTTTTCCAATAAGATGAACAAATACATTTTCAATAATAGAGAACATAGAAGGCTATCATATCAGTGAAAGTTGAAACAGGAGGGCAGAAAGCCCTCTAGGACAGCATTTAATGTAGAGACGTAAGAGTTTAAGGCAACATTTGGAAGGGCTGAGTGAAGAAATATCGGGAGGCCCTTGCTGACTTCCACGTCATCAGAAGTATAGAAATGTCAGGGACGCTGCCATTAATAATGGAGTAAACGTTTAACCTAGCCCATCCAGAGGGATCTAGAGGGAGGCAGGAGGAACACATCTCTACTAACAAAAGAGAATAAATGATGAGAACAACAAGAAAGGAAAGCCATTGTGCTCCCAACCCCTTTCTTGCTTCTTGGAGTCTGAGGGTAGGATGCCTGGGGCTCTGACAGTCATCTCAGAGTATGGAGGGAAAACTTCATCCATACGCTAAGAATGGAGAAGAAAATTTGGCACTGGGGCATGAACCTTCTAATCTTTAGCTTTTGTATGTGTTGTTATGTAAGGCTAACGCACTCTTACTTCTCCTGAAGTATTCTCTTATTCTCTTATTTACATGAACACACAAACTCAAACATGGACAGTACCAAAACAAATGTTGACAGGTGTTTGTGATGGTAACAAGTAGTCTCCAGATGGATTCACAGATTGAGAAGCTATCTGTGTAGAGGCAAGTAACCTTCTCTGACTTCCAGGAATCTCCCTATGGCACCCTATTCTCACATGGCACCCTACTCCCATCAACATATTTGGCAATAACCACAGGAATGTGAGAAGTCAAGGTCTAGGTTGCAATGTCTGCAATGTTAGGTAGATGTACCCCATTCTGCTCTTGAATGCTGGTGTACCTACCAAAAGCAAAATAAAATAAAATAAAATAAAATAAAATAAAATAAAATAAAAATGGTTTTCTTCACTGTCTAGTCCACATAGTATAAAATGAAATACTCTGGATTTTCACTTCGCCAGTCCAGCCACTGAGAGAAGCAAAGATTTCTCAGATTTCTTGACCTCTTTCCATTTTTATGGGGAAGAGCCACTGTTTGGTCGACCTCCTGTGTCACCACATAACTGGAGGGAGGCAGCAGGCCAGCAGCGAGGGCAGGAAGGGGAAAACAGGATGGTGAGCTGCCAACCAATAATGCCGTCATGAAGGGAGCTGGCTAGGTTAGGCCAAGGACCACCTGGAAAGGCAGCACCACTGCCATTCAGCACAGGTAATGAATGAGAAAAAGCAAAGACAAGCAGGACATGCTCCGTATGCTGTGGAATCCTGGGGCAAGCTAAGGGGCAGGACAAGAAGAACCAGGATGGTAAGGGGGCTCCAGGTACTCTGAGAACAAACTGTAAGACTCTCTTTTCTGCTCTCTAACAGCATTTAATACGAACACATCTACTTGGAGCACGGATATTTCACTTATAATATAATGGGATGAGACAGCACACCTTGATGTCCTCTGACAAAGTACCCCTCTGCCCTCTGAGAGATGTTATATTTCCTCAGCTTTAATCTTTAACTGGAGAAAGCCAGCATTTTATACCAATATAAAAGCATACATTCAGCGATGTAACTTGTTTGTCAAAGTTCAAATGTCTGGGCCTTACTGATAGGTGATTCAGCTGGTGAGCATGAGTTGAGGCCCAGGAATCCAGCTGATTCTGGTACAGGTGGTGTGAGGACCATGGCTTTGTATTCTTTAGGGAATGCAGGTCCCAAGGGCAAATCTGTTTAAGAAAGAACAACCTCTGAAGTCACATAGTTCTGAAGAATGAGATATGGAAGTAGAATGAGGGATGGGGCGGGGGGGGGGGGTAACATAAAATGAAATTGAGTTGCCAAATAAAGTTCATGTGGCCAGAGCCAGATTACCCAAGGGGAGTCAGAAAGGCTAAGAAGAACTTCCGGAGAAATATGCTATTGCAAGTGGATTTGAAAATTGGGTGTTAAATGGAGCCTTGTGTTTATTATTTATCTAATACTTGACTTTCTCAGTCACCTCTGCTATGAATTAAGAGATTGGCAGAAACCCCAGTGTACTCCTCTGCTCTGTGCCCAGCACTGAGGAATGCTTTCAAGTAAAAATTGGAGAACAAACACTCATAAAGGAGACAGGGACCAGCTGGGATTTATTTCGATGTGTCAGCTTGACACAAACATGGGTGAAGGCCAGATATGGATTGGTGACTCATCCACATTTAGATGCAGTCTGTGTAAAATGTTTTCATTTCCGCATCATGGAAGCAAATCTGAAAGCTTTCAGTCAAACCATAGAATTTAATTTCTTGCAACAAAAAGTGACCCACCTCCTAGGATGGTTTTAAAATTCCCACTTTGACTCCTGCTTAGTTTCCAAATCCAGTTTAACTATCTTTTATTTAATTCCAACATAGAAACAACCAAAATTTTGCCTCTAGGTAATTCTCTGCTCCCGTATGCACTGTTTTTAAATAAGAACAAATTAAAGTTTGGCTAATCTTTAGTACTACATAATCCTTTCAAAATAGACTTTAGATATTGCATATTATTTTGAAAGGCACCAATATGACAACCTGAATGTCTGCACTTTTGACAGGTCAGGAGAGATCAGGAGAGTGTGTTAGCCTGTGTCTAAAGCCATCTTTGAATATTCTTTGAATATTCATTTTGTAGATGAGTCTTAGCTTTTTTTTTTTTTTTTGCAAGCTTTACAACGGGGCAAGAATTAAAATATTAAGGATTTATACACTGCCTCCAGATTTTGTGTTCAAATTACTTTTAATGTTCATGATAAGACTCATTTATAGAAAACTTCCCCCTGACCTCAGATTATAATGTGGACATTCTTGTAAGATACAGATATGAAGTCACTGTAAGGTATAGTTAGAAAGACCAAAGGATCCTTGACTATCATCAAAGTATCTGGAAGAAAGGAAATAAAAATTTTTGTGGTAGATAATTCAAAAGTATTTTAACAGCTTTACTGATGTATCATGGAATATAAAATTGCATATGTTTAAGGTATACAGCTTGATATATTGACTATATGCATTCATTGTGAAATGATCATCACCATCAAGCTAATTAACATACTCATCACCTCTACACAGTTACCATTGTGTGTGGGGGCGGTGTGTGCACTGAGATTTAATTTAAGATCTAAGCTTTCAGCAAATTTCAAGTACAGGGTACAGTATGGTTAACTAGTATCACCAGGCTATGCGTTAGATCTCCAGAACTTTTTCATCATGCATTATTGAAACTTTGTAACTTCCAACCAACATCATGCTATTTCCTCAGCCCCCCTACCCCTGGTAATCACCATCCCACTCAGCTTCTGTGACTGTTTTAGATGCCACATATAGAAGAGATCATGCAGTATTTCTCTTTCTGTGTCTGGCTTCTTTCACTTAGCATAATGTCTTTCAGGCAGATCACATTGTCGCAGATGAACATGGGAGTACAGCTATCTTTCTGAGATTCTGATTTCCATCCCTTTCAATATACACCCAGAAGGAATTACTCGATCATCTGAAAGTTCTATTTAAATTTTTGAGGCACCTCACGCTATAAATTAATACACTCTTTATGAAAACCCGTATGGGGTTTCAAAATTATTTATATAGCAATTACTGTGTGTCAGCCTTGAGATTTATCAGTAAAACCAATATCCAACCCGTGATCTCTAGTAATTCATATCCTCCTCCGTCTTCTCAATTTTCCCATTAAGAAAACTTGAGAGGTTCTGGTTCAAGATGGCAACATAGGAGGTTCCTGAACTCCTCTCCTCCCACAAACACAACAAATCCACAGCTCTATATGCAACTGTTCCCTCTGAAAACTAGCTGAACAGATCTCCCACCAAAAAAAAAAAAAAAAAAAAAAAAAAAAGATAAAAAGAGCACATTGAGACAGGTAGATGAAGCAGAGACACATTCTTACCAAAAACCTCACCCTGACACTGCAACCCACGGTTAAGAAGAGTCAAGAGGGAGATCACAAAACGAAGCTTTTTCTTGAGGAACAGAGTCTATGCCCCACATGAGGCCCCACAGCCCTCACTACCTGTTTCAGAGAGACAGGCCCTCAAAACATCGAACTTCAAAATCCAATGAGGCTTACCACCAGGAGAAACAGGCTCTAGGGATTTGAGATTCTGCTCCTAAAGGGTGCACAGGCAGGCTCATTTTCTTCAGAACTCAGGACAAAAGAAGCTAATTAAAAAGCACCTGGAACATAGGTGAGGGAAATTTATTTGCTAACCCTAAGTCAACTGCCAGAAGGATAGAAGCCTGTTGGGACTCCCTCCAGGGGTAGAGGAGTTGGCAGACACCATTTTTGGCATCCTTCTACCTTGCTAGCATTAGCATGGGTGGAGACCATCTTTGTACTCTCCTTTTACGCTGCTGATGCAAATGCAGACAAGGGCCATTTTTTTCATCCTCACTCTAGTCTACTAGCACTGGTGAGCCAGCTCCCCACACCACTCTGCACTGCGCCTCCAGCCACCATCACACCCAGAGAGTGAGAGTGGCCTATGCACAGGGAATGCCCCTGGACCACCTGGCTCTGGCGGCTGGGCAGGGGATTGCATTTCTGGGCCCCATGAATCAGAAGTAATCATAGAGACCATTCGAGAGAGACAACCAAAAGCTAGGCTATGAAGTGGAAAGATAAGATTAATTTCCTACATAAAGCCACCCCTTCAAGAGGAGATGGATGTTTCACCTAACACACAGAAACAAACGTGGAGTCAACCTAAAAAAACAATCAGAAGAATATGTTCAAAAAGATCAAACTCCAGAAAAAATAAAACTAAATGAAATAGAAATGCGTATTTTACCTAAAAAGAATTCAGAGTTATGATCATAAAGATGCTTACCAAACTTGGGAGAAACATGGGTAAACATAGTGAGAACTTCAACAAAGAGATATACAATATAAGAAAGTACCAAACAGAAGTCACAGAGCTGAAAAAGACAATAACTAAACTGACATACTCTAGAGGGGTTCAACAGCAGACTTGTTGAAGCAGAAGAATCAGTGAGCTGTAAGACAGGATAGGAGAACTCCGCTAATGAAACAGCAGAAAGAAAAAAGAATTTTAAGAAGTAGAGATAGCGTAAGGGGACCAAAGAGACAACGTCAAGCTGAATAACATATGCCTTATGAGTCCCAGAAGCAGAGAGAAGAAAAGGGGCAGAAAATGTATTTGAAATAATAATCGCTAAAAACTTTTCTAACCAAGGAAGGAAAAGGCATCCAGGTCCATGAGGCAAAAAAGTTCCAAACAAGAGGAGCCCAAAGTGACCCGCACCAAGATACATTATAATTAAAGTGTCAAAAATATAGAGAACCATAAGCAGCAAAAGAAAAAAAAAAAAAGCAACTTGTGACATAAAAAAGAACTTCCATGAGATTATCAGCAAATTTCTTAGCAGAAATTTTGCAGACCGGAAGGAACCGAAGGAGAGATAAAGAGTTTAATGGATAAACAAAAGCTTGAAGAAGATCATCACTACTAAGCTAGTCCTACAAAAAATATTAAACAGACTTCTTTAAGTTGAAAAGAAAGAGTTCTAATTTGTAATAAGAAAACAAGTGTAAACAAAAATCTCACTAGTAAAGGGAAATACATAAAAAGTGGATTAATCATCTGCAAAGCTAGTATGAAGGGTAAAAGACAAAAGCAGTAAAAATAATTACAACTACAATAATTAGGAGACACACAAAATGAAAAGATGTAAAACATGACATCAAAAAAAAAAAAAACATGACATCAAAAATATCAAATGTGGAGAAGGGAATAAAAATGCAGAATTCTAGAATGTGTACAAACTTAAATTGCTATCAGCTTAAAATAGGTTGTTATTTATGTAGGTTGTTATATGTGAGCCTCATGGTAAGCACAAAGTAAAACCCTATTATAGATACTCAAAAAATAATGAGAAAGGAATCTTTGCATAGCACTCTAGAAAATCATCAAACCACAAGCAAAGAAAGAAAAGAAAGGAACAGAGAGAAAACAAACCAGCCAGAAAATAGTTAACAGATGGCAATAAGATCATGCTTATCAATAAATATTTTAAATACAAATGAACTAATTCTCTAATCAAAAGACACAGAGTGGCTAGTGGATTAAAAAAAAAAAAAAACAGACGCAATAAAAAACATTTATATGTTACCTATAAGAAATTCACCTCGGATATACAGATATACACAGACTGAAAGAGAAAGGATGGAAAAAGACGTTTCACACAAATGGAAATGAAAAGAAAGTAGGGATAACTATACTTACATGAGACAAAATAAATTTTAAAACCAAGACTGTATCAAAAGACAAAGATAAGCATAACAAAATAAAGGGGTGTTGGGAGGAAAAATATTACTCTACTGTTCAAGGTTGGTCTAAGAATTAAATTGACATGAGACTGATGAACAGGAGAAAAACAAACAAAAGCTTAATAACACGTATACCTCTACTACATGGCAGAGAATAGGGAAAACCGAGTAAAGTCCCCCAAATGGTGGAAGCCATCATCTTAAATACCATTTTCAGCTAATCATAAAAGAAGATGTTGGGGATGGGGAGTCAGTTATGGGAGGTTACCAGGGAAATCACAGTAAGCAAGAGTAAGGTAGTTACACAAATTTAAGTTGTCTTCTCCACTGATAAGAATTTCTAGAGATTGAGTCATCCCCTCATTCCTGGTAAAGAGTAGGAAACACTCCTGCAAATGGAGATTTCTTTTGTAAGTGTAAATGTCTCCTACAAAAAGGTAAATTCTACCGGGTTTGCCTGCAGTTTCTTAAAAATAGGTAGCTTAAAATAACCTTTATGCCAAAGAGACATACTGTGAACTGGCAAATTCTGTTCCCCTACAGGATATAATCCAAAACCAGGATATAACATTTGTAAATATTTATGCACCTAAAATAGGAGCACCTAAATGTATAAAGCAAATATTAACAAACCTAAAGGAAGAAATTCACAACAATACAACATAGTAGAGCACTTTAACACTCTAGTTATATCAATGAATAGATCATCCAGACAGAAAATAGATAAGAAAATATGAGCCTTAAATGACACATTAAATCTGAAGGACTTAGTAGATAGATGCAGAACATCCCATCCAAAACCAGCAGAATACAGATTGTTGTAAGATTGACATGGATTCTTGTAAGACTGATATAAGATCTTCCAGGATAGATCTTGTGCTAGGCCACAAAACAAGTATTAATAAATTTAAGAAGACTGAAATCATATCAAGCATCTTTTCTGACCACAGTGATATAAAACTAGAAATTAGCTGCAAGAAGAAAACTAGAAAAATTACAAATATGCAGAGATTAGACAAGATAATATTAAAGAATCAATGGGTCAAAATGGGTCAAAATGAAGAAATCAAAGGAAAGAACAAAAAATACCTTGAAACAAATAAAAATGGAAATACAACATATCAAAATCTATGGGATACAGCAAAAGTAGTTCTAGTGGGAAGTTTATAGAAATACATGCCTACCTCAAAAAACAAGAGAAGTCTCAAACAATCTAACTTTACACTTAAAAGAGTTAGAAAGAGAAGAACAAATAAAACACAAAGTTAAGGGGCACCTGGGTGGCTCAGTGGGTTAAGCCTCTGCCTTCGGCTGGTGTCATGATCTCAGGCTTCTGGGATTGAGTCCCACATCAGGCTCTCTGCTTGGCATGGAGCCTACTTCCTCCTCTCTCTCTCTCTCTGCCTGCCTCACTGCCTACTTTTGATCTTTTCTCTTGTCAAATAAATAAATAAAATCTTAAAAAAAAAAAAAACAAAGTTGACAGGAGAAAGGAAACAAAGATCAGAGTGGAAATGAATGAATAGAAAATAAGAAGACAACAGAATAAAAATTAATGAAACTAAAACTAGTGCTTTGGAAAGATAGACAAACTCAACAAACTTTTACTAGACTAAAGAAAAGAGAGGTCTCAAAATCAGAAATGAGAAAGAAGAAACTGTAATTCATACATACTCATATATTATTATACATAGGATCCTAAGAAACCACTATGAACAACAGTATACCAATGAATTAGATAACTTGGAAGTAATGGATAAATTCCCAGAAACCTACAATCTTCCAAGACTGAATCATGAAGAAATAGAAAATCTCAATAGACCAATCACTCATAAGGAGGTTAAATTAATAATCAGCATTCTCCCAATGAACAACTCCATTCTCTCAAAGCCAACCCCAGATGGCTTTACTAGTGAATTCTACCAAATTTTCAAAGATTTAATACTTAACTTTAATACTCAAACTCAAAGATTTAATACTTAACTTTAATTTAATACTTAACTTTAATACTCAAACTCTTTTGAAAATCTGAAAAGGAAGAAATGATCCCAAACCCATTTTAGCAAGCTAACATTACCCTGATAGCAAAACCAGACAAGGACACCACAAAAAAAAAAAAAAGAAATCACAGGTCAATATCCCTGATGAACACAGATACAAAAATCCCCCCCAATACATTAAAGGGATCGTATACCATGATCAAGTATGACTTATTCCAGGGATGCAAGGATGTTTCAACATATGCAAATAAATCAACACAATGTACAATAACAAAATGAAGGGGGAAAAATCATATGATCATCTTAATAGGAACAGAAAGAGCCTTTGACAAAATTCTACATCCATTTCTTTTTTTACTTTATTTTATTTTTTTAAAAGATTTTATTTATTTATTTGACAGAGATCACAAGTAGGCAGAGAGGCAGGCAGAGAGAGAGGAGGAAGCAGGCTCCCCACTGAGCAGACAGCCTGATGTGGGGCTCAATCCCAGGACCCTGGGATCATGACCTGAGCTGAAGGCAGAGGCTTAACCCACTGAACCACCCAGGTGCCCTTCCACATGCATTTCTAATAAAAGCTTTCAACAGAGGGGATATAGACAGAACATATTTTAACATTATAAAAGACACATATCACAAGCCTGTAACTAATATCTTATTCAATGGTGAAAAACTGAGAGCTTTACCCTTTGGGTCAAGAATAAGACAAGTATGAGGGGCTCCTTCAGCTCAGGTCATGATCCCAGGGTCCTAGGATCAAGCCTTGTGTCGGACGCCCTGCTCATCCAGGAGCCTGTTTCCCCCTCTCTCTCTGCCTGCCTCTCAGCCTCCTTGTAATCTCAGTCTGTCAAATAAATAAATAAAATCTTTATTGAAAAAAAAAGAATAAGAGAAGCATGCTGACTCTTTCCACTTATACTCAACATAGTACTGCCTAAGTAGCCAGAGCAATTAGGCAGGAAGAAAATAAATAAAAGTCATCTAAATTGGAGAGGAAGAAGTAAAACTATTGACAGATGACATGATTCTATATATAGAAAACCTTAAAGATTCCACCAAAAAACTGTTAAGATTAATAGAAAAATTCAGTAAAGTGGCAGGGTACAAAAATCAATACAGAAAATATGTTGCATTTTTATACACTAATAATGAACTATCAAAAAGAACAATTAAGAAAATAATCCCATTAACAACTGCATAAAAAGAATAAAATACCAAGGAATAAATATAATCTAAGAGGTAAAAGACCTGTATATTGAAAACTATAAGACATTAATGAAACACATTGAAGAATACAAAAATAAATTGAAAACTATTCCATGCTCATGGATTGGAATAATAAGTATTATTAAAATGCAATCTACAAATTCAATGCAACCCTTATCAAAATCCCTTTTTTTTTTTTATGGAAATAGAACAAACAATCCTAAAGTATGTGTGGAACCACAAAAAATGCTAAACAGTTAAAGCAATCTTGAGGAAGAAGAGCAATGCTGGAGGCATCACATGCCTTGATTTTAAACTATATTATAAAGCTAGAGTCATCAAAACAGTCATCAAAATTTATTGACATAAAAAGAGACACATAGATTGATGGACTAAAATTGAGAGCCTAGAACTAAACCCAAGCATATATATGCTTGGCCAATTAATTTATGACAAGGGAGGCAATAATATATAATAAGGAAAGGCCAGTCTCTTTAATAATTCATGGTGGGGAAAACTGAAAAGCCACACACCAAAGAAGGAAACTGGACCACTATGTCACACCATACACTAAAGTTACCTCAAAATGGATTAAAGACTTGAATATAAGACCTGAAGTGATCAAATTTCTAGAAGAAGACACAGGCCATAATCACTTTGACACCACTCTCAGTGATGTTTTTTGGATCTGACTCCAAAGGGAATGCCAACAAAAGCAAAAATAAACAAGTGGGACTGCATCAAACCAAAATGCTTCCACATGGCAAAGAAAACCATCAACAAAATGAAAAGACAACCTACTGAATAGAAGATATTGGCAGATCACATATTTGATAAGATAAATGATAAGATATTTGATAAGAGGTTAATATCCAGAACATATAACAAACTCAGAAAGCTCAATAACAGCAACAAAAATAAAATTTAATCTAATAAAATATGGGCAGAGAATCTAAATAGATATTTTCCAAAGAAACCATGTAGATTGTCAACAGGCACAATTTCTGATGCTCAACATCACTCATCATCAGGGACATGAAAATCAAAACCACAATGAGCTATCACCTCACATCTGTTGGGATGATTATTATCCAAAAACTAAGAGATAACTTGTTGGAAAGGATGTGGAGAAAAGGGAAAACTTGTATATTATTGGAGGGAATTAAACTGGTGCAGCCATCATAAAAAGCAGTAGAGAGGTTCCTCAAAAAAAAAAAAAAAAAAACTAAAAATAGAACTAACATATGATTTAGCAATTCTACTTTTGGGTATTCATCCAAAGAAAACAAAAACACTGACTTGAAAAGACATATGCACCCTCATGTTCACTATAGCATTATTTACAATACAACAACCTAGGTCATTGATGAATGAACAGCTAAAGTAGATGTTTCTCACATATGTGTATATATGTGTAACATGCACACACAATGGAATAGTACTCAGCCATAAAAAAGAATGAAATGTTGACTTTGTGACATGGGTAGACATTGAGGGTATTATGCTAAGTCAAATAAATCAGAGAAAAAAAGAAAAATACCATATGATTTCCCTCAGATATAGAATCCAAACATCATGACAAAACAAAACTCAGATACAGAGAATAAACTGGTGGTTGCCAGAGGATAGGGGGTTTAGGGGTAGTCCACGAAATGCATGAAAGTAACCAAGTGTACAAACATCCAGTTTAAAATAAATAAGTCATTCAGATGGAATGGACAGCATGATGACTACAGTTAATTACATACTGCAAATATGGAAGGTACTGAGACCATACATCTTAAAAGTTCTTATCACAAGAAAAAAATTTATAATTGTGTCATGGTGGATGGCAACTAGACTTATTGTGGTGATCATTTTGCAAATGTATACTAATGTGGAATCATTATATTATACACCCGAAACTAATATAATATTGTATGCTAATTATGCTTCAATAATAAAAAGAAAAAATAGAAAAATTGAGAGACTTGAACTAGATGTCATCTACAGCAGTCTGGCTCTAGGATTCAATAGAATCAAACAACTTGCAATTCTTGGGGACTGGCAATGAGGTCATGCTAGTGAGTGCTCATTGTAAAAATGAATTCAACTAATGAAAGTCTTCAAATGATGAGACTAATCCTTACATCGGGATTTTCAGCATTTTTATTAGCCTATTATTTAACACCAACTTTAAAATCTAATTAAAAAGAATGCTCAGCCAATCCTAGTGGCAAATACTTTTTTCATTTTCCTGTCAATGTTTTCAGTCAGGAATAATTGTAATATTAGTGTCACTTAAAAAAAAAAACCTAAATTTTCCTGAAACACAGAGAAGTGATCCTTTCCTCAAGCAAGCAAGGAAACACAGGCCCGACAATAGGTAGTGAGTGATGTGGCTTGATCCCTAGGGAAAGGACTGTTTTCACTTCTTGAGGAGATCAATAGGCTAAAATTTTAAGCTTGAATTACCAATAAGCAATCTGAGTACAGCCCCTACAAATTTAGAAAAACAATCAAGGAGGCTTTAGGACTTTAATGGCAATTTTTCAAAGAAAGGAGAAAATCCTTTAGTGGGTCTCCTGTCTTCAATGCTAAGGGAGAAATATTTTCAATAATTTCACTGACTGATTATAGGCATCTTTTACTTTCTACTACATTTTTTTAAATTTCCAAAATTGTTTTTAGCTCTTTAAAATATAAACCAGTATAGTGGATGGAAAGATAAATATAAAAACATAGATAAAATCCTGGAAAAAATATTAATTTATCCAAGTGAAAATGAATCATATTACCTTAGATCACGGGACATAGTATAAAACTAAAAACGTCTGCCAGACAATTAGTATTTGAGGATTTTACACTATTTAATGTAGTACTTTATTTCCCCCCTCAAGTGTAAAAGGAAGTTTGTTTCTGCAATAATATAAATTAAATGGAATTTAAAGAACATGTTAAGGAAGCAAAACAAATACATAAAATGACTCTCTGGAGAGACATGAAGCCCAGGATGTTTGGAAACAGTTGCATCTACAGTTCTTCCTTTCCTCAATTTTCCAGTCCCACACCCTCTTTTCTTCTACAGCGTTGCAGATTATCTTGCCTTATTCTTCACAGTGCCAACGGAAGCCATGGATGGGAGCTCCTTCAAATTCCCTCCACCAAATCTACAAAACTGAACCCTTGCTCTCCTCCAACCCTCTTTGGGCACAAGGAGGTGTTTCCCTCCTGCCATCCAGGGCCAGTGCTTCGAGCAGCACAGCACTCCACCACCCTCCCAGGGACCTCAATCCACTGTTATTTTCTTGATCTTCCACCCGCTCTCAGATCCCTTCAGTTAGATGGAAGATACTCTCTGTGTCTCCCATGTTGAAAATGTTTTCCTTGAAACCTACAATCCCCTCAAGCTGACTCCATTTCAAGGCAAAATGTCTCTCAAAGAACATCTGCATATGCTGACTTCATGTCCTCACCAACCATATATTCTTCCATCTACTCCACTAGAATTGTCAGGAACTTTTAGGCTTCTAAAGAGAACGGGCCCTTGTTGGTCTCCATCTTGTGTTCTCTTTCTCCTCAAAAGTCTACTTGGTTGACCACAGCATGCTTGAGAAATCTCCTCTTTGCACCTGTCATCACATGCTCTCCTAATTTCCTACTACCTCTGGCCATGTCAGTATTTAGACTCTCATAGTTCAACTTATTCCTCGTACTCACCACAAAGCATTGATGCATCTCTTCTCTGATGCCCGACCTTTATAATTGATATATACCTCATTACTACTTTCACTCAAATGTCCCTAAAACTTCTCAAACTAATCATCTCCAAAACTAAAATTCTTCCCTTCTCAAATTTTCTTCCCCCATTGACTTTCCCCACATTAAAAATTGGTGCAGTTATCTATTTGCTCATGCCAGAAGGACCCTTGTTCACCTGGAAGGACTCTTGATAAGCTACATCTTCCAAACCCAATGATCTACCACCAAGTACTTTGATTCTACCTCTGAAATATATCTAAAATTGATCAACATCTCTCCATATCTATTCCCACCACCCTGGTCCATGCCATCATATTCTGGTCCATCATTTCAGCTCCTACCAACCAGTCCTGTCTCTTCTCCATCCAATCCATTCTCTTCATAGATCTTGCTTTCTTGTCTGAAATGCAAGTATCACAACAAAATGCTAATGCTTAGCATGTCTCATGGTTTCTTTTATCCATAAGAGTCTGAAATGTTCAGCTTGAGACATGAGCTCCTACATGAACTGGCTCCTGCTTGCTTCTGCAGCCTTGTTGCATACCCACCTGGACTTGCCCTGCTTAGTGCAGGCCCATGGAGCGTCTTGCAGGTCCTCTGGGTCCATGACCCCTTCTTGCAGTCTTCTCCATGCCTAGTACACATTCTTCCCCTACTCAGCAGTCTCTCCCCTAGCCATCCTTCAGCCTGCCTCCGCTAAACTGTCATTCCCTCATGGGAAACTTGCCCATCCTTCCTCCACAAGTTTGGATCCCAGTTCTGAGCTTTTAGAATAAATCATACTTATCACTGTTTTGTTCCAGCAACAGGCATGTTGCCAGGAGCAAAATAAGCATCCTAAAAATATTTATTGAATAAATAATATTGATGTAAGTAAATTTAGGATTTTCTACAAGATCTACATTGAAAGGGTATATATATTGGATAAGAAGGACTTGGACTCCTAATTGGGGTTTATCAGTACTCAAGTCAACAAGTGATTTCATAACGGATGCCCTCTGTGTACTATTCTATAAAATATATCTTTGACTTCAGCTAGAACATCCCAGAAACAATGTGGCTAAGTTAGTTCAATTGTCCCTTGCCAAATATAAATGGTTTGACCCTAAAACCTTTTTGGAGCAATGCTAACAGCCTAGAGAGAATTTACTCAGAAGAGCCCAGCAACTAAGAGCCCAGGTTTTGGAATCAGGCGCTGCTTGTAACCTTGACCTTTGAGGTTAATAAGTGAAAGCCTCTGAAACCACATTATATCTCCTACGGGATATATTTGAAAAAGGAACTGATGACATTGTATGTCATTTTCTTTTTTTTTTTTTTTAAAGATTTTATTTATTTATTTGACAGAGAGAAATCACAAGTAGATGGAGAGGCAGGCAGAGAGAGAGAGAGAGGGAAGCAGGCTCCCTGCTGAGCAGAGAGCTTGATGCGGGACTCAATCCCAGGACCCTGAGATCACGACCTGAGCCGAAGGCAGCGGCTTAACCCACTGAGCCACCCAGGCGCCCCCCTCTATGTCATTTTCTTCATGAGAGCCCACTGTGTGTTGGGGAAGAAGGGAGAAAACTCTCATTTTAGGAACATTTGTGCATCTCCTGAATAACTGATTTGTTTGCTTGACTACAAACAGTCATTTATTTTGGTTCCTTCTTCATAATGTCCACCAGAAAGTTAAAATCAAATCAAATTATTCACATATTTATAACACATGTATGAATTTTTAGTCTGCATATATATATATATATATATATTTTTTTTTTTTTTTTTTTTTTAAAGAGAGAGAGAATGAGAAAGAGAGAGAGGGAGATGAGGGTGGGAACAGAGGGAGAGGGAGAGAGAAAATCCTAAGTAGACTCTGTGCCCATCATGGTGCCTGATGTGGGACTCTGTCCCCTAACCCTGAGATCACAACCTGAGCCCAAATCAAGATTGGGACACTAAACCAACTGAGCCACCCAGGCACCCCAAGGCTGTGTTTTGACAGTAACCCCAGTTACAGTTTCATCCTTCTTCCCACTGTCATTTTCTATTTGCCTCATTTCTTTTGATTAACCTAAACTTACTTATATTATACATAGAGGTACCATGTGAAAATCTTCCTTCAGTGCAAAATCCAAAGTATGTCTGAAACATGTGATTGTGAATGATCAAGAATGTAGGTTCTGTTTGTTGAAGATAAACCAGCAATAAAAGAGAAGGCACAAATTAAGAATGAAGCCTCAAGAGGCAAAAGAATAAGGAAAGTAATCAATAGGATTTATCTTGGTAAAGCCACAGGAAGAAATAAAGACGTGGTATCAGGATGGAAAGTATAAAGGCCTTCTGATTTAAAGACACATAAACAAAATAAGCAACAGGTCTTGCACCTCACAAAATGGCCATGGTGCTTTTAAATTCTAAGATCCAGTATTCAAGAGGCATGGAACCAGGCACTTATGTGCTATTCACAGGAGAATGAAGTGGTGCGGAAATCACAGGGAACAATTTATAAAGCATATCAATAGCCTTAAAAAAAATTCCACACCTATTTACCCAGCAATTTCCTTTCTGGGAACTTATCCAAAAGAAATATGCGTAAAGGTTTAAAAAATTTAGATTCAAAGGTATTCTTTGAATAATTGGTTATGATATCAAGAATACATATGAACATCCTACATACCTGAGTAATTAACAAGTTATTATACCTAAGAACTATAAAATCCTATATAACCTTTAAAATTATATTATAAAAAATGTTAATGTCACTGAATGAAAAATATTATATAGTAAGTAAAAATCATGTTATAAAATAATACATAGACCCTAGCCAATTTATATTAAATGTTACTAAATAGACATTTTAGATATATTTATACATAACTTATTTATCTATGTATAAATATATATATGAAAGAGTATTAAAATTACCTTTGGATGGTGATATCAAACTTTTCTTTCCTTTCTGTGCCAATATTAAAGACAAATATTTTTAAACACTTGAAGAAGCTATGTGAAAAAGATTTTTGAAACTGAATATGTTCAGGGATAACAAATCCAATGGCTATTTCATGGAATACCCAGGCACTATTTCAGGCATTGGAAACAGAGCAGTGAATAAAATACAGTCTCTATCTCAAAAGCCTGAATTCTAGTGTATATTCATTCAGTTTAAAATCTTATCTAGTCTATATGCTACTTAAAATTAAAACTTCTGATCACCAAAATAATGTCAGCTGAATTAATAATGAATTAAAATTTGGGGGGGTTTGAGGAGGGACAGTACACAAAAACAGTGGAACAGTCTGGATGTCAGCTAAAGCCTCCCTAACTCCCCAGTTGCCTCAGTGGAGACAGGTCCAGACTGTGGGACACCAGGCCTCAGCTTCTGGCCCCACCTAGGCTAGAGCTGAGTGGAAGTTAGGATACCCTCCACCCTAGGTCTGCAAGCAGAAGCACCACTTCTTAGCACTGGGCGAAACCTCAGCTTCCAGTCTCTGCCTTCCTAGCTGGGCCTCCCATTAACAGTTCAAGAACCAAAGCCAGATGAAGAAGGAACCCCCCCCAGCCCACCTGTGGCTCTTCCTGTGCCCATCTGAACAAGTCTGCCTAGTCATATTCTGAAAGCAGGGGCACTTGAACACAATGGTATTGCCTTAAGGGGCACCACTTTGGCAAGGAGCTGGGAGTCTCATTGGGCCACACTTATGGAGGTACAGCAGCTTCCTCCAGCCTTGGGGCCTCCCTTGCAATCCCTATCCCACTGAACACACTCCTGAAGGCCCCTATATCCCAAGTGATCCTTCCTTACAGGCTTGTTAAGCCCTCCAAGCCCATCTGGCCCATGAAAAGACGGCATACTACATTCTGCTCTATGTTATCCTCCAAGTGGTAAGAAAGTGAGCTTCTCAAATCCATGACACAGGATCTGGACCAGTCCATGGCCAATCAGGAGACAAAAGCCACATAATACTTTAACAAAGAGAACTCAGCATAGTAACTACAAGATGCAGCTTCCATTCCTGGAGATGGTGGAACAAAGAGAAAAGGTTAGAAATATTAAAACTTAGAAACTTAAAGACAAGGTCCTGTGAATCCGGAATCCAGGCCTCTAAGAAGGGAGTGCTTCTTGGTAGGTGATGGAATCTCTAAAGTTGGTTCTGTGAGTTGATAAAGGAATAGCAAATTGGATTCACTGGTATTACAGGAGCTAGTTGCTGCTGCAGGGCTGGAGAAGTGTTGCTAGATGATCTGGGGGACAAGAAGCTGACTCTTCCTTGGCTTTCCAGTCTCCCCTTACTGTCTCCTATTGGGTTCTGGCAGAGCCTAACAGCTGGAAAACAGATACTAGGTTGCAGAAAACCTGTCTCACCATCACAAATATGAATCTAAAAGAGTGGATTGGAAGCTGGAAGAAAATATCTTCGTAACTGGCACAGAATCTGAGCAGCCTAGGCCTCTCCTGAACTTCTTGTCAGTAGGAGGTGCTTGGAAAATCATAAACTGAAGGGCCTTCAATAAGCCCTTTGATTACAGTCGTCATAGTGCTCTGATTCCCACAAGGCTGCATGTCCTGCCTATCTCCAAACTGTCTTCCTGGAATGCATCTGTCCTGCCCTGGGAAGAACCAAGAGGATACCTAAACTTTGCAAACAATGAGATGAGACTACAGAGACCCCAAAATCCTGGCCAAGAGGTCAGCCCAATCTCCAGACATCAAAGAGGAACTAAGTCCTAATGATGTGAGTTAACATAAACCTAGAGCAAGAAGACATCAGGTGAACCTATTTGCACATCCTTCACAAAAGTCATCTCTACTACCAAAGCCACTAGTATCCCTCTGCAACCTTTGAGGTTTTTTATAAGCAGTCTTTGCCTGTCTCCAAGAAAGGATTTGCTTGGAGAAGGTGTCTCTGTAAGACTGTTTCAACCTCTTCACCCAGGTAAAGAGCTAGAGAAAGAGGATGCCCTGCTGCGTGACTGATGTTGAAAAAAGACATGACGCTCCAAAAGTTGACATGAAAAAGGTTGCTCAAAATCCTCATGCTCCAGTGAGCTGGTTTCCTCTCTCCCATTGCTCCACTGAGGAAACAAAAAGAGGGAGACTTTCTTGGTCATAAACAATCCTAGAGAAAGGACTTTACTAATAATGAGGCCAAAGCCTAGCATACCCAATTGTATATTATTTACAACCACTAAGGTAGTCTTCACTATGGCCATTCCTTAGTTTGGTGATGGTTCTGGGCAGGTGGACACACCTACAACCCTTATGTCTCCCTCATTAGGAAAAACCAAGCGGCATCCAGCGAAGGATAGATGGTATTTTCCCAGCTGATGCAGGAACCACGCATGCACCATGACACCTCCATTAAATCCTGGCACCTGTGAAACTCTTGGAATTCCCTTAAGTCTCAGCTTTCCCAAATTGTTGTCTGTGTTTATCCTTTTTACCGAGGGGTGGGAGAGAGGGGCTTTGTATTTTAAAAGCACCTGTCTACCTGGACAATTCCTGGCTTTTCAGCCCTGCTCTGCTCTGGTAAAAGCCCAGATATTGCAATATTTCCCTCCCTTTCTAAATATGCACTTGCCCACAGGCATTTTAAGTAGACAATATTAAAAATAAAAAGATTGACTATGGTGACTGCTAATAGTGGTTGTATTTATTTGGATAAGTTAGACTATTTGCTCTTTTTTGCTACCTTCTTTTGCATTGCATTTAGGAATGAAAAATATGTTATGCTGCTAAATGCAATAATATCATAGATAATCCAGTGTGAAAATGTCCAATTACTGATTTTTCTAGTTTATCAACATGGTCTGTTTATAAAAGGCTTAGTTTCTAGACTTCAGTGCATTGAATTATTCCATTTTTTAAATGATAGATTAGAGCTCTTAACTTTATTATTCCCCAAACTCCATTACAGAGAAATTGCAAAAAATACTTGCATAGGAAAAATTACTTTCCTATCATGCCCTAGAGCAGGATGGTTCTTTCTCACTACCCAAATAAATAACACTTTACTCATGTGGACAGTATCTCCCCAAATGATACCATTTTCAGGCCTTCATACAACCCCAAATTGTGTGCACATATGCACACATGCACACACACACACATGTATAGACACATTATCTTCCCATATTGTAAACCTCTAACTTAATGAAGTTGGGGCAGAGGAACAGAGCAATAAAGAAGATGAGAGTTGAAACAGAAAGCATAGCCGTGTAACCACCTAAACCTGAGTGGTACAGGCTCAGAATCATGGGAGCAAAATTTTAATATTCATATCATCAATTCCATCAAGCCTCCTACTTCTTTTTGGAAGGTGTCTATTTCTTGACTCTAAGTCAGAGAATATCATATGCTGAACCTTTAAAGATATTTCCTTATTACTGTCCCATCTACCTTATAATTAGTGACAATTCCTCCCAGATTCTGGCATCAGGCTGTCGGTCTTTATTCCCCAATGTTGCTATGAGATTTTGCTTCTTTCTGTTACTTCAGGCATATTTTAATGAGAATTTTTCAGAACAGTCATATTGGTGGCTCCTATCAAATTCTATTTTAGATTAGCAATTTAAGGGAAAAACAACTTTGAAAAAAATAACTAGGTGGAATTTACACTATGAAGATTAAGAGTTACAGTTAAAATTTTCTTAAAGAGTAATAAAGCTATGATAAATGGCAGAAAATGTTAGAGAACCTAGAGTTCAGAGAGGAACTATCATTTGAGAAAGATAAAATATAAAATTCCATTAAGAAAAATGTTGGATTATTTCAAAAATTGCATAGGACAAACAGCTACCACGGGAAATTAACATATATTCCTCCATTAAGCAATTCACTAAGAATAATTTTAAATTAATTGAAGGTTTAGGGGCTCAGTCGTTAGGCATCTGCCTTCAGCTCAGGTCATGATCCTGGAGTCCCGTCAGGCTCCCTGCTCAGCAAGAAGTCTGCTTCTCTCTCTCCCACTCCCCCTGCTTGTGTTCCCTCTCTTGCTGTGCCTCTCTCTGTCAAATAAATAAATAAACAAAATCTTTTTTAAAAAATAAAAAATAAATAAATTTTAAAAACTGAAGGTTTAATGGTTTACAGAAATAAAAGCAATAAATATTCTAAAACTAAATATAGGTAAATATTTATATAATTTTCAGATAAAGACAGTCTTTCTGAACATAAACAAAACAAAACAAATGCAGTCAAATGCTCTATCACTGAGCTATACCCCCCAAACAAAACAAATGCAATGAGATAGTTGATTATGTGAAAATAACACTATTTTGCAGCATAGAATACCATGAATCAATGAAGGATAAAGAGAAAACTGAGGATAGTTTTGTAAAACGTGACAGAAAAAAAGTTTATAAGCTTTTTTTATATATATATAATTTATATATATATTTATTATTTTATATATATATTTTATATAATATAAAATTTTTAATTAATTAAAAATGGTGGGGGAGGAAAAATAATTCTCCCTCTACCCTCTTAGATTCTTGACCAAGACCCACCTTTAATAAAGACAGATCAAGAGAAAAACAAACAGAAATTCAATAACATGTTTACCTCCTGTAATTGTGGGAGGGACCCAGGAAAACTGAGTAACTCCCCAGCTTGGCCCAAAGAATCACCTTAAATACCCTGTCCAGCTAAAGACAAAAGAGGAAGTGGCAGGGTAGTAAGGGACCAATTATGGGAGTTTATCAGACAAAGCACACTAAACAAGGATATGGTTGTTCTACCAATTTAAATCTTTGCCTTCTCCATCGATGAGTTTCTAGAGATTTGGTCATCTTCCTCTTCCTAGCAAACTGAGATCACCAAATGTCTCTTCAAAAAGGGTAACTTATATTTGTTTTTTGGCAGTTCTCCAGTGTGTGTTGTTTTTCATTTCTTTATTTGTTTTTAAATAATCAGCCTATAACTGAATATAATTAAAAAATATACAGAAAAAATAAATAATCAGCCTAAAATAATCCTTATGCCAAAGAGATATATTTTCTGGTGGTAAATTCTGCTCTCCTTCAACATCATACATATATTACCTATAGTAATGAGTCATTGTGAAACAAGAACAGACTAATTTAAAAAGAGACAACCTTCCAGAACTGAAAAACACTGTCATTAATCTTAAATGCTTAATGAATAGTTTGAACCATACATTAGACACAATTAGTATAATAATGTGTTCTGGAAAATAAATCTGAAGAAATTACCAACATGCAGTGAGAAGAAATGAGGAGATTAGAAGTATGAAAATAAGTGTGCTAGAGAGACTAAAGACAAATTTTTAATATATGCTTGATATTATTTTCAGAAAAAAACATAAAGTTCACAAAAAGCAAATGTAAAAAGACAATGCCAAAAGTTTCTGGAATTGATAAAAGACACAAGACTTCATCTCATTAAAGCACTCTGATATATCATATGAAAATTTCTGAATATCAAAATCAAAGAGAACATCTGCAAAACAATTACAGAGAAAGTCAGATTTCCCACAAATGAGGAATAACTAGACTGAAGTCACACTTCTCTTAAATATCAACAGAGGACTAAGGCATAATATGTCTCCAGTGCTAAGGAAATATTCATTGGCAGCCTATACAGTTTGAAAGAACCTGAAGGAAAAATTAAAGTTATTTTCAAACAAAGTTTGAGTTTGCCACTGAAGATGAAGGAAATACAAAAATGTTTTGATAAGAAAGAGATAAGACTTGGAAATCAACTATGAGACAGAGGAAGAAAAGTGAACAAGTAATTTTCATACAACATATGGAAATACTAACTTAAAAACTATATTTATTAAGTTGGAGAAGGTCAATACACAAGTTGAAACTAAAACATTAGACACCAACACTTGGAATATTGGGATAGTCAATGAGAATAAAACTTTCTCTGTTCTTTATGTATGCAGAAGGAAAATACTGGTTAACTTTTGATTTAGTTAAGTAAAAATGTGCATATTAACTTCTAAAATAATAGAACTATAATATATAGTTTCTACAATAGAAGGTGGTAAAAGGAGTATAAAGAAAGCTTGATTTAAGCAGCAAATATATAAACCCATGGATGGGAAGGATATGCAGTGTTGTAAAAATATAAAACCACCAATCAGAAAGTTTTACTTCAATGTAGGAGAGCTCCTATCTCTGTTGTCTGAGGAGTAAGAGTAGGGCATGAAGTGGAGAAGAGAGTTTAGAGTCTTCCTGAAAAAATAAATAAATAAATAAATAAATAAAGTCTTTCTGAAGCATCCTTTGTCCTAAAATTATGAAGTGAATGTAACAAAAGGTTATCATTTGTTAAATGTGAGTGATAAGTAAATGGGTTGGCACCCAAGTCTCTGTACTATTATATTTATTTAATATTTCATAATAAAAATAAAAACAAAGGTGAGATATTTCTGAAATATTAATTTTAAAAATGTTAGATATAACATACTTTGAGCCCCCCATTGAAGACCATGGATTTACATTTAAGCATACTTATATGTTATGCATTCTAGTAATCATTCTGGAATAGTTATTAAGGATATTTTTATTTTAAAGACAAGATAAACAATTGCTGCTTTCTCCCCTTGAATAATAAAATCGTGTGTTTTCTCTGTAACAGTTCTCTGAACAGGGTTTACTGATACTATTTAATGAACCTAACAAAGCAGACACACGTGCAAAAAACAACAAAATAAAATGCATTGAAAATGACAGTACAGTGAAATTCTTACAGTAAAAGTTTTCATAGAGTTATCTGAGACCTTGAATAAGCAATCTATCATTTTCTGTATTTTTTTTTAAAGAATGTCATTTATTGGTTTTGCCATCTTCTCTAGGCCATATACTTAGTAAGTTGCAGAACTGAGTTTATTAACTGTATCACCAAGCCCAAATACTCTCTTTTTCACTATATCATATGTTCATAGAGAAAAATCATTTGTATATTATCAAAGAAAAATTAAACAAGTAGGAGATTGATTTTATTCAGGCTATTGTAATAAAGAACGCTAGATCCAAAGATCAGAGTATCTGACAGGATAGTTTTGCCTTAGATTTTTTATAAGGGGAGGTAGACAAGTTAGAGGTGGAGTGATTCAGTTACAATTGTTTTGTAATCAGGGAAAGTTTCAGTCAGCTGAACAGGAAATGTTCATCTCTATGTCTAGTTAGTTTCAGGGGGAAATCCGTTTTAATCTTAGCTACTCATTCATGAGACAAAGAATGGGAAGTTAGGTAAAAGTAAAACTGAAGTCTTTGGCCTTGTCAGCAGGTTCAGCCAGAAGAATAAAAAGCTGTCTTTGGCTGTTTCAGTATGAAGGCATAAGTCCAACACACATTTAATGTGTACTGTAGCAAAAGAACTATGGTGCTGTGGTTAATTATTCAGACTTGAATTCAGACAGCTCAGGTTAAATTCTCAATTCTGCTCACTGGTTACATGACCTCAGTTAAGTAATGTAGCCTCCAAAAGCCTTATATTGCCTGCCTGTAAAAACAGAATAATCACAGCACTTATTTCTTCTTTTGAGAATCAAGTAATCAAAATGTAGTACAGAGTAAGAATTCAGTAAATATTAAAAACAAGCTTAAATATATAAATACATATATCATTGATCAAAGACAAATTGAGTGCATATCCAAAGTATTTCAAAGTGAATAATATTGTGGTATGCATCTCCATTCCAGACTCTTCTTTTCTGTCAAAAACCATATATTAAATATTTAAGGGTGTATATATTCTAGATTCTACTTTTTTCAACATCTTATGGAAACTTTCAGACTTCCAGAAAAATTAATATAATTTTAAAACAAGCACCCACATACCCTCCTCTAGATTCTATAATTAGTGTTATCTTTCTATCTGATTTATCACTGTCTACATGGCTACTTACCCATCAGTTCATATTATTTACTAAAGGCTGTTCAAAGTATGTTTCAGACATCAGTACACTCGATCTTTATATACTTCTTCATGCACACCATTAACTAAACTTCAAAACTTCAATATTTGTTTATATTTCTTTTTCTAGCTTATACTTTTAACATATAGAAGTTTACTCAATTTTTTGTAAGATATGTGTGTGTGTGTGTGTATATATATATATATCCCCTCATGAATTTGTGTTTATTTTAATTTTCATTATTGGATAATGTTTGAATTTCCTGCCAGCATCACATTCTATTATATTCTAAAATTACAATAACTTATACATGTAAACCACAGCTGTCTGCCTGTCAACCCTGTCAGAAAGAGGAAGAATGTAATTTTTCATCAAAAATATCATCCAGAGAATTAAGTAGCACACTTCTAGCAAATTCACTCCCAAATCCCAGCTTGGCTCTATTCAAATTAGATTTAGTTTAGGTTGGGGTTGATTGAGAACTTTTTCCTAGAGGCATCTTAAAAACTGTCAGATTCTGGAGCTCTTTAGCTGGTAAAGTAGAAGATAACAGAGTTTTATTATAATTGGATTTTCTGCATGTAGGTTAAAGAAAGCATTCATTCTTAACAATTTAGTGTCATTGAATTTGCTAATTTAATTTTTTTCCTCTAGTATTTTTTCTTACATAATATATATTCACTGTGGAATGAATTGAAAATATGCACACACACACACAATCTAAATTCCCAGACATAACTAATATTAATACGTTCCTATTCTTTCCAACTTTCTATATATACGTGATAAAGTTTATCTTTTCTGCTTGTCTATTGTCACATCAAATAAAAATTACTAAATGGGGTCGCCTGGGTGTCTCAGTGGGTTAAAGCCTCTGTCTTCAGCTCAGGTCATAGTCCCAGGGTTCGGGGGTCGAGCCCTGCATCAGGCTTTCTGCTCAGCAGGGAGCCTGCTTCCTCCTCTCTCTCTGCCTGCCTCTCTGCCTACTTGTGATCTCTATCAGTCAAATAAATTTTTAAAAAAATTTTTAAATGGATTGTCATCTGATATGAAAGATATGTTAGGGGTGGGCAGACTCAATATGTAAATGATATATACTATGGCAAGAATTTTATTTTCAGGTATCTTAAGAACTACCTGAAAGATACACTAAGTTATTTTCAGAACCTATAAAATAAATCACAGCAAGTGGCTCATGAGACCACAGCACAGACAAATCATGTCATGCATATTAAGATACTGTGGACAGAGCATTATTCACATGTAAGCCCCAAGGAGAAAAACAAAAGGTAGGCGACTGATTTAAAATTGGACTATTCTTTGCAAGGATGAGCCTCTATATCCTGTCCCAAGTTAAGTAGTAGCAAGGACTAATCCTAACTGTTTTATAATGATTTGAAGTATTTCCTCTACAGCCTAGTAATATGTTTATGTGTATTTAAAATTTTTATTATAAAAGTTTTATGAACAAAATGATGTAAGTAATGTTTCTGTGGAAGTTCTTATTTTAACTAAGTTTAATTGTAGCTATATGCTCGAGAAAAAAAAAATTAACCTTGGTAAAATCCATAGGGTTTTATACTCTCAAGTAAATAACTTCAAAGTGAACAGTCTCTAAGGCATGGCACATAGTAGCTGCAGGAGCTCCAAGATTACATCAGTATTCTAGCTAACAGGGAACAGGAAAGGGGTAAGAGAGTAGCCCCCCCATTTAAAGACAACTCACAAAAGTTGCACACTACTTCTTCTCATATCTTGCTGTCCGTACATGTTGAAAAGAGGTCTGAAACATGGAATGTATTCTGCCATCTAATGCTGAGGTAGTAGAGGAGCTTAGATATTGGGGAACAGTAAATCTGCCATATTTCACTTAGATTATCATATCAGCTTCAGTATCAAACCTGCTGCCCTGTATTGTTTTGGTCTTGAGGAATGGGAAGAAAACTTGGCTTCACACACATGAGTAGTTAGGAAATAAAAAAGTATTTGAATAGTCTTTCTAGATAACTGTGGCTATCCTTTGATACTTAACAACTGATAATTTCTTAAAGGGTAGTTGCAATGTGGAATCTGAAATCATTTCAATGTATTTTCTGTGCTCGCTTTGGCAGCACATATACTGAAATCATTTCAATGTACTTTCTGTGCCCTGTGAGCCTATGAGGCAGTGAAAGTGAAAAAGGCAAATAAGGTCTTTCTTTCATCATGAAAATGGTTTTTACTTTGCAGACTTCCCCTTTCCCTCCCCCCGCCAAAGTTGTCGCAGGGATCCACTAGGGTACTCAGAACTAGTCATACGGAGATAATCTTAATTTTTTTTGTCTTTATCCCAAGTCTGAATTTTAATCAGTCTTTATCACTCAAAGACATCATCAATTCCAGTTCCTATTCTTTAGAAGAATATATAGTCAGTTGACATCTTATAATACGGGAAGTTTCCAACTTTCTAGAATATTTTTGTTCCATCTCATCTTTGCCTGTGAAACTGTCAGTTCCCTACTGTGCCGTATCTTTCTTGTAACACAGTACCATGAATTGCCAGGACTGGCTGGCCCCTACTACTGTTTTACAACCTCTTCCACCACAGACACTATGAAATAAGCACACAATTTGCCTCTCAAACTACCATAGTTGAAAGTTTTAGAAACTGTTTTGCCACGGAATAAGGTTACGAACTTTTCCAGCCCCCATATGTATTTTCTTGCCACCTGTCTCCTAATCTCTGAGGAAAGGCCGCATCTTTCAGTCCCTCCCCGGAGACCAATAGCTTTATCCAGTCAAGACAGGATAGATCATGCTGCAAAAACAAAGAAAAACAATATTTCACTGGCTTAAATAAACAAAAGGTCATTTCTGCCTCACATTGTAAGTCATATCACTGTTTTGTAAGTCATATCACCAAATGGCTCATATACCACACAAGTCTCTCCAAGACCTGGGCTGTGTGTCTCCAACTTCGATGCCACCATCTTAGCAAGAAGATTTGGGTATGGAGCAACAAGGCGGAGAGCACTAGAGTCCCTCACATGGCCCTTAAAAGCCTCAATCTGGAAATGACACCCATTAGCTGGAAATAATCACACACTCCTACCAGCCACTAGAAAGTTCCAAAGTATAGGCATGCTTCCTGTCTGGAATGAGAGGAAAACTGGCTGTAGGGAAAACCAGAGAACATTATCTAATATTTGTTTCAATTTATAAAGTTAGTGTAAACACTTTCAATCTTAACCTGTGTTCATAAATTTAATATATTCAATTTCCTCCTTGATTAATTCAACTATCTATGTGACAAAATTTACTGAATACATAAACACATTTTACAAATATAATAAATTATACTTCTTTTATGGCAATTCTTAAAATCTCTTAAGCATTCTAACAATGTATGTGAAATAGTAACACCTTATTTTAAAATCAGACAACTAAATCAATGACCTAATCAAGCAGTTGGCAACTGTAATTACAAGGTAACCTATTACTCCAATAGATCTAATTCTCAAACAAAACTTTAAGAAATGGTTTTCTGACCATAGACAGAAATATTAGAGAGCAATTATAAATAATTCCAAATCTTCTCTGGGGAAAAAAAAAAAGTGCTAATTCTTGAAGGAAATAATTATCTCACCTCAGACTGTTTAGAATCACTTTTTACACATTTTTGGTTTTGCTTTTTTAGCTTGAAGAAGTGTTTTAATTACCTGAAATGCCTGCTGAGTAACCAACCAGATTCTTATGAACAATACTGATAAAATACACTGAACCTGATTATATCTACAGCAGTATTTCCTGAACAAAGGCCTGGAAGTGATCCCCTAGCCCACATTTTAGGATTTGAGTCACAACTTAATTTTCATGTCAGACTAGACTCTCTGACTCTCATTCAGTCAGTGGTCCTACCTGACTGAATTGAATTTGCTATTTACTGTTTCCATCTATCTTGAAATCTTCCTACATTCTTCCTCATCAGTAACAATTAAAGGTAAATGGCATTTTATTGGATCTTGTGAATCACAAGTCTATATTAGCTGCACTGGATCACTCCTAAGACAGTATGTCCCTAATAGCATAGCTTCAGGAGATATAGAACAATATTAACCCAACTGCAAGGAAATTTGACAAGCCACTATTTTAACAATGCTCTAGTGGTAAATAGTGGCTTGGGCAAAATATGCATAAAACTATATTAGATTTGGAATTCATAATTACTAACTGATCTAAGGAAGAATAAGAATTTAGAGATAAATATTCTTCTCAAGCATATGTAGAATGCAAGGAAAACTGACTATATGTTATAAAAGAATGAACAGTTTAAAAAGAATTGGTATCATCATAAATATTTTTTCTTTTTTTTTTAAATATTTTATTTGTTTATTTGACAGAGAGCTAGAAAGAGAGCACAAGTAAGCAGAGCCGCAGGGAGAGGGGGAGAGAGAGAAGCAGGCTCTCCGCTGAGCAAGGAGCCCGATGCAGGGCTCGATCCCAGGACCTTGGAATCATGACCCAAGCCGAAGGCAGCCACTTAACCAACTGAGCCACATGGGCGCCCCTCATCATAAATATTTTCTAATCATAACTAATTAATTTAAAAAATTGAAAACAAAAAACATTTCAAAAGAAAACATACATTTGGAAATAAACACACATATAAAAACAAGCACGCATAAATTTATTAACAAACTTCTTAATAACTCACTGGTTAAGAAATAAATAGTGAAGGAAAGCAGAAAATGTTTAAAACTGAACAATAATTTATTTTTTGCAGCTAAAGCAGTACTCAGAGGGGAATTCATATACTTCAATGCATATATCTAAAAGAAAAGTATAAAAATTAATGAGCTAATCCCTGATGTATGAAGTTAGAAAAAAAAAAATAAATCCAATAAAGTAAAAGAGCAGAAAAGAATTTTATAAGAACAAAGAAAAGTAGAGGGAATTTACAATGGCAAAAGTGTGTTTTTAAAAAGATTAATATAACTGGCAAGTATCTGGGCAAAACAAGCCAGTAAAAGAAAGGGAGAAGGCACAAATAAACACTATTAGAAATTTGAAGAGTATAAAATATTGGTAAATCACAGTTAAGAAGGTTAAAGGGAATATAAAGAAAAACATTATGCCAAATTTGAGCAAATTAGAGAAAATGTCCATTTCCTTATAAAAATAATTGCCATACTTGCTTAATGAGAAATAGAAGTTGTAAATAGCCCTACAACCATTTAAAAAATCTAACTGGTAAATAAAATTCAATACTTATTCTACAAATAACAGGCCCAATGGTTCTATAGGTGAGTTATATCAACTATTCAAAGAATAAATCATTTCAATCTTAAACACAAATGAAAACAAAACTTCTAGTAAGGGAAGGAAAACATGAAACATGTCTCTCCCTTTCCAAATTATTTTATGAGGTCAGAATAATCTTGATATTAAAACCAAATAAGACCAGAATAAGAAAAAAAAAATGCCTCGGTTAATCTCAATCATTAATATAGATGTAAAATCCCAAATAAAATATTACAAAACCAAACAATGTATGAAAAAAATAATTGTATGACTGATTTGGGTTTATCCCAAGAATTCAAGAGTGGTTTAATATTATAAAATCTAATATTGTAATTTACCACATAAGGATGTAGTAAATAACATAATAAAATAATATAAATGCTCATCTCCACATAGTTTTCAATAAAATGCAAGGCATGTTAATTTTTTTAAAAATCCTTATTAAGTGGAATGGAATATTGGATAACCTGATAATGTGTATCTTAAAAAAAACACTACAGCAAACAGCATCTAAAATGGCAAAATAGTTAAAGCATTCCCTTTAAATCAGGAAAAATGGAGAATGTCTATTATCATCAGTTCTTTTCAACATTGTATTAGAAGTGTTGTTCAGCATAGAGGCACAAGTAAGAGAAAAATATTTAAGAAATGTGAAAAAAGGAATCAACTGTCTTCATTTACAGGGAACGTTATTATCTACATAGAACCAGTAGCATTTCTATACATCAGTAACAGATGGCTATATGATACTGTTTTTTAAATACACCATTTAAAGCATTAATGAAAGTATTTATAAATATAACAAAATAGATATATGACTTTTATGGAGACATTTATGAAACTGTACTGAAGAATTAAGAACTAAACAAACAGAAAGCGGTGTTGTACTCATGCTTAGTGACTCACACGTTTAAAAACTAGTCACAATTAATCTACATAGTGAACAACTTTTTGATGAAACCCCTATTAAGGTTTCATTGGAATTTCGCATTCTGATTCTAAAATTTGTACAGAAAGTAAACCAAGTGAGAAAATCAAGATTGAGGGTATTTGCTTTACCACAGACCAACATTTATTATAAGGCTATAATAATGAACACACTATTTTATTGGCATAGAGGTAGCTATTTAGCTACCTAAGTAATGAATAATGAATAACAAAAGGAATAAAGATAATACAGGGAGACTGTATATGAAAGAAATATCACGATAGCTCCTTGGCGTAAAGATGGAATGTGTAACAAGCGATGTTCCAATGTGAAAAGTTATCCTAATAGAAAAAAAAAAGACATTTTATCTCTACCTTATGACACTTAGAAAACGTAGTTCTAGATTACTTAAAGCCTTAAATGGGAAAGGTATAATTCTCAAACATGGGAGGAAACTAGAGGAAATATCTTTATGAATCTGAGCGATGGGAGTACTTATGCCATGTGTGGTCATCTTCCAGTAGACTTGTATGGCCATTGGCCAAAACAATTCACACAGGTAAGACCAGAGTCAGTTTAGAAAGGGTAAAAAGGGATTATCCAAGGATGTGGATTCAGGAAGACATGAGTCAAGCAAGGGGGAGCAAGGGCTACTGCAAACATTATGCAACACGTACATATTTCACAAAACTAAAATCCAAAATAGAAAAAAATAAATGTAAAATAAAGGTTAGTTACCTCTTATTCTGGGAGTACAAAAGCAAACTATCATAAATGAGGGAAAATAAACAAGGGCTCAACATTTTAAGAATATTTCTTTCCTTGGGGATGACTGGGTGGTACAGTTAGTTAAATGGTCTGCTCTTGACCTCAGTCAGGTTGTGATCTCAGAGTCCTGAGATCAATCCTTGTGTCAGGTTCCCAGCTCAGAGCAGAGTCTGCTTAAGATTCTCTCTCCCTCTCCCTCTGCCCCTCCTGCTCGTGTGCTCTCTCTTTCTCTCTCTTTTGCTCTCTAAAATAAATAAATAAATCTTAGAAAGGAAGAATCTTTCTTTTCTTAAGCTAAATTGTGTATTAGATTGTTCATCAGGCACTTCTGTGTGTGTGTGCTCTCATATTACCTGTGTTATGAAATAGTTCATGATACATTTTTTAAAACTCAATTACTTAAAAGCAAGTTGGCCATAAGTTGTTCTTCTGTAAAATAAAAGTCAAAAGACAAAAGAGAAAGCTTATAGTATTCTGAGTGAAAAATTTATGATCCACCAATTTTAAACTGAGCCAAAGAACAATAAGAAAGCCCCAGAATGGACATGTATGATCCTTGTACCATTCTTAAAATGATTTATAAAAGCACATATAAAACTTGCATAAAAATGAACTTCAATGGAGTGTGTGGTAGTATAAAATTAGAAGCACAAGTGGGGGAAACATTAAAATCAATTAAAAGAGATACACCAAAAAGTTTAAATATGTATGATTGAAAATTGATGATAAATTCATAAAATATGCCCAAAATTGAGTATCTTTAAAGTTTTTTTTTTTTTTTTAAGATTTTATTTATTTATTTGAGGGAGATAGAGACCACAAACGGAGGGAGGAGCAGAGGGAGACAGAGTCAAGCAGGGAGCCAAGCAGGGAGCCCGAAGTTAGCTCAATCTCAGGACCCTGAGAGCATGACCTGAGCCCAAGATCAATGTTTAACCGACTGATCCACTCAGGCGCCCTTTTAAAGTTTTAAAATGATACAATGAATATATCATTCACATAAAGATCCCAAGAAAATCAATAGGCATTGTTATAACTAAAATGCAAACCCAGAAAGGGGTTCATATAAAAAGGTCATACAAAAGGTCATATATAAGTTAATATAAAAACTCAGTTGTGGCGGTACCTGGATGGCTCAGTGGGTTAAAGCCTCTGCCTTCGGCTCAGGTCATGATCCCAGGGTCCTAGGATTGAGCCCCACATAGGGCTCTCTGCTCAGCAGGGAGCCTGCTTCCCCTTCTCTCTCTGCCTGCCTCTCTGCCTACTTGTGATCTCTGTGTGTCAAATAAATAAATAAAATCTTAAAAAAAAAATAAAACTCAGTTGTGTTCTTCTAACCTGAGGATAACCAAATTACAAAATATCATAGAAAGTGAGATTCTTTTTATACTAGTAACCAAAAATATATAGTACCTCAAGTCATCCATGTAATCCGTGTATGTCTACAAAACTTTAATAAAATTGTAAAGATCTGAAGAAAATAGACATTTATGCCAAATTAGTGACTGTATGCTTAAATAATGTAAGCATATTAATTGTCCTTATTTATAAATAAATGAACTCCAATGAAAATTACAGCAAATTTTTAAGGGGAATTTTTTTAAAAACTACTTCTAAATATTACTTCAAAAAATTTCATAAGGAGTTGAGTCAATTTGAAAAATAGAGGACCTTCCTTTTGTCATATATTAAGACATATTATGAAGCCAAAATAAATAAGACTGTGGTAATGGTGCAGGAAGTTTAGAAACTAGTCCATATAAATTGGGTTGGTGTATAATAAAGATGAACTCACAAGTCAAGGATAAACAACGTATTATGGACCTTTGGTTGAGATGTTACAAGGAGCACAAACATCTAATGTCACTACCTCCTGAAATCCATTTGAAATATCAGGACAGAAAATTATTTTAAATTAAACATATCCAAAGGAGGGGAGAACAAAAGAAAAGATAATAGTGACAAAATTTTGCAAGTTGGAAAGCAGATGAAAAAGTGATATATAATTTAGCTCACCCAAATAAATTCTAAGCATTAAATAAAATCCAAGCATTAAAATTAGCCAAAATAAAGAGGAGAGCTTAAATTTCATAATGCCAATTAACATATCCTACTGTGGACTGCGTGAAGACTGCTACATCCATTCTCTGGAGAAGATCAAAGATTTATTTACTGTACGTGGCTAAAGAGATGGTTTCTGAACTGATCAACAACAGAAACAATTTGGAATGGGGATACTATATGAAACTACGATTAAGTCAGGGTGACTGGTACATGTTTACAACTGGCTCTGTGAAAAACATAAATTTATTTCTAATTTACTGATATGATGGATGGATGGATGGATAGAGTTTAAAAATCATAATAGGCGAGTATGTGGAGAACCAGGAATTCTCATTGTCAGAGAGAATGAAGACTGGCACAGCCACTTTGGAGGACAGACAGTTTAGCAATTTCTTATAAAACTAAACATTCTTGTATCATATAAGCCAGCATTTGTGTTCCCTGGTATTTAGTCAAAAGAGTTCAAAACGTATGTCCACAAAAAAACAAAACTAAATGACACAAAAAACAAACAAACAAACAAAAACCTGCACAAGGATGTTTATAGCAGCTTGATTCATGATTGCCAAAACTTCAAGGCAACCAAGATATCCTTCAGTAGCTGAATGCATAAGCAAACAGTGGTACATCCAGACGATGGAATATTATTTACCACTAAAAAGAAAGGAGCTATCAAGCCATGAAAAGACATGAAGGAAACTTAAATGCACACTTCTAAGTGAAAGAAGCACATCTGAAAAGGTTACATACTGTATTATTCCAAGTTTATGACATTCTGGAAAAGGGAAAACAGTGGACACAGTAAATATTTCAGTGGTTGCCAGTGGGGGCGGCGGGGCTGGGGAAGACATGGGGAAGTAAACAGTCAGAGCACAGAGGATTTTTAGGGCAGTGAAAATACACTGTGTGATATTTCAATGATGGATATATGTCATTATGAATTTGTGCAAACCTATAGAATGTACAGCAGGAAGACTGAATCCTAAAATAAATGATGGACTTTGGTTGATTATGATGTTGTCAATTTAGGTTCATCTTTGGAAAAAATTTGGGTGAGTAATGTTGACAATAAGGGAAGCTACGCATATATAAGGATAGGGGGTTTATAGGAAATCTGTACCCTCCTCTCAATTTTTTTTGTGTGCCTAAAATTGTTCTTTAAAAAAATGAATCCTGTTTTAAATCATAATTAAATATATAAATACATATATATATATACTATATATATATATATATACTATCAATTCCACAGACTAATTGATTTGACAGAGGCTTCATCTTTTCTTATTTTTTTCTTTTTTCTTTTTCTTTTTCTTTTTTTTTTTTTTTTTGCCAAACTTGTTTATTTATAGTCAATTTATGGTAACAATCGATGGATATGAATAGTTCCAACCAGTTACTTTTGTTTACTTATAGAGTAAAACAAAGTGAAATTATGAAGATAACCATATGAAGATAACCAAAAGCACTTCACTCATTTGCCAATGACATAAGTGATTTCTTTGCTGAATTAGATAATAATTTTCAAGGACTCCAAAAATATTCCTTCACTTTCTCTGCTGTTTACAATGTATCAGCTACAAATCTAAATTTTCAGTTTAATGTGCCTTATTAACATTTTCTGCTTCAGGTTATTAAGTCTAGACAATAAAACAGTAAAGCAAGTCCTGGTTTATAGAGTTTGCTGATGTCTGTGGTGTAAAGACTCCTTCCATGGCTGATTTAAAGCCACCACCATGCCCACACTAAACGTGGGATGGGAAAAGATATACAGGAACACATTATGTTGTGTCTCCGCCACGCAGATACAATAGTAACAAATAACCTCAAGAACACAGATAATAGAAAACTCCAGTAAAATAATTAGGAAGTGGTGAGATTTTAGCTTTTATTAACTTTTTTTTACATAATTTGTTTAATTGTATATTTATGTGACTTAATTCTTTAAAATGGCTGTGTTTAACAACTGGCTTCCAAAATTCCTAAACTTGTAAGATGTGGCTCTCATGTGCCACCATGAACCAGCTCCAGCACATTAATGCATTAAATGAACAATTGTTAGTGGATGCAAGACCCCCCGGAAATCTGAACACTTTGCTCACACAGTGCCAACAGCCAGAGTTTCATTGCTTAGATTGGCCTGGAGAACTCTTCTTTGCAAAATATGATTAGTCTTGGGAGAAAGACCTAAAATTACTGAATCAGAGGGTCTCCTACTAAACAGCCTATCCAGATCATTCCAGGGGAAGCTTACAGCTGAAAGATGCCTTTCACAGTCTGGAGTTTAGTTTTCTTAAATATAAGGAGACAACAGGAATGTGCAGAGTCTGAAAAGAGCATCTCATTGAAAAGAAAAATCAAAGAAGAAGAGGAAAGAAAGAGGGAGGAAACATAACCCCTTAGGATTAAGAAAATGTCCAAAACTCCTTACATTGTATTAGTATTCTCAGAAATAAGAGAAGACATAACAAATATGAAATAAAAATAAGATATTCTACAATATACAGAATAGTGACTATAGTTAATAATACGGATTATGTATTTGAAAGTTGCCGAGAGAACTGATCTTAAAAGTACCTATCATTGGGGTACCTGGGTGGCTCAGTGGGTTAAAGCCTCTGCCTTTGGCTCAGGTCATGATCCCAGGGTCCTAGGATAGAGTCCCACATAGGCTCTCTGCTCAGCGGGGAGCCTGCTTCCTCCTCTCTCTCTCTGCCTGCCTCTCTGTCTACTTGTGATCTCTGTCTGTCAAATAAATAAATGGAATCTTAAAAAAAAAAGTTCCTACCTCAAGAAAAAAACTGTATGGTGATGCACATTAACTAGACTTTTCTGGTGATCATTTCATAATATATACAAAATATCAAAACATTGCCATATACCTGAAACTAATATATGCCAATTATGTCAACTTAAAAGAAAGAATAGGATATTATAAGAAGGGAATATTTAGACAAGAAGAATAAGCTCCTGGAAATTCAACTGACAGAAATTTAAACAAAAGTTGGAAGGAATTTACCAGAAAGGAAAAAAAAAAAAAAAAAAGAACAAGATGGCAAAGGAAGATTAAAAAGTAATGGATATTTTTATGGCCTTGATTTGAGGTAGGAGTTTCATGGATGCTCATCTATCTCCAAGCTCACCAAGTCATATGCATTAAATATATAGTCTTTACATGTTAATTATACCTCTACAATGTATGTTTTTTTAAGAAGGTGAAGAAAGATATAAAAGAACATCATTCCAAGAGGTTCCACATCCAAATAAGACAAATTCTAGAAAAAGTTATTAGAGAAAAGAGAAAAGATTAAATAGATGTATAAAATTATCCTGGAAATGAAATACAGCATATTTTAAATATAGAGTTCTAAGTGTTCCCAGCACAATATATGGAAATTGACCTACACCGCTGAACATGTTTATTAAATTTTAAAACAACAGGGGAAATAGAAATGCTAGTTTTCGGAATGAAAACTGAAATGTGTAATTTAAAAGAATCAGTTATCATACTAGCTACAGACCTAAAGAAACACTTGAAGCTGTAAGACAGTAGAAAAGCAGTTTCAAAAATCTGAAGAAATATTATATAAAACCCAAAAAAGTATCCACCCAACCAAGTCTATGCAGCCAACCTATCAATCAAGTGTAACTGTCATGCGTTTAAGGGTTTAAAAAGTCTCTTCCTGTAAATATATACCCCCTGCCCGCCAAGGAAACTAACGTTAGACTTACCCCAACATAAGGAAACAACCAGCAAAAAGAAAACATACTAGGAACAAAATATCTAACACAAGGCGAATACAATGAGATCCCGCATAATTCAGATTGCTCCTAGCATTTCCGACCACAGGTGCCAGACCACAGCCGGTCAGAGGGCTGAAGGGAGATGGTTTCAGGAGGATAAAATGTGTAACACATCTAACCTGTCTGACTGTTTTAGGGAACATTTAGGCTACTTCCTAAGGGTTAGAATTTGAATTAATGGTAAGTACATAGAAAATTTTTAATTTTTAGAAATTCGGTTCAGGAATAAACAACCCAACAAAACTCAACTGGGAGTAGCATTTACATACTCATATGAATGTAAATAACAATTATTAGTATTATCAAATCATAGCTACATTAGGAGAATGGGAGTGGGAAGGATGCTTGGATGTGGTAAGGTAGAGCAGAGTCTTTTCCTGTCCAATGGGAAATGAACAGATGATATTTAAAACCAACAATCAAGAGGCAGCAGTGCAATTTAGCGTGTTATTAAAGCCATGCAAACAAATAACACAGGGGGCAAGCTAAAAAAATGAAAGTGGATTTTCCCGTTAATACATATGTAAATGCAATTGTAATTAAAATCTCAACCGTTTTGGAAGATGGTGGAAAAGGCTGACAAGATGACTTAAAGTTGTAAAATAATGCTTAGAATCATAAAAATATTTTGAAATAAAGGTTATTAAATGGACTTGCACACCAAATAGTAAGGCCTATGCTCAATTTTCAGTAATTTACATGTTATGATGTTGTCCTCAAATTTTTCAGAATAGTGACACTGACTAAAAAGATCACCTTACACCTTAACAGCCTATCATATTATCATATGAGATAAAGATATTTTGTATTAGTGGTAAAATGTACAACACACAATAAATGTTTTAGGATGAAGGGGGAAAAATAAGTATAATGATTCACATAACATACCAACAAGACTAATTGTACAAACAAAACGACAGCATATTAAAAATAAAATATAATTCAAAATTTATTCATCAGATGAAAAGGATTTCTTGGGTAAAGTATAAAGGAAAGAAACCAGGAAAAAAAACCTAATAATTTCAACCAAATAAAAAATAAAAAGATTATTATATGCTTAAAAATGTCATGAATGCAATAAATTTTCTTCTACAAACTGCTGAAATTTTGTAATACTCAGAAAATACTAGTAAATATTTTATTTAAAACTTATGTAATGTGAAAAGTGATAGTATTTAGATCATAATAATATCCCCAATATCTGTTTAATAAGTTATTTCACTCCTGTCATAATGGCCCAAGGATCTGCAATACGTAAATTCAGAATTTTGTTCAAATTGGCTATGACTTCGTCCTAGATTAGTTCAACAATGACTATATCTATGACATATACACAGTCACTAAATTTACATCAATATATATCATATCTCTCCTATCTCTAGTTGTTATTCTGAATTTGAAAGCATAGCTTTCATGTAACTATCTAAAATCTTTTGTGTGTATGTGCATGTGGTAAAATGTAAAACAAACCATTTTAACTATTTGTAAGTGTACAACTTGGTGGCATTAATTATACCCATAATGTTGTATGACCTTTTTACCACTCAACAGAAACCTCATAACCATTTAATAATTCTGTACTTCCCCCAGCTCCTGGTAACCTCTAACCTACCTTCTACCTTAATAAGCTTTCATATTCTAGGAACTTTATATAAGTGGAATCATACAATATTTGTCCATTTGTGTGTGGCTTATTTCCCTTAGCATAATGTCTAAGTTTCATCCATGTTGTAGCCTGTAAGAGAATTTCATTCTTTGTTAAAGCTGGATAATAGGGACGCCTGGGTGGCTCAGTGGGTTAAGCCGCTGCCTTGGGCTCGGGTCATGATCTCAGGGTCCTGGGATCGAGTCCCGCATCAGGCTCTCTGCTCAGCAGGGAGCCTGCTTCCTCCTCTCTCTCTCTGTCTGCCTCTCTGCCTACTTGTGATCTCTCTCTGTCAAATAAATAAATAAAATCTTAAAAAAAAAAAAAGAAAAAAAAGCTGGATAATATTCCTTTGTATGGAGATGCCATATTTCATGTATCCCATTCAACAGCTGGTGAACACTTGGGTCGTCTCCTCTGAAGCATTAAATCTTAAAACATTAGTCTCTATAAATTATTTTAATTCCATATTTTAATTCTACATGTTTGAAATTTTTAATATTTTATACCCTGTTGCTTTAGTGAGCATAACAGTACAGATTCTATCCTCCTGAGTTAATTAGAAGTATAAATATTTTTATTAACCTCTACTTGCCAGAGAGAAAAAAAAAGGCATCAGTTAGAGTTTTCCTGAATATAAATGTTATTTTTAGGAAATTTTGTATGTGGAGATGCAAATTCTAAAATCCAAAGCAATGAGAACTGCTTTGCATAATATTGTTATATTATTTGGAATGTGAAGTTCAAAATGAAGGATCACAAAATATTACTAAAATAAAGTATTATTTTATAGAAGCAACATTTTGTGAGCACATACACTGGAAATTAACTAACTTATTCTCTTATTATGTGAAGAATAACAACTATAAACAAAAAAAGTATTTCAAAAATGCCAAGTTAAATTTTGTGTGCTTCACATCAGAAAGAATCTGTATATAAGTTACTGTTGATGTCCTGGTTTCTTTCTTATTAAAAAATTTTACCATCACTACATACATCAAATACATGATGTTAAATGCATTAAAAGACTTAAATGCAATGTAAATATGCAATTGTCCTTCAAATTACTGACGTCGTTTAAGTTAACATAATACTTATTACATGTGAAGATTCTTCTCCAAAAATGTGTGCTGGGGCTTTGGGGGTGAGGGGGAAGCATAAGCTTTTTCTAAAAGCATTTAGAAAAAAGTGACTTTTGATCTTACTGAAGAGTTGTTCTTATTTCCTATTTTTATCTTATCAAAAATTAAAGTCTTTAAAACCATATTTATTAGCAGTTTACTTACACAAATAGATGATGCAAATATTTAACAAGTACTTTGTCAAACAATACAAAATTATACTTTTTCTTTGTCTCTAAGGACACCCCCAGATACTGATTATATCACAACTCTTCAAATTTCTTCACATCTGTCTGCCCTTGTCTATCATATCGCGGCTTTCTACAAGGTTCCGGGGATCAGTCTACTCTGTCAGTCATTCTCTTAACACCACCCCAGACTGTGTTACCCACTGACCTCGTATCTTATTCACCTTGAAAATCTCCCAAGTGGAAAATGGTTAAAAGATCATAGTAAATTCAAATAATGAAGTATAATGGAGTTATTTTTTTAGAAGTTACATCTGTATTAACATTTTTATTTGTTTTCCTCCCTACATGGCTTTAGAAATTTATTACTCTTAGATTTATACACTTGAACTTGATCAGTCTTATCATGTGTCTCATTTTCCAGGTCTCAGCAAAACACTTGCAATCTGATGGTGCGAATCTCTTTACTCGGCAAAGAAGTTTCATCTCTAGTACTTGTTAATGATTTCTTTTTTGTGTGATGTGTTTTTTCCTTCTGGGATATCTATTTTGTGATACTGAATCTCCTAGTTGTTTTGTTTTTTCTTTCTTATTATTGCAATTCTGTTGCTTGAATTTTTACTTGTCTTATCTGTTTCCATGAGTTTTTTAAATTCGTTTTCTCTTTTGCCGTTTTGTTCTTTAACATCTTCTGTTTTTTAACCTGATTTTTAAGTTTTGTGATCACACTTTTCATCTCAGGGAAATCTTTCTAAATCTCAAGATTGGGTTTTGTTTTGTAGTCTTTTCCGCCCTTTGGCGTGTGTGCCTTCCATATTTAATCTCAATTTAGCCTTTTCATGGATTTCCCCCCAAAATGTTACCAGTTGTCTGCAGAGGCATTTGTTTTCATTTCTTCTATTAGTTCTTTTTTAACATGTTTATTTTCTGAGTGTAGTGATTTTCCTCAGTCTCTTCACCCTTACAAAAGATCGTGTCTTTTCCCATAATTTGGAGTTGAACCATGTTCCGAGGTCTTTCCATGCCCATTTTATTTTATTTTTTTAGATTATTTATTTATTTGACAGAGAGAGAGAGAGATCACAAGTAGGCGGAGAGGCAGGCAGAGAGAGAGAGAGAGAGAGGAGGAAGCAGGTTCCCCACTGAGCAGAGAGCCCGATGCAGAACTCCATCCCAGGACCCTGGGATCATGACCCAAGCTGAAGGCAGAGGCTTTAACCCACTGAGCCACCCAGGTGCCCCTTTCCATGCCCATTTAATGCATGCAGACTCAGATGTATGGAAAAGACAGAAATAGCTGTATCCTTGCCCTGCTCTGTGTGCTGAAAGGAGAGAAAGGAAGTCCTATGTGAGGGTCATGTTGGGGTAATTTCAGGAATCTGTGAGGGTTGCAAGAAAATGGATACTGTCACCATCTATTTCCCTCTGATTTCATACAGCCCGCTGTTGCTACCCATCATGCAATTTTGAAATCCAGTTTAACTGCCACTATACTATGTTTCCCCTGTAAATGTGAAGTATGAGCATCCAAAATTATTTACACAAATAATAAATGAGTGTAGTCCCAAAGAGGGAAATGAGGCGTTCAAACATATATATAAAGTTAATATCTCCAACCTATCCCCCTGTACAAAGCCACCCTTTCCTTCTTCAGAGAGGGCCACTGCCATCACTTTTTTCTGCATTTGTTTCTGTATTTTCTATATTCTTGTCCTAATGGCTTTGCTTTCCATTTATATGCCACTGACTTCCAAATATTATCTTTAATCCTGACTCCTAAAATCCTATACTTGTACATGCAGATGCAAATACTATCCTAGGGAAGAGACTTATACAAGGGTAGATACTCAATAAATATATATAGAATGGACTATACATATAGTAAATATGTAATATATATGAATATATACATACATACATACACATACTACACACGCAGCAATACACCTCTACCACAGCTTTGCTCTCTAAAGTATGTTTATATAAATATAAATGATATAAATAATACTATACTGTATAGAACTTTCTTCAAATGCACTTTCTGTTTAGCAATATATTTGGAAAATATTTCTAGGTTAGTATATATTGATTTTATCTTAGCTGTCATTCTTAACTATTCATAGTATTCCATTTTGTAAGAAGATTCTATTGCTAGACACTTCATGGCTTTTCTCTTTCGCTCTGACGATGGAATCTGCAGTAGGCTTCACATTCTGCATGCAGTCTTGTGCACATATGTTCTTGTACATGTATTCCCGAGATGCTGAAAAGCAAAATCACTGGAAGAAAAAGTGTTTGATTTTCTATAACAATTTTCATCTCATTATAAGCTTGTAATTTCGAAATCTCTGTGACGCACACCTGGGTTTCTGAGGGCATAGAGCCTCTCGCCCGGCACACCTGCAGCATGTATATTTATGAAGGTTTTACAAAATGTGTTACCAAACTTTTCTTGAAACTGAGAAGGCTGTTCTCTTAGAGCTAATAAAAATTTGTAAAGAAAGTGAAATAGAAGAAGTGGGATGAAGCCTCCAGTCAGTAAGTTGATATGCTATATATATTTTTACTGAATAACATTGTTTATTCTAAAGTTAGGTGTGCTGAAATGTCAAGGTGGATAGAGATGGAAAAGAAAAGTTTTTTGTTTTTTGTTTTTTAATTTTTACATATTTTATTTATTTATTTAATAGAGAGAGAGATCACAAGTAGACAGAGAGGCAGGCAGAGAGAGAGGAGGAAGCCCCACTGAGCAGAAAGCCAGATGTGGGAGTCAATCCAGGACCCTGAGATCACGACCCGAGCCGAAGGCAGAGGCTTAACCCACTGAGCCACCCAGGTGCCCCGGAAAAGAAAAGTTTAAATGATGAAGGGGAAAAAAAAATAGGATGGTTCCGATGTGAGAAACAAAGGCAGAAGAAAAGTTACTTAATTTCCTTACTACCTAGAGCCCAGGACAAGTCCTTGAAACAGGCAGAGTGACATTCCTTTAAGGACTCAACTGTTTCTACCTTATTACTTTGTTAAGGGCAAAAGACAATCCTAGCCTGACGGCCCTCCCACTCCCAACCAGGATCCTGTAAGTCTACTTTAACATATAAAAATTCCTTTGGAAACATTCCTTTGTCTCTAAACTCTCCAAGATACATGTTGGCAATCATCCCCAAGCATATGGCCCACCCATATACATCTGAAGGGTCTCATGACTAAGGTTTAGTTAGATGGTAATAAATGACCTTTTCCCAACAACAGTTAACCCCTCAAGGTCCTGGAAACCTTGCTTCCAAAATCCCTTAAAGACTTATGCTGTTCCTGACCCCCTCCCATCCTGCAAGTATATAATGGTATATAATGAACCACTCCTCACAACCCCGGGGGCAGCAACTCTTTGTGTTCATGGGCCCTGTCCCCATGCTTAAATAAACCAACGTTTTGCACCAAAGACATCTTAAGAATTCTTTCTTGGCCATCGACTCTGGACTCCACCCCACTGCACCTCACATTCTAAAACTTCACCAGCTCATACTTTGTTTGAAAAATTCACTGAAGTTACTAGACTGGAAACCATAAGCTTTCTTGTAATTTATGATATGAAGTGAAAGGACAGGAAACAAAGATAATTGCACAGCTTTTTTTTTTTTTTCAGAATCCTAAATTCCTGGATATGCAGCACATGTTTCATCTAGTGACTTACAGATTAATAACACAGGTATTTTTGAATAATTGCTTTAAGTTAATAATGCAACTACTTTTATGGGTGTTATGTTGCTAATAATTAAAAGTTTTACTGTACAAACTGGACTTGTTAAAGTAAGAAAATAACCTATTATTTTGAAAGCTTTTTAGCATGAAAGACTAAAGAAGAATATAATGTTTAATGCCCACAAATCAGTTATTCCATATCACTTTGTATTTCTGAATGTGGTAAAAGTGATCTATGAATGCAGAGTAAATGCTGACCAGGAAGTGATGCAACTGGGAAAGGCCTGGAATGGACCTTTGGGGAGCAGTGGATAACATAGAGCAGGAGCACCAACTCAGGGGTGAAGGTTGGATGGAGGTCAGTGGACAAGAAAGGGTTCAAATTCTTAATATCTTGCAGACAGATTCTTAACGTTGCACCTGAAAATACAAAGGTCAAGAAAAGTAATCAACTTGCATTGTAAAGTGTTAGTTTCAGAATTAGGGAAATAACTCAGGCAAAGCTACTAAGCAACAGCACATATGGTGATCTGTGTTAGCCCTAATTCAAATTAGAGTGTCCATGTCACCTTGCGAAGGTACCCTCCTTCTCTCTAAACCTCATTTGTTAAGGGAGGAGATGAGCCATCTGATCTCCAAGATACTGTCTAGTCTCACATTCTACCACTGTGTTTTCAGTCATCAAAAGGAGGTTGATGCCAACTTTTCTGCAGCCTGATTACATTTGACATCCTTTTCCTTGCCAGGAACACATGCCTACATGTGACTGGCTTGGGATCTATAAATTAAAGTAAATTAGAGCAACTGCTAGCAATGGGGAATAGAAAGAGGATCACATGTCTCCTTTTACAACCATTCCAGGTATCTGAGAATGCTGTTGGTATGGTTGACCTTCTTCTATGCTTTAGGTTTATGTCCCTTTCAAAGTTTTCATTAAAGATGTCATCTCAATGAAAGAGGTGGGATAAACCTTAAATGTTTAAAAGCACCCAGAATTTGGGCTTCAGTCACAAAGTTGTCCATACCTTATTGCTTGCTAAATTCCATTTTTTATCTCCATACTATATCCGGTTTTCAGTATATCAGAGAAAATAAAATTTTTCACTTCTCTAGCAAACATTCTTTATGTTTTTTGACTATATTTTCCTTGCAAAATTGACCGTATCTTGAAAATCCATAGAGCCTATGTTCTTCCTGTCCCATGAGAGTTCAATGCACTTCCCTTAACTCTGGCCTCTTACCTTTAGATTCTTTTGGCTGTCCTTGCTAATAATTTCCAAGTCATTGAGTCTGTCAGGCACAATTGCATAACTGACTTCATGAGTTAATTGTTGAAAATGTATATTTAAAAATATAGTAATCACTAAAGGCATCACAAATTAATTACTGATTTTTAAAAAGAAAATATATTTCATAATTTAAAGTATCATTGTTCATAATGGTGTCTGGAAAGACTTAATATAATATATACATATTTTGAATAGACTGAAAAAATATATAAACTAGGAGTCTGGAGCCAATAAGCCTCATAACTTGGGTAAAGACACAACTTAAAAACAAGAGACTTAATCTCCCCGTTTTAAGTAAGAGAGGAGACTTCTTTTCTCTTTGTCTTAGAGCATTTACTTTAAAAAGCTTGTAAGTACTTTTTCTTTTTGAAATGTATATAAATCCTCCTGAATATTAGATAGGCCTTTGTCATCCATGGGACTCAGGAATGTCTTTCTCCAGCGCCTAGGAGCCATCTCTTTGAAACAGAAATTTCTAGGGGCACCTGGGTGGCTCAGTCAGTTAAGGGTTAAATTTCCACCTTCAGTTCAGGTAAGGATCCCAGGGTCCTGGGATAGAGCCCCAAGTCCTGGCTCCCTGCTCAGCTGGGAGCCTGCTTCTCCCGCTCCTTCTGCCCCTCCCCCTACTTATTCATGCTCATTCTGTCAAATAAATAAATAAATAAATAAGTCATAAAAAAGAAAAGAAAAATAACATAAATATGTAGAAGGACAGTGCCCTGTCTTCTGCTTTCTGTGGGAAGGTATTAACACAGCTTCAGGAGGCTCCTCCTTCCAAGTAGGAAAACTACTTTCTGTCCTTGAGAGTCGGAGTTTCTTTTTTATTTTATTTTTTATTTTATTTCTATTTTCTTTTCTTTTCTAGTTTTATTTCTTTTTTATTTCTGAACAAAGCCCCTTAAGTGCTCCTGAGTTCTCTCACTTAATCATTGTTACCCTGAGGACATTTATGTAATAAGTTCTATCTGCTTGGCTGTTTAAGGGGGTGTGAATTCTTTCTGTCTTTGAGATCCCTTAGAGGACTGCCTGTGATGTGCACCACGTTCAGGAACAATGTTTATTTAATAATAAAACTGTTTTCAGTCTCTATAACCTTTATGGAGAAGTTTTCTGGGTTGGTGGAAGATTTTGTGTTTTTTTATTATATTTCCTTGACACCTTCATCATAATTGATGAAGTTCTAGAACCTAGGTGAGGTTCGGTGGGCTGAGGTCCAGAGCCGACCAAAGAAAGAATTCTTGAGACATCTTTGGTGCAAAACGGTGGTTTATTAAAGCACTGGGACAGGACCCGTGGGCAGGAAGAGCTGCTGCCCCCGGTTGTGAGGGATGGCAGGTTATATACCTTGCAGTTGGGGGAAGCTGAAGGGAAGGGAGGTTTCAACAGAGTTTTCATATGTTAAAGAGGGCCTACAAGGTGTGTGTGTGGGGGGTTGCCCTTGTGGCTTGATCAATGTCCTCTTTAGGTAAGCCATTAACATCAAGATAGTTGGGATATTCTTGGGGTGTTATGATACTGCTGTCATTTACATTCCCTTCTACCTCAGCCTCCTCCAGCTTCGTTGATGATGGGGAGGGAGACATTAGGGCTTGAGGAACTGAGAGTTATTTGCTTCTGGAAATTTGTGCTATTGATAAGGTAACCTCCCTGTTTGTAGATCTCTAGGACATCTGTAGAGCAAGGGAGATTTCTGTCCTGCAGGATTGTGATCTCTGCAAGTTAACTATCTGTTTATCGTTCATGGCAGTCAGGGGTGCCTGGGGAATGCTACACATATTATGGAGGGGAGGAGGTGGAGAGGGGGGTGCAAGACGCCAGCTTTTGCTTTGTCTTCAGCCAGCCTCCTGCTCCCTCATCATAATAAAACCATTTTCCCAGTACTTATTTTCAAATAGGTTTTCCTTTTGCCCTTCAAAGAGCCCCAACCCTTAGGCACTTTAAACTGACTTAAGTCACTTTTCTTCAGACTGTAAAAGACCCGTTTCCCCCCACCCCTCACAGACTCCTGCACCATTTTTGTCCACATCAACCCTGACATGCTTCACTCTAAACAGCCTGCAAGTCTGTATGTGAGTAGGCCAGAAGTGAGTCCTTACAGCCCTGGAGAGCTAAGTCTGGGATGCACAATCCCCCAGGAACAGCTATAGACCAATGCCTGGGGTAGGTAAAAAGTACAAATACTCCAGCTTTCTGGCAGCCCATTAGAAAAATTCTGCTGTGTGAGGTGTGACAGACGCTATTCCTGGTATTCCCTCAAGTGATCAAGTGGAGGGAATTTTGCCCAGTATGGCAGCCTTGACTGGCCTCCTCAACTTGACATACCTGATGAAGTCCCAGAACCTAAGTCAGGTTCGGTGGGGTGAGGAGGTTCGGAGCCGACGACTAAAGAAAGAATTCTTAAGACGTCATTGGTGCAAAATGGTGGTTTATTAAAGCACGGGGACAGGACCCGTGGGCAGGAAGAGCTGCTGCCCCGGGTTGTGAGGGGTGGTTGGTTATATACACAGGAGTTGGGTAAGTGAGGACAAAGGGGTGTTCAGAAGGGCTATTGGGGCAAAGAATACTATCAGGATATTGAAGGCTTAGTTGCTATCAAGTAAAGACAATTGGGAGTCTGGTGGAATGTTACATTCCTGCTATCAAGCATCCTTGTTAATGAGATTTAGGTTTAGATGAAATTTAACTTTATTTACTTTTCCTTCTACCTCCACCTCCTTCGGTTTTTCATGGAGGGGAGGGTGACATTAGGGCTTGAGGAACTGAGTTCTGTGTCTTTGGAAATTGGGCTATTGATAAGGTTACTTCTTTGTTGTAATCTCAAGGACATTTGCAAACCAAGGGAGACTCCTGTCTTGCAGGATTGTGATCTCAGCAAGTTAACTATTTATCATTTTATGGCAGTCAGGGGTGCCTGAGGAATGCTACACATATGGAGGGGAGCGGATGAAGGGGGGGGTGCAAGGCGCCAGCTCTTGCTTTGTCCTCAGCCAGCCTCCTGCTCCCTCATCAATACCCACTTCCTTTCTTCTCTTGTCGGTGTTTCCTGGGAACATTCTTAATAATTTACACAGTTCCTCTTTACATAGTTAATCTAAGAAATGCTCTCCACTTTCACTTCCAGTTTCTTCACTAGGGCAGACTTCCTCTTGCCACACCTCCTGGTGCTCTCACTAACCCCTCCTAGATGATGGATGATCTTTCCTTGAGGAAACCAAAGGTAGAGTTGATGAGGGAGCAGGAGGCTGGCTGAAGACAAAGCAAAAGCTGGCACCTTGCACCCCCTCTCCACCTGCTCCCCTCCATAATATGTGTAGCATTCCTCAGGCACCCCTGACCGCCAAAAAATGATAAAAAATTAACTTGCAGAGATCACAATCCTGCAGAACAGGGATCTCCCTTGCTCTACAGATGTCCTAGAGATCTACAAACAGGGAGGTTACCTTATCAATAGCACAAATTTCCAGAGGCAAATAACTCTCAGTTCCTCAAGCCCTAATGTCTCCCTCCTCACCATAAACTGGAGGAGGCTGAGGTAGAAGGGAATGTAAATGATAGCAGGATCATAACACCCTACCAAGAATCTCCCAACTACCTTGATATTAATGCCTGACCTAAAGAAGACATTGATCAAGCCACAAGGGCAAGGCACCCCCCCTCCCCCGCACCTTGTAGGCCCTCTTTAACATATGTAAACTCTGTTGTAACCTCCCATCCCTTCACCAACCCCCCCAACTGCAAGGTATATAATCTGCCATCTCTCTCAACCGGGGGCAGCAGCTCTTCCTGCCCACGGGTCCTGTCCCCCTGCTTTAATAAACCACCATTTTGCACCAAAGATGTCTCAAGAATTCTTTCTTGGTCATCGGCTCCGGACCTCAGCCCACCGAACCTCACTTAGGTTCTAGAACTTCATCAGAGTCACCATCCCAGGGCTCTGTTCCCATTTCAGCTTTGTGCTCAGAAAGAGCTTCTTTCTTCTGGAGATTGATTATTAAAGGAAGATGAGATAGGAGATAGGAGGGTAGGGAGTGGAACTCTGAATGAAAACTGGTATGGGAGCATTCTAAAACAGCAAAAAGACTTTAGTAGAAAGATGGGTGAGATTCAGATAAAGTCTATTAAGTTCAGGTAACGATCCTGTACCACGGCTCATTTTCCAGTTCTGATAAATACGGTTACGTAGGACGATGATGTGTTGGGAGGGATAAAGGCAAATGTTTGTGCTAAAATTAATTCATAATTAAAAGATTAAAAAATATATTTGAAACCTAGAAAGCCACAGTAGGAGGAAAATGGTTTTTAGCTATTTCCCAGCTTTTTAAACAACTGTGGGGCACACGGTTTTTGGAAAAACACATTTCTGCTAGGCCTTTCAGTTATGCAAATGCAAGACAGGGATTAGCATCAGAAAAGATGTCTGAATACCGTCTAGAAGGAGCACAATTGCTCAGGGCAATAATGTAAATACTGGTGGATGTTTTATGCAGAGTTGCAACTCTGCAGACTCTTTTCCCTTTACAGAAGTTCTTCTTTTTAAACTACAGGTAAAGCTGCACTGTGAGCTGAGATTGAGGTTTGGTAAATTAGGGGGCTATGTGTGCACCTGCATGCTCGTGTGTGTGTGTGTGTGTGTGTGTGTGTGTGTGTGTGTGTGTGAAGTGATCCACACATCTGCATGTACCTGCTTCCATGGTCTAATTTAACCGGTTCCTTGCAGAACAAGAAGAGAGGCCTGAGAAGACTAAAAAAAAGTACAAGTTCATTCTGCTCTTTCCCGACAAAAAGATTAAAACAAAGGCACTGGCCCTGGCCGAGGAGAATCAAACCAGCAATGGCCTGTTGTGGAGAAAGAGATCACTAATGCAATTTTGAGAAGTGTATTGAGGCTGCACTAATTTGTTCTGCTGACTTGTCCATCGTGTAGGGACCGTATTTGTTTTTTGTTTTTGTTATTTGTTTTTAAGATTTTATTTATTTATTTGAGAGAGAGGGAAAAAAAAAAAGCATGAGCAGGGGGAGTGGGAGAGGGAGAAGTAGACTCACCGCTGAACAGGGAGCTCAATCCCAGGATCCTGGTATTGAGATGCCTAAATTATAACCATCACCGCTATTTCTGCTTCTGTACCTTCGCTTGCTAACCCATGAGGAGATGGAAAAATACCAGCAGACTTTCTGTAGACACTCTGTAACCACACATCCCCCTCCCAGAACTGAACCTGACAGAATGGCTGCCCCCGACCCCTCCCCTGGCTCTGGGCCAAGAGATAACAACCATCTGGTGCCCCGCGGCTTGACAGGAAGACCCCGTCAATCCTGAGGTGACACATACCCTAGCGGTGCCAACTCAGCAGTTTGAAGAATGACCCTTTGTTTGAAGAGCCCTTTGCCCTAACCAATAATCTGTTCCCAGCCTTTTCCCTTCTGTAGCGTGCCAGTAATATTATAGAGTTCCTTTTTGATTCTCCCGTGGTATGTGGCAATTTATTACAAGATACTATGATGTATGCTAAGTCCCTGCCTCCCCAAAAATAGTATATAAAATGTGTTGTGATCCTGAGCTTGGGACCTCTTAGCGTCACTGGCAACGAGTGCGCGGAGGTCCGGGTTCGAACTGGTAATAAACGACCCTTGCTGTTTGGCTTTGACTCTGGACTCTGGTGGTCGTCTTTGGGGGGTCTCGAAATTTGGGCATAACAGTATCATGACCTAAGCTGAAGGCAGATGCTTAATTGCCTGAGCCGCCCAGGCGCCCTTGGCCTGTATTTGAAACATAACATGCTCAGAGTCAGCATCTCTGACTGAGGTAGACTGTCCTAGATGACATGAAGGCAAGTTGGCATTTGGGGGAAAACTCTATGATGAGGAAGGGAAGAATATTACAAGCGCCACGAAAGTACCATCATGCATGTTGGGACTTCAAGAAGATCCAATAACAGAAATATCATTTTTTATGTTTATCATACCCATGTGTTACTTTGAATCCTTAGTTAAAATCTTATGAAAGATCACAGCCTGATCGCGGCTCTCCTGTAGGAATGGAGGCTCCCTGGAGCAGAGAAAAAGGTTAAAGCAACCGTCCTCTAAAGACAGAATATTGGTCTTGGTGGAGGTTTAAGCGAGGTCAGTACACCCAGTAGGGAGGAACGTGATCAACAGCGAACACCCCACCAGCGCCGGCCAGCAGGGGGCGATGAGCTGAGGGACACTACATGGGAACAGAGGTCGTGGCAATTACGCAGGTGGACATCTGAACGTCTCTGAAACAAAACTTCCCAAAGACAAGGGGTATAAAGAAGACGGCAGCACTCTATTTTAAAAGGCTCTTTAATCCATACTTTTGCATAAGCTGGTGAACTCTAAAGATATTGAATTATACATGAATATTATGGCCTTTCATTCAGACTTCCTCTCATTTCTCCTGTGAATTCGGTATCACAGTGGGCAACTTTGGTGTTCATATTGATGACAACCACTGTTAAACCACTGTCAGTGTTATTCTGACACTTGTTAAAATGGTAAGGGAGACTTTATTCAGGACTACGGTTATAAGGAAGAAAGATAGGGCTCAGCTCCAAATACAGCAAAGACAGCCAGGGAGCTATAGGCAAAAGCAGAATGAGGGAGTCCGTGGATGGAAGATTACTAAAAGCAGCCTTTGAGGGTAGCTTAACTGACCTAACAGAATTCTTGCTAAAGGCAGGAGAGAATGATCCGATATCAAGGATCGGGAAATTCTCTCTAACCTGACTCTTAGCAAGATTTCTGCTCCAGCTGAGCTATGCAGGTCTGGCAAAGACAGGGGCCGAAGTCAAGGTCTAGTAGAGAAGAAGGCTCAGTAAAAGCCTAACCATAGTTAGGTCAAGGGGGGAGTCTTTGTCACCACAGAGCACAGCCCTGTTAAACTTGCCTGCCCCATCTAAGCCACAGAGGAGTTACCTGATATAAAATATAGATAATTTTGTCGGCCTTACAGGATTATTCTCAGGATGAAATAAGAGAGTAAGGTATATAATAATTTAGTAAGTGCACAAATAATCCTATCTTCCTTCTTAGCTGAAGACCAGAAATGAGTAAATGTAGTACTATTGCTAAGCAATCATCCTTTACGGTATTTTGCTATTTCTCAGTCTACACACTTACAATTAGCATTCTACTGTTAACCTAATTCAACAAGGGTCTGTTGGATATCTGCTATGGGTCTAATGCTAATTAAAAATGCTTATCAGTTTAGCTTTCTAGATTTAGCTGTTTACAAAGAACATCAAATTTTCCAATTGAATATCAGGATACATGATCCCACGGAAAGATGTGGGGGTGGGAATATGTTTGGGGGGGGGATGTTTTAAGTCAATGCCATAAATGGTGTTTATAGGCTAATAAAAAAAATCTTGGAGATAATATTTGCATAAATGTGACAAAGAATTAATACTACCTCAGTATCATTGAGAGCTAATTCTGTGGAAGTATTTGGATAAGATCCCAAGATTCCACTCAAATCTTTTTCTGTCATTTCTTTCCCTTATTCATCTTCCAACAATATTAAGTGGGATATTAGCAAACACGATGAAACAGGGCTTAAATGCACTTGCACAGTTTGGCTTACTCACCTGCTCTCCTTTGGTTGCCATGACAAGATCTCACTCATGCCCTGGGTCTTGAGTCCTAGTGGTTCCAGAAGGATGAAGACACATGGAGCAGATTTTAATCTGACCAGCTTTCTACAGACCAAAATAGCCCAGCTGAGTCCAGCAGAGTGACAGCTGGTCCGTGATCTGTAAATGAGGAAAATAAATATTTGCTATTTTGAGCATCTGAGATTTTGAGGTTGTTTGCTATACAGTTTTACTGCATCAAGACTAACACATGCTAAAGGCCTCAAAGTTTAAAGTTAAAGAGGCATACACCTGTCTCTTTCAAGTCCCCTCTCATGTGTCAGACTCTAATTTGCACTGTTGCAACAGTATGGGTGAAGAGAAGGAAGCCGCCTCTAGAGACTGGAATCCCTGAGGGGAAACGGACTTTATTTCCATAATTATGATCCAAAAAATTTCCATTAACAGTGATGTTGGTTAATACCTATTTAGGGCATACTATTTTTTAGGAGCAATTCTCAGCTACTAGCATAGTATTAAAGAGAATAGATTTGAAAGCCAGGCTTTCTAGGATCAAATTTCAGTTCTGTCTGATTAGTCATATAATGTTGGCTACGCACCAGCTTCCTCTCCTGTGAATTTTGGATGAGAGGTTATAGTTTTTATCTCAGGGGATTGTGGTGAAGATTACATGGATTAATATACACTGGCACCTAATGTTAATTATTACTGTTATTACTATTACACATATAAATTTGTTTAACTCTTGAACAATCCATTTAGGGAGTTAGCATTATTCTTATTGTATAAACTTGCAAGAACAGAAAAATAGCATAGCAGATAAAAACCAGGGTTTTAGCCTTAGTGTTTTCATCACTTACTTGACTGTGATCTTTTGCAAAACACTTAAACTCTCTATGCCTAAATTTTTTAATCCTTAAAATGGGTATAACAATTATAATACCTCCTTTTGGAGATAGTAAGTGTTTGTGTATTGGCAGATAGCTGGGGAGAAGTTTGGTGGTAGTTATGGGAAAGTCCTTAAAGAAGACCCAGTGGATTCCAAAGCCTTAATGTATATATACCTCCACATAAATTTTTTTTTTAAGATTTTATTTCTTTATTTAAGAGAGACAGCAAGTGAGAGAGAGAGAGAGAGCATAGGAGAGGGGAGAGGCAGAAGGAGAGGAAGGGAGCCTGATGCAGGGCTCAATCCCAGGACCCCGGGATCATGACCTGAGCTGAAGGCAGACACTTAACCGACTGAGCCACCCAGGTGCCCCTAAAAATTTTAAGTAATAAACATACCAATAGAAAAATAGATAAATGTATGACTGTCAATGACAAAATGAGAAAAATCACTTGGCCAGTAAACCTTCAAAAAATTTAAAGCTCAGTATTCAAAAATGCAATTTAAAATGACATGCTATTCAGTGATTATCCAATTGGACCTTAAAAGCAATTCTGTCGGGGTACCAGTAGGTAGAACATGCAACCCTTGATCTCAGGGTCATGAGTTTAAGTGCCATGTTGGATGTGGAGCTGAGCTCCCAATAGGCTGTGGTAGAAACATCTCTTATATTGCTGGCAGGAGAGGAGGATGTTGGGTTTGGGGGAATGTAAATTGAGACAAACCTTTCTGTAGGGAATGTTTGTAATAAACATCAATTGCCTTAGATCATAAGATCCAAAAAAATCTACCAACACCGAATTGGTGCATAAATTTTAGTATAGTCATACAAAGGAATAACATTCAACAACAAAAAGCACTTTACTATTGAATATATGTTATACAACCAGGGTAAAGTTCAGAAACATGTTGAGAGAAGAAGCCAAAGTCCCACATCTTGTATGATTCAATTCATACAAAGTTTGGAGTAGAAAAATAAAAGCTACAGTGACAAAAATGAAAATAGTGCTTTCCTCTGGCAGTTTGGGGGCACTGGGAAAAGGGACATGGGAAAGGGGGAATTGGCTGAAAAAGAAAACAAGAGAACATTCAGTGATGATGAGCTATTCAATTTTTTCTGTATTCTATAAATACTATTAATAGGTACTATAGGTTCTAGAATATAGGTACAATATTCTATAGGTACTATTAATGTCCCCATTTTAGAGATGAGGGAACTAGTGTTGGTTGGTTATGTGGGTATATACATCTGTCGAGTCTCTTTGAATTGTACACTTAAAATTTTATTGCATGTAAATTTATCTCAGTTTTAAAAGAGGAGGGGCAAGGGTCTTAAAAAGACTCATACAGCATTCCCCAACAATTTTAATACAGAGAGTATATCCGAAGTGTTAAATGTTGTATATACTAGATCTTAAAGGACATCTCACCAAAGATACACAGGTGGCAATTAAGTGTATGAAAAGATGCTCCACATCACGTGTCACCAGGGAACTGCAAATTACATAAAAAAGCAGACACCATTAGACACGTATTAGAATGGCCAAATCCTGACAAGGACGTGTAGCAACAGGAGCCCTTGTGCATCGCTGGTGGGAATGCAAAATGGTACAGCTACTTTGAAATACACTTTGGCAGTTTCTTATGAAACTGAACATACTCTACCATATGATCCAGCAAGTGTGCTCCTTGGTATTTACCCAAAGGAGTTGAAAACTTATGTCTACACAGAAACGCACACATGGATTTTTATAGCAGTTTTATTCAGAATTGCCAAAACTTGGAAGCAACCAAAATATCCTTAATTAGATGAATGGCATATCCAGATATCCTGTGGCATATCCAGATAATGGGATATTATTTCACGGAAAAGAAATTAGCTATTAAGCCATGAAAAGACATATACGAATCTTAATGTTTTGAATTGTACAGGTAAGTTAAGCATACACTTCATTGTACATTTTCATATACTCGGTGAAAGAAACCAATTCTAAACGTCTACATACTGTATCATTTCACTTATATAGCATTCTGAAAAAGGTAAAACTATAGGACAATAAAAGATTGATGGTTGCCAGTGATAGGAGTAAGGGTAGAAATAATAGGCAGAACACAGAGAACTTTTACAGCAGTGAAAATATTCTGCATGATACTATAATGATGAATACAGATCATTATACATTTGTTTAAACCAAGAGAATGTACAACACCAAGAGTGAACACTAATGCAAACTATGGATTTCGGGTGATAATGATGTGTCAGTGGAAGTTCACCAATTATAACAAATGTACTACTTGGATGGTTGATAACGGGGGAAGCTATGCAAGGTTTGTGGCAGAGTGAGCATATATGAGCAATATCTGTACCTGGACTCAATTTTGCTGTGAACCTAAAAGTGCTTTGAAGAATAAAGCCTATTAAGAATTTTTTAATTTAAAAAAAAAAGGTAAAAATGCCCATCTAAACCAAAGAGTGAAATACCTGGAAAGGTCTGGAATTTGAATAGTCATACTAATTAGAATTTGTATCAACAAAGAAGCAAGTCTCTGAAAAGATAAAATAGCAAAAGTTCTTTGACTGAACACTAGGGGAAAAAGATGTCTGTGATTTCCATAAACTGTAATCTCTATACGCTCCCCTTAGGCAAGCTTTGTTTCCTCTCTCCTTTGTCAGTGAGAGTCAACATTGTTTCTGTTTCTACTTCTCATTGGTTATCTTGGGCTCAAAAGACCTTTACGTTTAGGAGGAAAGACATCGTGGTGGTAAATACGTATGAAAATATTCATTTTATCATTGTTTATAGCAATTAAGAATTTTTTAAAAATCTAAACATCACATAGTGTGGCAACTTTTCTTAACAAATCATGATCCATGAAATTAAATATCATGGAAGCAAATATTAGGAAAACAATCCCAATTTTTGTCCTATTAGTAGTGTGACCTTGAACAAATCTCCATCTCAGTGTTCTCAGTGTGAAATGAGGACACTAATAGTCACTGCAAGGATTGATTCAGTTAATATTTGTAAAGAAATTAGAACAGTGCCCTGAAAAGACAAAATTCGAACTAAGCATTATTTTTTAATATTTTAGAAATTTATTTTATAAGAGATAGTGTATAAATAAAAAGAAAGCATTGCTTTTTGGGTGGAACGTTTAATTATGATTCTTAACTTCCTCTTTATTTTTGTTACTATTTTTAAATGTTCCCACCATGAACATTTATTGAGGGAACATAAAAGGTAAAGTTAAAGAAATCTTTGCACAATCATTTCTTACACTAGTAATATGGCTTCATATGTTCTTTCTGGGAAAGAAAATAAATCTGAAAGCTATAAGTTAATCATAGATAATGTTAATCTTGAATAGACAGATGAAGAAAATAAGATTACGTCTTATTTGTTTCCAACTATGTCTTAGGTTACTCTGTAGGATTTATTTGACTAAGCTTTTTAAAAACTTTTGCCTTAACTTATTATGTACGCATACATCCATTCAATGAACGTTTGTTGATTACGTGTTTGAAAGACAATGTGAATGTAACATACATGAAGCATGATAACCTGTGATGACAACTTTTCCTTTCTCATAAAGAAGTGATAATTTCACATGTACCAATCAGTATCCACAGGATCCAGGAGAAAGCATACATACACATTTCTCTCAGTTATGGGATATCTATGGTAAGAGTTAATCTTGTATGGAACAAATAAACATTTGGTATTTATCCATTGTGACAGACACTAGAAATACAATGGAATAAAACGGACATGATTCTAGCCCCAGAAAGTTTACAGGGACAGGAGAGAGCCAACATTCACCAAATGAAGAGAAAAAGCATTTTGTAATTACAAATTGTGATATCTGTTATGATGGGAAAGAATGATGTGTTTTATGGAATGAAAATAATTGGAGAGAGTCAGGGGTGAACCAAGTGAGATTGGTGGGGAAATCATCCCAGGAAGACAGAATGGCACGAGCAAAGACCCCAACTGGGAAACAATACAATGTGTTTGGAGAATTAAAAGAAGTATAGCTGAAGTATTTAAATTGGAAACGGGAATCAGGTGACGTGGAGAGAGAGGCCCAAATCTGTTCACACGGGGGCTTTCCTGTCAAAAGACCTGATGACTAATTTAATCCAGAGGAGAAACAAAAAACTGCTCAGGATGGCAGTTCTATGTCTTGGAGTGATTGGAAAGATGGTGATGTAATTAAATGAGATTAGAAGGAGTTGACCAGGAAGAGTTTAAGGGATGAGATTATGAATTTAATTGACACAACCAAGTTAAACGGACAATTAGAAAAACGTGACTATATCTTTAAGTGAGATCTGAGGGGGCCATATAAATGACATAGGAGATTATAAGAAAAATCCTCCCCTAGGTCCCAGAATTACCAACTGGAATACAAACTGCTTCCTAGAAAACTGACAGTAGTCACCTTGTCTTGAGAACTCAGATGAGCTACCTTCTCTGTTCCCCTGATAAGTCTGTGTGGCTCCCACCCACATGCCAGCGAAGCTGTGGCCACAAATGTAGCATGTGGGCCAGTTCTGAAGTTTATAAAAGTATGAACAGATGGTGGGGCAGCTGGATGGCTCAGCCGGTTAAGCATCTGCCTTCAGCTCAGGTCATGATCCCAGGGTCCGAGGTTTGAGCCCGGAGTTGGGGTCCCTGCTCCCCAGGGAGGGAGGCAGGGAGAGCCTGCTTCTCCCTCTCCTTCTGCTCCTTCCCCTGCTAATGCTCTCTCAGTTGCTCACTCTCTCAAGCAAACAAGTTTGTTTGTTTGTTTTTCTAAAAAAAAATATGAATAGATAGTTGCCATTTTTCTGAAAACCTTTTTGGACTCATGAAGCCAATTCTGTATTATCCAACACTCTTTTATGAAGGAATGGAACAGACTCGGGAAATGTGAAAAATATAAGATGTTATTGTCCAATTGATTTAGTGTATTTTTCACATCAGTCTTCTATTATAATAAAACATGTCCAATTACATCATCATCATTCAGAAGGTGACAAACCTGAAAGACTTTATTGTAGAAAAATAAAATGAAAAGCATCTCATCAACTACCTTCACAAAAATGCATAAGTACAAAGAAATACAAGAATTCTTTTTTTTTTTTTTACATTTTTTTAAACATTTTTTAGTGATGTTTATCAGAAAAAAAAATGGTTTGGCTTTCAAGCTGTCAGCATGTTAAACAGGATGACTATTACTTTAAAAATATAATTTGCAGGGCACCTCGGTGGTGCTACTGGTTAAGCATCTCTTAGTTTCTGCTCAGGTCGTAATCTCAGGGTCATGAGATCAAGCCCTGCCCTGGGCTCTGTGCTCAGTGGGAAGTCTACTTGAGGATTCTCCCTGTCTCTCTCTCCCTCTGCCCTTCCCCTGAATCTGTCTCTCCCTCTCTCTAAAATAAATAAATAAATCTTAAAAAAATAAAAATAAAAAATTATATATATGTATATATATAGAGAGAGAGAGAAAGAGAGAATGTGCTTAAACAATATTGGGGTTTGTTTCTTTTTTAATCTCTGTAAGTAGAAATATTAGACTTTGAATCATCTTTATGGTGCTATATTAAGTATTAGTTTTAACATACCAATAAGGAATCCCAAATAAATACTATTTAAATTTTCTCCATTATGCTACAAGTTATATTTATAGTCCTTGAATGATTGGCTTACTAATATGTTTTTCTTTGTCAATATAACTTCCCTTTTCTCCAGTGGATGAAAATCTATGCAGAACATTAAACACACAAACACATTCACACATACACACGCCCATATATGCAGATATAAAACCTCTGAAGTCAGAGATAAGAATGTCTCTCTCCACTTGCTATCTATCGTAGATGGGAGAGTGGGGAGCTTCTCCTGTTTGCTTCTGAGACATTTTCACAGCATCTTGGGGCTCTTCAGAAGATGTCTAGAAAACTGCTTTCATAGATGGATACATTTGGTTGGTTTTCATTATATCTAGAATCAGCAAATAGAAATAGTCAAGATGTATTTAAATTATTCAGGCCATTTGTAGTTGTATATCAAAATATACATCTGATCTTTTACTTTTTAATGATTTTCCTAATTATTAACAGGAATACCTATTTACTTCCGATTTGTATCCAAAGGAAAACACGCACAAAATGAACAATTCAGAACTGATGAACAAAACCTTTATAAAAGCTTTCAGGATATTGGTCTAATTCCTGTGAAATACAGTAGAGAGCATGTTCCCACAGGGACTTTGGTTTGCTGGTCTGTTTTGACTTGCATGGTGCCTATACCATCCCAAAGCTTTGTGTGCTGGTTACATGGCTTAACCAATTTTGTATTTTTGTGTGTGTATCTGGGTAACTGTGAAAAGGAGGTAGTTCTCTCTTCAGCCAACACTCCATTTTACTTCTCGATGCCTACCTCACAGAATTACGTTGAGTGACACTTTACACATCTGCAGCCTTCAGTGAAAGTGTTCTGTGAACTAGGAGAATATACACCTTTTCCATGAAGTTGATTTCTTTTGTAATCTTATTTTTGTCAGTTTTCTCAGTAGGAACATTTTTCAAAACTGCATACCTTCTGAGTTTACAAGTCTGTGTGTTGGTGTTTTGAAGGGTTTTGTTTGGTTTTGGTTTTGGTTTTGCATTTCCAATATTAAGGAATTCATGAAGCCAGGTGTAGACCAGAGTAATGAGTCAGTCCATTAAAACAACCCCATCACCTACCATAGCCTTCCTCAGGCAGGAGCAAACTGATTAATGGTCAGCACTTGGCCAAAAAAGAGCAAGGAAGCTCAGTTAGCAATGACCACTGACCTATTTCTCTTTCATTATTTAGTAAAATATCTTAATGTTATAAATTTTATCAAGAAATAGTTGTGTATGTATTTTGCCATCAATTAACGTAATTTTTATCCTTTAAAATGACAATTTATGCCATATATTTCCAATGACTGACTCATTCCTAAATTCCTAGAATAAATCCTAGTTAGTGATACAGCATTTAGCTTTTGTTATAGTCCTAGATTAGATTTCTTCAATTCTGTTATTATCATTACTATTATTATTATCAAGACTTTTTCAGTGCAGTTTTAGGCTCACAGAAAAATTGAAAATAAGGTACAGAGATTTTCAAACCTGTTTTTTAGATCATTGATTATGCATGCTCTGTTTCTCAGATTTGACTATCGGGATTATGGTAACTTTATAAAGTTAATTGGGAAGGTTCCTTTCATTTACTGTGTTCTGAAAAACTCTACATAGCAAAGGAATTATTAACACCTTGAAACTCTCATTGAACTCACTTGTAATTATGGCCCAAATGTTTTTTGGATACTATTCATTAACAACTTCACAATTTCTACTCTACATATCAGTCAGTTGGGATTTTTAACTTTTCTTCAGTAAATTTATATCTGTATCTGTTTCCTCTAGATTTTCTGAAAAAAGAACACAAAGTTACAAACACTAATATATCTGAGTATTTCTTCCTCTTCAGTTCATGGGTGGCTTTTTCTTTTTCTGTTTATGTCTTTACAACTACCTCCTACCTTAATTTAATTTTACATTTTTCTTTTCTGGCCTCTTGAAGTGAATCTTTAGATTGTTCCCATATGTTTCTTATTTATGATTGAGCATTTGAAACTTCAAATTTGCTATGAAGTACAGCTTAATCCACTTCGTTTAAATGTTTTCATCATTATTAATTTTTAATTTATAATCACAATTTTTCTTCTTCAATAATTTAAACATTTAGACTTAGCAAGAGCCCAGTCACTTTTCTATTTATTATTTCATTATAAACATTTCATTATAAACATTTTCATTATTTCATATTTTTATATTTATTATTTTATATTTTTATATAAAATTTATATATTATATACAATAATATATATTTTATATTCATTATTTCATATTTGTTTATATTTCATATAAGCATTTCATTATAAACATTTTCAGTTTTATTACGTTTTTCAGAAATTTAGGGATGAGTGTGGAAAGTCTTTTTTTTCCCCAAGATTTTATCTATTTATTTGACAGAGAGAGAGAGAGAGAGCATGAGCAGGGGGAGCAGCAGAGGGAGAAAGATAAGTAGCTCCTTGCTGAGCAGGGAACCCTACCTAGGGCTCTCAGGATCAAGACCTGAGCCAAAGGCAGCCACTTTACCAACTGAGCCAACCAGGAACCCCATGGAAAGTCATTTTAAAAACATAAACATAGACATGAAGTGGGATACCATTAATTAAAATAGTGTAGAGGATGGTAAATGCTAAACAACTTCACTTTTAATAAGATGAATTCATCAGATTCATTGTCATGAAAAACTTGAACACCATAAGTTTCCAAGTATTTGTTCTGTTGCTAATAGGAAAATGGTGACAATGTACTGTATCACTGAATGAAAATAAAAACTCACACAAAAATTGTACCAGAGAACACTTTGTAAAGAACAAATAATGTCAGCTGGTGTGCCAAGAATGTCTATACAAACCCTATTACAAGTCAAAGCATATGATTTTATATTAGCGCTCACCAGCTAGGACTCCACTACCCAGACATTTAAATTTTACCTTCTCCTTCACAGTAGTCATTGTTATACTCAGTAACTAACACTAAAGACTTTAATAGGCATAGTCAAAGTAAATCACTTAGTGCATCTGGAACTTTAGTGTACGGATAATAAGAAGAGACTTGGGCTTTTCAGATTTCGAAAATGCCTAACAATTTGACTGCATAGGGCAATTCTAATTATATTCTAATGAGGTTAAATTTAAGTCTTCAGATTTTGTAATACTACATGATTTTTATGGTGGATTATATGTATATTTTTGCCTCTACCATATCTTACATTAATTATATTGTCAAAAATGTCAGTTCTAAAACCGTAAAATGAGGGCACCTGGGTGGCTCAGTGGGTTAAAGCATCTGCCTTTGGCTCAGTTCATGGTCCCAGGGTCCTGGGATCGAGTTCCGCATCGGGATCTCTGCTCCGCAGGGAGCCTGCTTCCTCCTCTCTCTGCCTGCGTCCCTGCTTACTTGTGATCTCTGCCTGTCAAGTAAATAAGTAAACTCTTTAAAACCATGAAATGATACTTGTCATTAGATGGCATAGTAATCAATTTTGTCAGATATTTTCTGTTTAAACTTACCTATCAATGTGTACATCTCCAGGCAAATCCATTTCTCTGTTACAATATATTGTAGCCATTGTAACCATGATACAGAAGCTAAAAAGGACTCTGGTTGGCTGATCAAATACTACTTCTCAAGTCAAGGGTTTATAATTTCATTATTAAAATTAACTTCTGGCTGACTTTAGCTAGATGCTCTCAGAATAGAAAGACATCATTTGGAGAGTACCTCTCATTTTAAATGCATTAATTTTACAAAATTTCAAACTGACCAAAATCAGGACAGTAATTCCTATAATAGAATTTACAACCTTGCCCTAATTAATATTATTTCCAGATCACTTGTACAGCTATCCTCCCAGTGTTATGAAATAATCTTGCCCAGCTCTAATAGGAATTAAATATCAAGGCAATGTGGAAGAAATAAGGATGGATTCTGGAGTATTCTAAAAAACAAACTAAAAATTAATTTTGGGATCAGGAAATGCGATAAAAAAGCCAAAAGGGAAAACAGAGCTTCAAGGAAGAAAGTAAGTGTATGCCTGCTGCTTATCCTTACATAGATACCAGTATAATGTAAGTAAAAAAAAAAACAGTTAAATCACTGAACACTCAGCTACATATCTTGGAGACACACAGTAGAGCTAAGAATGCTAGTGCTGAAGACCTGTCCCCTTCAGCCAGGGATTGGTTTAAGCATGGTCCCATGATAAAACTTTGACCAATGATATGTGAGGTTGTCTGTGAGAGGGATTCTGAGACGGTTTCCCTCATTTAAAAAAAGAGCAGTCAAAATAAGATCATGAAAAAAATAAAATAAGATCATGTTGCCCGTGAGATTAACACCTGGTGGTGATGTGTGGAAAGGCAGTGACCATGTTGGACTCCCTTCTGAAGGGAATGGGCCTAAGAGCAAACATGCTGAAGACAACAGAAAAGAAAAGAGAAATATTCAGTGAATCTTAATGATATCCCTGAGCCATTGAATTAGTCAGACCTGGAGCTGCCCTTGATATTCATATGTGAACCTAGAATACTGTCTGTTATGTGAGATCATAAATGTCCTTAAGCTAATTAAAATTCTCTTCCAACTTTTTTTTTTTTTTTTTTTTTTTTTTTTTTTTTTTTTTTGTGGAAGGAGATGGAGATAGGGTAGTGGTGATAGAGAGATGGGGGTAGGGGGGTTGCAAGATGGTCTATTAGTTATCCAATGCTCTAGAACAAATTACCCAAAATACAATGTATAACAACATTTATTGTCACACAAAGCTTCTAAGCCTCAGGACTTTGGAGCTATTGAGTTGAGGGGTTGTCTCATAATGTGGCCATCATGCTGTCTGTCTGGGTTGCAGTCTCTGAAGACTTGCCTGGGACTGGCTGTTCAGCTTCCACTCTCACTCAGATAACTCGGGCAGGAGGTTTCAGTTCCTCACCACATGGACATTGTCCATGAGGCTGCCCACAAAACGGCTTCTCTTGAGGAAGTGATCCAAAGGAAAGAGAAAATGCATGCTGGAGAGCACGTTAACAGGGGAGTGCCCTTGGGATGGAAGATACATCATGCCATAACCTTTTCTTGGAAGTGATATACCATCACTTCTGCTGAATTCTCTTAGAAGCAAGCTGTGAAGTCTCCCACACACTCAAAGGGAAGGGAATTAACTTCTGTTCTTAAGGAAAGACTATTAAAAAAAAAAAAAATCATAGACACACTGTAGAATCACCAGGGCTTTATTTTCAAGATGAAGCCATTGGAAATATTTAAATACTGATAGGAAGTATCGAGCAGAGATAAAGTGGTGGACATTTCAGGGTATTAGTGTCTATGTGCTAAGTTGTAAGATCATTTGCTAAAGGTGTTCAACAGGCAGTACATGTAGAGATAGAAGTTAAATGGAAAGAACTGAAGTGATGAAGGAAATAACAGAGAGTGCCAAGTTAGAGACATAGGTAAAAATACGTTAAAAGCTATAAAAGAATTCTATATTACACAGATAATTCTACACAGTATGGATATCTTGATTAAAAAGATATATTTCTATCAAAACAAAGCTTACCATAGATGTCTTCAGAAAAATGAGAAATCCTAGTTTGTTTGTTTGTTTGTTTGTTTTTTAAAGATTTTATTTATTTGACACAGAGAGAGATCACAAATAGGCAGAGAGGCAGAGGAAGAGGAGGAAGCAGGCTCCCTGGTGAGCAGAAAGCCTGATGATGCAGGGCTTGATCCCAAGACCCTGAGATCATGACCTAAGGTGAAGGCAGATGCTTAACTCAGTGAGCTACCCAGGCGCCCCAGAAAAACCTTAATTTTAAAGGTTTCTAAGAATGAGTCACACATGTATGTGTGTGTGCATACACACACACACACACACACACAGAGAAACATGGCATACAAATGGTTTGACTAGAGGCCCCTGAGTGACTCAGTTAGTTGGGCAGCTGACTCTTGGTTTCAGTTCAGGTCATAATCTCAGGGTCCTAGGATTCCCCAGGCATGAGGCTCTGCCCTCAGTAGGAAGTCTGCTTCAGAATTTTCTCTCCCTCTGATCCAAAACGCATGCAAGGCATGGACTCTCTCTCTCCAAAAATCAATCAATCAATCAATCAATCAATCTAAAAAAAATCCAAATAGTTTGATTAAGGAATTCTTTCACATTTATGAAACCATAAAATTCATCTGATATACAAACTCTTACAGAGCTTACACAAATGAAAAAAGCTGTATTTTCCTTGTATAAATAAATTAGATCAATCATTTAAAAAAAATGAAAACAGGCATTTAAACTCTGTATTTCTCTGAAACATTAATATGGGACCAAGTTTTGTATATCCCCATCATGTATCTGCCCCAGGATTTCTCAAGTTTATTTGATTACAACAAATTTTGATAATGTAGCACTGATTATTTCTTAGAACACCATGAGAAACATTGCTGTATTAGATGAGCCCTAGCAGATTTAAGAATATTCAAGTACTCCATTAAAACAACACAGCTAAAACAAGTATTTTCCAGGAAAGCAAAAATGGCTTAGTATCAGGAAATATGTTAATATCTTTTAATCTACCAACTGATCAAAGATGGTAGTGGAAGAATGCCGGTTGTCTTGATAGATGTCAGAAAACAATTTGATACACAACATCACTCCTGGCAAGAACTTCCTTAGCGTAACAAAAGCATTCATCTCAAAGCAATAACCTACTTTATAATTAATAGTTAAAAAATAATTAGAAGACACATGAAAGTCAGAAGAAAGACAATTGTAAATGGAGAAGAACTCATCTTCCAATTACTGCTCCCGTTCCCAGAAGAGACCGGCTTTAAAATCTGAACTAGCCCAAATTAAAGAAAATCTGTCATTTCACTCTTTTGGCAGTATTTTGCATTGCTAATAGTAGAGAAACTGGAAGATGGCCCTTCAACGAAATTAACTTCTTAATGAATACACTAAGTTTCTGTACACACAAAATTATTCTAGTAATCCAAACTTCTTGACAAAAAAAGTAACATGCATTTGAAGGCTTCACATGCCTGGGAGGAGCCGATACGTGTAAGAATCCCCACACACACTCAAGTACATGCAACAAGGGTCTGTGAGAGGAGCTCTCTACAGAGTATAATAATGCATGTAGCTTCTTGGTTATGGACAACGATCCAGGGAAAGAGAGATGACCTGGGAGATAGTCCAGGTGGGGATTTAAAGAAAATGATACCTGGGTGCCTGGGTGGCTCAGTGGGTTAAGCCACTGCCTTCGGCTCAGGTCATGATCTCAGGGTCCTGGGATCGAGTCCCACATCGGGTGCTCTGCTCAGCAGGGAACCTGCTTCCTCCTATCTCTCTCTCTGCCTGCCTCTATGCCTACTTGTGATCTCTGTCAAATAAATAAATAAAATCTTAAAAAAAAAAAAAAAAAAAAAAGAAAATGATACCTAATAGTGAATTTTAAGTTGTTTCCAGATTTGTGTATACTGTAAACCCCCTTCTGCTCTCTGGGTCTAATGCACCTTAGCCTTGTATTGGTATAATTTCAGCATATAGAGGAGGGAAGGTAGTCACAGAGGCAGAGACCACAGAAGAAGATGTACTGAGAATACATCAGTTACTAAAATTCAGAATGAGACAAAATCACCATGAGAATATAAGCCCCCGAATTTTCAGAAGCTGGAAATTCTCGCCAACCCGGGATGAGAGCCTTACTTGTTTAATTTGTAAATTAAATAAAGCAGTAACCAAACTGCTCACAAAGCTACTCAGTATCACCAGTATTATTTAACTCTGCTTTTATGGTTTTTATTTAATGCAATCATACAGGGAAAAGGAACACATCATATGAAGGGACAAGGCAAAAATATCAGTATTTGCCAAAGCAGGGTTTCACACCTGGAAAACCCAGAGAACTGATGAGAGAATTCAATAAGGTAACTTGATTAATATGCAAAAGATCAATGTTTTCTTCTACTAGCAATAACCGGTTTGGAAGTGTAATGATAAAAAGTCCGGCTCTATTGAGCAAATAAAAATCTAGGATGCCCAGTTAAATTCCAATTTCAGATAAACAAAGTTTTGTTTTTTGTTTTTGTTTTCTTTTTAGTGTAAGTGTGACCCCATGCAATAGTTGGAACATACTTACACTAAAAAAAAATTCATACTCACACTAAAAAAAATTGTTTATTCGAAATTCAAATTTAATTGGGCATTCTGAATTTTAGTCAGCTACTCTACGCCAGAAGATCACTTGAAAAAGGAAGGTGCAAGTCATGGAGCCAAGTACACTTTTCCTGAGTCGGTTTATTCACTGGCTCTGTTATTCGACAATGGTTTTCACCATGTCTGTACTTTCAACCTTTAGAGTTCTTTTAAAATTGCAGCCAAATTGCAGAATATAACTTTGAGTAATTAAAATAAGTTTTCATTCTGTGTGAATTCCCATATTTCTGGCCCAGAGAGGCCTTTTGGCATCTGGTTAGATTTTCCAAGCCTTGTATTTCAAACGGGCAAAGTTTATCAGTATCCTCCCCCTCTTCAAACAAATACCCATCTGCTTGCTCACATCGCACTGGCTGCTGTGGGCCCACTCTTGGGCAAGCCTGCCTGGTGCTCAGATCAACAGTGTATCCCACTCTCCCATATGGCCTTAGAGGGCCCTCGGGGGAACTCGGGCCACACTTTGGAAAAATCTGCTACAGTGCATTAAACATTGACCATGGCACAGGACAAGGAACCAGCTGTCGAGCTGGAACGTCCCAAAATCTGAGTTTGCAAAGTTTTCACAAAGAGCAGTTTTTACTGGCTGACGAGCCATGCTTCCCCGAAGGGTGCTGTGTTCTTGGGAGGCAGCCATTCCAGTATTTCAAAGATTAAGTTATAACTGAACAATGTATGAGGATGTATAAAAAGTAATTTACCATTTTATAATTACTTTTAATTAACCATTTTATAATTACTTCTTCCATGGTAATGCCTCTGGGCCTGATTGTGGAAACAATTATCGGCTGGGAATTTGCATACCAGTAATAGGTCTTAACATAAACGCCATAAATGTAGCTATTTCTTGGTACTTATTTGGCATATCATGAAATCACGACTCTAACTATATGTTATTCACTCTCAGCTTTCTTCCAAATTGGAAGGAAAAATAAAAAGAAGAATGCGCCTCTTTTTAGAAAACTGTTTGACATAATTACAGATTATTTTATTCTAAAGTCACTTAAATGTTCCACGGCTATCTACTTTTTCAAGCAAAAAGGCAACTATTCTCTCCCTGGCCTTCCAGGTAGTCTCCAGATCCTACCTTCACCCAAGAACACTTAGCTCCCCCCCGAAGTTAGTGTGCTATCATCACAAGGAAATGCCTACAGTTAGAAATGACAACATGCTCCTGGCCTTCTTTTGGAAGTGATGATTACTCTCTCAAGATTGTCAATTAAATCAATAATTCTGTTTAAAATAAAAACAATAGATTTTTAAAGATCAGAGCAGAGACCAGCAGAATCACAGAATTCACAAGAAAGCCTTTTTAAGAAGGAAGAATAAGGAAGCTGAATGCCCTTAATTGCTGTGAGTCTAGCCTTCTCTTTTTCATTAGCTTCCGCGTGGATTACGATCTGGTACTTTCTTTCCCACCTGCATTAGGAAAATTCACTGAAGGGTGTATGACCCTTGTCTGCATGTAGTGGCCATCAACTAGCACGTTCTTTGGAAGAGACTAATGAGAAAATTATTAATAACCAGGGGAAGTTTATTGTCCTCTGTTAGCCAGACACTGATGTAGCAGCCCTGACCTAAAGTCAAAATAAATATAATAGGAAAAGAGCCAGGGCCTTTGGTCAAGCAAGCCTGGCATTCCAACGGTCCCTCATTGCCTAGTCCCCATTACACTTTGTTCTCACCAAGTGTGACTCAAGGGGAGTCACCACCTACAAAATGCCTGTGGTTTTTAATTGTTCTCAAGGCTCTTACTCTCAATGTTAGTCAGTGCTATTACCACAAATTCCTCTAGGGCTGAGGGAAGGGGGAAAGTGTGCTTCTCTTTTCAATAAGAAAAGATACCTTATGATTTGTGCTTTCTCTATTTTTCTTAAATTCTACAAAGCTCAGAAACCAGTTCTTTCATTGGGTAGAAATCTTACCTCTTTTTCCCTTTCAACTGTAGATTTGGTCTTGCAGTGGTGCTAACAGGTGTTTGTCTCTCTCCATATCTGGGCAACTGGGAATCCCTTTGGGGATAAATTGCTAAGATTGCTTATGGCCCAACTTAAATATTTTTGTTTCATGTGGTGTTTCCTGTCTTTCCAACTTCACCCATGCTCCAGGAAGCCATTGGGATAACCTGCCGTATACTCATATGCCTTCCAATTTCGCTCATGGAAATCCCTTCATCATTCGTACTCTCAAATCTCTCTGCATTTATCCTTCCCAGATCCTGTGAAGCTCAGCACTTATCTCCTCTCGGCCACTGAGCCTTTACTGACTGTTCCAGTCACTACTGATTTTCTGACCACTAACGCTCTTAGCATAGATGCTACTAGGTTCTTTGATTTTTTTCCCCCTTAAGTCGGTGTTAAGCTCTTTCTCTTTAAAAAAAATGATAAGGTTTATGAGATCCATATTTAAGTTCTCACATGTACATAAAGTTTTGAGAAATTTTTGTAATGGACAAACCTGAAATATATGGGTTCCCCCTGCTCGAACATTATTAATAACACATTACTGCTAGGCTAACCAAACGAAATGAATTCAGTCACTATACATGTCGTGTTTTTAAACTCTCTTTACCAGTTGTTTGACCAGAGCACCTGGCTCTTTCCTTATTGTATTTATTTTTATTTTAGGTCAGGGCTGCTGCTTATGTCCCTACTAGAAGAAAATATTTTTCTCATATTTATTAATAATCCCCTTATTAGTCTCTTCTAAGGGCCCATAATGTGCTGGCTACTGTACAGAATATGAAAGTAAGGTTCACATACTCTTCTCTTAATTTCTCTGATAAAGGTGTGAATAACAATTATCTCCTAAGCCATAGCAAAGCTAACAAGCAAGAAAAAGCTAACCTCAAAGCCATTAAGGGCATTCTGCTTCTTTATTCTTTTCCCCTTTTTAACTTTTCCTATTTTTTTTTATTGTGAATCCTTTAAAGACTGGTCTTGAATCTGACACTTTAAAAAAATTCATTGTTTTTATTTCAAATAGCGCAATTGCTCTGGTTGAGAATACTGAGGTATTAATCAACTGCTACAAAAGAAGGCAAGACAATGCATCATAAAAGCAGCATGTTCAATCTATACACATAGTAGGGAGAACATAGATGTTTGTTGATCATTAAATAAAGCTGAATTCATAACACGATGTAATGTAAGTGGAAGAAATTGTAAAATTCTAAGATTGGGACAACAAATTCATATCAAACAACAGAAATAATTCTATCAAACCTGTAAGTGGACGCTACAGGATAAACAGTTGAGAAAGAGAAGAGTAAATGAATTATCAAAAGAAAGAGTGGGGTGGAAGAGGAGGAGAAGGAAGAAAATGAAACCATCATGCAACAAAATGGCCTACTCAATTAGTCTCTTGGAGCAACAAGTAAAAAGGAAGTGAGAATTCAAAAATCAATTTTTGTTCAAAAATAACATGCACTGGAATGACTTGTAGAGTGTTTGGCATACACAGATGAATTTCAAAAGCTATAAATCAGTTAGTTGGGACTTGGAAGGTATTGAATATTCAAAAAAGGTGACAAAGCTAGAGAAGTTGTATCTCTATGCAAACTCAAGGGGTTCCATTCTCAACAGTTTGGGACATGCCAGCCTAAAGGGATTAGGGTGAGGTTTTCCATTATTTGGGGAAATAAAGCCCCTTTGGGAAGCACTTGCATTAGGGAAGCGGCAAAATCTGTCCCAAAATTTAAAAGCAAAGAAATAGTGGATTGTGGGTGGCTCAGTCAGTGAATTATCTGCGTTCAGCTCAGGTCATGATCCCAGGGTCCTGGGATCCAGCCCAGCATCTGGCTCCCTGCTCAGCAGGGAGTCTGCTTCTCCCTCTTGTTCTGTGTGATGCTTCCCTTGTTTATGCTCTTTCTCTGTCAAATAAAAAATAAAATCTTCAAATTAAAAAAAAAGTAAGTATCTGATTCTGTTAAAAGACTAACATCATAAAGGAAAAATTACAAACATATATAGGAATAATGGTTTTGTTTTGCAAAATCACCTATTCTGAAATTTCTATCATAAGTAGTCTCTGGTTTGTGATTATTTACATTTAGATTTTTCCCATTATAAAACTGTCAAGTTCTCATTGCTTAAAAATCTGAGTTTTAAAAAATATAAAGTAAAAACCATGCATAATCCCACACTTCAAAAAGAAATAATTGTAATCTTTTTCATAAATCTTTTGAGAACTACTTTTCTGGTCACAACACAAAAATTTTAAACTGAGCCATGTTGTACATGAAGTTCTATTATTTCGTATTTTCCCAAATGATAGAATATTGTGACTATCTTTAAATACTCTTTGTAGGCAGGAAAGTGCTTCTCCTCCCAAGATGTTCACATCCTAATCTCTTGAAATTTGTCACTATGTTAGGTTACCGGAGAAAGAGGAATTGAGGTTACAGATGGATTTAAGGTTGCTAATCAGTTGACCTTGATATAGGGAGATTATCCTAGATTACTCAGGTAGACCCACTGCCACCACAGGGTCCTTGTAGGTGAAAGAAAGCAGAAGAATGAATCCAAATGATGATGGCATGAGAAGGATGAGACCTACTCTTGCTAGTTTTGAAGATAGAAAAAAAAAAAAAAAGAGGGAGAGTGACAAAAGCGAAGGACTGCAGGTGGCCTCTAAAAGCTGGAAAAGGTAAGGGAACAGATTCTTCCCAAGAGCCTCCAGAAGGAACAGTGCCTTGCCAGCACCTTGATTTTAGCTTAGTGAATTCTTTATTGTGCTTCTGACCTTCAAAACTTAAGACAATAAATTCATTTTGTTTCAAGGCACCACATTTGTGGTGATTTTTTTTTTTATAGTAACAATAGGAAACTAATACAATCATATAAAGAGATGCCCTTCATTTTTCTTACTACACCGTGCTTTATTGTTGGAAGGATCATAATACATGTAACCAATCTGAGAGTTAACAAAATGTTTCTTAAAGGACCAAATAGTAACATTTTAAGTTCTGCATGCTGTATCATTTCTCTTTTGACTACTCAACTCTGCCACTCAAGTACAGAAGGAACCAGACACAATATGTAAACTAATGGGCTTGCCTGGCTTCTAGATGAAACATGTTTACAAAAACAGGCCGCAATTTGCTGACCCTTGAACCAACCCCTTATTGATGGATGTTTAATTATTTCCAAGCAAATGAGCTGCTTTTATAACTTTCTGATTAATGTATAGCAAAAGTAAAACAGCATGAAGTAATATTTCTCACTCTGACATATTTTATTTAGTATTTGAAGCTTTAAAATGGTTTCAGAATTCAGAACAAATTAAAAGCACCTACGTAACTTGTTCTCAAATGCAAAAGTTTGAACGTGAAATGCTAGAGGCTGGATTTTTCTTAGCCAATTATAGTTCCATTCCTGAATAAAAAGAAATGGAACTTTAAGGCAAAAAAAAAAAAAAAATGTTAAATGTCTGAGTCTTTAGCAGAGGTGGCAAAGTGGCACTGATCCCTACGGCCACTTTAACTTATGCAGGAATTTTAAATTGTGTAATACACCTGGTAAGAGTCTGGTCAGGCAAAAGACCAGAAATAAAGGACATACATTCCAAAGCAAAGTTCACAATGTCTCATCCCATACAGTTCCCTGGTCAGATCAGGTCTTTATAGTAAAAAGCAGTAGCGGAAAATCTATGATTTTGACTTCCCCAGTGCACGGAAGCATAGCTGTGTTTCTGAGGATCTTCATGATTTATGAGGCAAAAAAAAAAAAAAAAGAAAGAAAGAAAGAAAGAACTCCACAATAACCACAGATCAAGGATAAATTAAGATTTGGGGGGAAATGTTGGCATACATACAAGAAAACAAACTGCTGTGTGATTAACCTCCTCATAAAGCCTGCAAGAATTGGACAAAGTGCTGATGACTGGGTTTGACCAAAGTCTCTCATCTTCCTTCCAGGGTAGTGTTGGCATCTCAGAGACTCACCGACACTCATCTCCTGACTAATGGACTGACCCAAACTGAAGGGATGATGCAGGTGGCAGAGATCGGAATCAGAGCAACGGATATTGTATTATTTGCATCGTGATTTCCCAAAGAAGAATTCAACAGACTTGCTGTGTGCTGTGAAAGCACATATTTCATTTAGCTGCTGTAAATTCATCACCCTGCATTTTCATTGAATGTTTTCTTGTTCTTGGTGCTGATTAAATCAGAATGCATTATGTGCTTTTCACTAGTGACTTCCTATTTTGTGTACAGACACTCTAATTTTGTCTTTTCCCTCTACTTTCCCTTCCAAACATTCTCTAAAACTTTGATAACTGAATTCGCACAAAAAAAAATGAGAAGCTATGGAGCATTCTAGACCTTTTGGAGATCTTAGATACAAAAAGTAGGACAAGAGCAGAAGCTATCAGACAAGTGGTAGATATGTGTTCAGTGTATTTTAGTCAACCTCAGACTACAAGATGTCAGAAAGAAAAGAAATTTTGAGCTCTTGGGAAATATGGTTCACTCACCAATATCCTACCCCGTCACCAAATACATAAAAATTCTGGCGAAAATATGTATTTTTATGGCAATAAACAGAAACAAAAGAAAAGAGGCAGCCCATGGAGTAAGAGTAAGACCTAGAATCCTACCCCCGGGCTGAAGCTGAATCCACTGCATAATGGCTTTGGCCACGCATCCTCACTCGGAAATAGCCTGGAACTCAGGTGTGGGAAATCCTGCTTGCCTGCAAAATGCAACCCTAAGACTCTCCCCCACCAGTCCTTGTTTCTCGACAAAAGCCTTTCTCCAGGTTGCTGATGGAAGCTGACTCATCATTAAAATCATTAAAAATTAGAATCTGTAGGCAATGTTGTTGATGAATTCATCCTGACCAGCCTGTGAGGAAACCTCAAACCGAGGCACCCAGATACAAACAGGCTCAGAGGTGGGGATTAGGTAGAAAATGAATGGCCACAAACTTACATCCGTCTCTATAATGAGACTTACACAGCCCAGGATATGTGTCCCCAAATCCTAGGAAAGCTAAATCCCATGTAAAGTTAGCATACAGACGAGATGACAGAACATCTGAGGAAAATTCAGTGTCAAGAAAGTCAGTTAACAGAACTCAGAAATGGGAGGATTCGCCTCAAAGGAATTACAACATCTACTGATGAAATATGAAATACATCATAATGTAAAACCACTTAAAATGCTCAAAAGAATGAAGGAAATAATGGAATAAAATCAAGAACAAGAGGATCACATACACACATATGTGCGTAGACGCAGGTTAATTTTGTTCACAGACCTCGGCACTCTACTTCTTTTCACCGGTTGTCGACGGATGATGTTAAATGTTTAATTTTCCTTCCATTATATTTACCTCACTTATTTTGTTTCATCTTATTATATCATCTAGAAATTCCAGAACATAATTTGACTAATAAGAATATTTATGAAGACCATTGTCTTTTTATCATGTTAATAGAAACGCTTCCAAGGTTGCATGGAGTATAATGTTGGACCCAATTTAGTATTTTTCAGAAAAATGTTCTTCCTTTGAAAAACATTATTCTTTATGTTACAAAAGATACGTCTATTTCCAATTTAATAGCATACTTTTTAATAAAATGAAATGCGCTTTTTAACAACAAATAAAATATTTATTTTAATTGAGATTATCTAATTAAGGAATTCTGAGTACTTAAGTGCACTTGTATTTCCGGTGTAATTCCTGACTCATTTTTTATATGTATATGTGTATGTAAGTGTGAGTTTTATGATATTTGATTATGTCTATAGCTCTGAAGACTTCTATTTTATTTATAATTAATAACTGAGCCTATTGTATTTGTTTCGATGCCTTCTTTAAAACTGCCAAATATTTATGTGTAAGTTTGTGTTCTCTTTCTTATATGATCTTTTAGTTTCTAGTAATGTTTATTTCATTGTCTGTCTCCTCTGAATTCTGCGAAATATAATCAAATTTTCCCTAGATATCATGATTCCATGAGCCACAGCATTAACTTTTCTTTTTTTTTTTAAGATTTTATTTATTGATTTGACAGAGATCACAAGTAGATGGAGAGGCAGGCAGAGAGAGAGAGGGAAGCAGGCCCCCTGCTGAGCAGAGAGCCCGATGTGGGGCTTGATTTCAGGACCCTGGGATCATGATCTGAGCCAAAGGCAGCGGCTTAACCCACTGAGCCACCCAGGCACCCCTTAACTTTTCATTTTAATCCCCCATATTTGCATTTGAATTGTACTACAGGTTTTTAATTTTTCCTGGAATATTTCTTTAACTCAACATCCTCCATTTTGTCTCCTATTGTCTTCTCTCAGACCTTTGCCTTTTGATCTCTTCTTCTGGCTCCTAGTCCCTACTTTAGAATATGCTCTTTTCTTACACTTTATTGACCTTTTCAAACAATGTCTGGAAAGTCTGCTCTGAATCTGTCACTGGTATTTCTCAGAAGTGTGTTCTTTTTCTGAGTCCGCAACTATTACCCCCCTTTCCATGTTTCATTTTCTTTTTATTTTAATCACTAGTCATCACCAATAAGGCCAGCTAAGTATCTATCAACAGAGAAAAATCGGGACGGTCTTTAACCTTGAGGATTATTTCCTCATGTTAAGGTCAATTTTTTCAGGTTTAATACTAGACACACGGATGCCTTTTCCATTTCTGAGTGTTAGCAAAATTCATCATTCTTAACCCCGATGTACCTCTGTAGCCTCTCCTATCCTCCCTGCCTAATTAAAAAATTCTCTGAACCGGCAAATCACCAAGTAGTAACAACAATACTAATACAATTCCAGGATTGTGCTTCTTTCAAAACACTCCGAGTCATCATTCCAACCCTAGATCTTTCAAGGTGGATACTTTGTCAGAAAAATAAACAAACCTGCACAAGTCAGGCTGGCACATAACCCCGGGGCAACGAAAGCCAGATTCCGATATCGTAGGACATACAGGCAACAGAGAGGACAATGGTGTTATCAAACACTAGAATTTAAGGAAGTGAAGAAAGGAGTTATTTGGAAGCAATGGAAATGGCAGGGGACAGCTAGAATCTTGCAGTACTCCTAAAATAAGACAAATTGTGGTGGCATTACAGTGAAAAAGCCTAGAGATGTCTTCAGATTTTAAGAATTATGAAGAAACAGAGTACAGGAATGAGACTGTGAGAGATAGTAGACAGCAACCTTTCCTGTTGTGATTAGGGTGTATCTCCTTTCAAATGAGAGAGAGGCAGGGGCACCTGGCTGGTGAGGTCAGTTAAGTGTCTGCCCTTATCTCAGCTCGTGATCTCTGGTCCCAGGATCCAGTTCCCTGCTGAGTGGGAGTCTGCTTCTCTCTGTTTCTCTCTCTCTCTTTCTCCGTCAAATAAATAAATAAAATCTTTTTTAAAAAATGAGAGAGAGAGATCTTTTCTTAGCAGCTCAATTGATTTATCATTAATGGAACTAAGTGAATCACAGATATAAAGAGGTATCAAGGTGTAGGTAGATACATAGATGATAGCTAGCTAGCTAGCTAGCTAGAGGATAGATAGATACAGAAAAATGATCAATATGAAAGTACGAATAAGGCTTCAAGTTCTCTATCTGGGGACTGGAGATGGAACTCTGATTTTTTTTTTTTTTTTCAGAAGAATGAAGCATTTCACATACCAGATTTCTCTGACAGAAATTTATATGAATACAAAAGGAATATCTGAGACACAAGGTATCATCCCACAGCCTATGCAGCCATGAGACTACTCTCTGCAATCTGACAGAAAACACATTTGTTCTCTGGAGAGAAGGACTGGAAAGAGAGCCTGAGTCAGCTAAAGGCATTGTCCTGAAGAAAAGGAGTTAAGCCAGTGTATACAAATCAAAGACCAAGAACCCATGGTCCCCTCTCTCTGTTCAGCTCAGAAAATGCTGCAAACCAAGGTCATATCCCTCCACATAGTTCTCTGGAGAATTCCTCTGAGAATCTGGCCAGTACAAGAGAAAACACCTATACGTACTGATCTTGGGGCTAAGACTTTGCAGCAGCCTGCCTTCTGGATACACAGTAAAGCCTGCCAGTCAGTGATGCACAGAGAGTTCCAATCAGCTTTTTAGTGTCTCAATCATAAGTAGGAAAGGACTGTAAAGGATCATCAGATACTGAAGAAAGTAACTGCAATGAAATCAAATACCCAAACCAACTAGAGAAAGTGATCTCAGAGGAAAAAAAAAAAATAGTAGAAATGGAAGAAACTGTCTCTGGAACATTCCCAACCCCTACATACAGACTACAGTCTGAACGAAGTTCACATGAGTCTTTACTAGACAGCAAGGCAGCTCAGGTGCTAACTTTAGGAGATACAATTTTGTACCTTAAGTCAACCTAAGTGGTTCAATAATTTGAATCTGAACCAAAGCTCCCTGAAGGGCTTTTAAAAACAGATTTCTTGATGCCATTCTAGTTATTGATTCAGTAGTTCTGGAGTGGATGAAAGATCTTGCATTTCTAAAACGTTCCTAGGTGATGTTGATAACGAGGGTTCAGGAACCACACACTGAGAATGAGTGGTCTAGTTCCAGTCCCAGCATCTCTTTCTATCCAACTACTTACAGAAAATTATCTTAAGGAAATAACTGGACAAATGTGTATGGAAGATTGACCCAAAAAATGAATACTAAAACAAAACAAAACAACTTTGCAAATATATTAAATGTGAAACATTTATAAATTATATTCGTAAAGGAAGAACCTGAAAGGTTATACACCCAAATGTTAATAGTGCTGTCTCTGGGTTGTAGGATCAAGGTGATATATATCTGCATTTTTGTTTCTTTTTGCTTTTTGATTCAGGTTTCAAAAGTTGTTATATTGAACCAGTATTACTTGTGTAACAATTTGAATACATCGTATTTTTTAAAGCCAGGGCCCAACTTTCATGCTCCTTCCAAACACATTTGGAAACCAAGTGTCTCAATTAGGTCCATCATACCCATGTCCCATCTACTCCAATAAGTGAGTGCACATGTTTGTTCAAGCACAATCTCTGCTTCATAGACATGTTAATTAACTATAGATTTGAAAACCAGTTAGAGCTAAAAAAAAAAAGTACTCAGATGTTGGAAACAAAGGGAGAAACCTCTCTGTCCTGGAAAAAGTCTTGAAAAAATTTTACATCGATTTTTAATATTATGATCAGTGTGAACTTCCACTTTAATTGAATGATACCAGAAAGCTAAGTTTGGGATCTTTCCTGCTCTGTGCCTCATAACATCACTCCATCCAACCACCTTCCTCTCCAGCAAGCTTTGCAAAATAACTTTCTTTTTACCATCCCCCACTCCAGAAGTAGTTTTCTAATTATAATATATTTAGCTTCCTTGCTATCTTTTTTTTTTTTTTAAGATTTTATTTATTTATTTGACAGAGGGAGAGATCACAAGTAGGCAGAGAGGCAGGCAGAGAGAGGGAAGCAGGCTTTCTGGTAAGCAGAGAGCCCCACATGGGGCTCAATCCCAGGACCCTGGGACCATGATCCGAGCCAAAGGTAGAGGACTTAACCCACTGAGCCACCCAGGCACTCCTATCGTTTTTGTTTTTTTTGTTTTTTTTTTAACAGAAGTATCAAATACTTCAACCTTTGCTTCTATTATTTATGAGAGATGTACTGACTAAAAATAAAATTTGACCTAGGGAATTCTGTTTGATTACTCTTGAGGAAAAATAAATAATGACTTAAAAAGAAAGGTGAGGGGACACCTGAGTGGCTCAGGCGGTTGAGCATCAGATTCTTGATTTTGGCTCAGTTCATGGTCTCAGGGTACTGAGAATGAACCCCATGATGGGCTCTGCACTCAGGACAGAGTCTGCTTGAGATTCTCTCCCTCTCCTTACCCCACTTCCCTCCCCAACCCACACATGTGCGCTCTCACACTCTCTCTAAAATAAATCAATAATTTTTAAAAAATAGTTAGATCCCTCCCTCGTTTCCTTACTCCTTTAGTAAAGAAGAATTACCATACACACCCAGTCACCCTTTCACAGACACTATGAGCCAAGGCAAGGGAATTATTACATATCCAGCGTTTGTAGTGAAACATTATTTCTAACTGAGTCATTAGTTTTCTGTTTTTATAGAGTTACATTCATGTAAACTGAGAAAAGATATACAGAAGAATATTTCCATATTATAGATATGTCATTCCCGACTAGTAGAACTCAGACACCTGGGAAAGTTAAAAAATCCAAATAGATCTCAAGTATTGTCTGTGGAATAAATGTCTTGTGCAGACACACACACACACACACACATGCATACAGTTATGCTGCATTTATATATAGATGTCATTATGATTAATAAAATAGAAATTATTCTAAGAGGGAATCTGTCATTATTTTGCCCATACTACCTTTCTTCCCTTACTGAATATGAAAGTTTGACTACTGATAAGCAGTATTTTTGCAATTTTTTTTTTTTTAGTTGAAAGGTGTTATCTTCTTTCTTTAAAAAGTTAGAATATTATCAATCTAAGTTTTGGACTTATTTTAGTGGGTATACAGCAAAGTGACTAAAAAACTGATGGATAGAAAAATGTAAGAAATATGTTCATATTCTTCTTGTTCGTATCATAAGTTCCTCATTTACAAACGATCTTCCATTAGGCAAATGACTTACATTCTCTGCTCCCCAGAGTGTTCCTTTGTCAAATGGAGAAAAATAATGGATAGCACCTACCTCTTGGGTTTGTAGTAAGAGGAAAGTGAGTGCTCATGTGTGAAAATGCTTGGAACAAGGTTTGACACCTAATAAGGGAGACGAGATTATTAATTAGCAAAGACGTCCCCTTCCCATGCCATGTAGGTTGCCTTTGGTCAACCTACAGACCCACGAGCAAGAAAAAAGTGCTTCTTATTGTAGGATGCTGTGTTTGGAAGTAGTCTATTACACAGTAATAACTACCCCGCATACGAAAGACACAAACAACTATGAAAATTAGATGTAACTGCAAAATAAGCAGAGCAACCTATAATCTGTTCACGTAGAGAGATACTCCTTAGGGTGCACACAAATACTTTTGTTTTCTCTGCTTCAGAGTGCATGGTGGGCTCGTCCTTTCCTGCCTAGTAAAACTCAAGCATAGCCAAGGAATCTGCCTTTGGTCAACAGGAGCAAAATTAACATGTGTCACTTCCAGAGAGAAGCTTCAAGAGCCGGTATATACTTTGTATCACCACAGGAGAAGAGAAAGAGAAGAAACAGATCAGAATCTCCTGACAATGTATGATCAAAATAGAGCATGAGTTAGAGATAAATTGTTACAGGCCATAGAGATTCTGGAGTTGTTTGTTATCACAGTATAACACCTATCATGACTGCTAAAAAAAAAAAAAAAAGAAAAAAAGAAAAAAGTACAGCTATGGAACTATGCCATAACATTCTTAAAAATAATAGCTTTATTGAGACACAATTCTCAGGACATGAAACTCATCCTTTCAGAGTGTACATTTCAGCGGTTTTTAGCATTTTCACAGAGTTGTGCAACCATCACCACTAATTTTAGAACATTTTTATGATCCCCCAAAGAAATTCTATGCCCATTAGCAGTTACTCCTCATTTTTCCCTCAACCCCTGGCAAGCACTAATCTACTTTCTGTCTCTATAGATTGGCCCATTGTGGACATTTCATATGAAGGAAATCATAAAATATCATGTTTTCAAAATATATCAATGTTGTAGCATGTATCCGTATTTCATTCTTTTCTATCACCAAATATAATTTCATCATATTAATAAACCACATTTTGTTTATGCATTCACCAGTTGGTGAACATTTTGGTTGTTTATACTTCATAGTTATCATTCTATGTTAATATCCATGTACATGTTTTTACATGCACATACATTTTGAATTCTCTTGCAGATATACCTTGGAATGGAATTGCTGGGTTTCATGGTAACTTTATGTTTACATTTTTGCGAATCTGCCAGACTGTTTCCAAAGGGGCTGCACCATTTTTCATTCTGACCATCAGCGTATGAAGGTTTCAATTTCTCCACATCCTTGTTAACACTCGTAATTATATGCTTCTTGATTCTGACCATCCTAGTGGAAGTGAAGTGATACCTCATTGTGCTTTTGATTCATATTTTTCTAATGACTAATGATGGCCACATCTTTTCATGTGCTTACTGGCCTTTTGTGTATGTTCTTTGGAGAACTATCTATTCAAATTATATGCCCATTATAAATTATATTATTTGTCTTTTTATTATGGAGTTTTAAGAGTTCTTTATATATTCTAGATATAATTCCCTTATCAGATATATAATTTACAAATACTTTCTCCCATTCTGTAGATTGTCTTTCACTTTCTTGATGGTGTCATTTGAATCACAAACTTTTAAAAATTTTTGAGGAAGTGCAATTTATTAATTTATTTTGTCACTTACTTTTGGTATCACGTCTAAGAAACTATTTCCTAATTCAAAGTCATAAAGATGCACTCCTATTTTTCATCTAAGAGTTTTATCATTTTCATTCTTATACAGTGATGTCTATGATCCATTTTCAATTAATGTTTGCATATGGTGTGAGGAAGAGGTCAAACTTCATTCTTTTGTGTGTAGAAATGCAGTTGTCCCGGCACCACTAATTAAAAGACTTCCTTATCACTGAAATGTTTTGACACACTGCCATAAGATTTTTACTAAAATGTGTGATTTTAATGAGGAGCCAGGCAGAGGTAGCCAAGAAGATGATAACAGGGATTGGGTGGATGGCATCGCGTAGCAGTCAAACTTCGCTTAAATGGCCACCTTCATATCTTACAAAGCAGTAATGCACTGAACCAGCTTTTAGCTCTGTGTGGAGAAACTAAAAATCAGAATCTTAGTATAATCTGTTGAGCTACAATTAACTGCATTTGATAAGATACTGAAAGAAGGAAATCTAAGAAAAGAATTGACCTAGATGTATGCAGGAATAAAAGGAAACATAGAGTACAACAATTTGAAAACTTCATGGATTGGATCATGTTCCCCCCAAATTCCTATATAGAAGCCTTCATCGTCAGTGTGATGGTATTTGGAGATGGGGTCTTTGGGAGATAATTAGGGTTGGTAGAGATTATGATGGTAGGGCTATTAAAATGGAGTTAGTGTCCATTTAAGAAAAAAAAAAAAAAAAAACACCACAGAGCTTGCTTGCTGTCTCCCTGCCATATGAGGACATGGTGAGGAGGCAGCCATCTGTAATTCAGGAAGAGAGTCCTTATCAAGAACTGAATCTGAATCTGCTGGCACCTTGATCTTAGACTTTCCAGCCTCCAGAACTGTGAGAAATAAATTTCCATTATTTAAGTCACACAGTCTGTGATACTTTGTTGCGGTACTCTGAGCAGATTAAGACAGGGCTTCCATAGTTGGAGAGGTACATCCTTCTCAATGGCAAATAGTATAAAAGAAAATCAGGAAGATTTTTAGTGACAATGAGTGATGAAAACTTCATGAAAGGTATCAAATGAAAGATATAATCCTCACATTCATTGTTAAAATTTTCTGAATGAATTAACTAAGGGTATAGAAATAAGAAAAATCCCTTCGTGATGCAAAATACCGGAAATAAAGTCCCCATGAACAAGATCATATGGAAAAGAACTGCAGGTATGGCTTTAGGCACTTGAAGTTTTCTGGAATCTGGCTTAATCTATGACAGTAGTACTGGTTTGAACAGTCCCACCACCCCCAAATTCACGCCCACCTGAAATGTGCAAATCTGATCTTATTTAGAAATAGGGTCATTGCAGATGTCATCAAGATGAACTTATCTTGATTTAGGACACCTAATTCAGTTTCTATAAGAACACCCAATCTAATAACTATCGTCCTTGTAAGAAGAGGGAAATTTAGATATAGACAGAGACACACACAGGACAACACTGTGTGAGGATGGAGGCAGAGACTCGAATGATACAGCTACAAGCCAAGGAATGCCAAAGATTGCCAGCAGCAACCAGCAGCTAGCCATGGAACAGATTTGTCCTCCAAGCCTCCAGAAGGCACCACCCCTGCCAGGACCTGATTTCAGACTTAGGATCTCCTGAACTGTGAGAGAATATGTTTCTCTTGTTTTAAGCCACTTAATTTGTGGTAATTTATTATGGCAACCCCAAGAAACTAATACAATAGTTAGACTTCCCCAAATCTCTAGGCTGGACTAAAGATACTGCTTTTTCAAACATCAGCATAGCCCTTGGACCTCTAACCCTTATGAACAGGAAGCAAAGTAAGAAATCTCATTAGCTCCCAAGAGTAATTTCCCTCAATGCCTTCTTCAAATGTAGCCAAAAAAGAATACTGGAACATGGAGAAGAGCTCCTAGAGGGTAAAGCCAAAAGCTACTGGGAGCGAAGTTCGAGGCAGCTGCCGTCCCCACCAGAAGAGGAATGAGCACCTCGTCAAAGAACTTTCTGAAGGACAGTGCTTGCTTCATGGTTGTACGACCTGTGCGGTAGTAAAGGGCCCCGAGCTCAAAAGGATCCTGTGCTTGGATTAATGCTCTTGTTACAATTTTTTTGAACAAGGGGCTCTGCATCTTCATTTTTCACTGTTTCCTACCAATATGTAGCCAGTTCTGGGTAGAGTCTCATCCTAATGTCTGCACAGGGAGATTTCAGAATTGGTTCCAAACCAGTGACTATTCTGTGTTTCCCACATGTCACAAGAGTATTTATAGCTGTTGCCCTGTCTCCATTCCTCCACTGAAAATGGAGTCTGTGACAGGGAAGATAACTTGTCTTTTGAAGGCACTTGTCTCCTAAACAAAAGGAGCTACCTCCAGACCAGATGAGAAAGCCAGGCGTCACTCAGAGAACCTGGATGTGGAAGCACCTATGGCTAAAGCCATGGAGAAGGGATTCTATTTCTTGTGGGAGGGATAATGTACTTTCCATGTACAAAGAAGAGTGTACAACATTTCTGGGGATAAGGGAGCTGGGCTGGGGTCATTATTTCAGTGTCTTCAATATCTGGTTCTTTCTGGCAGGTTTCTCTCTCTCCAGGAACTGAGGCATGAGCATGTGACCTACTTTGATTAATGGAATTTGAGCTCAAGTTATATGCTGCACATCTGATCAGAAGCTTTAGTGTCTACTTCCCCACATGGCTTCTTCATTCTGCCATAGATCCAGATAGGAGCTGCTCCAGCAGCCAGGTCCAGGATGTGGACAACTGTGATGCAGACCGGAGTCAGCTGGTTCCCAACGAACACATGGTGTTACCAAGAAATAACCTAGATGTTAAAAGCTACTAATTTTAAAGGTGCTAATTACCACCATATCATTTGACTATGTTGCTTGACCAGGGGCAAACTACTCTAGAAATTCAGTCCCCTCCATTGTAAAAACTGATAATCCTGATGGAGAATATTCACCAAACTTGCTTAGATGCCATAACACACAGACACATGTGTGCAAATGCACACACACACACATCTGGAATGTAAATAAAGATATTCATACATAAAACTCTCCGTGAAGGACCTAATGCATACTAAAATGATTCACCCGGGTGGCTCAGTAGGTTAAGCCTCAGCCTTCAGCTCAGGTCATGATCTCGGGGTCCTGGGATCGAGCCCCGCATCGGGCTCCCTGCCCAGTGGGAAGCCTGCTTTCCCCCTCTCTCTGCCTGCCTCCCTGCCTAATTGTGATCATTCTCTCTCTGTCAAATAAATAAATAAATAAATAAGATGATTCATTTAGAAGGCTGTAGAACCTTGTATCTGCAGAACTGTAAAAAATGGGATGGGATAATTGTGCTTCAACTCTGTCTGAAATTTCGGGGTATGGTTTTAAAAAGCGAAGTGTTGGGGTCTTTTTATACCTTTATGCTCTTATACTGTGACATACTGGATACACACACACACACACACACACACACACACACACTGAAGAGAGTTTGGGAAAGGAAGATCTTGAAAACAGGCAGGTTTAACATCAGGAACATTACCACCTTCTATTTGGGAATACTACAACCAAACAACCCTGGTTATATATGCAAAGATGAGACAAATAGCTGTTTCTCAACATTAAGCAGCCTATTTACTATACATTTCTAAGATTACCCAAATGGCACTATGGTTATCTTGCCATATTCTAACAGCTGTCAAGGACTGGGCCATGACGGTGTGAAATACAAACCATCTGCTCTCAGCTGGAAAGCTGATTATTAAGGAAGTGTGTGCCTTCACATCACTTATAGGCCCACATGATGTTTAGCTGCATGAGAACATGGACAAATAGGGCATTTTTGAGGGAACAGGTGTCATCCAGAAGGGTTTAAAAGATGCATGAAATTGATCCAAACTTCACACTTCTGGAGCATAAGGATGTGCCATCTTTCTCCCTATAGGAGTTGGTCCATCAGAGGAAATATGCAGAATGAAATATATTTTGAGAAAGGGCTTAACAATGACAGAAAAATTATGATATTCCTAATAAAGGTGTACCAGAATAACAATAATTAAATTCCATCATCCTATTTTTGGAGTCAAAAATCTAGGTTTAAATTAACATATTTTCTGTAAGGTTTTGGTCAGGTGATTTAATCTTTCTGGTCTTCAGTTTCCTCTTAAGTCTAAATAGATTATGATGTCTCTCCTACCAGTCTCATTGTGTTTTTATAGAATTCAACCGGCATGGTATTAAAACTTTTTCAAGATATGAGACATAAAATGTCAGTTGTAGTTACTATTATGAATCCTGATTAAGTGTTCAAACACTTTCTCTTACCTGGATTGAATTCATTCCTGGTATAAGCATTGAACTCAATGAAATAATGTAAAACATTTGTCCTATAAAGATAAAGAACATGACAGAGACTGCTGGTTCTGGTTCCCTAGATAATATCCCCATAAAAACCATATGCCCCAGCTTCTCCTGCCCTTGGGTCTTGTGGCATGCTCCTTGACACTGAGACAGAATTAGAAGATATTGACTAGTTTGATAGAGACCAACATGGTTGGCCTTTCCCTTCTCGTTTTGTCCTTCGCTACTCCGTCCACCTTCCTACAACATGGACATAGTCTATCTCTTGACAAAAGGATCAAAATAGCAAATGAGGGTGGCAAAGCAGAAAGGTAGGAAGTGCCTGGGTCCATGAGACCTGCAGAGTGGCTGCACCAGCTCTATCCTGACTACCTCTGGACTTCATGCAAGTTAGAGAATAATAATGCCAGCCAAATTCAACCCCCAAGTGATATAAGAATTTTGTGCTTATACCACAGACATCCTATATTTTTTAAATAATATACATATTGCTATACTTTGCTCAGTTGTCATATATATTGTCATATATATTGTCATATATATTGATTTTTATATAAAACTCACTAAGAGAGCTTACTGTTAAAGAAATCACACAATATGTTTTGTTGTACAGGAAAGAAAATTTTCATGCTTTGTTTCAGATTATATATATTGAGCTACACTTGGAACTGATTTTGCAAGAAGCATAAATAGACCATGTTTCTTTCCAATCTAATATAAAATTCAGTGGTGCTCTCTATCTTTTGGAACAATACTGGTCCGACTTCTGAATTCAATAAAGAATTTATGTTCTTGGTACAAGAAGTAACTGGAACTATGGCGAGATGATGTTCTGAGTTCTTAGAACAAGTTGAGTCCATACTTACAAACTCAGAATTCTCCCTTTGGGTTCCTGTTACCCTGTGGAATGGCTGCCTGGGGTGGGTGAATTTTTGTAACTTTGTTATAAGGTTATTGAGAAAAATTTGGAGTTAAATTAGGAGACTAGCTGCACAGTGCATAACTAAACCTAAAGCTACTCGGATGGCCATTCCCATGCACCTGACCATTTCTAGTACTGCTCTCAACTATTAATTGAAACTGATGAAAAGCTCACTGTACTTGGTAGAATCAGTGTATGGTCTTGGTTGAAAATCAAAATCATTTATTCAAACTAGATCGATGCAACAGATTAAAGATGTCAATACTGTTTAGCCACATAGCTAAGAACCAGTTTGATGCTATATACTTTATGTAATCAAAAGAAGAAAAGTGCCTAGGTACACCTGGTGAAGTCTCAGAGGTGAAGGAGCTTTAGCAAATATTTCTTTAAGACATAGAAGTAACCAAAACTTACTTGGATCAAGGGCATATATTTTCATGTAAGCTCATTAAAATATTTTACTTTATTTATTAATTTTTTTAGAAATATAAGCCAGAAGTAATGGAAGTGCCCCCAAATTCAAATACTTCCCTGGAGTACAGAGAAAAGATAAAAACTTTCCCTCTCAACTCATCTCATCCTACTTTTTAAGAGTAACCAAATATTAATATTTAATCACTGTATGTCAATCCCTCCCAAATATCTATGCCCATATAAACACACACTTACAGACATACAAACTTTTTTAAAGAGTATTTTGTTTCTGTCACAAAAGACAGGTTTATGTATGTCTATTGTTCTGGAATTTGAATTGTTTCACTTAATGTTATATTACAGACAGATTTTCATGTCAATATATATACTTCAGTATGTACAGGGTTAACTTAGTCTTTTTCTTTGACCAACTACAGAGGATTGATTGATTGATAGTATCATAATCTATTTAGCCATCTCCCTTTCCACAAAAAAACATTTAAATTATATCCAATATTTTGATATTACAAATAATGTTTGAAGCAAGTTTTTCTTTCCAATAAAGACAATTTGTTTTAGACTAATCTTATACAGAGAAAAATTAGAAAACCCAAAAGTAGATCGATCAATTGATTGATCAATCACTATAGATAAATGATATAGATTGATCGATGATATATATCTAAATATAGAGTTAGATCTAGATAGACAGAAAGATGTTTGAATGCATCAGAAAGATTCCAAGGCACTGAGGACTTCCAGGGACCAAGAACCCTAGGTAAAGAAAGACCAGAAAGATTACCCTGAAATTTTATACTTTCTTTTCCCTTCAGAATAATGATGATTCCAAAGGAAGAGTAATTTAAGAGGCTACAAAGCTGAGCAGAAAACAGTAGCTGAGAAGCTGAGAAGTCAAGCAGAGCTTTTGAGAGTTCATAGAAGAGGTGGAACCAAAATATTGAGTTCCATGCTGCCAAAAAAAAAGAGAATTTGACAGACATGAGAGGATTTCATATTAGGGATTTCTTAAGAGCTACACTTTAAGAGTAATGGTAAACAAGACTGTCTTTCACAAATACACACACACACACACACACACACACAATTCAAGAAAAAAGGATGAGAAAGAATGTGGCAGAAATAATACTTGAAGGTAGGAGCCAGCTTTCACTCTCATCTGGGGGATCTGGGAAAGTGTGCTTCCAAGCTCCTTGATACTGATGGTAGAAACCAGTGTTCTGTCACTCCTTTTCTTACTGATGTCCCCTGGGGATCGCTCTCAGATCCTTTCTAGCTGGTCCCCTCTGTCTTCAGAACCACTGATGGACTATCTCTTTTGCTCTGATCTTTCTCATGTTTGGATTCTCTCTGACTTCTCTGCTGCTCACCTGTAAACATTTTGCTTTTAAAGGGATTATATGATAGGTTAGGTTGACCTCGATACCCACTTGGTTAACTCAAAGTCAACTGATAATTACACGTGCAAAACTTATTTTGTCATATAACATAACATAATTAGGAGCCTGAGATCTCATTATATTCAAGTTTCCACTCTTACTCAGCGAAAGAAGATTGTATGAGAGTGAGAATCAGGTCATCCAAGGTCATCTTAGAATTTAGCCTACCACACTGCTTATGAGACAGAAACTTTAAATACATAAATATATAAGAGTTGGAAATAAAGGGAGGGGGAAAAACACATCACACAAACATTAACAAGACTACACTTGTGTAACTGTACAAATATCAAACAAAAAATGCTTAATTAAAAAGTATTCATTAGCCTCTTTAAATGTCCTTCAATAAAGTTTTATAATTTTCTCCAAAAAGTAAAAAATTAAAAATGTATTCATTAGGGGATTAAGAGGTAGGAATTTCCAGTTTCAAAATGAAATGGGGATGAAAAGTGCAGTATCAGGAGAATATAGTCAATAAAATTTTAATAACATTGTATGGTGACAGATGGTAAGTATATATATGATGGTAAACATTTTGTAATGTATATAATTGTTGAATCACTATATTGTACATCTGAAACTAATTTAATATTGTATGTCAACTATATTTTAAGAAACATATAAAAGTAATTAAATTTAGTTTCATACATGTAAAAAAATATCAATATAAATAAAAAGAGACATTTCATAAGAGCAAAACATCAATCCACCAAGAAGATATAAAAATGTTAAATGAATGCACACTAGAAATTCAGCTATAAAATAAAAATAAACAGAAATAAGAGGAGAAATAAATAAATAAATAAATAAACTATGGTGGAACATTTTAATACACCTTTCTTTTTTCTTACTATTAATATATTCAGTTAGTCTTTCTTAATAATTAATAGCACAAGTATGAGAAGATCCAGTAAATGTGTAGAAAATTTGAACAACATCATTAACAAAACTGACCACTTGATGTATTGAATATTAAATCCACCAAATACATAACATGCTTCTTTTCAAAATAACATTCACCAAAATTGACCATAAGCTGGATCATAAAGCAAATCTCAACAAATTTCAAAGGACTAAAATCACTAAAAAAATGATTTGTAATCACAGTTAAATTAAGCTAGAAATTGATGATGATATTGAATATATGACTTCTTCACATAAAACTCTAACTCATTATTGAATGAAATTAAAAGATAACTAAGTATGTGGAAAAATAAAAATGTCAGGGATTAGAAGACTCAATATTGTAAAGATATCTGTTTCCATAAACTAATATGTAAATACCATGTGATCTTGACTAAAAATTCATAGCACTTTTTGTGGAAATTAACAAATTGATTTTCAAATTTTATGTGGAAATGCAAAAGACCAGGTACAGCTAAGACAATCCTTGAAGAACAGAGTTAGAAGACTTAAATCATCAGATATCAAGATATATCATAAAGTTATTTATTTTGACAAAAACTCACCTAGTTGGATCTGGATATTATTCACTCCAAATGCCTGGTATCTGTCCTCCTAATGCTACTTGAATCAACCTAGAAGAATTATCCTGTATCTTTTTAGTAAACTATGCCTAGAACAGATAAACAGATCAAAACTGTAAGTTGTAGATAGTTATGATCACTTGATTTGTAACAAAGGTGGCGCAGTACAACAGTGAAAATAGAACAATCTTTTGCTAAACTGAGCTGCACCTATTAGATATTTGACTGTTGGACAGGAAAGGTGAAGAAGAAAAGGCTTGCCCCTATCATAAGCCATATACAAAGAATTCAATTTTAAGCTAATTATAGTAAATTTCAAAAGTAAAGTAATAACTTTCTGGAAGATAACAGGAAAATATATTCATAAATTTTGGATAAGCAAAGATGTATTCAACAGCACTAAGCACTATGGAAAAGATTGATCAACTGGAACACATTAAAATTAAGAACCCATTAAGAAAGTTTAAAGGCAAAACATCAAGTGGAAGAACATATTTGCAATAAATATAGTTGACAAAGGCCTTACAACAGAATTTATAAAGAACTCTTGCAAATCAACAGGAAGAGAAAAAGCAATCAATGGGAGGGATGAACAAGTAGACTTATCCATTAAGTCACAAAAGAAGAAATTCAAAAGTACTCAGCCGTGTTAGTCATTGTAGAAATGCAATATAAAAATGATCATGAGAGATCACTAACCCACTTAAAAAACTACAATTTAGAAAGATGTAATAGCAAGCTTCTGCAGAGTTTGGAACAGCTGGTGTTCCCATACTGTTACTGGGGATGTTAAACAGTACAAGCACTATGGAAACCTACTTAAGTTGAACATGTATATGACCCACAACCATGCACTATTACACAATGTTTTAAAGAAATGTATATTACACAAATCAAAAGACATGCACGATAATGGCCATAACAGCATTATCTATAACAGCCAAAAGGCAGAAAAAGCCCAGTTGCCTGTCAGTAATATAATGGATAAATACATTTTTCTCCATTCATGCTATGGAATTCTCTACAACTAGAAGTTGAAGGAACTGCTATATACTGCAGCATCCCACAACATACAACAAAAAAGTTATCACACCAATGTCAAATACAGTGCTGAACTATAAAGATGCCAGATACAAAGGAGTACAGATCGTAGGATTCCCGCATGCCTTTCAAAAGTAGGCAACAGTAATTGATGTTATTTGTTGCATGTTAAGGGTTATATTTGGAAAGGAGTGTAAGGTTGGCGACTGTAAGATTAGTGGCAAGAGAATGTTTTCTAAATACATGTGTTCATTTTGTAATAATTCAACTAGCTAAACACTTATTAATTGTTGCACTGTTATGTATGTGTAGTATACTTCATTAAAATGCTTATTAAACCTACAAAAGGAATTAAAAATGATGCTTAAAGAGTAATATTTTTACATACATATTGAATATCTTTAGGAGTATTTTTGTACGGTTCCTGGATGAGTAATTGCTGGCCCAAGGGCACATTATACTCTCAAAAGCTAGACTATTTTTCCACTGGGTTGAAAACTAATATAATCTACAGAGAAAAGAAGCACATTTTGTTCACCGTCTACTATTACATACTCCATGTAAGCCTCATCCAGCTCGGTGAGGTAGGTAGGTGGTTCGTGTTACATTTTGCTGATGAGAAAACTGAGTTACCGAAAAATTAAACACTTTGCTGAAGATCTCATGTCTAGAATAAGCGAGAGAAGAAGATTAAAATCGGCTCTGTCCACGTCCAAATCCCATTTGCTTCTCCTTGATCAAAGTACACAAGAGGCTATCCTTTCCAAAAAATGGAATTAGCACAAGACGATATCCTTTTATGAGCAGTGGATTTACACATGTAAAATCCCAAGCCCCAGATACAGGATCTGGATCATTTGTATGCATCATCTTTGTAATACCGCTCAAGACTGAACACCCTTATAATACTGTATAAACTGAGACCAACAGAACCATGGGAAAGATGGAAGAATTGATGAACCTGTTCCCCAAACTGACAGAGGATAGGTAAACGTCTCCAAATAGGTTTGTTAAATCTGGCTCCTAAGGATTTTCAGAGTTTATAATTTTCCAATAATAAAATCACTTACTTCACCGGCCCTAAATTTTATTCCCACCTTCAATGCCTGATATTTGTACCTAGTGTTGAAGTAAAATAATTCAGCAGAAATGCTACACTTAGTGCCAGGATGTTCATTTTGCAGCAGCTGGTATGTTTGTATTACTTTCCGCAAATAGTTGAATGCCCACCATGTGCCAGGCACTGGACTGAGCAGCAGCACGAGTCAGATAAAAGAGAGACTCTGCTTTTAGAAAGCATTCTGACAGAGAAGAGATGAAGTCAGTAACCAGGCAATTACAACCCAGAGTGAGAGCCTCAGGAAAGTATAGTGTGGGATGGAAGTACAGTGTCCCGTGCAGGACAGAAATGAGTCAGAGAAGTTTAGAAAAGAAATACAAACATACCAGGAAGGGGTGGGTGAGCCAAGCCAGGTAAAGGCAGTTCAGGAAGGAGCCCAGAAACAATTCCTGATAGAGGAAGCAGCTCAGGGATGAAGAGGTAGCAGGTGTTCACAAAACTAAACCTAGTTTACGGAATTTGAATACTGAGTGGAAGGAAGGGTGGTGTGTGTCAAGAAATCATCAGGATAGGTCAGCGAGATATATTAAAAATGTCTTTGGGGGCGCCTGGGTGGCTCAGTGGGTTAAGCCTCTGCCTTTGGCTCAGGTCAGGATCTCAGGGTCCTAGGATCGAGCCCCACATACAGCTCTCTGCTCAGCGGGGAGCCCGCTTCCTCCTCTCTCTCTGCCTGCCTCTCTGTCTACTTGTGATCTCTGTCTGTCAAATAAATAAAATCTTAAAAAAAAAAATGTTAGGTTGCATTTTGTATATGTCGAATTTTAGCTGTAGTGAGGGCAGCCTGGAAGACATTCCAGTGGGAAACTGAATGCGCAGGCCTACAGCTCAGAAGATCAGGCTGGAAACTGGAATACAGGGGTTATCTAGACATAGATGATTATCAAAGCCAATGTGAAGCAAGGTTACAGAGGGGAAGGTTGGCGTTAAGAGACCAATCAGCACCACTGATAATAAGGTTTTTAGAGAGTAAGATACTCTCTCTTCTATCTTTACTTTTTTTCTTTCTTTCACATGCTGACATCTGGTCAGAACAGCCACCAAGCAATTTAAAAAGTGAGTAAAGAAATAGAGAAGACCCACTTTGAGGGAAAAAAAAAAAAAAAAGCAAGAGCCATTTTCACCGACACCTAAATCCTGCTATCATAATGAATGCTGCCACTAAAGCTTAAGAATCACCTACACTTGCTACCTTAATCTAGCAAAGCCAAGGAATGAATTCCCGTTTGAATTTAGCCTTCTTCTGGCATCAAACAGAGGAAACTAAATTTGTTATGTCAACCAAGATTGCTTTCTCACAGATTTCGCTATTAAAAGATTTGTCTATTTAGCAGTGTTTTATATTTACAGAGTGTTTTACAGTTTTCAAAACACTCTCACACATGTATGATTTGTATCTTACAACCCCATAAGGCCCACCATTACCCCCATTTCATGGACAAGAAAAACAGAGAAGTTGGTGCTTATAACTCATTATTTCTTGATGTTCATCATTCAGTTTTCTGACCCTGGTTTTATAAAGTGGAAATCAAATAGCCCAGCTGGGCAGATGTATGTAACCTCCTAAAATCTGCCCCTTCCTTCTCCCCCACCCCCAAACAATGAACCATGGAGCATTACATCAAAAACTAATGATGTGCTGTATGGTGGCTAACATAACATAATAAAAAAAAAAAAAAATTGCCCCTTCCTACAATTCTTTGTCTACTTCAGCTCCAGTTCTAATTTTGCTAGGAGACGGGAGGCAGCATTTTTATAATCAAACGTACTCCCGAGGGTGGATGGGAAGACCTGCATTCTGGTTTCCTTCCTGTGCAGTCCATTCGGCTTTCTGTGGCCTTCCCATTGATGAAATGAGGATACAGGGGCCTCTATCTGGGCCCGTGTTGCCATGGAGATGAATAAGACGGTGAACAAGGTGAGCACGGTGCCATCTGTACCCCACCGTGCACAGCGGAAGGCAGTGACCTTCACTCTTTCGAGTGCATCAGAATCACCTAGGAGCTTTTAAAAAATACCCAAGCATGCATAAATACCCAAGTCCCACCCCAAATATTTGGGATCATAATTTTGGGGAATGGGTTCAGTATATCTTTCTTTTTAAAAATAAGAGTTGAAAAGCACTGGTTAGGTATCATTCTTTATAATTGCAGTGAGGCAGCAAAGCAAGGCCATTGAGTGTGGGCTCAGGACACAGCTGTCCCCGCAACACCACAGCTCTACCACTCATGGGCCTGCCATCTGAGCAAATTGCTTCCCCTCTGTGATCCGTATATGCCTCCCATTGAAAAGGTAAGTTGCAAGTCATCCTATTGTAGGTTAAAAACTTAGAAGACCTTCACTATAGCACCGTACACAGAAAACCCTTCAAAATGGTAGCTGTTGATTTGTAAATATTAACATAAGTTTTCCTATTTTGGGAGCTGGATGGATCACTGAAGCCCTGCCATGTAGAATTTGCTTTTATTATCACCGTCCTGACTGTCTTCGAGGTCTTAGTGCCAGCCAAGTTGCTCCTTTCTTAAAATGGAGATTGGGAGCCACAAGGCAACTGCTTCCCAGCAGCCCCATGACTTTGGCCAGTCTGGACTCTGAAAATCCCCTTCTTTCTGAAAACCACTCCAGGTTCCCAGAAAGTGCAAAAGGAGTATGATTAGGAAGCTTAGAAACTGCTAGAGACAGATCTGCTGAAGATCATGAGAAAACTTTGAAAAAATGTGCTCTAAAATGCCCTGCAGAGAAAAGGTTTAACTTTTGTTTGTTCTTCCCATCCCCACTTTCTCCCCATCCTTCCCACCCTCCCTGCCCCTTTCTGAGGCACAGACAGACCAGCTTTCCTCCCATCTGAGATCAGTCATAATGGGTAGGAAGCGTTGGGTAGGAAGTGTTCAGCCATAATGCTGCCTCCTGGAGCTTTCTCATGCTGTCTCCGCACTCATATCCTACCTGTGAGGTGAGGAGAAGGGTCCTCACTTAAAGAAGAGGAAATTCAACCCTGGAAAATTACAGACCCTGAGTCAACTGAGCACATTTCAAGGAAACTGCTCACCTCTGTCATTCTGGCCAGATGACCAAATGTCTCCTCCTTCTTTCACATGTGGCCACAAGCTCTGTAGTCTTTCCTCACTTTTCAAAGTGTGCCCAGATACTAGAAGTATCATCATCAGCTAGGAACACCTTAGAAATGTAGAATCTCGGGCCCTATCTTGAGCCAACTAAATAAGAATCAGCGTCTTGGTGAGATGTCATGTCCCAGGAAGTCGAACATGCACTAAAATTTGAGAACTACTGGTGTGGTGGTTCAAGATACAGAGTTGTTGAGTGAGGATCCAGACTGGCTGTGTTTGCATCCTTGCTATGTCCTTTTCCAGTTGTGGGACCAGGGACAAGGCACCTAATCTATCCAGGCCTCGATGTCCTCACCTGTAAAACAGACGTGAGAATGGTATTGATCTCACAGGCTTGTATGCAAAATGCTTGGTCTATAGCAAGAATCCTGGGAGACATCTCTTTGTATCGGTCTTCCGTTACCACCACGCCATTCAAGAGAGCAAGCCATTTTCTGCAGACCTCTCAGTTCAGAAGTTCTTCATCTAGGCCATTGACTTCTCTATCTGGCCAAGTACTTACAGTACTATCAATTTCACGTTAGTTTTATTCCTTCTTCTATAGAACTACACTCAAGGAAAAGTTCCTGGCAAAGACATCCGTCAATGTTTTAGTCTTCTCAAAGGAAAAGAGAACCCCAATTCAGCCTAGCAAGAGTGTTCACATTAGTGCAGTGATTACGCATACAACACTAGGTAATCAACCTGGGAAGTTTATTGCCCACCCACTTGAGAGTTTAGTGTTATTAGCTAATTAAAGAGAGGATCTGTCCTCTTTTATATATTGCTCTTAATGAATTAGATAATCCCAGCACAGTTACCATGGTATACTATTTATAAAGACCTGCCATTTGGTTGTAATTTTTCAACTGATTAGAGCTTAATTTCTCTTGTAAATTGCCTATAAGTAACAAATACACCATAGCGGGGTGTCCAGGTTTATGGCAAAGTAAAATTTATCTGTTTGGGCTTCTTCGCTTCTGAAGTAAAACACAGCACCCGCTGCCTTCATATCTGGATCCATCCGAGCAAGATAGACGCAGATGAATCGGGTATAACAGAAACGAGAGCACAGAACTTATAATAAAAGATAAATAGTGGTTTTTCCTTTAAATATATTATGTTCTCTTGTTGCCTTATTTGTGTCTTTCTGGAATGACAAGACATTTGTACAAAAATAAAGAGGAGACCTTCTACCTGAGCATATTTGAGTGATTTATTTTTCATCTGAAGTCTTTAAATAAACCAGATCATATTATGTTCTTCTCCTCTCTCCCTCTGCCTCTACCACCCTCTGTCTCAAATGTATGTACCTCATTACAACAAACGTCACTCATTTTTAGACTCCAATTTGCCACCATCCCACACAGACCTGCTGTTCCATCTCTCCATGTTAATTCCCATAAATAACTGATATCAAAATGCAGAGTCTTGGAGATACACTTCAGAAAACTTCATGTGTGGAGAAATGAGACACTGGAAGGCTATTCGAGGCCTTAGAAATTGCTACAGATTTCTTTCCATCCTTCCCTGAGGCTTCAGCAACACATTAATGACAGAGGGTTAGCACTGTCCATCATAAAATTGGAGTAATATACAAAGCATTGCAAACGTAGCTTTAAAGAAATCCAGAGCAATTTCCAAGTAACCCATATGTTCATAGGCTGCTTATATAGATGCAGGATAATTTATGTACCAAACACATATGTGATTCCTAAGACATATTTAGGAGTGTACAATGTCTAATTTTTTTTTTATTGAGATCTTCATCTATTTGTATAACTGACCTGATGGTGAGTGTCCACACCAGGCACTCAAGTCATCCTACTATCTAAAAGAAATGCACAACAGTTTAGGATTGCCAAAGTGTTCTGGAAACCTGATACCTAACTTCGAAAACCCATGAAATGTGAATTTGGGAGCAATAAGTATTTCCCCTCCACCTACCCTTAGGAGGGGACTCTCAGAAAGTATTTTAAGATTCAATACATAGGGAAAAAAACAAGTCTCAGGGGAGTGAAATGATCTCTCCAAGGTTAAGGCAGATGTGGGAGTAGCCAGGTTTAGTTGCCCTGCCTACCAAATCCTTACAGCACCGACAGCTATATCCAACAGGTACTGGATGTTCACAACTATATTTTCAGTGCAACTAAGATTGCAGGATGTTCTTGTTATGACAATTCTCTAGAGTTTTTCTGTAATACAGCTCATGACACTCATGTCTTGGCATCTCCTTTTAGTGGGAGCCTTGGATCTTCTAAATGCAATGAATGGCATTTGAGAGACTTAAACTTATTTTGAATTATTTTCTTAGAATTCAATAGTTTCTGAGTTATGCTCCTCAGAATTCTGTAGACTTCACAGGAGTGGATCAGAGACTACTAAGAAGAGGAGAAGAAGGAACTGAGCATTTGGGGCTCCTGCCCCTTGTCCCTTCTACAAACAGATCATTTCCATCTACCTGAGCTTTAAGGAATGAGTTCCTACACAAGACTTCAAGAAAAGGCTTTGCTATAATAATTCTAAAGACTTCTCTTCTAATGTATATTAATCAAAGGTGGTTAAAGAACTGGATAATTCCAAGAAAAGTAGGATATGAAATCTAAGTCTGGTGACAAAATATCTCAGTATATAAATTACTTGAAACAACAACTATGGAGGGGAGAGATATTTAACTGGATTTCTGCCAACTGTCTGTTCCAGGGTCAGCAAATGATCTCAACTTACACCAGTCATGTCAGTGGTCCCCTTCAAAAGAGTCTCAGTTGGAACTATAAATTATACAGTCGCCCTACATAGGAGACATACATAACATTAGTATATGAATGTATTTCCTCTTTAACAGTCCACTTTAACCTAATAGGCTCAATGTTTAAGAGAAGAAAGAACCAGTAGCATAACATAAAATGCAATTTGGTACAAGGACATTCTAGGTCATAGTCCAATGATTGCTCTGAATGAAGAAAAAGGTTTAATTTTCCTTCCAACAAAATTCAGTCAGGGAGCACTTCATGGATGATGATGTGGTCTCCCAAAGAAACTTCAATTTTGCCTGACCAATCAGAAATATGTTCACTTAACACCTTCTTATTATAATCTATTAAATAGATTAGATCACTTCACTTTTTCTGTGAAGTACCAGAGAATAAATATTTTAGAGACTGTGAGCTCTTGATCTTTGCCACAGCTATTCAACTCTTAGAAAAGCAGCAACAGACTACACCTAAATGAATAAGTATGGTAGTCTTCCAACAAAATTTGTTTCACATAAGCAATGGAACAGATTAGATTCACAGACTTGTTGGCCTATGGCTTGTGTGGCCATAGAATATACAGTTAGCCCCTAGAATATACTAGCAGAAATCCAGTTAAACATCTCTCCTACATGCAATGTAAGCTTCAGTAATTTACCAAGTAAGTATATGAAAAATAACAATACAAACTTAAAAATTCAACAATAAATGAGAGATTATGAACAGCGGTAACAACAAAAAATCCCTCCACGTTCAGTGTTATCAAGATCTTCCACTGAGTTGTAATTACAATGACTTATTAGCAGTGTATTAAAAAGGACCTATTATCCTAGGCATTCCAAATTCATATTATGGCCATTCAAATGAATTGCCTGCCCACACACATTTTGTCTTGAGCATGGAAAAACCACGACATAGTAAATAGTCCAACCAAGACTCTAATGAACCTAATTAAGCAGTAACAGCATGGAAACATGCGCACTCTTAGTTAAATTAATATTTCTTTCACAAGGAGTCACGGAGACAATATGGGTTTACATAAGCATCTGAACCATGAAAAATATATTTATTTACTTCCCAAGTAGGAGATAGTCACTGGTACCCTGCCAAATGAAATACTTCCTATATAATAACTAGACACAAGACTTACCCACTCACAAGGAAGCATTATGAGTGCTTCCCAGTGACATGTCATAAGCAGGATCACACAGATAAACAGAAACCACAGCTGTAAAAATAGATGGCTTTCTAAGGCCAAAATGTGACAGTACACCTCCAATCTTTGAAAGACAGTTACAAAGTTAGTAGTCATGAGATGACTCATGCCAGTCCTCATTAGTCCCTAATGGAATTCCCTCCAAAAAAGTCACTTAATTCTCTGAGTCTTATTTTTCCTCTATGTAAGGTGAGGGATTGAAATGAGAGAATATGATAAATGTCACCCTCCATATCAACACACAACAGAAAAAAGGAAAGCCTGGGTTTAATCCTTGCTCCATGGCTTTGGTGACTATCAAGAAATCAGTTGCTGGGGCACCAGGGTGGCTGGGGGCAACAGGGAAGGCACATGAAAGCAGAAAAAAGAGATAAAAGGAGCCTCTTCCCTCAGCGCAATTGAAAAGACTCCTGGGGGCACCTGGGTGGCTCAGTGGGTTAAAGCCTCTGCCTTCAGCTCAGGTCATGATCCCAGGGTTCTGGGATCGAGCCCCAGATCGAGCCCCACATCGGGCTCTCTGCTCAGTGGGGAGCCTGCTTCCTCCTCTCTCTCTCTGCCTCTCTGCCTGCTTGTGATCTCTGTCTGTCAAATAAATAAATAAAATCTTTAAAAATAAAAAAATAAAAAATAAATTAAAAAAAAAAAGAAATCAGTTGCCTTCTCAAAATTTACAAAGTAAGCCTGATAATAATAATACCTATTCTGTAGGGATACAATAGGTAGCGATAACTAATGTGTATAAAACCTTTAGCTTTATGTGTCTGGCATATAGTAAATATCATTTGCTTTTGATATTTAGTAGACAAGAGTTCTAGGAAAGAGGTTGAAAGTAGCCTGCCTTTAAACCCTTAAATCCAACAAAGTCTTTAAGCCCTGCAAAACCAAACACTGGATACATAAAACTTGAGCCCAGAATAACAGTTTCTTAAAATATAGATAGGAAAGAGGGAAGGAAGGGGGGAGGGAAGGAGAAGCGGAGAAAAGAAGGGAGGAGTAAAATATGCAATACTCTCCTCATTGTGGATCTATGAATTAAATTTGACAAGTAATATTTAAGTAACACAAAATCTTCCAGACAGTTAGTGAAAAAAGACAAAAATAATTCATCTGCCCTAATAGTGCAGAAACGTAGGACCTTGTTAGATGTATGTCTTCTCATTTATCTTAAAGACGATTCGGTTTTCTGAAGAAGAGATTTTTTAAAAATCAAATAAACACATGAAAAATTGTTAAATAAAGACAAGAGTCTTCAGATCAAAAAGCTTAATGAATTGCAGCAACCAGAGACAAGAGGAGGAGGGACAAGGAAGAGGGACCAAGAGTGAGAAAAGTCAGTCTGAGGATGATCCATCTGGAAGAGGGGCCTGGATCAACCAGAAGGAACCTCCAGAGTCCACATGACAGATGTTGGACTAGATCAAGGGTTGGCCAGATGGTAAGTAGTTAAGGCTATATGCACCACATGGCCTTTATCACAAATACTCAACTCTTACATTTTTAGTGTCAAAGCAGTCACAGATCATGCATAAACAATGGGTATGGCTGCCTTCCAACAAAATTTGATTTACAAAAACCAACAACAGCGAAATGTAGCCTACTGGCTATCATTTGTCCATCCCTGCTTTCCACCAGGTCCACCCACGTCTGAGTTTTTAAACTTTATTAATTTCTTAGTCTTTCAGTAATATATTCAGGAAGGGCTTGTGAATGCTATTATTTCCTAAGTGTTTGCCTATCCTAGAATATATTTCACACAAAGATCATAGCTTGGCTAAGCATAGCATTATAAGAAGTTGGATTCTGCCACATTGCTCCACTGTTTCTGGTGATATGTAAAAAGAATACAGAGCCTTTTCTGAGTTTCCTTCTTCTGAACTGCCTCAACACCGTATGATTTCCCAGATTGAATTCTAACTAGCAGGCACTATGTTCACAAATGACTTTTGAAAGTTGTGTCAAAGTTACTGATAAAAGGTAGAATAGCAATCAGTAAAAGACTGGAATCTCTTGGGCTGTGCAACCCCAAAGGGCATATGACTTTGAGTTGATGAAAAATCAGTGTTTCCCTGCATTTTCTTTGATCTCCTATATAGAGGGAATGAGAAGGGAGAAGAAGAGAGACTTTAGGTCTTTGTTTCTCTCATATTTTTGCATTAGATTACATTAGCTTTTTGGACCGGTGGGAATTTGAAAGCGAAATCCTCTAGACACACTGTCCAGTTTTTTATATGTCAATTCACGAATCAGCCACCTGTTTCAACTATTGAAACGTTTCATATATCTGGTGCTTTTCCTTTACTGACTGACATGCCAGAGAACATTCTGATGGATGACATGACAGAGATGGATTCTGGCCACCACAATGGAAAAGGGAAGTTCTTCCATTTTCTGGGTTTATTTTGCCAGATTAGAGTCCAGTTATTCATGACTGGTGGGCAACTTAATCAAGATACAGGGATAGACCAAAGAATTTCCTTGCTGTGACAGAATTTTTTTTTTAATTTTGTGACAACTTAATGATAATTGAAACTTTACCTCAGCCTCTATGAAATAAGCCCACTATGAAATATTCCCTCATGATAAACACAGTCTCCCCATCAAACATTACCTGAGATTAAGAACTACAATTACTTATCCTGTATATTAATATTCCACTTCCAAATCTTGGTACTGTTTTTGGAGTGGGTGGAGAGATTCTTAAAACTCTGGATTCAGTTTTCTGTTACATGAAAGAGATGACACAAAGTCAACACTTTCCTCAGTTCATCTTAAATTTAAAAAAAAAAAAAAGTGTGTGTATGCCCCTTTTCAATGTTAATTTAAAATCTCATTTAATGAACTTATTTTTTACTTAGCTTATTTAATAAGAATGACTCATTTTTATGGATACAAAAAAAAAATCAGTTATCCTGGATGAGTGGGTCCTATGTCATTTATATTAGATGCCCCTCATCATGGGGAGAATAGGATGATCCATCCTCATGGGAAATGAATTTGCCTTTCTTGCTGACAATATTTCTGCCCAAACCACCACCTGAGGTCTAAAAGAAGATCAACTTCAGCCTAGTGATTTCTAACGCATTGCCTCCAACCAAGGAACTCATTTTATGTAAAAGCTGTGCTGCAAGGGGCTTACTCCCACAGAATTGACTGGTCTTCTTCACCACTGCATTATCTAGAAGTAATTGGCCTCACAGGTGAGTGGATTGACATAACTAAAGGCTACATCAGTAATCTATTGCCACATAACATATCACCCCGAAATTGTGATTAAAACAGTAGTTTATTATTTCCCACAATCCTGTAGCTCGAATGGACAATTCTTCTACTAGTTCTGCATGGGCTACCTTATTTGGCTTCAGTCAGCTGGATACTCAGTTATGATTAGATGGTCCAACTTGACACCTTGCCAAAGTCCAGATGGGATGGCTAGACCCCTCTCTCGTCCTAACCTGCTTCACACGATGGTGGAAGCATTCCAAGAGAGCAAGGTATGAAGTACAAGCACTTGTCAAAATTCTGCTTGTATTCACTTGTACTGAAATTCCATTGCCTTAAGCAGTCACAAAGCTAAACCCATAGCCAGTATGAGAATAGGGTACTATAATTATCACACTGAACTTTTTGAGCAAAGGGCCCAGAAACAAGAGGTGTTTCCATGCCAAATTTTATTAGGCACAAATATCAGGTGGTAGATACCTTTAACTGACTAAGCACATGCTCCCAAAATAGGATAGGGAAATGGGTGCAGGGTGTAGTGCTGGATTTTGGCTTTGTTTCCTTGTGAAAACTTATCTTTCACATATGCATACGTATTGTATAATGGATTATTTTTACAGTCTTTTGAGATGGAATTCTGGTTTTATTAATAGATTTAATAGTGAGAGTTTATGATAAAGCTGTGGTTAATAGTTTATTGAAGTTCCTGAAATTTTTAAAAATAAGCTTACGAAAAGAATTACTTTGAATATGCAACTTTCTCCTTTCTGCCCTCATTTTGAAGCCACTTCAAGATGGTCTTATAAGTTACTCACATTCACTATGTAATAGCGATATATAGCAAATATTACCTGAAAAGTGATCATGAGATTTATTATAAATTTTTAAAGTGAATCCTTAGAATAAGGTAAAAATTAATGCTATGTGTACTTTTGATAAAAGAAATCATTTCTCCTAATAATAATTATGGCTATAACTCACCATATATTACCTGTCACTGTTGAGCAAATAGCAAAAAAGGAATTAACCTTTGAACAGAATTAAATGAAAATGAAAGAGCTAAGTGTTATAGGAGTGAAAATATTTATACAAATGCTAATTAAGTATTTGGCATTTAAGTTAAATGGCATAAAATAATATTTTTCAGGCAAGGAGGGAAAAGTACCATGAAAGCCACACTTACAACCTTTATACAGGCTAAGCATTTAAGGGTCTGATTTTCTAAAAGATTTTTTAAGGCTGTGCTATGAATGTAGTTCATGTCTCGGTACCTGCATTTCTATGTGACTATAGACACAAACTAATTTCACAGTATTGACAGTCAAAGCTACTCAGTAATATGGGCAACCAAAATATTCAAATTATTACTTCTAAGGTATGTTTGAATAATACTAAAACAAGTATCATTCATTTTCTTAAATTGCCAATATGGTCCTTTTAAGTAAACAACCTGGTTTAAAGATCTTTTTGTCAATTATTTCGACTGGCATTCTATAGAAACAAGTAAACTCAAAATGGTATTCAAATTACTGATTGAAAATACAAACAAAACTTTAAAATCCATTTGTAACCAACATAATATAAGTTCAGCTTCCTAAGCCCTCTTGGTGTAAGTAATTAGTTTCCATGTAAATACATGTGTCCCATGAATTGTAAGCTTTTGGAATAAAGGCTGGGAGTGGGTATCAGTTGGAGTTAGGCTCAGCTTTGAGTAATAGAAATCCAAAAATATGGGCTTAAATAAAAAAGGATCCTTTCTCTGCCATGACATAGTCCAGGAATAGCCAGTCCAGGACAAATAAGGTGCTTTCTGCATGTCTTTGAACAACCTGCTTCCAGCCTTTGATCTTCAATTACCCAGAGCATGGCCTTCATCGTCATGGTACATGATGGGGACCTAGACATCACTCTACAATCTAAACTGCTGTTTGGAGAACTAAGAGAGGGAGAAAAGGGCAAAGAGAATCCTCAAGCTTTCTTATGAAGAAGTTTCTGGAAATGTGTCACCCATCATTTTAATATGCTTCACGTTAAGCAGAACATTGTCAAATAACCACTTAGCTGCAAAAAAGACTAGGAAATGTAATCTTTATTTACATGTGCTCTGCTCAAAATTTTTCTTCCACAGAAAAATGGACAGCAGATATTTGGGGACAACTCACTATCTCAGCCAGGTCCTTGTCTTACTCTTCCTGTTCCCTGCACCCTTTTCAGTGCCTAACAAAACAGACTTTCACTAAATTCTTGTTGAACAAATCAATAAGTGGGAGAATGAGCAAATGAAGTGAGAGAATACATATGAATTCACTTTAAAAGGCTTTAAGAAAATGAATTTCAATTGGAGTGCTAATTAATATAATCCAAACTTCCGAAAGAGCATCATTCTAATCAACTTTTCAGATCCTCCTGAAAAATATGTTGAAATAAAAGTCAACTCTGAAAATTTTAAATGTTAACCCTAAATATTCAGTGTCTACCTATAATTATACAAAGAGAATATAGATATTAAACTCCATGATGAACAGTAAATGAATTAAATGCCATACCCCAGTTACTAAAAACAGCAATCTGAACAATGAATAGTCCTATTTTTAGACCTAAACATGTACCTGGAACTCTGTGGGATGCTCTAAATACATCAACTCCTTTAATATTTGAAACTATCTCAGACAATGAACAAAAGCACCTTAAATATGAGGAACTACAATTTATAGAAGTTAGGCAACTTTCTCATGGTCATAGGAAGAAAGAAGCAGGTTCCATACTCGGAGCTGGCTGCCTCCCAAGCCTTTCTTCACTATGAGAATGTCATATACAGGACTATAAAATGAGACTGGATTGGCAGCCTGGATCCAGATTATGGATAGCCTTGAATTCAGGCCAGAGAAATTCAGTTTCATTCTGACATAAATTGAAAATCGTCACAGATGTTGGAGAATGTGATACATATGCGGTCTTGGAAATGTTACCCTGAAAATATTGTACAGGATGCACCTGAAGGAGATGGAGGAGCAAAAACGCTGACATGACACTCAGAGTTTGCCAGTAAAGCGATGTCTAGACTAGAATTGTAGCTCCAGAATTCAAAACATGGTTACACACATAAATGTATTTCAAAGGAAAAAAATGAACCAAGAGAAATTTGGTGAACAAAGAGTGTATCATAGTTCTGTCTGACTTTCAGGTGAGGGATAAGAGGCTCTCAAACTGGAGCCAGAGTCCTGTGCTCCCTCCTTGGATTCCCACGCACCCCAACGGCCAATGGGCTCAGTCTCCTCCTCGTTGTTGATCATTTCTACAGGAGAGCAAGAGATGTGCACACGTTTCAGAACAACTTCCAGACCAAGAACACCCCAGTTCCTGGAGCCTACACTACCTCCCTCTTCATGCTATGTCATTAATTAACAAAATGTTCAAAGACCAATTATCAGAACATAGCCCTGATCTTGACAGAAGGAGAAAGGCACTACAGCTGAAATACTGGTTTCAAATACCGTACCAACAGAACACTAACTCCTATTACTAGCACTTCCTTGCTAATTACCCTCATTGCTATAGTTCTTTGACCTCAGCTTCTAAAGTGTCTGTTTCCATCCTTAATGGATGTCTGGCTTCACTTCATGTGTTCTTGATAACATAGGAAGACTACAGTCCTCACCTTCCCATTCTTGCCTCTACATCCACCTCCCCTTTCATCTGTAGTACAGTGGAGAAAGCGTTACTCCTAACACAGAAAGAACTTCTACCTGGGCTCTGCTTCCCATTTCCTCTTGTCTTCCAAAATTCTGAAATAGCAATCATTCCTTTCTCACTCACATTTCTATTTTATTCATCTTCAGTTAAGCATCTAACTCTTGGTTTCAGCTCAGGTCATAATCTCAGGGTCCTGACATTTGAGCCCCGAGTCAGGCTCTTCACACAGCAGGGAGTTTGCTTGAGATTCTCTCCATCTCCCTCTCTCTCTGCCCCTCCCTGCCCCCCATCTCTCCCTTCCATTCAAAACAAACAATAAACACATCCTCCCTTGCTATCACTTCCTCCTCCAGCTACCAGTCCAGGTTCCCAGTCTCTTTCACCATCAAATGCCTAGGGAGTTGCTGCATACAACATTTCCATTTCCTTATCTCTACTCGAGTATGGCCTCTGTATTCATTACACAAACAGAACTCCAGGTGCTACGGATCACCCTGTTGAAAAGCCAATAGACACATTTCTCTCTTTATCTTATGTAATATAAAATAAGCATTCAAAACAATTTTCTCTTTCTTGAAATGCTCTTTTCTCTTAGTTCCTGGAAGAAAACTCACCCAAGTGTTTCTTTTACCTCACCTGCTCCTCCTTTCAAGTCTCCTTCCCTCTTGCATCTCCTCTACGATAACTCCAAATATTGGCATTTTTCAAGACTCACTTCTTGTCCCTCTTTTCTCTAGACATGCTCTTCTTGAGTAATCTGGTTTATGGCGACAGATTTACATTCCAAGAGAGTGCTAATGTTGCTCAGTATATACATAACGCTCTCAACCATGTCATCCTCCAAGAAGCAGTACAGTGTACTGAATAAGTGCCTTGTTTTGAAACGTAGTGCCCTTATTTCTAGCTGGGGGGTTTGTTCACATTGATTAACTTCTCAGTGCCCTACTTTCCCAGTGATAAAATGGTAATAATAAACATACCTTTTTCTTAAGAGAATTGTGAAAATTAAATGGGTTATAACATGTTAAGTTATTAGAACCATGACCGGCCCATCATAAGCTGTCAAAAGAGTCTTGCTATTGTAAGTGAGTAATGAGTTAAAACAGAGCGAGGCACACTTTCAGGGCAGAAATGTCAGACTCTGCAAGAGGAAATGCCAGACACGGAAGTTGAGGCGGTCAAAGGCAGAGCAATGGTGTGGCCTTCTGAAAGTCAGACCAGGAAGGCTGTTACTGGCCCACCTAGAGGTTCTGCTGAGAATGGTCATGAAACTCTCCAGGCTTCCCAGCTGCTGAGAAGAGGGTCTTCTGGGCTTCCACATCCTTATCATGGGCTTCATCTCCTTATGTAACCTGAATGTGTCTCTTTCTTGCAATCTGAAAAAGCCTAACATTGTCTACAGTGTTGCCATCTGTTAAATTATTTAGTTAGCATACATTCTCAGGAGTGTAATTACTGGGTCAATGAGAATAAACACTTTTATGTTTCTTGACAGAATATTTATGTATGTTTTCTATAAGTACTAAACCAATTCACATTGCTTCCAGCAAAGTGTGTGCCTCTGCAATCTTACCCACAATGGATATTAGCAAAGATAAAATATTTAGTGTATGTTTATTGTGCCTTAATACAGTCACTCTTGCAGTGACTGAACAAAGGGAAGGACTCTGGCTCAGGCCCTAGGCTTGTTTGGCCAGAACAATCTATAGAACTTGCAAACCCCTTCAAAGGAAGGATTTAGAAAATCAATTTAACTCAAAGACCCTGAGTTTCAACAGAGTGGATAAACCCACATGAAATAATTTAAGAGGTTTTATTTTAGGTATAGTTTTGTTAATACAACTAATTCACTAATACTTTAATAAAAAGAACATGGTCTTGATTTCAGATGGACTCCAACTGAAGACTCATCATTTTCTAGTATTTTGATTTTAAACAGTTTGTTAATACAACTAATTCACTAATACTTTAATAAAAAGAACATGGTCTTGATTTCAGACAGACTCCAACTGAAGACTCATTTTCTAGTATTTTGATTTTAAACAGTTTTCTAACCTTAAGAGACGAATAATAATGCTTATCCCTACAGTGTAATGTGATAGTTAAATAAAATAATATGTATGCAAGATACATATTGATACATTCTCTCTCGCCGGTGATTTCAGGGATTTTCTGCCTTGGTGCACTCTCTCTTCTCCAACCCACTGCTAGTCATTTGTTCCTATGTATATCCTGCCTTTGTCTCTGGGCAAGGGAGAAAATAAGGATCATAAAGTTTTTCTTATTTCATTTGGCAAAGCAAAACACTGTCCTAATATTTGCATACTGTGGGTTGTCAGCTATGCAGTTTGTCAGCAAACTTCCTGTGATCCAGTATCTTAGGTTAAATGTATTTATTCAACTGAAACAGATTTATAGACCATGAAATATCCATCAATGGAAAATTTTTTTCACACAGAGGAAAATGCAACTATACATGACTTAGGAGTAATACCTCCAAAACAATCTTAGGCAAAAATAAGAAAAGGAGCTAGAAAATAATTATGTCTTCTTTCCTCACTCCATTCAATAAAACCCAATCTATCTCAGACCACACCGTATTCATAAAGTCTTTCTCCTTCCTTTCCAATGACTAAATGACCTCCTTCCCCTTTGACTATTCTTACTTTTTTATATCTACTGTTCATGAAGTTCTGATGAAAACCTAGCCTATATTGTTTTTCTAATGTATGCTTTATGTCTCCAAATACATTACCTGGATGACAGAGATATCTTTATATATTTTGTATCCTCTGCAAGAGGGAACACAGTTACCCATGTTCATAGTAGATATGCGTGTTTTATTGATCATCATGACTACAATTTAAAGTTAACATGTCATGGAGACTTCTTACAATTAGAGAAATTTTTCCTCTAATTACTTTAGTAGTTAAATTTTGGAATCTAAACAAAAAGCTCAATATTGAAGAAATAGTTAATTCGTGGCCTACCCAAAAAATAGAATACGATTCAGGTATTAAAAATTATGCTTATTTGTAACAAGGCAATAAAGGTTTATGAAATATCAAAATATTGAAATATATTTATATTTTACAAAATAATAAATATATTTATATTATATTAAATATATTTAATTTATATTTAAATATGTGATTTCTATAAATCACATGATTTATATAAATCATTATTATATATAATAAATTTATTGTATTATAATTTATATAAGTATATTTATAAATTTGTATAATTTATATAATTAATTATATAAAATATTATAAATATTATATATAATAAGTTATACTATATATAACCCAAGATGCTCATCTCTCTCTTCTCCCTCATCAAGCTCATGAAGGCTGGGAGTCAGGAGAATGCTGCAGGCCGCTTCCCCCAACCCCTTCTCCCACTATCCCTACCTTTGACCCTAGATAATAAAGTTATTCACTAAAAAAAAAAAAAACCCTAGTAGCCCAGATGCTAGAGAAGAAAGAGGCAGAACGGACACGTCGGCTGAACAAGAAAGTCCAGGAATTTCGGGGGCAAAAGCAGCAGCTCAAGAATCAGCAAGAATTTGACCTCTGGGATCCTGGCTGACTCTGGATGGAGTTTCCAGCCCGTCTTGGCCCCAGCGATCCCCCCTGTGGCCCAGCCAGCTTGCAGTGCTTTGCTGGGGAGGACCTGGAGAGGGTCACGTGCCTGCAGGAGCAGTTCAGACAAAGCCTGGAGAGGCAGCTGCAGAAGCAACAGCAAGTCTAGGACGATGAGAAGTGCGCGGATATGCTTAATGACCAACTGCGCCTTGCCACGGACATGCGGGCCGCCCAGCTGGCCAAGCTAGAGGAGTCCTGTCGCGTGGCCATGATGTCTGCTATGGCCAATGCCAACAAAGCCCAGGCAGCCGAACTGGCTGAGCGGCAGCGTCATGAGCATCAGCACGAACAGGAGGTCAACCTCCTGAAGATCCAGAACCAGATCACCAGTGACCTACTAACGAAGAACCCCCAGGTTGCCCAAAACACTATAGGGTCCTGCTCTATTGTTGGAAGGGCATGACTCCAGAGCAGAGAGCTGCCACCAGGAAAGTCCAGGAGGTGCAATGCCATGAAAAGGAGGCATAGCATCAAGCCGACCAAACACTGGATGCCAAATGGGAGAGCCAGGCCTTGCACCTGGCCCAGGCAGCAATGGAGCTAGGGAACTTTGTGCTGAATTTCAAAGGGGCCTGGGCTTCTTCAGTCAGCTCCTTCAATTCATTTATATATATATATACATATACATATATGTATATATATTATAATATTTTATATGAATATATAATTTATATAAACATATTTTCTATAAATTATAATAATAAATATTATAATTTGTAAATTATTAAAATCACATGTGATTTGTATAAATTAATATGTAAAATATTAAAATATATTTATTTTGTAAAAATAATAAATATAATATTTATATTATATTAAATATATTTTAAAATATAGTTAAATAATTTAAATATTTAAATTTATTTAAAAATATTAAATATTAAAAACGGACAGCATATCAAAATTTATTTTCAATGTACACCTCAATCGTTTCTGGAAAAATATATACCAAAACACTGAGGACTTCCGATTCTGGCTATGTCAGACTAGTTTGTAGCCAACCTTCCCACCAGAAACAATTAAAAATCTGTTGGGAAAAATCAGCTATGTGAGGTACTGGAGATCCACCAAAGTAGCCAGAATTTGAGGATCCAAAATTCTGGAAAGAATAATACATTAATATGAACCTAACCTTGTGTATTTCCTTTTTCCTCAAAATATTTATTATTCTTAAGAATAACAGAACCAAGTGTCCAAAAAGATGAGCAAAAGAGGACAGCTAAGACTTAGAGAAATAAGTCAGAACTCAGCAACTGTGCTGAACTGGGAAGGAAGGAGGGAAGGAGAGATGGAACGGAAGAAGGCAGGAAGACAGGAAGGTAAGGAAGGAAAGCTTGGAGCCACCATAATAGCCACCAGACCTTAAAGGGCCAAGATCCCAGAAAGAAGAAAGTAAAAAGCAATAATAAAATCCTCTACCAAGGAATTTGGCTGTGAAAGAGTAGGGATTTGAAATGGCAGCCAGATAAAACAGCATCAAAAAAGGTCACATTGTTGGGGCGCCTGGGTGGCTCAGTGGGTTAATTCTCTGCCTTCAGCTCGGGTCATGATCTCAGGGTCCTGGGATCGAGTCCCATATCGGGATCTCTGCTCAGCAGGGAGCCTGCTTCCCCCCTCTCTCTGCCTGCCTCTCTGCCTACTTGTGATCTTTCTCTCTCTGTCAAATAAATAAATGAAATCTTTAAAAAAAAAAAAAGTCACATTATAAGTATGGAAATAGACTAAATTAGACTGCTACAATCTTAAGAAAAATAAAGATACTAGATGAAAAGACTTATGAAGCTACAATAGTTAAAAGTATGGAAAATACTTAAAGATAGTTAAGGAAAAATCCAATGTAATGGAATAGAGAAACTTTCTTATGGAAAGAAATGGAATTTTGACCTTTATGTCATAGCATACACAAAATTCATTTCCATGTAGATTTAAGATCTAAACTTAAAGGAAAAACAATAAAGTTTCTAGCAGACAACATAGAAGAAAGCCATTTTTATCCTAAGGTGGATGAAAATATCTTACAAAAGACACTACACATAAAGGAAAGAAAATGATGAATTGAACTCTTCTTAAAGTCAAGAGCTTCTATTTATCAATAGGTACCACTAGGAGATTAAAAGAACAAGAATGGAGAAGGTATTTGCCATATATACAACAAAGCATTTTAATCCAGAATACATAAAGAATTCAGAAAAATCAATGACAGGATGATAGCTAGCATAGTAGAAAAGGGAGCAAAACCTTGAGAAGGCACTCTACAAAAACAGGATACACAATGGACAAGAAATATATCAAAAGTGCTAATAGTGGTAGACATACAAACTAAATGCATAATAAAATACCATCATATATTCTCCAGAACAGCAAAGATGTAAAACACTGATACATACCACATGTTGCCAGGGATAAGGAGCAACTGAAAGTCTTCTACCCTCCCCTACATGACTTTAAAAACCTGGCTGGAAGCATCGACTATCCGAGTAAATATACGCATACTCTCTGACCCAGAAATTCTACCCTTGGATGGAACTCCAGGATCCCCATAAAGCACACATGCATACAAGTATTAGAGAAAACGTACAAAATGATTTACAACAATGTTCTTCACAATAACTAAAAAATAAAATTTTAAAGCTTGTCAGCAATAGAAAGAATAAATTTTGTTATGTTACTGCCATGGAATACTATGCAGCAATGAAAACTACCAAATCACTGCTCTGAGCAGCCATGTTGATGAGTGTCACAAATAGAGTGTTGAGTGAAAGATGTTGGACAACAAAGGGTACATTTATATAAAGATGGCATTTACAATAACATTGAAAAATAGGAAATTAATCTATATCTTCAGAAATCAGTTTCCTGGATGGAGCTGGAGCTAGAGAGTATAATGTTGAGTGAAATAAGTCATAGAAAGACAAACACCATATGATCTCACTCATATATGGAATTTAAGAAACAAAATAAATGAGCAAAAGAAAAAAAAAAAAAGAATGACAAATCAAGAAACAGACTTTTAACTACAGAGAACAAACTGATGGTTACCAGAGGGGAGGTGGGGGGGGGGGGGCTGGAGATTGGGGATGTGGATTAAACAGCACACTTTCATGAAGAAAATAAAATGATTAAAAAATATCTCCAAGAAGTAAAAATTTAAAAAGATTTAAAAAAAAAAAAAGTCAGGCTAATGATTACTTGAGAGACAGAATAATGTCCCCCTAAAGATGTTCACATTCTTATCCTTATAAAGAGGAATGTTACCTTACATATGAAAGGGACTTGCAGACATGATTAAATTAAAGGTTTGGGGCTATGAAGATTATCCTGGATTATCTGGGTGGGTCCATTATAATCAAAAAGGTCCTTATAAGAGGGAAACAGGAGGAGTCAAAATGAGAAGGAGACAAATTTGAAGATAGAGAAAGAGATCAAAATCCATGAAATGCAGATGAACTCCAGAAAGCAGAAAAAGTAAGGAAACTGTTTTCCCCCTGAAGCCTCCGGAAGGAATGTAGTTCTGCCAAATTATTGATTTTAGACTTCTAAGCTGTAGAAGTGTAAAACACACACACACACACACACACACACACACACACAAAACCATCATTTGAGGACCTATGAGAAGAAGGTAATAGAGGTTGAGACAAGGACCAGAGTGATTCCTCAATTGTTCAATAATGTAAAATGTACGCATAAGGTGTGACCTTTTGATTGATTCACTTCTCTTCCATAAATGGAATTTTTTAAAGATTTTATTAAAGTGGTCACACTAAAATGATAACTCTGGTTGACTATCTCTGGTTTATACTTTCCTACTTCCTCCAAATCATGTGCGATGATCTGTTTTCTTGACAAGCTAGTAAAAAGTAAAAAGCTTTAAAATAAACTCCAATGTGAGTTACTTGCTCTCACAGGTGGGGTGGAAGATTTAGACAGATGAAAAACACTTATCTCATAGCCTCAAAACTGGGAGAGTGGGTATAGGTGTAAACGATTTTGATATTTAAAAATTAAATGTGAGCGATGCAGAATGGCAAAGGAACAGGGAAATGGTAAAGTTTTAAGATGAGATATTAGGAGATATTTCTTGAGAAGTGACATTGACAAAGATGAAAGGATAAATGCTTACATACAATCTGTTGTGTATTTTATACATGCTTACCATTTAATCTTCGTCAGACCTATGAACTAGGTACTGTTATTAGCCCACATTTGTAAATGAATAAACTGAGCGTTAAAGACAAAGCCCAGTTTAACTCAAAGTCAGGGAGAAGAAGCCAAGTGTAACTAACTCCAGGATCTGAGCTCAGTGTGATTCTGTGTTAACATTCATGCCTGAGGCTACACGAGATAATAAGTGGGAAAGTAAAGGAAGTGTTTTCAAGAGAAAACAGATAGCTACAAATATCAGTATAACAAACTAATGTTTTGAGATATTAATTTTTTTCCTTAATTTCCTTTTGCTTCCTTGTACATAATCCTTCCCATGATCAAAGAGCGAAATCCATAGGGACTCAAGAATTGATTTTATAGGGGTGCCTGTGTGCCTCAGTGGGTAAAGCCTCTGCCTTCAGCCTAGGTCATGATCTTAGGGTCCTGGGATCAAGCCCCACATTGGGCTCTCTGCTCAGCAAGGAGCCTGCTTCCCCCGACCCCTTTGCCTGACTCTCTGTCTACTTGTGATCTCTCTCTCTCTGTCAAATAAATAAATAAAATCTTTAAAAACAAAGAGTTGATTTTATAAATAGCAGGAAAGCAAAGAGAAAAAAGGAATCCTCAATATTTGATATGCTTATTTTCATTTAAATGATTTTCTTTGACATCCAAATTAGGCTCACGGTGCCCACAGAGAATAAAAATTGTTTTGAAATTCTGAACTTTTTTATTTCAAAAAGATGTTTTTGTTTATTTTAAGAAAAGGAAAGGTTTTATTATATATATTATATATAATTATATAAAATATAATTTTATATAATATATATATAAAATATATAATATATTATATATATAATATAATATAAATAAAATATATATAATATGTATTATATATAAATAAATAATAGTTGGAGACCAGAAGTCTGTATAGTCACCTGGCCTATGTGTAAATAAGGAAACCAAGTGGAGTATGATCTTAAGAGAGGTTGAAGGAACAAGTGAGCCTGCCCTTCGGGTGAACACAGCAGAAGGGATGGGGGTATTAAAAAAATAACTGGTGTCATGATGTAGAGTTAGCCAAGCATTGCAATGATTGTTGCTAGCCAATGAGCTTCTTTAATCCAGTGCCAAGAAGAACTTGTCATTGTTCTCCTTTAAGTAAAAGTTCCTTTGGGCTGAAGAGCCATATGGGCAGTCCCCATTTCTACTGGAGAGGGGTATCCACCTACAATTTCCTAGAGACCATCAATGAATCTTCTAGCAAAATGAATACTCATCCACATCCTGAGATTAATTGAACCCCATTAGAACTTTCCTTCAAGGGAATCCCTCCTAAGTCTTTTCAAAGACTTGAGACTCCCCCAAATAAGGAAAAAACTCTTGACCTAGAGGAAGTTAGTGGTAGTAAAGAAATCCTGGAGAGGCTCCTGCGTGGGCGTGGACCTCTACAGTTATATTAAAACAGCATCATTTTAGAAATATTGCTCTGTACAGATGTTGAGACTATTAAAAGAAAAAGAAACAATTGATTAATTGATTAATTTGATTAATTCACTAATCAAAAGACTAGATTTTTTTAAAAAGCCAACAAATAAACTTCTAGCAAGGTTAATAAAAACTAAAGAGAAAATGCATGAATCTGTAATAAGAATGAGGATGAAAATGTAACCCCAGACACTAACAATATTTTCAAATTATTAGAATTTACAATGTCAACTCTTATTTAAAGAATACTAAAGTATCAACAGAATAGATCATTTTCTAGAAAAAATATACCAACACTGAAATGTTAGAAAAAAGTAGAAAGCTGTAATAATAATAACCTAACCTTAAATATAAAGCCAAAATACTTTCATAAAACAAGAGTTCTGTAGGGTTCCTGGGTGGCTCAGTGGGTTAGGCCTCTACCTTCAGCTCAGGTCATGATCTCTGGGTCCTGGGATAGAGCCTCACATCAGGCTCTCTGCTTGGCAGGGAGCCTGCTTCTCCCTCTCTCTCTGCCTACTTCTGATCTCTCTCTCTGTGTCAAATAAATAAAATCTTAAAAAAAAAAAAACAAGAGTTCTTTACAACTGTACATAGATAATCTTTGTGATCCTCAGCTTGTTTGAAGACATAGAGATAAATAATCACCTCAAAAATTTTAATTATGAATTATGTTTTTTAAAACAAGCAAGTACAGAAATGTTTAAAGAAACATTCTACTGACATTCACACTCAGAGGAGCAGATACCAACATTCAACCTTTTTTTTGCCAATACTTGGTATTCTTAGACTTTCATAACATTTCCAGTTTATTTAGTGTGAAATAATATTTACTCTGACTTCAAATTGCATGTCTCTGATTTTCACTAAATTTGAGAACTTCTTAATGGTTACTAGCTTCCAGTTTCCTTGTCTGTATTTAGCTGCTAGAATTCATTTGCTAATATTTCCTTTTTTTTTTTTTTTTCCCTATTGATCAGTAGGACACACATTCTGGATACTATCCTTTGACAGAGATATATGTAGTAATCATCTTCCCTCTGGTTTGTCTTTAGATATTACTCATGATGTCTTTCAAATTTTTTTTAATATTTATTTATTTATTTATTTATTTTTATTTTAGAGACAGCACAGTGGCAAGGAGCAGAGGGAGAGGGAGATAGTCTTAATTGAGCCCAAGCCCCGGCTCAATCTCACAACCCTGAGATCACAGAGCTGAAACCAAGAGTCAGACACTTAGACTGAGCCACGCAGGTACCCCGTGATGTCTTTCTTTAAACAAAATATCTCAATTGTTTATACTCAAACCTCTTGATCTTTTCCTGTATAAATGTACTTTTTAGTTTGCCTATTAGAGGAAATAATTCCTAACTCAAGGTTAAAATTTTTTTCTTCTCGTATATTAAAGTTTTGCTTCTTTATCTTTAGATTTTAAGCTGCCTGAAATTTATCCTTATGTACGACATGAAGTAGAAATCTGATTTTATTTTCTCTCTATAAATAACAAATTATCTCTGAAATAGTTATCCAAGAGTTTCAAGGTTCCCCACTGATTTCTGGAATTACCTTTCTCATTTATCAACTTTCCCTATATGTCTGGATCTTTTTCTGAGATCCCTTTTTTGTCATAATAATTATGCTGTCCTAACAATTATAACTTTATAACTTAATAGTCAACAACTATGGGGCAAATGTTGTTACTTGCTTGCACCATCTAAATCTCCAAACTCAGGTCCTTCCAATCCTAGGGAATCCCTTTCCCTATGTCCCTTCCTGGAATTCTTTTAGTTTGTTCTGTGAAAAACTTAGGAATTGATCTTCTAATTCTTTAATCTCATTTGTTATATTTTTAACCTCTTCTTTAATTCTCCATACTGGTGGAATTTCTCAATGTTATATTAGAAACCCTCTATTACATTTTTTATTTCTAGTATGGTAATTTTTAACAGTTAAGAGTGTTTATTTGCTGTGGGAATGTTCCTTTTGTAGCATCCTGCTCTTGTTTAGGATCCTGGGATCATTCTTATCCCTGATGCCTGATCAACTAATTTTTTTTTCTTTGATGATTTCTTTGGCTTCCAGTTTGCCTTTGTTTTCTTTTATTCCTTTTTTTTTTTTTTTAAGATTTTTTTCATTTATTTGACAGAGAGAGAGATCACAAGTAGACAGAGAGTCAGGCAGAGAGAGAGGAGGAAGCAGACTCCTTGCCAAGCAGAGATCCTGATTCAGGACTCTATCCCAAGACCCTGAGATCATGACCTGAGCTGAAGGCAGAGGCTTAACCCACTGAGCCACCCAGGCACCCTTGCCTTTGTTTTCTATGACCTCTTTTGTCTTCTATATATTTGTTCCCTTTCGTCCTTCATATAGGAGGTTTTCCTCAAGTATCTAGACCCACAAAGTCAATGAGAGCTCTGAATGCATGGACAGGGTGTACTGACTAGTGGACAACAAGTCTAGAGCGACACATGGTAAACTGGATTTTGAATGAAAAAAACTGCAGTAACACTATGTCTGGACATCCTCATTTTTGCTGCCATAAATTCTAAGTTTCCAGTTTAAGGCTATTCCTTCAATATCTTCTGGCATCCACTGTTAACACTGAATTTCTCCTGACACATTTCTTATTGTAGGTGATCTGGGTTTGTGGGGGAGACGAGGTAGATTTAATATTTTCTTTTTATTTCTTATATTAACACTTTTCACTTCGGGGTGTTTAGTTGTAGATTTACCCCTATTTGTCTTGTGTTTCACTCGCAAGGCCCTTCCAATAATAGATTACATGTCTTTCTTCAGTTAGAATCTACGTGTTTCTGGGTTCAAATTTCCTAGAAGGAAAAAAATGGGACAGGTTGCTAGCTAACTAGTGAATTGACTTTCTTGTATCATGTGCCCACCCCATTCTACTCAGTTGGAAAAGAAGAGAAAGGACTAAGTATACTTACTAGACTTCCTCCTTCTGAAAAGGCCCTGAGTGGAAAAACTTCCCAGAAATAGAGGCTCAGGAGGATCCGAAGCCACAGAAAATATCTAATATATTCAAGTAAAGTAAAAATAATGAGTTGGGTCAAGGGTCCTTATTCTGAAAACTACGTAGCCCCTCATGCTTTAGAGCATTCATAAACTATCAAAAATTACATGCATGATTGTCTATGATTGGACATACATTCATTTTAAAAGTAGCCTTTGACCCCTTGAAATGTGAAGAACCACCATTTTGAAAATATATAATCAAGAACTAATTATATACTACATAGTGGGTAACTGAACATAATAAAATTTTTTAATAAAATTGTTTATTAAGCAACATTAGCAAAAACAAATAAATATATAGAACATGAACTATTTCTGTGTATATATAAAATATTTAGTGCTCATTTTTAGATACTGCTAGAAATAGTGGGAACTTTTTAATAAATTCTTTTTACCAATAACTACTTATAGTAACCTTATATATCAGTTGTGTGTCAAAAAGAAAGGAGTAAAAAAGTAATATGAAGACTACTACTACTAATAATAATATGCCCTTGCAAGATATTGAGCACAGAACCTTGAGGTCAAGAGCCCACTGTATGTTGGCTTCATAAACTAACTCCGTAAATCAGACCAATAAAATTCTTGATAAAAAGATATTGCATCAAATGGAATAATGCATTCTGACTACTATCGTTCTCCCTTAGCTCTAAAACAAGTAATGTATAGCAAACATACATCTACTGAGGTGATAAATTATATCATCTTTTTAAAAGGGTCCTTTTAGGCTAGCAGAGCATTGTTAAGATAAAGAAGCCTCCCAGGACTCATTCTATGAGCATAAAAGGGGCATCAGGTGCAAACATCCCCATCCCTTATGGCTCTGCTCTGGGCAAGCCACAAACAAGCTGTCTCCTCAATGAAATTTATCAATATTTACCACGCACATGCCTAAGTGAGTAAGAGAGAGAGAAAGAAATTGCCATTATGAAGCTATTCTCATTTCTTTAGTGGGCTGGTCAGGGGGCTCACTGAATGGAACATAATCTTTCAGATGTACTTTGCTTTCCTTCCGATTGATTTTTCACTAGTACTAACCTCTCTCTTTTTATGATGAAGACATGAAAAATGGGCTGCTACCAAGAACTCTTTTTTTTTTTTTTTTTTTTTATTTATTTACTTGAGAGAGAGACAGTGAGAGAGAGCATGAACGAGGAGAAGGTCAGAGAGAGAAGCAGACTCCCCATGGAGCTGGGAGCCCGATGCGGGACTCGATCCCGGGACTCCAGGATCATGACCTGAGCCGAAGGCAGTCGTCCAACCAACTGAGCCACCCAGGCGTCCCTACCAAGAACTCTTAATAGCACAAATTAACCTTGTCTTTCTTAATTTACTTGATGAAACTTCTCTTCATTAAGGTGGTTCTTACACCTGAGCTTTGAGATTTATCTCACTGTAATGGCATACTAAACTTGCCAACTTTGACCTTTCCTAACCACTAGCGTGCCATTCCACTCTCTACCTAAAACACTTCGTTCTTTCAGATGTAGGAAAATACAGCCTCTTTGTATATTGTCTCCACTTCTTCAAAATATTACTTCTTCCCATGGCCTCCCATATTTTAGTGTGTATTATATGTCATTTGTAGGTTAGTTTCTAATATATATATATATATATATATATATATATGGAATATATATATATCTTTAATATGCAACCCCATGAACTACACCTCAAAATGCTAACCCCATATCTCAATTCTCTTTGTTTTTTTAAGGTAGGGTATCTATAATGAATTTAACTAGCAGTCATAGTCTAGGAGGCATTCTCCCTAACGCAGTAAGAAGTCGTTCACCCCATTGGGCAATACTCCTGAGGAACTACAAGGTGAAGAGATGGCACCCACCTTCTCCCTTAGGGACATCCATTCTGTACCTACCCAGTGGTGAAGGGGACAAATGTCCTTATCCCATTCCTTTATTAAATTTCTTTTCACTTTACTCATTTCATTTATTTTCTATGTATTTGCTTTGACTTTTCTTTACTTTATTCTCACTTTTTTCTCTCTCTCTTTCTCATAACCTTTCTCTCTCTCTCTCTCTCTCTCTCTCTCTCATAACTTTACTCTCTCTCTCTCTCTCTCATAACCTTACTTCTGAGGAAGAAAAGAATGCTTTTTAATGTGGGTAGGAAGAGTCAGGTTCTGAAGCACATAACTTACATTTCTTTTCCTCATAATCCCATAAACCTTCTTCACAATTATTGTAAATTTCACCTTCAAAGTGTCATTCAGAAATAGGAAGGAAGGGGCGCCTGGGTGGCTCAGTGGGTTAAGCTGCTGCCTTCAGCTCAGGTCATGATCTCAGGGTCCTGGGATCGAGTCCTGCATTGGACTCTTTGCTCAGCAGAGAGCCTGCTTCTCTCTCTTTCTCTGCCTGCCTCTCTGTCTACTTGTGATCTTTCTCTGTCAAATAAATAAATAAAATCTTAAAAAAAAAAAAAAAAGAAATAGGAAGAAAACTGCTGAAGACAAAAAGAACATGTAGTTTGGCTTCAAATTTGTCTCTTGCAAAAAAGTGGGGAAAATGATCATTTTATATTTATTAGGAGAAAAAGAAGCACACAAGTTCAATGATATGGCTCTTTAAAGATTTTCCTTTTCTAGTGATAAATTATCTCCTGTAGACATTATAAGGAAAATACTAGTCTTTATAATGCTTGAGGCTCACCTCTTCTCAAGCGTTCACCTTCCAAATCAGGGAGGGGATTTTGCTGTGAGCTAAACAGAATTCTGGGATGGCCCCAAAGGTTGCTTCCCACTAGTGTATGTACCTTGCAAAACTCCCTTGCTTTGAATGTAAGCATGACCTGTGACTATGAAGGAATAACATTCCCATGATTAGGTTATAATATATGACAAGGATAATGGGAAAAGTCACTCCCATGAATAAAATACATTATGTAAGATTCCATCTTTTGGAAATAAAGATAGACACCCTCACTAGTTTTGACTAAATGAGTTGCCCTGCTTTGAAAGAAGCATGTGCCTAGAGCCTGAGGACATTTTCTCAAGCTGAGACTAAGCCCTGGTTGCCAGCCAGCAAGAGACAGGGACTTCAACTCTTTCTAGCACAGCATTCCATAGCCAAGTAAGTTTGAGATATGCTGCCTTAAACAAAGTTAAATCCTTCAAAGTTTTCAGAACCTTTGTTATGCTAATTTGCATTAGATTATTTATAAAAGGCGATAGAGTATATAGCATTTCTCAAACATACATGTCCATGAACATGAGCTGAAACTAAAATTATTAACAGTTTCCAAGACAAAGAGTAGAAAAGTGGTTGCCAGAGGCTGTGGGTGGGAGAATAAAGAGAAGTTAGTGACAGGGTATAAACTCTCAGTTATAAGGTCTGAGATCTAATGTGTAACATGGTGATTATATAATTGAAATTTGCTTGATAACATCGTATTATATAATTGAAATTTGTAAGAAAGGAGATGTAAATGGTTTCACCAAAAGAAAAAAAAAAGTACATATGTGAGGTAATGGATTTGTTAATTAATTCGACAGTGGATTACTTTCATAATATACACATATATCAAATCATCCTGCTGTACACTTTAAGTATCTTGTAATTTTGTCAATTACACCTCAATGAAACTGAAAAAATACCAGTTTCCCCAAAAAAGGTGAAAAACCATTTTAAATCACACGCCAACTACTATCCGTAAGAGTCACATGCTAACCATATAATATTTGTAGAATTTTTGTGGTTTGTTTTTTTCCTGTGTGTAACTTCTAACATCAACCAAGTGGCGTTTAACCTAAGGTATATCTGAGCCCATGTAATGAGGTCTATTGAGTAAAATCTGAGAGCCTTTTCTTAATTAATTCCAAATATCACACCCTCTAGTCCTAAAGGTCATTAATAAATGATTCAGAACTATAATAGGCATTTCTATGAAACTGTTTTCTAGGTTTTCTTGGAGGTCTTAGAAGTCTCTTCCAATCACCCTGTCTAAATTCATTTCCTTATCTCGGTTTTGCTTTATTTCTTCCCCAAGATGACTTTATTCATAACATCATTGTTTAATATCAATTTCTTCTACTATGTTTTATATTCATGAGGGCATGGAAGGGGTATGTTTTGTTAGCTATAGAATCCTCATGCTCTAAAATGCCTCCAGGCATAAAATATTCAATAAATGCTTGCTAAGAGGTGTCGGGTGTCTCAGTCAGTTAAGATTCTGCCTTCAGCTCAGGACATGCTCCTGGGGTCCTGGGATCGAGTCCTACATCAGGTTCCCTGCTCAGTGAGGCATCTGCTTCTCCCTCACCCTCTGGCCCACCCCCATGCTCATGCTCTTGTTTGCACTCTCTCTCAAATGAATAAATTAAAAATCTTAAAAAAAATTTGTTGAGGATTTTAATTGATTAAATAATGGTTAGAAAAAATTGATAATGAATTGTAAATTTCATCCTAATCTAATCAAACACATCTAAGAACATGAATGAGAATTATTATGGAACCTAAAGCAGAGTACATTCAGTTGTCACCAAAGGACCACTCTCCTGCTACAAACTATGGCTAGAAACTCTGGATTAAAAATACCGAAAAGTACACACACATACACACACACATGCACACCAAAATACACAGCCTAGCTGGAAACAAAGAGAGGTAGATTTCTGGGCTCCTGAAATGAAATTAAAAGTTAAAGATAAACTGAAGGTGTGTCATCTCACGGTGATTTAGTTACAGACTTGGACCTTGAAAGTGAAGGACCAAAGCTCTGACATTCTTGTAGGCTGGAGACTTGACAGAGACCTACAGAAAGCAGAAGAACAAACACTCTTAATGAAGGGCTCCACTCAAGTTTCCACTCACTCACTTTAAACAGGAAAACTTCTTTCTTTATCCCTAGAAAGCAGCAGAAATCCCTAGAAAGCAGTAGCCATCTCACTAGGGCTCCTTGGATGGGAGAAGAAGTCCCCTCCAATAAATGAAAACCCCAGGCCCTCACCCTCTGTAGATATGGGTCCAAATCTATAAGGTCAGCATGGTTTAAAAACTGCAAGCTAAGAATCTAACATAAAAACAATTCCAGATTACTGACATTTATAGGACCCCACTTAATGCAAATGTGGAGCTGCTCTGTAGGGTTACTTTTGCGAGAGACAGTGCCTTGACTGTAGAGGACTCTATAGCCTCATGGAAGAAGTGGAGGAACTTTGTTGAGAGTAGACTCTTGGAGGGCAAGAGTGGAAGTGGTAGAGTTAGGGGGCTATGGCAATAATTGAGAAGAAATATGGTATTGTAATAGCTACATAATAGGGGTATATATTGGCAATGGTCAGAAATGGTGGAATTTAGTACATGTTTCAAAGTTTGATCAAACAAGATTTGCTGATAAATAAGATGTGATATATGAGATATATGATATATATATGACATATGATATATGTGATATATATATGAGAGGAGCCTGTGATATTTAAAAAAAAAAAATTATTCCTGGGAAGAAACAACTACCTTAAAACTGACTGGACCCAAAACAAAGTATCCAACTGTGTAAAACAAAACTTTGAGAGAACTACTAGGAGAAATGAACAAACCTACAAATATTAACTTCAATACATCTTTCTTAGAAACTGATAGAATTAGCAGGACCAAGTTATTAAAGCCAATGAAAATACAGTAAATAAGTCTGACTTAATAGGCCTATGTCGAATGCCTCATCTAATAGGTATACAAAGCATTTTTTTCACACAATCATGGAACATGAACAAAAATGCCTTACCTTAAGGAAAGTCTCAATAACCCCAAATTTCTGATTGTGGTACAATTAATTTTGAAATAATTCACAAAGAGATGGTTAAAATGGAAGTGTCTCTATATATTTGCTTTGTTTACCTAATCTGTAGAATTCTTTAAAATGCTAATTTCATTGTTGCTATCTGATGCTTCACTGTGGATTTTAGGCATCAAGTTCTGTATATCACTTTTATTGTCATCCCTCTAAGAGACCTCAAATAAAAGATTGGTGCTAGTGCCTTTTCTATAAAAAAAGTTAAATTAATTAAATTATTTAAAAATCTCAATGATACTTTCTAAGTGAAACAAACTCGTGGTATATTTTAGAATTTCAGATACAAGTACTTGACCCTCTTCTTTGCTGTTCTTTAAACTCTGTTGTCTCCAACAAATTCTAAATTTATCCATCACCACACATCCTTTTGGGCTCAGAAATTTTCATGTAGTTCCTAATACAACATAAAATGGAGCCATTTCCTGCTCTGAGAAATTCTAAACAGAGTGGATTGTTTACACCCAGGACTTGGGGAAGGAGAGACCTTTTTGACATTACTTTGAAAAAATGCATGATTGCTTTTTTGGAATTTATTTTGATGGTCAGGACTTCATTCTTCAAAGCTCCATAAAGAAACATCAAAGACACAAGAATCTTAGGTGTGGAGATGTTAGGAGCCTATCATGAGGACAGTGGCTCTATGCTATTGAACCTTCTGTCAGTTGATGCCCCATAGGCACCACAACTGACCTCTGTTATCCTCACTGTAACTTTTGCCTATTTAAAAAAATCTTACAGAGAAAATTGTTTGTATCTTCTCCGTGCCTAAAGAATTTCTCCTTCTTTTCACTGTACTTGTTTTTTGTCTGGAACAGTCCACAAGAGACCAGTTAAGAGTAACCTTTTAACAGCAAATAGACATTCTTCATAGAATGGGAAAAATAATTCTCACAGGTAATAACCCCTTACCCAGAAACAAAAGATAAGAGGAGGAGATTGAAAAACACATCTTTTTAAGACTTTAAGTCTTGATCTTAAAGTTTCAAAACATTTCTAATCATAATCATAATTATGATTATAGTCATAATTAGGAGGTTTAGGGGAAATGGGGGGAAACATACTAAATTTACAGTAGTTTTTAACAATAATACAATTATCTATGCTGAGTAACTTCTAAACTACTAAAGCTGTTTAAAACATTCTTCAGAAAATGACACATTTATAGAAACTAAATGACTAAGACATTTCTATTTTAGAAAATCATTACATGAAGTCACAACAACCCAAGTTCAAATTTTAACGATCATGGAAATGGCAATAGATCTGAAATGGAAGGCTTTTAGGGTAGTACTTCTTTGTCGTTGTTTTGTCTCATTTACATTTTCAGAGGGGCTGTATGGATGAAATGGGTTGAAGGCTGACGTTTAACAACTGAGCCACCCTGGTGCCCCAGGATGAAATGGGTTGATACCCAATATTTTCTCTGATTTGAATTTGGAAAGTTATCTGTATTATGATGGAAACAACAGATTTAGATGACATAAAATTGTAAAATAATTTTTAAAAAGTTAAAATTCAATAATTCCAGTTATCTACAATCTTTAATATTTAACTTGAGTAATTTCTTTACCCACTCTATCTTTAAGGTCCAGGAGGGAAAAAAAAAATGGTACACTTAACAGCACTAATGAAAGATAATATAATGAAAGGGAACTTCTGGAAGTGTAGGTGCGTCATCCATTAAGGGACTCCTAGAGCATGGTGAGGCACCATTCAGGGTGTAGCAGCAGAAGACAGGTAACTGTCACCTTACCAGGCCTGAAGAGGAGTGAATGGTGTTATCAGAAATGAGTGACAGCCATGGCTTTGATGGAAAGCTGGCCCTGGGAACCTGCTATCTAAGAGCACTCGGTGTCAAATAGATGTTTCTGGATCATCATCACCATTTCCTGAGACTTTATTAGAAATGCAAATGCTTGTACTCCATTACACATCTACTAAATCAGAAGTTCTTGGGGTAGGACCCAGAAATACACATCTAAACAAACTCTCTAATGATTCTAATGCATGCTCAAGTTTGAAAGATACAATCTAAGAAGAGTAACACAGCCACAGCTGGAACCACAGTGAAGCAAGAAGAAAAGAGAATAATAATGCCCTGAATTTTTTCTCTTCTGGGCATCCAATCATTTGCTACTGTCTCTCATTGACTAAACTAACTAAAAGCCATAAGCAAGAGTGCCCAGATGATGTACTTTCTAGATGTTAGCCTTCTAAGGCACAAAGTAGGGCAAAGAAAGGCAGAGAATGGAAGGGAGTGGGGAGATGCAACTAGAAAATAATCTGTAGACCCATCACTCAATAAAACTTGCTTTTAAAAAAATTTATTTGAGAGAGAGAGAGAAAAAGAGAGGGAACATGCACATGCACACTCACGAGTGGAGGTGTGCAGGGGGAGACACTCTTCAGACTCTTCACAGAGCAAAGAGCCCCACAACGACTAATCATCAACCCATGAGATCACAATGTGGACCAAATCCAAGAGTCCAACCCTTAACCAACTGAGCCACCCAGGTGCCCCATTAGGAGGTTGCTTTTGAAATTACATTTTTTTCTTTACATGCCAAGATTAAAGTTTACATTAGAAGCCTAAGCTAGTTAGATTCTGAGTAGGTGGATAAAATTATCAAAAGTATATTCACTATGATTTTACACATATATACATCATTACAACAAATCTCAATTGCTACATTACTATACCAAAAGCTTTATTTATCATTACTACAACTCAGTTAATAATTTCATAACTACTTAAAGGTTTCTCATTTTAAAGATAAAGAAACAAAGACTTAAAGAGATTAAATAACCAGCTTAAGTCTCTTAGCTATCAAGTGACATATTTGAGACTCAAATCTAGATCTTTTTTTATGCCAAAAAAAGATCTATGGATTGGGCACTATATAGCTTGACTATTTTTGCATAAGTAGTACAAACAGTACTATTTATGCAAAAATAGTCAAGCTATGTAGTGTCCAATCCATGGACGGATTGTGCTCAAGGATGAAACTGGCTTTTTTCCATACAGAGGGAGGATGACTACTCATTGTTCCCTGTAGAGTCCCAATTTATGTATGTTGTGCTGGAACAGGTAGTAAGACCCAGGTTTTGATAATAATGTAGAAGTTCACTCTCTGCATATGGTAGATAGATATGGTCCTCTTAAAAATGGAATCCTGGGGTGCCTGGGTGGCTCATTCAGTTAAGCATCCAGCTCGTGATTTCGGTTCAGGTCATGGGTCCTGAGATGGAGCCCTGCCCAGGACTCTGTGCTCAGCGGAGAATCTGCTCGAGATTCTCTCCCTCTGCCCCTCCCCCTTCTCATGCATGCACGTTCACTCTCTCTCTCTTAATTTCTAAAATAAATAAATAATTTTTTTAGAAGAGTAGAATCCTGAGTGAATAAGGAAATACCAGTTGTCTCTCTAGGCGTCAAGGCACTCCTCAAGGCCCAGGTCAATTCTAACAGGAAACGCAAATGAGACTCGAATCTCAGAAGGCATTGACTTCTGAGGGAGGAATTCTCCACGTTCCAGACCCGAGACCACATCTTACCAAGGCTGTAGGAATTTAGGATGGCATTCACTAAAAAAATTTAAAAATAAAAACCTCTGTTGTCATCATTACTTAGGAGAGAACACTTATAACCATCCCCTGGTGCAGGCAATCCATGTGGATGGTATGCAGCATATATAATTAAAAGTCACTCTGCTCAGAGGTGCTTCTTGATTAATGCCTCAGGTAGGCATTTTGATTCTTGTACTAATAGAAACTGACTGGCTCTGAAATGCTGGTGTTGTTCGGGTACCTCAGGAGTAATAAAAGGTTGCTCTTGGCTTATTGCACAATTCCTTGAGTCATTAATTACAGCTGCCCAAAGTGGAAAGTTTATAATTAAACATATAATTTACTCTTCCACTTTTGGAAGAAGTAAATTAAGGCAATTAGATTTCTTTTGATTAAGCATATGGAGCCATTTACAAAATGCACAGGTGTGTACAAGCAGAAGGTGGGCTACAAAAACATCTATGTTTCAAGTGTGTTTTGTCACTTTGTTGTCACTCCTTGGCTTAAGTAATTATGTTAATCCATTTGAAGTGGATTTCTTTAGTTTACCTGATTTGCTGCTGCTTTGTTTATTCCTTTGCATCCTTAGGTGCTTAAATAGCAATAAGTAATGATCAGGTGTGAGTGCCAGCTAATCACAAAGATCATTTGGGGAAGGAATAGCCACAGGATCTTATTCTGGTGGCACTTCCATGCCATCCAACCCCTACATACGTCCCACAATGCATGTGACATTTTAAAAACTTTACTTGGAAAACAATTATGCATTTTTCTCAATTTAGTGCATCAGTATTCTGATTTGCAATCTTTCAAGAAAATTATATCTATCTTCCCTACTGTTTGTGTTATGTAATATATTATAATTGAAAGTCACAAGTACTTCCTTTTTTTTCTTTAGCATTTCTTTCTGGGAAGAAATGTCTCCTTTTCTCACTAGGGAATTGGTTTTCATGTTGATGACAGTCATCTCCTGAGACCAAAACAGAATTATGAAAAAGATTCTCCAGGGCACCAGGGTGGGTTAAAGCCTCTGCCTTCAGCTCAGGTCATGATCTCAGGGTCCTGGGATCGAGTCCTGCATCAGGCTCTCTGCTCAGCAGGGAGCCTGCTTCCTTCTCTCTCTCTCTGCCTGCCTCTCTGCCTACTGGTGCTCTCTCTTTCTGTCAAACAAATAAATAATAACTTAAAAAAAAAATTCTCCAGAAATCCGTAAATAGTCCAAACATGGTTTGTATAATTAGCAACATTACCTTCTACATGACTTTGCCACTATTTTCCAAACATATGTATGTTCTGTTATCAATTATATAATTTATATATTTATCATGTAATTACATAAATTATATATATTTATCTCTTTTAAGTTATAAAAATCCCTTTTTTTAATGTTTATTTATTTATTTGACAGAGAGATCACAAGGAGGCAGAGAGAGAGGAGGAAGCAGGCTCCTTGCTGAGCAGAGAGCCCAATGCGGGGCTCGATCCCAGAACCGAGATTATGACCTGAGCTGAAGGCAGAGGCTTAACCCACTGAGCCACCCAGGCGCCCTAAAAATCCCTTTTTTAAAAAACCGACTTTACAGCAACATTTTTCCTTACTATTTATATATAGTCTGCATATTTTTTAATATTTCAATTGTCAAAGTGAGTGTAGGAAACATCTCATTTCTTGATGAGGCACACCTTTAGCAATTTTTCTCTCATCATGTGGCTCAAGCAGATCTAGCCCATCACTATAAGCATTACATAAAAGGATAATTCCTTGTGGGCAGACTGAGATGATCCCCCACATCTCCGTCTTGGAATTCATGCCATTACTTGAGTGTGAGCAAGACCTATGACCCATTTTTAACCAATGGATTATGGCAAAAGTGATAGGCTGTCACTCATGATTACATTACATAGGTGTGTTGCAATATCCTTTAAGATTATGTCCCTTGATGTCTTTGAAGAAGCAAGTGACCATGTCAGAAATAAAATAAAATAAAATAAAATTTGTGACCATATAGCAAAAAAACTAAGAGTAGCCTCCAAGTGATAGCAGGACTTAGTCCTACCACTACAGGGAACTAAAATATGCCAGAACCACCTGAGCTTGAAGGTAGATCCTTCCCTAGATGAACCTTGAGATGAGACCCCAGTAGTGGTCAATCCTCCACTTGCAGGCCTGTGAAACCCTAAGCAGAGAACCAAGTTAAGTTATACTCAGATTCCTAGCCCTCATAAATAGTGAGATAATGTATATTGTTTAAAGTCACCACATTTGTGGTAATGGTACACTGCCACAGAAAACTGACACCTGATGTACTAGGTAACAGTGAGCCAACAAAAGAAAGCAATCACTGTTGCGGATGCAGCAAACTTCCCACCAACCAATCCAGCCAAATCAGAGAACAGCGGATTACGTGCTTTAGTTCAGAGTGATAGGTATCAGTAAAGATAAATTCCAGTGGGAGTTCGCAGTCTGGGTCTTCATCCTATGCCACTCAAATTCTTCTTGATGTTGATTCAAAGGCACCCATTTGATAAAAGCATCTTGAGCAACTGGAATTACTTCTCCAAAAGACTCTGAGACAGCGTCAAACAGATCCAGACTCAAAAGGCAGGAGAGATTGCAGAAAGTTCTACTAAGTCCCCCTTCTTGTGGAACTGGAACAATAGAAGCTCATCAGTGTTATTCCAGTGAGGACTTCTGCAGAGGCAGAATGAGCTGTTCCAGAAGACGAATCTCCCCTGTGGCTCCTGGGATACATGACCCGACCATATTCTTAGCTTGGAATCTCCTTTGGGAACGCACAAATGAAAGAAGCCTTGACAAATCACAAGAGTAAGAATGTGTAGTGAAGACTGTGTACTAACCCATATGGTATGTACCACACTTACAAAAGAAACAGTCATATGAATAAGATCTCAGATGGGTATATTTTGTCACTGACAAAACATAAATTCCTGACTTCTGGTTTCAGCTCTGACACATGAAGAGCCTGAAGATTATCACTCTTATCTTTGTAACAAAAATAAAATAAAGATGAAGAAATGACAACTCAAAGACTTCTCTCACACCCATGAGAGAGCTGAGGTTGTGAGGTAAGTCGCCACCCTGAAATCTGTAGCAACACATACATACAGAGTCACAGCAAAGATCTGCTTATCTGAAGTGGATGGTACTGGAGCCCTAAACTGGGAGCAACACTTAAATGGTAACTTTGACAAATTGCTTAGAGGCCAAGTGTGAAGCAGCATAGTCAATACATTCCTGAGGGCCAAAATTACGTACATTTTACTTCAAGGATTCCTTCCGGGTTGTCACACTGAATAACTAAGGAAGCTTCCTTCCAGGCTTACACAGAAAACAGGCAAAAGTTACCACTGAGAAATACTATGCCAAGAGGGTTCTTCCTAAGAGCACCTACCTCCAAAGGAAAAAGACTTTACCAGAGTTAAATCACCCAGGGGAAGAGCACTTACCTTACTCCCACTTCCCGTAGCTTTTCTGTCTCACCAAAAAGAAGGAGAAACAAGCTAAGAAACACATGAAATTCATGGCCCCAAAACGTAAGTCCACTAAAAATAAAGCTCACAGTTCAGGGAAATAGGCCCATTGAAAGTCTGAGAATTAATCATAAGATTATAGAATGTTTCCACCAACCTCTAACGCCACAACAACAGCCTCCAGCATGGTAACAGTGGATTATAACTGAAAAAGATGCAAATAAAAACTCTATCTACAGCGATGTTCTAAGGGAAGCCAGATGCAGCACAGAGGACGAAGACAAGGGCACTGGAGTATTGAAGTCTCTGACAGCTACAACCATAGGCAATATAGCCTAATTTCTAGCCAGACTGATGTAAAACCTCACACTAACAGTCCTTTACCTCAGTTCCTATTAGACAGGAATATAAGTGCAGCTTTCAAAAAAAATTAAAAGGCAAGCAAAACAAAAAACCAAAAACCATCTTAAAGCACAAAGCAAGCACTACAATCAGAATCACTCAGATACAGCCCATACTTGGGAATTTTCAGACACGGAATTTAAAATGAGTATGATGAATATGTTACAAGTTCTAGTGAGAAAATGTAGGCAACACACAAGAACGAGGAGTAATGTAAGCCCAGAGAGGGAAATACTAAGGGAAAATGAAAAGGAACACTAAACCTCAAAAACACTGTCGCAGAAATGAAGAATGACTTTGATGGGTCCTTGTCCTCGGACATGCCAAGGAACAAACTCCTGAACTTAAAAAATTCATGTCTATGGAAACTCCCAAAATTGAAATACCAAGAGAAAAAAAGAAAGAGAAAATCAGAAAAGTGTAACATAGGGAACAAGAGGATATTAGAAGAAGAAGGAAGAAAGAATGGAAAAGATGAAATATTTGAAATAATAATGGCAGAGAATTCAACTAAATTAATGACAGACGGCAAACAATGGATCCAAAATGCTCAGAGAACATTAGGCCTGCAAAATGCCAAGGGGAAAAAAAGAAAAGATCTATCCCTAGGCAGATTATATTCAAACTGTAGAAGACTAGAGAAAAAGGGACTAAAAGGGGAAATCTTGAAAGAAGCCAGAGAGGAAAAAGACCTTGTCTGCAGAAGAAGAAAGAAAAGAATGACATCCCACTTCTTGTCAGAAACATGCAAGCAAGAAAAAAATACGAAATATCTAGAGGGTTGAAAGAATAAAATTACCAATCTAGAATTATCCATTCAGTGAAGAAAATCACTCAAAAGTGAAAAGGAAATGAAGACTTCACAGATAAAATAACAGGTAAGAAATTTGTTTTCTGCACTGCCAAAAAAAAAAAGTCTCTTACTTTTGTCTAGCCTTATTGAGATTTAATTGCCATAGAACATTAAGTAAGTTTAGGGTGTACAGTGTGATGATTGGATACACTTATGTATTGTAAAATGATTACCACAGTAAGTTTAGTTAGCACCTTCCATCAAGTCATATAATTACCATTTATTTTTTATGGTGAGAATATTTAAGATCTATTCTCTTAGCAAAGTGTATTTTCAAGAATATAACAGTATTATCAGCATGCTGTATAAGAAATGCCCAGAATTCATCTTTTTATTGAAAGATTATGCCTTTCGACTAATATCTCCCATTCCTTCCCCTCCCTACCCCCTCACCCCCACCTCCTGCTCCCCGGCAACCACTTTTCTACTTCCTGTTTCTAAGAGTTCAGCTTTTGCAGATTCAATATGTAAGTGATATCATTTAACATTTGTCTTTCTCTGTGTGGCTTATTTCACTTATCGCAATGCCCTGCAGATTCATCCATGTTGTGCAAATGAAGTATATCCTTCTTTCTCACGGCTAAGAAATATTGCGTCATGGGGCACCTGGGTGGCTCAGTGGGTTAAAGCCTCTGCCTTTGCTCAGGTCATGATCCCAGGGTCCTGGGATTGAGCCCCACGTCAGGCTCTCTGCTCAGTGGGAAGCCTGCTTCCTCCTCTCTCTCTGCCTGCCTCTCTGCCTACTTGTGATCTCTGTCTGTCAAATAAATAAATAAAAATCTTTAAAAAAATTGCATCATAATTATACTTGAATGATTTTATATATTATATATAACTAATTATGTATACACATTATATATACACTTAAATAGCAGAAACAAGTAATAATCAGATATACAATATATACCATGCTCTTTATCCATTCATCCATTGTTGGACACCTACATGGATTCCATAACTTGGCTATTCTGAATAATGTTGCAGCGAACATGGGAGTACCTACAACTCTTTGAGATAACGGTTTCATTTCTTTTAGATATATAACCAAATGGGATATTGATGGATCATAGGATAGTTCTATTCTTAATTTCTTTTTTTTTTTTTTTTTTCATTTCCTCCAATCTTTATTTTTTTTTTTTTTTTTTTTTTTTTTTTTTTTTTTTTTTTTTTTTTTTTTTTTAGAATTCTATAAACATATATTTTTATCCCCAGGGGTACAGGTCTGTGAATCACCAGGTTTACACACTTCACAGCACTCACCAAAGCACATACCCTCCCCAATGTCCATAATCCCACCCCCTTCTCCCAAACCCCCTCCCCCCGGCAACCCTCAGTTTGTTTTGTGAGATTAAGAGTCACTTATGGTTTGTCTCCCTCCCAATCCCATCTTGTTTCATTTATTCTTCTTCTACCCACTTAAGCCTCCATGTTGCATCACCACTTCCTCATATCAGGGAGATCATATGATAGTTGTCTTTCTCTGCTTGACTTATTTCGCTAAGCATGATACGCTCTAGTTCCATCCACGTTGTTGCAAATGGCAAGATTTCATTTCTTTTGATGGCTGCATAGTATTCCATTGTGTATATATACCACATCTTCTTGATCCATTCATCTGTTGATGGACATCTAGGTTCTTTCCATAGTTTGGCTATTGTGGACATTGCTGCTATAAACATTCGGGTGCATGTGTCCCTTTGGATCACTACATTTGTATCTTTAGGGTAAATACCCAATAGTGCAATTGCTGGGTCATAGGGCAGTTCTATTTTCAACATTTTGAGGAACCTCCATGCTGTTTTCCAGAGTGGCTGCACCAGCTTGCATTCCCACCAACAGTGTAGGAGGGTTCCCCTTTCTCCGCATCCTCGCCAGCATCTGTCATTTCCTGACTTGTTGATTTTAGCCATTCTGACTGGTGTGAGGTGATATCTCATTGTGGTTTTGATTTGTATTTCCCTGATGCCGAGTGATATGGAGCACTTTTTCATGTGTCTGTTCCCCATCTGGATGTCTTCTTTGCAGAAATGTCTGTTCATGTCTTCTGCCCATTTCTTGATTGGATTATTTGTTCTTTGGGTGTTGAGTTTGCTAAGTTCTTTATAGATTCTGGACACTAGTCCTTTATCTGATATGTCGTTTGCAAATATCTTCTCCCATTCTGTCAGTTGTCTTTTGATTTTGTTAACTGTTTCCTTTGCTGTGCAAAAGCTTTTGATCTTGATGAAATCCCAGTAGTTCATTTTTTCCCTTGCTTCCCTTGCCTTTTGCGTTGTTCCTAGGAAGATATTGCTGCGGCTGAGGTCGAAGAGGTTGCTGCCCGTGTTCTCCTCAAGGATTTTGATGGATTCCTTTCGTACATTGAGGTCCTTCATCCATTTTGAGTCTATTTTTGTGTGTGGTGTAAGGAAATGGTCCAATTTCATTTTTCTGCATGTGGCTGTCCAATTTTCCCAGCACCATTTATTGAAAAGGCTGTCTTTTTTCCATTGGACATTCTTTCCTGCTTTGTCGAAGATTAGTTGACCATAGATTTGAGGGTCTATTTCTGGGCTCTCTATTCTGTTCCATTGATCTATGTGTCTGTTTTTGTGCCAGTACCATGTTGTCTTGATTCTTAATTTCTTGAGAAGCATCCACACTGTTTCCATAGTGGTTGTATCCATTTACATTTATCCCACCAGTACACAAGGGTTCCTTTTCTTCACATCCTCACCAACACTACGTATCTCTTTTCTTCTTGATAAAAGACATTTTACCAGGTGTGAGGTGATATCTCATTGTGATTTTGATTTGCCTTTCCCTGACAATTAATGATGCCAAGTATCTTTTCATGTACCTGCTGTTAATTTGTATCTTTGGGGGAAAAAAAATGCCTGTTCAGTTCCTCTGCCCATTTTTTCCTAAGTTTGTTTCTTTGCTACTGAGTTTTTCCTTATAAATTTTTGATATTAACCCTTGATCAGATAGATAACCTGCAAATATTTTCTCACACTCTGTAGGTTGCCTTTTTATTTTGTTGATTGTTTCTTTTGCTATGCAGAAACTTTCTAGTTTGATTTAACCCTACTTATTTGTATTTGTTTTTGTTGTTTATGTTTTTGATGTCACATCTAAAAAAATTTGAAGTTAATTTTGTGAATGGTATAACATAGGTGCCAAATCTTCTGCGTGTAGTTTTTCAGCTTTCCCAACACCATTTATTAAACAGACTATCATTTCCCCATTGAGTATTTTTGGCTCCTTTGTCAAATTTTAGTTGGCTATGTATGAGAAGTTTTATTTCTGGTTTCTTTATTGAGCTCTATCAGTCTATGTGTCTATTTTTATACCAGTATTACTCTTTTGACTACTGAATGATTATGAACCTGATTACTACAGGTTCATAATATAGTTTGAAATCAGAAAGTCTGATACCTCCAGCTTTGTTCTGTCCCAGGATTGCTTTGGTTATCTGGATTATCCTTTGATTATCCTTTGCAATTCCATATACATTTTAGGATTGATTTTTTTCTATTTCTGTGAAAAAATTAAAGGAATTTTGATAGGGATTACATTGAATTATATATAGATGGCTTTGGGTGGTAAGGACATTTTGACAATATTAATTCTCTTCTAATTCATGAACATGGAATATATTTCCATATGATCATGTCTTCATCAATTTCTTCATCAAACTGAACAACAAAACTACAAAATTTCTGGAAGAAAACATAGAAGGAAATCTAATTTTGAGTCAAAATCTATTTTGAGTCTGGTGATGAATTTTTAGATACAACACCAAAAGCACAATCCTTAAAAGAAAAATTGACAGACTTTTTTTTTTTTTTTTTTTTTTTTTTTATTTTTTTTTTTATTTTTATAAACATATATTTTTATCCCCAGGGGTACAGGTCTGTGAATCACCAGGTTTACACACTTCACAGCACTCACCAAATCACATACCCTCCCCAATGTCCATAATCCCACCCCCTTCTCCCAAACCCCCTCCACCCGGCAACCCTCAGTTTGTTTTGTGAGATTAAGAGTCACTTATGGTTTGTCTCCCTCCCAATCCCATCTTGTTTCATTTATTCTTCTACCCACTTAAGCCTCCATGTTGCATCACCACTTCCTCATATCAGGGAGATCATATGATAGTTGTCTTTCTCTGCTTGACTTATTTCGCTAAGCATGATACGCTCTAGTTCCATCCATGTTGTTGCAAATGGCAAGATTTCATTTCTTTTGATGGCTGCATAGTATTCCATTGTGTATATATACCACATCTTCTTGATCCATTCATCTGTTGATGGACATCTAGGTTCTTTCCATAGTTTGGCTATTGTGGACATTGCTGCTATAAACATTCGGGTGCATGTGTCCCTTTGGATCACTACATTTGTATCTTTAGGGTAAATACCCAATAGTGCAATTGCTGGGTCATAGGGCAGTTCTATTTTCAACATTTTGAGGAACCTCCATGCTGTTTTCCAGAGTGGCTGCACCAGCTTGCATTCCCACCAACAGTGTAGGAGGGTTCCCCTTTCTCCGCATCCTCGCCAGCATCTGTCATTTCCTGACTTGTTGATTTTAGCCATTCTGACTGGTGTGAGGTGATATCTCATTGTGGTTTTGATTTGTATTTCCCTGATGCCGAGTGATATGGAGCACTTTTTCATGTGTCTGTTGGCCATCTGGATGTCTTCTTTGCAGAAATGTCTGTTCATGTCTTCTGCCCATTTCTTGATTGGATTATTTGTTCTTTGGGTGTTGAGTTTGCTAAGTTCTTTATAGATTCTGGACACTAGTCCTTTATCTGATATGTCGTTTGCAAATATCTTCTCCCATTCTGTCAGTTGTCTTTTGATTTTGTTAACTGTTTCCTTTGCTGTGCAAAAGCTTTTGATCTTGATGAAATCCCAGTAGTTCATTTTTTCCCTTGCTTCCCTTGCCTTTTGCGTTGTTCCTAGGAGGATGTTGCTGCGGTAGAGGTCGAAGAGGTTGCTGCCCGTGTTCTCAAGGATTTTGATGGATTCCTTTCAGACTTTTTTTTTTTTAATTAAAATATCTGTTCTGGAAATGGTACTGCTAAGAGAATCAAAAGATAAACTGTAGACTTGGAGAAAATATTTATAAAATACATATATGTTATAGGACTTATATCCCATATATGCAAAGAACTCCTGAAATGTACCTATAAGGAAACATAACATCTCAATTTTAAAATGGGCAAAAGTTCCAAACGTGTATCTCATGAAAACATATACAGATGGAAAATAAGAATACAAAATGATACTCAACATCATGTATCTTTAGAAAACGGAAAATGGGGAGAAGGGGGGTGGGGTTACGGACATTGGGGAGGGTATGTGCTATGGTGAGTGCTGTGAAGTGTGTAAACCTGGCTATTCACAGACCTGTACCCCTGGGGATAAAAATATATTATATGTTTATAAAAAATAAAAAATTATTAAAAAAATAAAAGAAGAAGAAAGAAAACGGAAAATGGGGGAGCTTGGGTGGCTCAGTGGGTTAAAGCGTCTGCCTTCCGGTCAGGTCATGATCCCAGGATCCTGGGATTGAGGCCTGCATCGGGCTCTCTGCTCAGTGGGGAGTCTGCTTCCCCCCGTCCCCCGCCTGCCTCTCTGCCTACTTGTGATTCTGTCAAATAAAAAAGAAAAAAAAAAGCAGAAAATTGAAACTGTTAGGTATAAGATTGGTAAAATCTAAAACACTGACAATACCAATTTCTGGTAATGTGGAGCATAAGAGCTCTCATTCATTGTTGATATGAATACAGAACAGTATGCCACTTTGGATGAAAGTATGGTAGGTGTTTTTTCGTTTTTTTTCTTGTTTTGTTTTTTTAATAAAGTAAACAATGTCTTTCCATATGACCCATCAATGGCACTTACTGTTACCCAAAATTATTTGAAAACTACTTTCCTCACAAAATGTGCATGCAAATATTTAGCAACTTTATTCATAAGTGCCCCAAACTACAAGAAACCAATATGTCATTGAATCAGTGAATGGGATAAATTAACTATGCTTCATCCATACAGTAAAATATTATTCATTGGTAAAAAGGCACAACCCATCAAGCTACAAAAAAACACATGGATAAACCTTGAATGCCTATTTCTAAGTGCAAGAAGCCAGTCTGAAAAGGCTATGATATAATAGATATATAATTATATATATATAATTATACTCCTTATAACTGTATTCATATAATTGTATTATATGTATATAATAATTATGTGTTATATTTATTATATAATTGTATTTATACAATTATAATTATATATAATTGTATATATAATATATCATCACATATCAAGTTATGTGGTATTCATGAAAAGTGATAGGGTTAGGATTAGGGTTCGCTATAGATACTCTTGCAAAGTGAAAATATTAGCAGTTACCGGGAGTTCAAGGGGCGGAAGAGTAGAGTTGAACATGTGACATTAAGGAGAATTTTTAGCACTGTGAAACTATTCTCTATGATACTATAATCATGGATACAAGACACTATGCTTTTGCCAAAACCCACAAATACTTACAGCACAAATACTTACAGCACAAAAATAAATAAATAAATAAATCTTAATGTAGGTAAATTTAATAAAAATTGATTTAGGTGATCAGGGAAATCCCAGGATGGAAAGGGAAATGTGACAAAGCAGCCCAACTATCACAAATGTATGAAACAACCCCACTGAAAGGGGGTCAGGAAAAATGTGCTGACTTAAATAATTTTGTCAATGAATAGAGTCTGTAAAACCAACGGCAAAATAAACTCATCATAAGCCACTATGTTCTAGCTGACAAAGTTGTCTCCATGGGGATATAAGTTAATTATGATATTGCTGTGCATGTGTACTAGAATTGAATAATTAAGTAAGTCAATGACAAATGGTAGCCTGGTTTCTCACTGTTGAGCGGAAGTTTACAAACAGGTAAGACAAGGAGGCTACAATGGTACACATGTTGGTGGGTTAGAATTGGACACATCAGTATGAATTTATGTTTAGTTTAATATAGATACAGATGGCTAGGTATTAGTGACATTTTTATATATGGGTATATACAAAAAGTGGTGCACACTCACATTCCTTGCTCTTTTGGCTGAGGGAGCTTAGAATTATCACACTTCTGTAGCAATGAGCACACCTGGAGTCCAGATCCTGTTTCTAATATCATTCTGCAATTAAAAGGGAACCAGATCTCCTTGGAGAAATGGCTGGCTCTAGGACAGGGACAAGAAATAGACAAGATAAGCCTGGAGAGGAAGGGGGGACAAGATGGCGGGGAAGTAGGAGGAGGCGCCTTTTCAACCTGTACCCCAAAGTACCCCAAAGAACTCCCATAAAATCAGCTTGAGATCATAATTATACATGTCTGGATCTCTACAGGGGCAGAAGACGCCAGTGGGCAGGTAAAGTGGAATGGAAATGGCGGACTGATATCAGAAGATAAACAAAAGGGGGAGGGAGACACCAGAGGTGACAAGTTGGAAAGTAATACCCCAATACGAGCGAGCGTGCCCTGCGTCTGGGGACCAGCATTAACTTGGAGACTGGTTGAAAGCACTCCAGAAGAGCAAAGGATCGCGGAGGGAAATTGTGGGAATCGGGGCGGCTAGGGACAGGGACTTAAGTCCCCGGTCCCAGGACAGCCTCCCCTGGTGCTGAGGCAGAAAGAGTGTGTGGAGAAACCAGGTCTTGGTCCTTAAGCTGCCAGCGCGCCCGAGATTGCGTGGGTTCTAGCTCCTGTGAGGGGATGGGAGCCACGCGGGTTGGCAGAACGCGCGAGCCCTGCTACAAAGCTTGAGATACAAGCACATGTCTCTCATACTTCCCTGAGAGAGTTACAAATGCCTGGCCAGCGCTCTTTGACCCATACCATTGTTTCAGAGCCTAAGACGTGTGTCCCAATCTCTCCCCTGACAGAGGTGTGCAAAAGCCCAGTCCGGTGCTCTCGGACCTGCGCCCAGTTCTCAGTGCCTGAGACGTGAGGGCGACCCATAGCTGCCCCTGAAAGAGGTGCGCGCAAGCTGGGCACTCTTAGATCCAGAAAGACCAGGCACTCCCAGCCCGGGCCAGCGGGGAAAATCTCAGTGTGAGATCGCTGCTTGGAACCTCTCTGGCAGTTGGGAGCTCCCTGACAGCTGCCACTGCCTTGGCTTTGGGTACAAGCAAAAGATCCTGCGCCCCCAGGGTCTGCAACTTGGAACCTGCTCTGCCAGCGGCCAAGGGGGAACTTATTTAGGCTCTGCACCCAGACTGAGGCTTCTCTCTGAGAGGGAGATCAGGGTGCGGTTTGTTTTCCTCTAAAACTACAAAAACCATCAAAAGCGGTCAAAATGAGAGAAAAAAAAAGTGAACAAACATAAAAACCGCCAGAAAACAAATGCCTGAAAAAAAACAGTTTCCTCAGAGCCCAACCCCTTGAGGGGGGCGGGAGGACTTAACTCAGGAAACATCATTGACTGACAACCCACGTGGCAGGCCCCACCCCCAGAAAACCAACCAAGAAAGGGGAAAAAAAAAAAAAGGACTACAAGAGAACAACCACTACTTCATAGGAAAACTTTTATTTTTCACCCGTTCCCACTATTCTGGTTCTTTTTTTTTTACACATAGGTAATTTTTTTAACCTATCTACTATCACAGCAAGCTGTACAGTACATCAAATCCCATAATACCCTTCTAACCTGAACTTTTTGATACATACACCTATGTTTTTCTTTTGCATTTCTATTTTTTAAATTCCTTTTTTTTAATTTTTAGTTTAGCTTAGTCTAGTTTATTCCTTTTTATTTTTATCTTCTAATATTCATATAGAGTTAAACTTCAAAGTAATCCCCTTTCCCCAATCAATACTACCCCTATAGGTAAACCAATTTTTAATCCCCTTTATCTTAGGAAAGTTGAGTCCTTTAACAAAGATATCAAGATACATCCAGGAATAATCAAAACAACCTTCCTCGCACACACTGAGAATTTATAACCACTCTCCCATCTTCTTCTTCTACCAGTGTTTCTGTGTTTGTCCTGATAGCATATAAATCTTACACTTGGGGTTCTTTTTGACGAGGTTCTTCCTTTATTTGCATATATATTTTTTTTTCTCTTGTCATATACTTGTTTGTCTGTTTTTGTTTGTCTACTTCATAAATCTTACCTTGGGGCCCATCTGGGCTGAACCTTCTTTTTCATCTTCCCTTTCTTTCCTGTCTCTCTCTCTCTCTTTTTTCTTTCTTTTCTTTTTATTCTTTTTCTTTTTCTTTTCTTTTGTCTCTCATTTGGGTGGGGAATCCTGATTGCTCAGAAGTGTTCCAGGGTGCACCTTGATTGCACCACGGTTGATACATCCAACTACATCTGTTCAGTCATCTCCCACCAAAATGACTAGGAGGAGGAATGCCCAACAGAAGAAAAATACAGAGGATGGACCTTCTGCAACAGAGCTAATGGCTATCAACATAGACAATATGTCAGAAAGAGAATTCAGGCTAACAATTATCCAGGCAATAGCTAGGTTGGAGAAAGCCATGGATGACCAAATGGAATTGATTAGGGCTGAGCTGAAAGCGACGAGAGATGATGTTCACAATGTTAGGGCAGAACTTAAAGCTACCAGGGAGGAGGTTCACAATGCTCTCAATGAGTTCCAATCTAATCTAAACTCTGTCAAAGCTAGGATAACTGAGACAGAAGATAGAATTAGTGATCTGGAGGACAAACAGATAAAGAGAAAGGATCAGGAGGAAGCCTGGAACAAACAGCTTAGAAACCACGAAAACAGAATCAGGGAAATGATGATGCCATGAAGCGTTCCAACGTCAGAATTATTGGAATCCTTGAAGGGGAGGAGAAAGAAAGAACTCTAGAAGATATAGTGGAACAAGTCCTTCATGAAAATTTTCCCAATCTCACGAATGGAACCAGCGTTCATGTACTAGAGGCTGAACGGTCTCCACTCAAGATTATACATTCCAAAAAAACATCACGACACCTGATAGTCAAATTGAGGAATTATAATTGTAGGTATAATCTCTTGAAAGCCGCTAGGGCAAAGTGGCTCCTTACTTACAGAGGGAAGCCCATCAGAATAACGTCAGACCTGTCCACAGAGACCTGGCAAGCCAGAAAAGGCTGGCAAGATATATCCAGGGCACTAAATGAGAAGAACATGCAGCCAAGAATACTTTATCCAGCAAGACTGACATTCAAAATGGATGGAGAGATAAAGAGTTTCCAAGACCGGCAAGGCTTAAAAGACTATGCAACCACCAGCCGACACTGCAGGAAATATTAAGGGGGGTTCTATAAAAGAGGAAAAATCCTAAGAATAGCATTGAACAGAAATATAGAGACAATCTACAGAAGGACTTCAAAGGTAACTCGATGTCAATAAAAACATATCTATCAATAATCACTCTCAATGTGAATGGCCTAAATACGCCCATAAAATGGCACCGGGTTGCAGATTGGATAAAACGACAGGACCCATCCATATGTTGTCTACAAGAGACCCATTTTGAACCTAAAGATACACCCAGACTGAAAGTGAAGGGATGGAGAAGCATTTTTCATGCCAATGGGCCTCAAAAGAAGGCTGGGGTAGTGATTCTCATATCAGATAAATTAGACTTTAAACTAAAGACTGTAGTCAGAGATACAGAAGAACGCTACTTAAAGGGACTATCCACCAAGATGATCTAACAACTGTAAATATCTATGCTCCCAATATGGGAGCAGCCAATTACTTAAGAAAACTGTTAATCAAGATAAAGAGTCATATTGATATGAATACACTAATCGTAGGAGATCTTAACAAGCCTCTCTCAGAAATAAACAGATCATCGAAGCAGAAAATCAATAAAGAAACAAGAGCATTGAATGACACTTTGGACCAGATGGACCTCATAGATATATACAGAACATTCCACCCTAAAACAACAGAATACTCATTCTTCTCAAGTGCACATGGAACCTTCTCAAGAATAGACCACATACTGGGTCACAAATCAGGACTCAACCAATACCAAAAGACTGAGATTATTCCCTGCATATTCTCAGATCACAATGCTTTGAAACTGGAGCTTAATCACAAGGAAAAGTTCAGAAGGGACTCAAACACCTGGAAGCTAAAGGCCACCTTGCTTAAGAATGCTTGGATCAACCAGGAGATCAAAGAAGAACTGAAACAATTCATGGAAACCAATGAGAATGAAGACACTTCGGTTCAAAACCTGTGGGATACAGCAAAGGCTGTCCTAAGGGGGAAATACATAGCCATCCAAGCCTCCCTCAAAAAAAATTGAAAAATCCAGAATACACCAGCTGTCTCTACACCTTAAAGAACTGGAGAATCAACAACAAATCAAACCAACTCCACACATAAGAAGGGAAATCATCAAGATTAGAGCTGAGATCAATGAGGTAGAAACCAGAGATACAGTAGAACGTATCAATGAAACTAGAAGCTGGTTTTTTGAAAGAATCAATAAGATAAATAAACCATTGGCCACACTAATCCAAAAGAAAAGAGAAAAAGCCCAAATTCATAAAATTATGAATGAAAAGGGAGAGATCACAACTAACACCAAGGAAGTAGAAACAATCATCAGAAGTTATTATCAACAGTTATATGCCAATAAGCTTAGCAACCTGGATGAAATGGATGCATTCCTGGAAAACTATAAACTCCCAAAATTGAACCAGGAAGAAATCGACAACCTGAATAGACCGATATCTAGTAACGAGATTGAAGCAGTGATCAAAAACCTCCCCAAAAACAAGAGCCCAGGACCTGACAGATTCCTTGGGGAATTCTACTAAACCTTCAAAGAAGAAATAACACCTATTCTCCTGAAGCTGTTTCAAAAAATTGAAGCAGAAGGAAAATTTCAAGACTCTTTCTATGAAGCCAGCATTACTGGATCCCCAAACCAGGCAAAGACCCTACCAAAAAGGAGAATTTCAGACCAATATCACTGATGAATATGGATGCTAAGATTCTCAACAAGATCCTAACAAACAGGATCCAACAGTACATTAAAAATATTATCCACCATGACCAGGTGGGATTCATCCCTGGGCTACAAGGATGATTCAACATTCACAAATCAATCAATGTGATATAACAAATTAATATGAGAAGAGAGAAGAACCACATGGTCCTCTCAATTGATGCAGAAAACGCATTTGACAAAATTCAGCATCCGTTCCTGATTAAAACGCTTCAAAGTATAGGGATAGAGGGAACATTCCTGAACCTCATCAAATCTATCTATGAAAGACCCACAGCAAATATCATCCTCAATGGGAAAAAGCTTGCGTCCTTCCCGTTGAGATCAGGAACAAGACAAGGATGCCCACTTTCACCACTCTTGTTCAACATAGTATTAGAAGTCCTAGCAACAGCAATCAGACAACAAAGAGAAATAAAAGGTATCCAAACTGGCAATGAAGAAGTCAAACTCTATCTATTCGCAGATGACATGATTCTTTATATGGAAAACCCAAAAGACTCCACCCCCAAACTACTAGAACTCATACAGCAATTCTGCAATTTGGCAGGATACAAAGTCAATGTGCAGAAATCAGTGGCTTTCTTATACACTAACAATGAAAATACTGAAAGGGAAATTAGAGAATCGATTCCATTTACTATAGCACCAAGAACCATAAGATACCTGGGAATAAACCTAACCAAAGAGGTAAAGGATCTGTACTTGAAGAACTACAGAACACTCATGAAAAAAATTGAAGAAGACACAAAAAGATGGAAGACCATTCCATGCTCTTGGATCGGAAGAATAAACATTGTTAAAATGTCTATACTGCCTAGAGCAATCTATACTTTTAATACCACCCCTATCAAAATTCCACCAGTATTCTTCAAAGAGCTGGAGCAAATAATCCAGAAATTTGTATGGAATCAGAAGAGACCCCGAATCACTAAGGAAATGTTGAAAAATAAAAATAAAACTGGGGGCATCATGTTACCTGATTTCAAGCTTTATTACAAAGCTGTGATCACCAAGACAGCATGGTACTGGCATAAAAACAGACACATAGACCATGGAACAGAGTAGAGAGCCCAGATATGGACCCTCAACTCTATGGTCAATTAATCTTAGACAAAACAGGAAAAGATATACAGTGGAAAAAAGACAGTCTCTTCAATAAATGGTGCTGGGGAAAACTGGGCAGCTATATGTAGAAGAATGAAACTCAACCATTCTCTTACACCGTACACAAGATAAACTCAAAATGGATAAAAGACCTCAACATGAGACAGGAATCCATCAGAATCCTAGAGGAGAACATAGGCAGTAATCTCTTCGATATCAGCCACAGCAACTTCTTTCAAGACATGTCTCCAAAGGCAAAGGAAACAAAAACGAAAATGAACTTTTGGGACTTCCTCAAAATCAAAAGCTTCTGCACAGCAAAGGAAATAGTCAAAAAAACAAAGAGGCAACCTACGGAATGGGAGAAGATATTTGCAAATGACAGTACAGACAAAAGGTTGATATCCAGGATCTATAATGAACTCCTCAAACTCAACACACACAAAACAGGCAATCATATCAAAAAATGGGCAGAAGATATGAACAGACACTTCTCCAATAAAGACATACAAATGGCTATCAGACACATGAAAAAATGTTCATCATCACTGGCCCTCAAGGAGATTCAAATTAAAATCACATTGGGATATCACCTTACACGAGTTAGAATAGCCAAAATTAACAAGACAGGAAACAACATGTGTTAGAGGGGATGTGGAGAAAGGGGAACCCTCTTACACTGTTGGTGGGAATACAAGTTGGTACAGCCTCTTTGGAGAGCAGTGTGGAGATTCCTCAATAAATTAAAAATAGAACTTCCCTATGACCCTGCAATTGCACTCCTGGGTATTTACCCCAAAGATACAGATGTCGTGAAAAGAAGGGCCATCTGTACCCCAATGTTTATAGCAGCAATGGCCACGGTCGCCAAACTATGGAAAGAACCAAGATGTCCTTCAATGGACGAATGGATAAGGAAGATGTGGTCCATATACACTATGGAGTATTATGCCTCCATCAGGAAGGATGAATAACCAACTTCTGTAGCAACATGGAGGGGCTGGAAGAGATTATGCTGAGTGAAATAAGTCAAGCAGAGAGAGTCAATTATCATATGGTTTCACTTATTTGTGGAGCATAACAAATATCGTGGAGGACAAGGGTGTTAGAGAGGAGAAGGGAGTTGGGGTAAATTGGAAGGGGAGGTGAATCATGAGAGACTATGGACTCTGAAAAACAATCTGAGGGGTTTGAAGTGGCGGGGGGTGGGAGATTGGGGTACCAGGTGGTGGGTATTACAGAGGGCACGGATTGCATGGAGCACTGGGTGTGGTGAAAAAATAATGAATACTGTTATGCTGAAAATAAATAAATTAATAATAATAATTTAAAAAAAGATGAGCCTGAAGAAAGAGGAAAGTAGGGAAGTGCTTATAAAATAAACCTGACAGCAAAGGAGTACATTAGAAGGGCACAGGAGTCAAATGAAAGAGCTCACAATGGCCACAGCCATAACAATTTGACAACTATATAAGTAGTACTGGATCATAACTGAAAATCTAAGATAAATATTCATGAGGCCACACTGCTATAAATAAATTGGGGAGAATAGACAAATCTCCATGTAGGAGAGTTCCAAAGTATTTATATAAACATTTTTTCTTCAAGAAGACAGAGCATAACTGCCTACCCCTAAAATGTGGGTTGAGCACAGGGCCTTTCTTCTAAAGAGCACAGAAAGGATGGAAAAAAGAGTAACTTTTCAATGAAGATACATGACAAGCACTATTCTGACTTATTGATCAAGATCAACATCAACAGCTGACATTATCTTATCAAAATAAACCATGTTGATAGTATACATTTGATATGGTGTGATAAAAAATGGCACTTTACCTTAGTGGTCATTCCTCTCCAATCCCATTATCTTTAGGATGAGCAAAAAATCAAATAAACCCCAAAGGGAAGCATTCTATAAAGTATCTGATCAGTACTCCATGAAATTGTGGAGATCAACAAAAATAAGGCAAGTCTAAGAAACCACTAAAGCCAAGAGAAACCAATTAATGGTACATTAATAGCAACAAATAGACCACAGTAATGTAAGATTTAATAGTAGGGGAAAGTGGAGTATATGGGAATTCCTGTATATCTCTGTAATTTTTACAGAAGTCTAAAAGTGCTCTAAGAAATACAATTTATTTTAAAAATTGAAGCATAATTTCTCTATTCTGACAGAAGTAGTGACTTCATTTAACTCCAGAATTCTTGGCAATGCCTGAAATTAGAAGTATATTATAGTACAGACTTGCCTTAATCTGAACAAAGGGCTTAGGACTCCCTGGAATGTATCATATTTGAGATGGGAACAGATATGTAATCCACTTCCCCCTCTTTGCAGTTTTGACCTCAGATCCTTCTTATGTGGAAAGGTGAAAGGAATGAGTCAAGGGAAAGAATGACTCTAGCAGGGGTTCCTGGGGGGCTCAGATGGTTAAGCATCATCTGCCTTTGACTCAGTCATGCTCTCTGGGTCCTGGGATGGAGTCCCCCACCAGTCAAGCCCCCACCCTCAGCAGCAGGAGCCTGCTTCTCCATCTCCCTCTGCCCCTCCCCCACACTGTGTGCATGTTCTCTGCCTCTCTCTTTCTCAAATGAATAAATAAAATCTTTTAAAAAGCCTCAAACAGAAGAGTGAATCTAGCATTAGTTAAGCAAGAGAGATTTAAACATCCTTTCTCTCTTTTTCATCCTATCTTTTCCCCTCCATCTCAGAATTTTTTTTATTGCCTTTTTATATGGATCCTACAAGGGGGAGTAGGGGAGAAAGCCCTGTCTGTGAATTTATTACATGCCAGGTTCTTTACCTCCGGATTCTGTCTCTAAATATAAAACCGAGATCTGAACAGCATCTGAAAAAAGCAGTGATATCTTCAAAGGGTATTTGGAAATATGAAATGTGCACCTTTGACAGGTTTAGCTACCACCCAACACCCAGTCTCTCCTCTTCCTTTCTATAGAATCCTTATTTCATTCAGGTGGCCTTGTGAGCAGTCTAAAACAACTTCTCAGCATTCCCCGGCAGTTCATGGTCATCCTACGGTATGATCCCGGTTCTACCCAATGAAATGTAAACAATGGGAAAGTGTTTTCAAAACGGGGTCAAACCGAGTTGGTCTGGGCCATTTCTCCCACACCACTTTGTTTCTCTCTTGCCTGGAACACACTGACAGGAGAGCCAGGTAGGGGCAGGGGGTGGGGGGGGAGGGTAGCAGGAGTGGAGAAGAGGGTCACTCTTGTGCCGGTGTGGTGGGAGCTGCAGGCTACGATGGCTGTAGAGAAGCAGAGATCTGTGTCCCTGAAGATACTGTGTATCCACACCCCAGGCCAGAACTGATAACTCAGACTCCTCCCTACATCGGAAAATCAAAGTCTAATTTGTTTAAAGCACTACGTCTAGTCCCATTTATTCGTAGCTGAATACAGTTCCTCACAGACCAAGCAGTATCTTTCTTGCTTTTGTTTTTGTTCTTGTTTTTCCCATGGCTGGTGGAGGGGCTTTGAACTCCATGATGTCTAAAGAGGACAGATGCCACCTCTGCTCTCTTTCTCTGCAAGTAAGGACAACAATGTTCCTAGTGATTTTCAGCAAAACCACATTGGCCTAGTCACAGCATTTAGTTATATTTTAGAGCTGCTGTGTTATTTTCTGTTAATCCATTTTCTTTCTGAATAGCTGTAAGATTTGGGATAAATATTGATTACCTAGGACAGCGCTAATGGCATTGTTTCTTCTTGGAATCAACCTTGGCAGATAAATAATAAAGCTTCTTCTCCTAATGAGCTTTCTAAGCTATGTCAATTTTTTCAATTTTTTTTTCTCCCTTCTCCATAACTTCATCTCTAGTTTTGTAACATTAAAAAACAAAATACAAGGGACGCCTAAGCGTCTGACTCGTGATTTCAGCTCAGGTCGTGATCTCCAGGTCATGAGATCAAGTCCCATGTTGCACTCTGCTGAACGTGGAGCTTGCTTAAGATTTCCTCCTTCTCCCTCTGCCCCTCCCTGCCCCACTTGTGCTCACTCTCTCACTCTCTCTCACTTAAAAATAATAATAATAAAAAGAAAGAAAGAAAGAAAATGCCAGTGACCAAAGGCTTATGGTGAGAGCATCATAAAGGCACGTGTATTGGCCTTCAAGGCCATGTTGATTAATGACAACCATGCAGACAGAAAGAGTTTGTGTCTGCTCGTCCTTCTCCTCAAAAAGCTCATTCTGGTTTTTGTTTTGTTTTGTTTTGTTTATCTTAAAGGATCTTGAGTATTATAACCAATGACAAGGTAACTAAAAAGCATTGAACGTAGGTCCTCTACTTTGGCTTGAACTTCCCCACTCTCTGATATTAAGTAATTAATCAAATTACTATTACTTGGGACACTTGGGTGGCTCAGTGGGTTAAGCCACTGCCTTCAGCTCAGGTCATGATCTCAGGGCCCTGTTACTTGAGAGGATAAAAACTATGGACCAAAGTGGGGGAGTACAGGTGTGGTTATTGCTTGCACCATTGCCCAGCCAAGAAGGATGAGGGTTGCCAGAAGGAATGGATGTTGATTCAGTCCACTGTGATTTTACCAGTTTTGAGTTAAAGACAATGTAAACAGCTCATTTATGTGCTCCTTAAAATATTAGAAAGATAATCGAGGGGAGCCTGGGTAACTCAGCAGTTCGGTGCAGGTCATGATCCTGGGGGCCTGGGATCAAGCCCCGCATCTGGCTCCCTGCTCAGTGGGGAGTTGGTTTCTCCCTTTCTCTCTCCCTCTGCCTCTCCCCCTGCTTGTGCTCACGTGTGCTCTAGCCTCAAATAAATAAATAAATAAATCTTTTTTTTTTAAAGGTAACCTATAGTTATTTATCATATATTAAGACCAGCTATCTTAGCAAGATAACTAAATTAAAGTCTGATGAAATCCAACAACTGTAAGCCCTTTGAATAACTCACGCCTTTTCTCCCACAGAAATGGTGTAGAATCTCATTCTTCTTCTTTTTTTTAAAGATTTTATTTACTTATTTGACAGACAGAGATCACAAGTAGGCAGAGAGGTAGGCAGAGAGAGAGAGGAAGGGAAGCAGGCTCCCTGCTGAGCAGAGAGCCCGATGCAGGCAGGGCTCAATCCCAGGACCCTGGGATCATGACCCAAGCTGAAGGCAGAGGCTTTAACCCACTGAGCCACCCAGGCACCCCTAGAATCTTATTCTTAATGCTGGGATCAAGATACAGTTACCGTTGTACATTATACAGCTCACTGCGTTCACGAAAGGCGTAATTTGACTCGTAGCATTACAATATCTGAGGCATAGCAAGTTGTCCTGGATAATACTCATAATCCCTAGAATTTGCCTTCAGTACCTATTTTTCAAAGCTGTGAAAGTGTTTCAAATCCTTTATTCCATTTTCTTGAAACAGTTCATAAGGGTTGACTATTTTATTTTCATATTCAATTGACAGAGGATCAAGGGCAACTAGACGAAATAGATGGCAGGCTGGAGGTTGTCCAGGGTATAAGCAGGCACTTGGTTTTTGTGTTACTCTGTTCAGTGCCTGAATCTCAGCAATTGCCCTTGCACCTGCTTGTTTTCTTTCATCATTAAATACACGGAGTGTTCTTGTCAGTTACAGGAACACGACTCTATCCTTTATTGACAACTTCTGAATCTAAATCTTCTGTCACCACCTTGCATTCAAGTTAAGATCCAATACTTCCGGCATCTCATTAGGCGATTTTTGGAGCTCACTGTCGCCTCAAAAATCAATATGTAAAAGCTTGAGCTCCCCTAAACTGGCTCTTCTCTCTGTCACCCTGTGTCTTCCAATGACACCACAATTTTCAGAGTCACCCAGGCTTGAAAACCTCAAGTTGCCTGTGAAGTAAATAAAGTGTAACTATCTAATTTCCTTCAAACTCTTTATCCTATAAATCGCAAAGCAGAATTTTGTTTGGAGGTTTTTTTGGGCAATGGTTTCCTCATGATTCGTTTGATGTGGATTTCCCTTAACCCCCACTGGTGCCATTTTACCCCAGAGCAGAAGTAAGGAAACCTTTTCCTTACAGGGCCATAGAGTGAATATTTTCATCTTTGCAGGCAAAGATGTTGCAACACTCAACTATGTACAATAACAAAAAAAAGTCAGAAAAATATGTAAACAAATGAGCATGTCAGTGCCCAATAAAACTTTATTTACAAAAACTGGTGGCCATCAGAATTTGGCCCACAGGTTGTAGTTGGCCAATTCCTGTGCTATCCTTGCCAACACAGAATTGTGTCCATCCCACTCTCTGTGCCCTAGGGTTATGCCAACCCTTTTCTGAGGACCACTTGAAAAAATTTTAGTAAAGGCACAATATAATAGAAACAAATAACTTTTAATGTCTGAGGATCCAGTAATGTATCAAATTAAAATGTTTTCAATTCAGCCTCAGACAAAGTTTGGCATAACCCTAGGGCACAGAGAGTGGGGGAGACACAGTAATGTGCCCAAGAGAACATAGTGCATAGCCCTGGAATGATATTTTTGTTCAAGGATTTGGGAAAAAGCAATATTCTTGCAACCAAAGTAACACAGATAAATTCTGATGCAGAATGTAAACGTCCCATACATTTTTTAAGATAAAACAGAAGACCATGGAAATTTGGGGCTTACCATCATTCCTTGGAGTTTTGTCATGGGACTGCGGAGGCTGGCTGCTTCCCTCTGTCATCAGGAACTCAGCACGGAAAAAGCTGACCCACTGTTAATATGTCAAAAGTAAAATCTTGGTTTTTCAGGCCTTCCATGTCCTACAACCTCTTATCGCCCCAGCCCTACTATTAATTCTTCTTAGATCTGAGAAGCACTAATATTTCATTGTCCTGTGAAGGCACCATCTCTTTTTCACCCCCTCGCATTCTACACCTTCTCTTCCCCGCCCCCCAGTTCCACTCTGTGTAGTGCCCAGTTCAATACCCATTTTTTCCATGAACATTTCTCTACCAAGTTCATTTATTCTTTAATTCAATAATTAATTGTTCATTAATGTTGTGCTAAGCTCTGTACGTAGTTACAAAGAAAATACAAAAACTAAAACAGAACAGGGGTGCCTGGGTGGCTTAGTCCGTTAAGTGTCTGCCTTCGGTTCAGGTCATGATCCCAGGCTCCTGGGATTCGGCCCCACATTGGGTTCCTTGCTCAGAGAGGAGCCTGTTTCTCCCTCTCCCTCTGCCTGCCACTCCACCTGCTTGTGCTCTCTCACTCTGTCAAACAAATAAATAAAATCTTAAAACAAAACAAATCAAAACAAACAGAAAAACCAGAAGTCCTTGCCCTTAAGTTCAGTGACTTGCCCAAGGAGAAACATCACCTCAATGGTAAGTTAAGATCAAGTTAAGGCTGCTTCCTCTCTTTCAATTGTTTTCCAACTACAACACATTGCCTCACCCACTTTTCCTTCAAATCTTCAAGCTATGTGCTCTGTGTTACAGAATAGCACATATAAATGTATTTAATAGATGTAAATGTATATTAATAGATATAAACACAGACAACGCACATCCATTTTCCTATGTCTCCACAAGCACAGATATCATTTGCTAGTATTTCATGTATATTTGTAGTCTCCTTAAGTATACTCTTTATTATTCGTAGGGTATAAGGAACTAAGGAACCAAGAGTAGAGGCCACCTGTGCTAAGATAACTTTTACATTTGTTCCAAGAAATTCTAGCCTGAGAAAATAAGACTTTAAACTAATGAATAACTTCACTGTTTGTTTCAGAAAACATGTGTGCCCAAGTAAACAGTTTCCTCCTCAAGGCAAACAGCCACCTTCTTAAAATTACAGATCACTCTCCTGGGCAAACAGTTGGCTCACCAAGCAACAGTTTACTTATTAAAATATGTTTCAAGATCCTCTTCTCTCCTTTGTCCCCCAATATTAAACTATTATGTGATGAACTCTGCCCAAAACCAATCAATCCCTGCCATGAAAACCTACCACATGACCCCGGATCCCAAAAGAAGATAAATTTCTTTCCCTGACATTCTTCCATAATATAGTTTTGATTTGGTTTGATTTATTTAAACACTGTCTTGACCCATTTTTGAATCCATGGCTAGAATCTAGACAGCCTCCCTTCTCTGATTAAGTTCACACTCCAACCACTTCCCTATCACGTCACTCCTGGCCACCGTGCACCTGCCCTAATCACCCCAAGGTCAGAGACAAGATAACCAGAGATAATCTCTATGCCTTGGATCCCAGGAAATTATCCAAATTAGGCAGTCCACAGGGAGCCCACAAAACCTAGCCATCCCCTTCCTGCTTGGAACATCTAAACCGTACCCTATAGCTCCAGCCTGATGTAACCTGTTCTTAAGTGTACGTGTGGCCCTGCCTGGCAGGCTTCTCTCATTTGCAGTTGTGACAAAAAGTCCCGCGTTTCATCTATTACAGTCACTGTGTTCTGTCCTGCCATCAAAAGAATCTTTAAATCTTATAAAACACCCCCAATCAGATACAACTAAAACTCTATCAAAGAGGGGCTCCCTTATGACAATGGGTTCAATAAACGTAGTTTTGCTGAGCAACAGGTTATTCCAAATGACTTTTTCCGGAGTTGGTCAACCAACACCCCTGTCCTCCAGATGACATTGCCCAAGGCCAGAAACTCTATTAATTGATTAATGGTGGATTATACTTGTCTCACATTCTTGATCTTTCTGTTCTGCAGAGGCGATCGCTTCCCCCAAAGAAAAGGCAAAACCTCAACTTCTGAGCCACTTGATTCCTAATTTAACTTACCCCAGAATGTAAACCATTAATTACAACCCAGTTCTTTAGAAAATATTGTTTTAATACATTAAGGTACTGTTTTGTAAATTTCTAAATTTAAAACACAAGCACCAAAGCACTAAGAAAACATTTATTTCCCAAATCTCTAAGTAAGGAGGATGAAGGGGGAAAGAGCTTCATTTAGTGCCTATAATGAACCAGGCTCTGCGTGAGGCATTTTCATATGCTCTCTTGATTTAATCCTCACCGTAAGGCAGAGAATAGGGTCATTATACCTGACTTACGACCCAGCAATTGCACTATTGGGTATTTACCCTAAAGATACAAATGTAGTGATCCAAAGGGGCACATGCACCCGAATGTTTATAGCAGCAATGTCCACAATAGCCAAACTATGGAAAGAACCTAGATGTCCATCAACAGATGAATGGATCAAGAAGATGTGGTATATATACACAATGGAATACTATGCAGCCATCAAAAGAAATGAAATCTTGCCATTTGCAACAACATGGATGGAACTAGAGCGCATCATGCTTAGCGAAATAAGTCAAGCAGAGAAAGACAACTATCATATGATCTCCCTGATATGAGGAAGTGGTGATACAACATGGGGGCTTAAGTGGGTAGAAGAAGAATAAATGAAACAAGATGGGATTGGGAGGGAGACAAACCATAAGTGACTCTTAATCTCACAAAACAAACTGAGGGTTGCTGGGGGGAGGGGGTTTGGGAGAAGGGGGTGGGATTATGGACATTGGGGAGGGTATGTGATTTGGTGAGTGCTGTGAAGTGTGTAAACCTGGTGATTCACAGACCTGTACCCCTGGGGATAAAAATATATGTTTATAAAAAATTAAAAATTAAAAAAAAAAAATACCTGACTTACAAATGATGAAAATGAATCTCAGGGAAGAGTCTGTGGCTTCTTACTTGTCTGAGCAGGTTTTAACTTCTCTCATTAACATTCAAAATCCTATCCTTTTATTGAGTTCTTGGTCTGTATCAGCACTGTGATCAGCACTTTACACAACCACAGTGCAAGATAGATATTTTTATCTCTTGTTTACATTTGAGGAAATAACTTTCCAGGTGAGTAATGTGAGAGGTCTGAAGAGCACCCTAATGGATTCTAAAGCTTTTCCTCGATCTGCTCCCCCTGCCACGTTTGCAATAACATTTAAAAGCATCATCTTCTCCCAACACCCTGCTACCCCTGTGGAAAAAAAAACCATCTCCAGTCCAAGTGCTCAGCAAATTCTGCTTCTCCAGCAAGAGTTCTTTTTGTTTTGTGGGCAGCCGTTACCGCTTTCCCCTTTCCATTAAAGAGCTAAATCTGTTTCCCTTCCCTAAGATTTAACTTCGAACCCTGGTTCTATTTCCTCCTCATGCACCAAACGGGAAATAATCTGGATGCATTAACTTAGTCACTTAGAGAAATGACCTTACGTTTTCAAAGCTTAGCAGATTCTAAAAGAATACATCTTGCTTATTAGGGGCAGCAACAATTAAGAGCAAAAAAGATACAAAAGGAAAGCAAACCATATCAGTTGCTTCAATGCCTTTAGTCACTGGCCATCTAAAACTCACCTTCATCTGTGATCATAATAGAAGAAGAACACTGAATTAGCAGCACCATTGGTAATTGAAATTCACCCATGTGTGATGATAATGCTTTGAGAAGATTCGGGAGTTCTTGTACAAACGTTGAATGTGTCCCCATTAAAATGTGACTAATCTTTACAAACGAATGAGGTCATTTTTCAGTACTGAGCAAGAAACATTGTTCAGTCAAGGGGCACATTTCCACACTTCGAACAAAAAATACAAAACTATAAATCAATAAAGCACAGTGACGTCTTCACATTAAAGGAAGGATAACGTTTTCAGAAACTTTCAAATCAGAGAATATCTCATTTTTAAACAAAGCATTATTGATACGTCACCTCTGTCTCTATCACCACCACATCTTGCAAATTTTAAAGATCTTTTTAACCCAATTCATGAGAATGAGGCTGGCGATCATTAATACATTTTAATTCAGCTTTACCAGAACAATTCAGACACAGTGGACTGTCTCTCAGCCAACCCCACGGTTTTACCGTCTGCATGATTTATTCGGCTATCAACTATCATTGGGACACCTCGTGCATCATTATCTTGCTCTTTTTTATATACATTTTCAAGGTGTTTATTCTCTCATCTATGAAAATGAATTTTTTTGTATGTTCCAAATAACTTTAATGCACAGGAGGGGGGAAAAAAGATTCGGGCTGCTTGATTTTTCTAATATTGAGATTCAATAATATAAAGTTATAAATTTAAAAAACATAATTTTTCCTTACACATTAAAATACACCTTAAAAATTGTATTCCTTTCAGAAATCTACTAAATTTTAAAAATCACCTTTTAGGGGGCTTTCAACTTAGCTAACTATGTTCCTTTAAACCCTTTACATTAAATTTATAGTTAAACAATCAAACTTTTTTTTTAGGTATTTCAATTGTCTATCTAACAATTTGTGAAAGAAAAACTTTTGTGAAAGAAAAACTTTCACAAATACTTAAGTAATTTTTAGAAATCTTACCAATTAAGCTTATAAATATAATGACTTCATTCCTCTTAACAGTTCAACATTATTTGTGTTAGTAAAAGTGCTCTACACCATTCAATGTAAAACCACTAGTCCAAGTCAACTACTCAAATATCTATTTTAGATTGGTGTCAAAAGTTTTGTAGGCAGTCTACTATACCAAAATACTCTTAATCATTATATTTTAAGCACCGAACACATGCCTAAGGTGAAGAGAAAATATTAATACAAGGTTTTTTAAATTACCTTCATTATTTCTATTCTTAATTATAATGATCTCAAGGTTAAAAAGCATTTACCCACTTATTCATCATACCCAGTAATCTGAGGTGACCTTCTCAATGCTCAAAGCCTGAGGACCTCAAGAGCAATTTTTCCTGATCCCTAGAGAGGAGGTCCCAGCACTTTATGTAGTTGTTTTGGCCATAAAAACCCCATGTAGCCCCATGGACTTACCAATTCTTCCATTTATTCACAGATGTTTGAAATCCCTACTAAAATTATAGCTAACTCATTTTAGTACCTATAGGCTTTTTATTACCTGTAGAAATCATACAGAACAAAAAGAGAAAGGAAGCAAAGCATATCAGTACAAAAGATCAACAAAATACAAAAGAAAACAGCAAGAAAAGACAGACAAATGAACTACAAAACTAACAAAACAGCTACCCAAATAACAATAGTAAATCCTTCTCTATCAATAATTACTTCCAATGTAAATGGATTAAACTCCTCAGTCAGAAGTCATCAGGGAAATGCTAATCAAAATCACAATGAGATATCACTCAGATATGTTAGGATAGTTATTTTTAAAAAGACAATAAAAATTACAAAAAAATAAAAGAAAAATAAAAAAACAAACAATTGTTTTGCCTTAAAAAAGGCAACAAGTGTTGGTGAGATATGGAGAAATTGGAACCCTTTACATTGTTTGTGGGAATGCAAAATGGTAGAGTCACTGTGAAAAACAGTATAGAATTTACTCAAAATATTAAAAAAAAAAAAAAAGAATCCCTATATGATCCAGTAATCCCACTTCTGGTGTATATAGCCAAAGGAATTAAAATCAGGATCTGAAAGAGATATTAGCATTCCCATGTTCATTGCAACATTATTCAAATTAACCAAGATGTGGAAATAACCTAAATATCCATCGACAGATGAATGAATAAAGAAAATTTGATAAATACATGCAATGGAATACTATTTGGCCCTAAAAAAAGAAGGAAATTCTATAGTAAGCAACAACATGGTTAAAGCTTGTGGTCATAATGCTAAGTGAAATAAACCAGTCACACACAGACAAATACTACATGATTCCACCTGTATGAGCTATTTAAAATAGTCAAGTTCATAAAATTAGAGAGTGGAATGGTGGTTGCCAAAGACTGGGAGGAGGGAGAAATGAAGAATTACTAAACAATGGGCATAGAATTTTAGTTAAATAAGGTAAATAAGTTCTAGCGATCTACCATAAAAAATTGTACCTAAAGTCAATAATGTCTTACACACTTAAAAATTTGTTTAAAAAAATGTAGATCTCATATTAAGTGTTTTATCTCAAAAATATTTTTTTTAAATTGTACTGAGTGACAGCTATATGGCTTTTTGTGTCCTTTTATGGGCTTTTTGCTTGTTGGTCAGGCATTATAGATCGGACCTAGAACAATATTCCACATCGCTCAATGTTAACTTTGTAGAATTTTAGAAGTTATCATTATTTTTTTAATTTATAGATTTTTAAAATATTCACCTTTGGAGAAGTGACCTTCATGAATTTTACATGGTAGCATATTTCAAAATTATTCAGTATTAATGTTTATTTTTCAGAATTTTATTCTCTATTTTATTTTTAACCAAATGGGCCCACTCTGCTTGTTTAACCACATTTGTGATCACATAATAAATACAAAAATCTCTCTAACTTGATTTTTTTTCTGAAGCCAAGTTGGACAAAATAAATATTCAAAGCATTAGCTTACTTTCTGATAACTTCTTGGCACCTGAGATTGATTTTACAACTTATTAAAAGCATCTTAAAGTAATTTTGCCAAACAAATTATTCTCCTTAGGAAAATCACTAAACTTACTGTATTTCAGTGTACTTATCTCTACTTTAAAAAGATAGAAATGAGGAGCGGCTGGACGGCTCAGTCAGTTAAGCCTCTGCCTTAGGCTCAGGTCATGTTCTCAGGGTCCTAGACTCTAGCCCTGAGTTGGGCTTCCTGCTCAGCAGGGGAGCTGCTTCTGCCTCTCCCTCTGCCCCCTCCCCTGCTCATGTGCCCTCTCTCTCTCTCTCTTTCTCTCTCAAATAAACAAGTAAATAACATAGAAATTAAATTTCTGGAGTTAATGCAAAAACCAATCTTTCTAGAATGTCAGCAGAACATCAAAGCATATCATATCTTTCCCACATCTTCAACATTTTTAAAAAAACATGAACAGGTCCCACTGTCGAACTGGAATAGCGACCGAAATTTATAGTCTGTCCTAGCATTAGAAATGAATCCCAATCTTTACCTCTCCCAATTCCTAGGCACTTCACAAGAGATGTTTTCAACTTGATTTGCAGCCTCATTTACAATTTGATGTTCTGGTTAAAACTCTGCTGCTCTCATAATAAACCTAAACCCCCATGAATACCAGACCAGCCAGGGCCTGGGCTACAAAACCCTATGTATCGCACTACCAAGGATGGCATATATAAAATTAGGGATACATATTTGCGGCTCACACCCACTATTGGGCAGCTCAGTCAAAAGGCAGCTTTATGCTGGGAACAAAGAAATCATACATGTGATACTGGGGCAAATAACACACGACATCTAGGATGGTTATCATTAGAAACATTTTCCCAAATAACAGTACTCCGGACTACTGACTGGTTTGCTACAGATTGGGTGAGGCGACCTGGCATCAGTTGGCCAGCTCCAAATGGAACCCATTGGATCTGTGGAACTAACCTGTGGCTCTGACTTCCTTCAGGGTGGAAAGGTTACTGCACCTTAGGATTTGCCTGGATTCATGACGCATTACTAAAACCATCACTATTCCAGCTAATCTGCCCAATTTAAAGCAAAGTTGGACACAATCTGTTTTTAAATGGTATGATCACTTAACATCTATTTTTGCTCCATCTGTAGGATTAAAGATGTCATTTGGCATGTAGAAGCCCTTAATAAATACATTGCACAGGCACTCAGTGATTCACTAAATAGCATCTCCTTACGTAATATCAAAGTCACACAGATGCACAAGGCAGTCCTACAAAACAGAATGGCCTCAGATGTCCTAACCGCAGCACAGGGTGGCACATGTGCAATTATCAGAAAAGAATGTTGTGTGTACATCCCAGATTATCACAAAAATGTCACAGGACTAATAAAAGACATGATACCCAAATTGGCCCTCTACAAAAATCCTCTCTCTCAGTGATTGGTTAAGTTCCCAATTTAAAGCAGAATTATGGTCAATGATTAAAGATCTCTTTATTAGACTTCTCATTCTTCTAGCCTTACTAATCTTCAGCGTTTCTCTACTTGGTGTGGAGACTCTGTGGCTACAATGACTTCACATCAACAGATGATTCTGACCACTCACAGAGACACTTCTTCACTGTCAGCGTTGGATTCAGCTGCCTCCATCTTTCATTAACTTCCCTACACATCCCCCAAATGACCAATGTTGACCCAAGTAGGCAGGTACAACTCTACGCCCCTATTCAGTAGGAAGAAATTACAGAAGATGAGACCTTCCACCTTCAACAAACTTAAAGATTGAAGGGACAAAATTGTACAGGGGGGAATGATGAGGGAACAGAAGGCTGGCTGAGGACAAAGCAAAAGGCTAACACCCTGCAACCCTGCAACCTTCCCCCACCCCCACTCCCACTCCTGGGTGGAACATAGATTCTTTAGGAATCTACTATTAATGTTAATTCTTTAGGAATCAACTTTCTTAATGTTAATACCTTGCTGAGAAGGGACAATGGCAAGGCCTCTGGTATCTTATAGGTCCTCTTTAGCATATGAAAGTTCTACTGAAAGCTCCCTTTTCCATCCTACACAACATAACCTGCCACCCCTCACAAGCACTTTCTGCCCAGGGGTCCTGTCCTATCCTTAAATAAACCACCATTTTGCACCAAAGATGTCTCAAGAATTCTTTCTTGGTCATCAGCTCTAGACTCCACCCCGCTGAACCTTACCTATATTCTAAAACTTCATCATTTGGCACCCCAACTCCATCTGCCATAGCCAAAACCACATTCTGAGAGCTTTGCCACCTTGCAGGATTTGGGAGAACATAAGCCAGATGCTCCCACAGATGAAGCTGCTGAATGAACTGGCTCTGTCTATAGAAACTTTTCCCCATAAATACCACATCTTACTGGCTAAACAGGATCCAGTTTAGCTGTCGTATGGCTGCATTGATAGTTGGAATATAACTACTAGAGGCTTGTCCCATCACCTAAGTCCTACCTTCCCAATCCCTTTCCATTCCCTAGTCTATATCTCCAAGCCTTGGTATGCCAAACATCCAAAGTTAGTTCTTTCTCAAGTGGAAAGAGAATGACAGATGGCTTGATCCCAAGAGCTCTAAAATTCAAACTCCATTCTACCACACCCATCCTCTGGGAGATTCTCAAGTTCATCCTAGGGAGTTATGTGCAAGAAAGAAGACAGGGCAGGATGAATAAATTCTTCCTTATTGCTCCCAATTTTAATGTAATGTGCCGTTCCATGTGACCATATATGCAAGTTTGTCTGAGACTGCCCTTATCCTTGGGAATTAATAGATCTATAGATCTTTAGCTTTTGGAAGTGTTGAGATCCTGATGCTCTGTTACATGTTCTCCCTACTGATCATAGGTTACGTTGGTCCCCATTCAAGTATAATATCAACCTTGCCTGGGTATGGAAGACCATGTGTCAGAGATACTCTAAGCTTTCCCTTCCACCACTTTTTTCTGACCACACCCAAATCACTCCAGAGGTGAGCAAAGGTGTGCCCAAGGAAAGTGCTGGACTGGGAAATAAAGAGGTCTTTCCAGAACAAAAAAACAATGAGTATTACAAATGTATCACAATAACCTTCTCACTTAACTTTTACCCAGCACATTAGCCAGGTGACTCACCAGATTCGTCAGGATAATAACAAATAAATAAATAAATAAATAACGAAAGAAAGAAAGCAAGAAAGAAAGAAAGAAAGAAAGAAAGAAAGAAGGAAGAAAGAAAGAAAGGGAGAAAGGTAAGAAAATGAATAAACCATTTACATATATATTTCCCTTCTAAACTTCTCCCTGGTCTGTGACAACTTTGTCTTTCCCCTGAATGGATCACAATGTGACTATCTATGCAATAAATAGCACATGCACTAGAAATGAAGGCATGCTGTTCTGCAAGCTTGTATATATCAGAAGATATCCTCATGTATATATCCTCATGTATAACCCATAAGATATATCCATACTTTTCTTATTACTAAAGTCATAGCTTGCTTAGTCAGAGGTAGTGCTTTGCCATTGCCCCTTTCTGGCAAGTAAGAGGGCATGCTTAATGGATGAGTGGCTGGCCCTGGACCGAGAACTCTATCGCCATTCCACTCTAGACCTCAAGTGGAATGGCGCCCAAAGTTCTGTAAATGCAAATGCAGATAAATCAAAACGAAATTCCAGACTAATTCTTTGGTAATACCATACCACAGATGCCAGGACTCAATTAGCCACAAAACTAAGCAGCCAATCCCCCACCATCTAGCAAACTGTTTGTATTTTTCTATAATAAGACCTCCATGTGATTATTATATTTTACCTTGATTTAAGATGACAACTTTTGCATTCCCTAAACGTTAATTATGGCTAGATTTTCCTCCTCTGTGCAACAGCAAATAAGTAATTAGATGATCAATTCCAGCATCCTGCCACTTATCTCATTGGAGACATTTAAAACAATTAGCTCATCTATTTGTTCCCTTTAAAGAATACCATGCATGGCTCCCTGCGTCTGTTTGGAGGAATTATCACTAAAAGTGCCAAATGTGGGAAATAAAGTGCACTGTAGCACATAATGGGGTACAAATCACAGCCAACAAAATGTTAGATTTGAGGAAATCCCCAAATGGCTCCAAACACTTTGTCCAAAATCTCCCTCACAGGTGCAGGGTTCAGGGAGACTGAAGAGATAAAGGATGATGAAAATACTTTTCTTCAGTAAGTCGTCCTTGGTACTCTTTGTTTCGCATTTAAGCCTCCAGTTTTTTATTACAGAGTCTTGGCAAGATAGTGAAACATGAACATGTATGAACTTTTATAACTGAATCAAAACATAAAAGCTAAATTAAAAAAAAAATTTCAGAATCTGTCTCCATTCCATCCATACTTATTCCAAACAAACATTTGTAGACAATATAGTCATTCAGAAAGGAGAAGGTACTCATAATGAGGACTAATATTTTAGGTGAAGGCTTAAACAGTTTTGAATTTTGTTTTTGTTAACACCTTTATATAAACTGGACTGCTTGCAAGGAGTTTTAAGGTATGGAGTTTCATAGGATACAAATGGAGAACAAGTAACTTGTGTTTTAAAATTGGCTTTCTTTCACCATCCTTTAATTGTTAAGGGACCTCTATAGAAATTGTCTTGCTTGAAAAACCTTTCATTTTCTTAGTTTAATTGATGTAGAAGATAAAAGCTTCCACCTCCTCTCCTGGGTCAGTTCATCAACTGAAGATACCTTCAAAGTGAACATTGCCACATTTTTTAAGTTATAGAGAGTATGCTCTCTGGGGAAAAACACACACTCACAAGGTTTGAAGGGTTTTCAAGAGTGGAAAAAAGATGTTTTATGTACTAAGAACTGAGTCAGTGTTGTATTTACCCAACTGATGACCTCCGTGGTGGGGTTTAAGGAGTTCTGGGAAAATTCCTCTGCCTCAAAGTACTCCTTCTCCAAGGTCAGGACCTTTCCCCCTGAGTTTCCCCTTTGGAGTTTTGAATGATCTAGGAGTTCAGAAATTTTGTAAAGGAAAATACATTGCATTCACAGCATAACATCCAAACTCCTGGTCACTTTCCAGCTGGAGAGAGCAAGCACTTGGGGACAACTGAGACCTAGGAATGGAGGGAGGAAATCAAACCCTAAGAAGAAAAGTAAGGACCGAAACTTGCTTCACTATCTTACCTCAGGTCTCTTCAAGGACAAGACAGTTAAAACTCTTGGAAGTAGAAATGTGGGTTGTTTCTGCTCTTTCCCATGCATTCATCTCCCTAATCAACCTTAAGTAGAAGATGGGGGAGGACCCCCCACATCTGCCATCAATCCTTTCTTTACACAGCTTGGGCATGAAAACACAGCAAGTCAAGGTGGGCAAAACAGGTGCTTCAGGATCAAGCTGACTGAATTTGAACCTCTACTTTGAATTTTCTGTGTAACTCAAAGAAGTCATCTAGCCTCTCCACTGTTTAATTATTTAATTTGTAAATAACTGTAGGATTTGACAGCTGTATGCAAAGTGCTTAGTGCAGACAGAGTGTTCAGGAAATGATAATTAATAGTCAGGAGTACCAGACTTGGTTGAATGGAAGAAATTTTAGAAATGTTCCTGTCCCTTAAATATTTGAGAGTAAAACTAATCCTGGTATTCCTATCAGTCAAAGGAAGTAGTCTCTCTCCCATGTTTAGAGTTACTGCCAAAGAAACTAAGAGTTGGATGAATTTCTTGAAATAAAGGTATGTCTAGATCATTATTTTACCCAGATCATTATTTTACTCAAAGCTTGCAGTTTAACAGAGAATGGGGAAAATGTGGTTTCGAGTCATCAAATGAATAGCATAATTGGAGATTTAAATGTGTTCTCCTATTAAATCTAGGATGTTTCCTCGTAACTGTGTCCTTCAGGCAGTCTGTTTTGCTGATTTCAATTTGTAGACTCTATTGGCCTATTCTGGATTCAAATGTTAATTCATCTTTCAGTGTTTTAGGATTTCCCCCCTCAGTCACTATCTTCTATCTTTTCATTGTGAATTGTCCAGGAATAGATTTCACTAGCTTTTCCTTTTTCTGATCTTTAAAAAATATATCATTTGAGGAAAGTTCTTAACATTGCTCTATTATCAGCATCTGGTTTACCCCTTTCTGGAAAGATGTGTCACTTCTCTGCGAGAGATAACTTCCAGCAAAACCCTCTTCTGTGATATGCACACCTCTTTTCATCTCTCAGTAACATCACCAACATCTCCTGGAGAAGTAATCATTTTTTGACCACCCCAATTCAATCCAACTTATAAATCAATGACATTCTCTGTCATACTGAAGTATGTAATAAGAACAGAATTTCCTTCCTTACCATGTCATTGAGTGTACTTTCTCCAGCTTTCAATGACCCCTTTTTGTATAAATCCAATGCCCAATGATGCCATCTCTTATTTTTAATACCAATAAGCACACATAAGTTTAATTTTCTTTCCAATGGTAATTTTATTTTCTAGTATTTCTCATAGTGATTTCTCCATTCTCCTATCTTTCCTTCATGCAGGGATTCATGGGACAGTTTAATTTGTCATTAACTGCTAATATTTAAACAAGATGAAATGAATATTTTACCTACTATATATTGTGTTGTTTTTATTTATCAACCCATGGAGTTTCTTTAGGCATTTCAATCAGTTTTCTAGTAACCACTTAAGTCCTTAAAATGATAAAATACCTGTCTTGAATTTCTTTAGAATCATAGACTGCATGTTTGGAAGCTCATCTAAAAATAGTTCCCAAGAACAAGGTAGAAACATCTGGCTTTCAACTCAATTCTTCCAAGAAAACCCAAATTAGTTTCTCATCTTGTGCTCTCCTAATGTGACTGTGCTTATGCTTTTGGCTTGGGATTAAATAAATAATGTAGTCTTTCAATACATTCCAGATAATCCAGACTGGTTTCTCACCAACAGCAATGCCAGATTAGTCATTTAGTGGTAGTATGGTTTCTGGCAGGGAACTCAAAATTGAATTGGAGAGAGCTGAATGATTAATCAGAGTTTAGGACTTGAAGCCCACACAGGTCTTCACCCATGACTAAACTCAAAGTATGACTAAAAGAAGGTCAGTCTTTCATTATAATTCAGAAAAGAGGTTCTCTAACCTAACCTCCCAACTCACTTTATTTTACCAAACTACACATTAAATTTGAAAATGTCTTTAAGAAATGGGCTTGTGGATACCATATCATCGCAACTTCAATTTCTGTCGGATGAACTCCTTCTAGACAACTTCAACTTGAAGTAACTAATTCAAACATGTACTTTGTTTTACAGAATTTTAACATTGGGAAGCATTTTGAATTTCATCTGTCTAGTTCCATTTTTTTTTTAAACAAAGGGACACTATCTCATAGAACATAAGCAATATTTTTTCAAGGTTATAAATCCTCCTAATGACAGATGTATGACAAGAAACCAGACTTTCTGACAACAGAGACTCTATACTTTCTTCCTGATCAAAATTAAATTTCCTGCCATTCCTCTATTGTTACTATACTGCTAAGTGACCCTGTTGGTCTCTGTTGATGTTGAATAGACCACCAACTAGTTATTCAGGAGTATTTCCAAAAGTTGTAGATTTCAATTCTTACTTACAGTTTTATTTTAAATTCTGACAACTCATATCTTTAAACTCTTTTTTCTACATATAATTTGGGCAGATGATTGGAGAGTGGGATAATAGAATTTTTTTTTTCTACAGTACTATGTATATTTTTGCCACTGGTTGTGGCAACCAGTGATTGGAACATACAGAAGATCAGGAAATCATACCATTCTTTTTATTTAGTCAATTACAACTCCACTCTCCCTTCTCTTATCATCACCATATACATAATGAGGCACCACTTACTCTGTTTCAGCGTAATATACTAACCCCAGTCAAACTGCTTGGAAACATGCTGGGTTACTGTTCCCTCATCCCCCATTAGAGTTCATCTTTCCAGAACTCCTCTGAAGCACAAGTATTTTCATAGTCATAAAAAAAAATGGTCTTAATAAGAGTGTAACATTTCAACAAGTGCTGTCCTCTAAGTCCCAACTCATAGATTAAATTGCTTAACCATCTTCCATTTCACCAACTTATTTTTAGAATTATACTTTTTCAATGTGTTATTGGCCACGAGTCTGAGAACAGCAGGGTTAATACAGCACATGGTAGAGTTAGCCCATCTGTTCAGGTTTCCATCCAACCATGTCATTTTATGAGCTCTCTCTAGGAGATTTTTGGTTATCCAATTTGTAGTACTCTCTAATATAAACAGCCTGGTATCATTTGAGAAGCTCAGTGAGCCAAGCCAAATGATATGAAATTGCTAGCAGCAAGTAAAGTTAAATTAGAAATGCTTTAAAATATATGTATTATATGAAATTTTCTCTTCTGCTTACACTTGGAACACAAGTAACACATGTTTATATAGAAAAAAATTTGGAAATAGAGATAAATAAAAAGAAGAAAGGCATTAAAATCACCCAAAGGAAAGCACTGTTGATATGTTGCTATATATTCTCTCAGATTTTATCAATTAACATGTAAGAATGTATAAAAATGGTTTTACAAATATCCTCTACATGAATTTTTTAAATAATTTTATTTTTACCTCACAACTAGGTGAATATTTTCCCCTGTAAAATATTTTTCCTAAAAATTGAATATATTGATGATAATTTTTAAATTATCAAATAAATTTAAATTACTGGATGCTTTTATTAACATGCACAGGTTACTACCATCCATTTCAAATGAACATTTTTCTAAAAAGTTTTGAATATAAATAACTTTAAAAACTTAAATGTAAATAGCTCCTGGATAGTCTTGAACACTCAAGACTAAAGTAGTTTGGGATTTGTGATTCTCGCTGAATTGAAAGATGAGTGAATAGGCTGACATGTGGATTGCTTAGCATGATTGGCTAGACCAGTGACTCTACACCTTTCTTAACTCAAAGTGTCTGACTTGGCTCACAATGGGGAATGCAAACACCTAACCATAGGAGTAGTAGTTTTCGAGTGTGGGAATGCTAAAGGAAGCCAATATTGGATAAAACAGATTGTGTGGGGGAAGTAAAAAGAGACAAGTCATATTGGATTTAAATACATAAGGCAAATTCTGTCCTTTAAATGAAGGTTTATTAAAGGTCTCTTTACTTACAGTCACAAGATCTGAACTAAAAGTGCAACAAGACCCCACAGGACTGTCTTTGCCATTTCATCTCAAGCAAACCTCATATGCCCAGGCCATACAGTTATGAAATTAGTTCTAAAAAAAGCAATAAATGCTTCTCCTTCTGACAAGAAACATTTAATTAGAGCAGCACGGATATAATGCCTCTAGCAATCCTATCTCTAATCTCAACAGAGGTTCATTTTTGATGGAAATTTTGTGCTGATTTCATGGTGACTTCCTGGAAAAATCTGACATATTTCATGGTCATTTCATGGATTGTAAAAAATGCACACAACAGTGACTTAATTATTATTTCATAGTAAAATCCCAGTGTCCAAAAATCTCTATGTGTCAAGGGTTAAGGTGGTCTCATCTGTCACATACTGTAATTTCCATTTTCAGGAAACAGTTCCCAATACAAATTGCTTAGGAGCTTATCATTCACCCTTCAGAGCCACAACATCACCAACTCAAAAATATCAAAGAGATAGCTCCAGGAACAACATGGTACAGGAATTAGTATATGCCACCTTCCCTGACCCTGATAACTCTCCTCCCACCCCCATAAAGACAAAAAAGTAGAGCATGAGGGTAGAGCATCCTGAAACTTGAAACTAGGGCCCAAACTCACCATATACATTTTATGGAATTCTGTCATCCATAGTGTACGTGAAGCAGAACTGAAGGAAATAACTACACACCATATCATACTCCACTGCTTTTTGGAGAAAGCAGTACATTGTCCTAGAAAACAATTAAAGGAAGCCATTTTGGACCAAGCAATACCTCTGACTGAGCCTGACTCTAAGAATAAGCAGTGGGAGAGATAAGACCAATCAACCAGAGTCCTTTCCCTTGGGTCAATAGTCTTTGTGGCTATTTCTCTATGGTCTCTGCCAAGACTGGGAGTCCAGGTGCATAAACACCCAAATAAAAGTCAGTCAGTAAGCAGCAGGAATATTTTTTGACCTAGTTTCTCCCTAGCATATTGGCCTGAAACGCTGGCCTGAAACACGTTGTGATGAATTAGATGAAGGGTCATTCCTCTAATGAGGTAAGAACATTTTTCTACTCAGCCAACAGTGACAGCAAGAAAAAAACTGGAATTGGCTATCAAATCCTAGAGCAAAGTCTAGCTTTGCTAAGTCAAACCAGAAACCAGATATGTTTTCACCCCTGCTGTATAATTTTTACCAGGCACTAAAACAAAGTTGCAAAGAGACAGCTTCCTTGGTAGAATCTGACATTGCTTAGCTTCCTGCTCTTAAAATTCAGTCTTCTGGAAACCTAGAGGTATAAACCTGAATTATCCATGCATCCAGCCTAAGGAGAAGGATTCTAAATCTTTCCCACCCCACAGCTAACAGAAAAAAATGTTCTCATATGCCAAGTAAGAGTAGACCAGGATAGACCTGCCCCAATTTGTGAAAGAGTAAATGGGGGAAAGAACTCAATAATTTAAGTTTAAAAATTTTGCAATAACACTATATACAAGAAATAAAATGATATATTTTTGAGGTAAATTATCATAGGAAATATGAGTACATTTTAGACAGCATCTACCTCTGTACTCCAGTTATTAAAGGAAACATACACTACATGAAGATCACAAGGCTACAAACCGGGATGAAAATGGTCCGGTAAGGATTAACAACAGCAACAAAATGGCAAAGAAAGTGATTGAAACAGAAATTTGTATATGTTTCAAAAAGTATTCTTTTCTTTAAAGGTCAATGAAATGGGCAAAATCCAAAAAGATAGCAATCAAAGAGAAGAGGGTTTTTGTTGCAGAAGATAATATATCTGATTTACAAATAACTGACTAAAAGCAACAATATATAAAGATGATATAAAAGGTAACTTCTTAGAACTTCTTAGGGATAGAGGAAGATCTTAATGTATGGGTCAAAATTTTGTGCCATATACAAGGAGGACTATGTGAAATTGCTACTATTTATAGGTCATTTTATGATCTATAAAATGACAGTTGCTAACACTGTGTTCAACTATACATCAATTTTTTTAAAAATTGGACACCAAAATTAAAGATATCAATTTCATTGAGTTTAACCTTAAAAACTGGCCAATATTTAAGATGAAATCTTAAAATAAAAACTTTAAATCTTAAGATAAAAATCTTAAGACAAAAACATCTATATGTATCAATCTAAAAATTCACTCATAAAGGAAGAAAATCAGGATACCCTCACAATTCTCATTGTACATTAGTTAACAGAAAACAAATGAAGAAATGTCAAGAGAAGTATGATTGGGAGAAAATTGCACCTTAAGAATTTTTTATGCTGAAAAATTGACATTCACATATAAAGCAATAGATATGCACTGATGGGGGTGGGGGCACCTCGGTGGCTCAGTGGGTTAAAGCCTCTGTCTTCAGCTCAGGTCATGATCTCAGGGTCCTGGGATTGAGCCCCATATCTGTCTCTCTGCTTGGTGGGGAGCTTGCTTCCCTTTCTCTCTCTCTCTCTCTGCCTGCCCCTCTGCCTACTTGTGACTTCTGTCTGTCAAATAAATAAATAAATAAATCTTAAAAAAAAAAAAAAGATATGCACTGATGGGTATTTAAATATCCTGAAAATGTAGTTGTCAAAGGATTTCTGTTACTTGAATTATTCACCAATAATCCGAGAAAGGGACCAAAGAAAAGAATTACTGGGTTCAGAAAGTATAGTATAAAAGAATTAACCAGGCTTATATTAACTGTTCAAATTTACAAGTAAATAAAAAGAGTTATGGTATATAAGGATACAAAAAAGTATGAATGTTAGAAATGATTTTTAATAAAAAGATATATAATGTTCTTCATTAATAATAAATTGTAACAAAAATCCCAGATTGTATTGGCAAAATGAGAAATGAATGGAGAGAAATGGTGAATGAGGATGTACACTTCACTGCACCTTTTTTTTTTTTTTAAGATTTTAGGTATTTATTTGACAGAGAGAGAGATCACAAGTAGCCAGAGAGAGAGGAGGAAGCAGGATCCCCACAGAGCAGAGAGCCTGATGCGGGACTCAATCCCAGGACCCCGAGATCAAGACCTGAGCCGACGGCAGAGGCTTAACCCACTGAGCCACCCAGGTGCCCCTCACTGCACCTTTTTTAGGAACCTTCGGGAACTGGAGTTTATTTCTTCTTCTGTATTATTAGAAAAATATAAATAAAATCATTTATTTTATAAGAAGAAAATCATTAGAATTTAAAGCAGACAATGCACAAATTACAGGAAAAAAATTAAATAATCAGTCCATATACATAAAGCTAATAACAAAAGCATTAGGTAATCAAAAGAGCCATGACTGTGTCTGTTTGGCAACAAATGTGAAAGATACAGTCTTCCTTATTTTTATTTATTTATTTTTTTTTCAGAAGAAGACATCGATTTATGAGAATCAATGAAAACTGTTCTTTTATAATGTGACTCAGGAAAGTTAAAATGAAAGAATAAGCAAAGATGTGCCAACCAACAAGAAAGCATTATTTACTCATAAGATACTAGCCATTCTGACAATTGTCGAATCATTATGTTATATATCTAAAACTCACATTTGTATGTCAGCTACTTCAATAACAAAATATGCTTTACTAATAAAGAGAAAACTTGATACTATTTTGATTAGAATAAAAAAATACAGAAACATCTAAACTAAAATGCATTCTATGAGAAAAACCAAATTCTCATAGTGATGCCATACCAGATGACACAGAATAAAAATATCTAAAGTAAAAACTCGGACACCTGGGTGCCTCAGTTGGTTAAACATTTGCCTTCGGCTCAGGTCATGGTCCTGGGGCCCTGCAGTTGAGTGCTGCATTGGGTTCCCCGCTTAGCGGGAAGCCTGCTTCTCCCTCTGTCTACCATTCCCCTTGCTTGTGTGCGCACTCACTCTCTCTCTCTTGCTATCTCTTTCTGTCTAATAAATAAATCAAATCTTAAAATAAATAAATAAAGCAAAAACTATTAAGAACATAATGAGAAATTGATAGGAAAGCAATGTTAATGGGAGATTTAAAAACACTGGTATTGTCAGATGAGCAGCAGTTAAGAGGGCAACTGGTAAGTACAAAGTGTTTTTTTTTTTTAATTCCTTCTAATGAATTTATTTTTCAGCTTTATTGAGATATAATTGGCATAACAGTGCATAAATTTAAGGTGTACAACATCATTATTTTTTATATGTATATATTGTAAAATGATTGCCACAATAAGCTTAGTTAAGACATCCATCACTTCACATGGTTACTATTTTTATTTTTATTTTTTTAATATTTACTCTCTTAGCAACTTTCAAGTATAAAATATAGTATGCCATGCTGTTCATTAGCTCCTGGAACTTGTTCAGCAACTTGTAACTGGGAGTCTGTACCCTTTTACTAACTTCACCCATTTCCCTGACCCTATAGCCTCTGCTAACTACCAATCTACTCTCTGTTTCTGAGTTCAGGTGTTTTTTTAGACTCCACTTATAAGGGAGATCATACAATACTTGTCTTTCTCTGTCTATTTCACTTGACTCAGTATAATATCCTCAAATTTCAAATTTCATGTCCATCAAATTTCATTAGTGTTGTCCTAAATAGCAGGATTTCCTTTTTTATGGCTGAATAATATTCCACAATGTATATATACCACATCTTTTTTTACCCATTCTTCTATTGATGGATATATAAATTGTTTCCATGTCTTGACTATTGCAAATAATGCTCCAATTAACATGAAGGTACAGATATCTTTTGAGGATCCTGATTTCATTTCCCTCAGATATATATCAAGAAGTGGAATTGAAGAATCATAAGGTAGTTATATTTTTAATTTTTCGAAAAACCTCCATAATTTTTTTCATAGTGGCTGTACCAGTTTACATGCCTACCAACAAAGTCTCCTTAATACAGGTGTGGCATGCAAGGAACCTGTGTGTGTCAAGGTAGAAACTCTACAGAGTGAATGAAATAATGGCAAACCCCATGAACATCCATCTCCAGTTACGTTCCCCAGGACAAATACCTCCTACATGTCCTCAAAGATGCTCATTGCCACACTTGTGCTGTGTTTCCAGTGATAAAACTTATTAACAGCCTAAATGCCCATCATTAAAGTAATATATATATATATATATATATATATATATATAGTATATACATATAGCTGTCTATTATACTGTATAATATACTATATTATATTATATTATATATTATATATAATTTTGGATATTCATAGGAGGGGCACTTTACAACAGATAAAATGGATGAATTCATCCTATATACATCTGCCTGGAAAGATCCTTTTTTAAAATAAAGCTTTTTATTTATTTGTTTATTTATTTGAGAGAGCAAGCCCAAGCAGGGGGAAGGAACAGAGAGAGAGGGAGAAGCAGAATCCCCACTGAGCAGGGAGGATCCCAGGACACTGAGATGGTGACCTAAGCCAAAGGCAGACCCTTAACTAACTGAGCTACCCAGGTGCCCCAACTGGATAAATCCTAAATGCATGATTCTGATTTAAAAAAAAAGAAAGAAAGAAAGAAAAGGGTATATTTGTATATAATGTACAAATGCTGATTTATGAGAACTTTAAAATAAAAAACCAGTAATATATATGTTTTATGGGTATTTATATAAATGTTAAAATATAAAAATAAATAGACAAGAGAAATATACACAAAACTCATGATAATGCTCATCTTGAGAAAAGGAAATTAGACTGTAAAGCTGGTTAGAGGGGACTTTAGTATGGTTTTATTTCTTTAAAGACATAGTATTTGTGTGTATGTCCAGATGTAGGAGTGTGTGTACATTCAAAGGATGCATATGTGACAAAAAGCATTTAAAATGCCTACATTACCCAAAGCAATTTACACATTCAGTGCAATCCCTCTCAAAATACCACCAGCATTCTTCATAGAACTGGAACAATCCTAAAATTTGTATGGAACCAGAAAGACCCCAAATAGCCAAAGTAATGGTGAAAAAGAAAACAAAAGCTGGAAGCACCACAATTCCAGACTTCAAGCTGTATCACAAAGCTGTTATCATCAAGACAGTAGGGTACTGGCACAAACACAGACACACAGATCAGTGGAACAGAAGGGAGAACCCAGAAATAGACCCTCAACTCTATGGTCAACTAATTCTCAACAAAGCAGGAAAGAATATCCAATGAGGGGGAAAAAAGTCTCTTCAATAAGTGGTGTTGGGAAAATTGGACAGCCACATACAGAAGAATGAAACTGGACCACATTCTCACACCATACACAAAAATAGACTCGGTGTGAGTCCAAATGTAAGACAGGAATCCATCAAAATCCTAGAAGAGAACGCAGGCTGTAATATCTGTGACCTCCACTGCAGCAACTTCTTGCTAGACATGTGTCCAGAGGCAAGGAAAACAAAAGCAAAAATGAACTACTGGACTTTATCAGGATAAAGAGCTTTTGCATAGCAAAGGAAACAATCAGCAAAATGAAAAAGTGACCTATAGAATGGGAGAAGATATTCATAAATGACAGACATATCAGATAAAGGGCTAGTATTCAAAAATCTATAAAGAACTTATCAAACAGAGCACCCAAAAAAAAAAAAATCCAGTCAAGAGATGGGCAGAAGATATGAACAGACATTTCTGGAAAGAAAGACATACAAATGGCCCACAGACACATGAAAAAATGCTCCACATCACTTGGCATCAGGGAAATTCCAATGAAAACCACAATGAGATACCACCTCACACCAGTCAGAATGGCTAAAATTAACAACTTAGGAAACAACAGATGTTGGCAAGGATTCTGAGAAAGGGGAACCTTCTTACACTGTTGGTGTGAATGCAAACTGGTATGGACATTCTGGAAAACAGTATGTTCTGCAAAAAGTTAAAAAAAGAGCTACCCTAAAACCCAGCAATTGCACTACTATGTATTTGCCCCAAAGATACAAATGTAGTGAAATGAAGGGACACCTGCACCCCAATGTTCAGAACAGCAATGTCCACAATAGCCAAACTATGGAGGGAGCTGAGATGTCCTTTGACAGGTGAGTGGGTAAAAAGATGTGGTATATATGCACAATGGAATATTACTCAGCTATCAAAAAGAATGAAATCGTGCCATTTGCAATGATGTGGACAATACTAGACTGTATTGTGCTTATTATTAAGCAAAATAAGTCAGGGAAAGACAAATAACACATGATTTCACTCATATGTGGAATTTAAGAAACAAAATAGATGAACATAGGGGAAGGGAAGAAAAAATAAAATAAGATAAAAACAGAGAGGGAGGCAAACCATAAGAGACTCTTAACTCTAGGAAACAAACAGCATTGCTGGAGGGGAGGGGGATGGGGAGATAGGGTAACTGAGTGACAGGCATTAAGTAGAGCACTTGATGGAATGGAGTACTGGGTGTTATATGCAACTGATGAATCACTAAATTCTATCCCTGAAACTAATAATAATATACTATATGTTAACTGAATTGAATTTAAATAAATTTTTTAAAAAGCAGCTATTAGTATAAAAAAAAATATGGGTCCCTATTTTATTTTTATTCCTTATTTTCCACATTTTTAATTAAAAATAAAACTTCCTGACTTTCAGAAATTTCAAAAACATATCATCTCAAGTATTCATAAAATCCATGGGAGGCAAGATGTGTAATGGTTAAAAGTAAGTTCTTTATTGCACAAAGGTTCCATTAGATTCCCCTTCTGGTACATCCTAATGCAGCATGCAGGTATTTGATGAGGAAAAAATCACAGATTGGACAGCAGTAAACTAGATTACAGCCCACACTAGAACCTACTCGAATCTAAAAGAGGGCCATATAGGGAGAGAGATTACAAAAATGCAAATAGGTGATATGAAAAATATCTTAAAAGTGGTATTTATCTTTCTCTTTGTTTAGCAAGCTATTTAGCTTCCACTTATATAGTTTTTTTTAATCAGAGATATTTTTGTTTTCTTTCCATTTATTTCATCTTAATCTTGAACAAAATCCTAGGTTTTATGAAAGAGTTATAATATTTTACTAACTGCCTTATTAAGCAATCTCCCAAATGAATATTATTAAAACCCCCTAAATCTTCCAAGCAACAGAACTTTTTCATGCGCTGCAATTAGGTTTAAAGGTAAAAGCTTTTGTTAAACTAATTCTTAAGAAATAGCCTAGGAAAACAGCTAATATTATTTCAGTAAGTCCAAAATGGGCATATTTTTTTCCAGCAATGAGAACATTCTTATTTCTCCAGTTGAGTAAGATTTCTGAGGCCTGTCATCAAGCATGTGTTTGTTGGGTGAACAGAATCACCTATTTAAATTCATTCTCTCATTTTGTTTGGTGTTAATTCATTCCCTGAAACAATTATAACTGAATATGTGTAACTCAAATGTAGTTCAATTTCACATCACTTTAGCATATTATAGAAGTACCTGTGCATTTATTTTGAAATCAACAAAATTAAGACTGAGTTTTGGCTAAGCATGAAAGATTGAATATTGGTGTTTATCTGTGGGGGGAATAAAACCTCAATGACATACTAAGAACAAACAGACAAAAAATTTAGTTGTGCAAGGATAAGGAAAATGAGATACCAAGTGACAGTAGATGAGGGAACCAACAAAATCAGAAAGCAGATGTAAAAGTAGGTAACTCAGTAGGTAACTGAAAGCAGAAATTTAACCTTGTAGAGGATGGGTGCTGGTGAGACAACCAGAAACCATGCGAAAAATACCCAATGAATTCATGTCACTTGGTATGAGGGATTTGGCAGAAGACTGAAAATAAGATGATTTAAAAGCTTTATAAGGAGTAGTGAGAACTTAAGTCCCCTGTCCCTGCAAACCAGGGACAGTAGCCTCCCAGTCCCACCACGAAGAGTGGTGAGTGGTAGGTGTCCTTTTCTTAGCACTTTTTCATGGGAAGGAGGCACTCATGTAAACACACCACTGACAAGCCCACTCGTGTACACAACTTCCCATTGGCTTTTGAGTTGCCTCAGTCCTCCATGTGAGTTCATAGTCAATAATCACCAGACATTTAAGAAATCTTCTACCACGAAAGACAGAGATTTAAACAAACAACATAGCAAGGAGCTCATAGAAAACAGACATAAAGCTGAAGCAAGAAGAAAAGCTATAAATAATAAGCATAATAAGTTTCTTTTGTCATAGATCCTACCATTAATAGTTTCAGTGGAATGATAGGAAATAATTAAATAAAAACATGTTATTTGAAAAAGGAAATCATAGTAGAAAAGTGAGAAACATTAATGAAAACATTGAAAGATAAAGAAGAAATCACAAAACGTAGAAATCAGAACAGAGAGATGGAAAATAATAAAACTAGGACATCTATCCAGGATCCAACATCAAAATGACATTTACAGAAAGTAAGAACAGAAAAATATCTAGAAAATAATTTTCTTAAAGTTAAAGTTTTCCACAGTTAATAGTTAGGAGTCCCCAAAGTCAAAACCCCACTGAATGTCCAGCAAAATTATTATTTTTTAAAGATTTTATTTATTCACTTATTTGAGAGAGAGAAAGAGACACACACACACACCCCTCCCCCGGGGGTGGGTGGGGCCAGAAGGAGAGGGAAAGGGAAAAGCGAACTCTTCATTGAGCTCTGAGCCTGAGGCAGGGCTCAATCTCACAACACTGCGATCATTACCTTAGCCAAAATCAAGCATCAGACACAAACGACTGAGCCACACAGGCACCCCCAGCAAAATTATTTTTTTAAGCGTTCATCACCATGCAATCTGAGAGCTCCTGGGAAAAACAATAAGTCCTAAAAGGAATATGAATCTTCAACATAAGACCCCTCAAGAGTAAAAAGAGATGCCAGACATCTCAAAAGTAATTTGAGATCCTTGAGAATAATGGAACAGTGACTTCAAAATTATAAGTAAATATTACATTCAACCTAAAATTCTATGTAAAGTCAAATTATCATTCATTTGTAGTGACACAATAAAGTCCTTTGCAGAAAAGCAAATTCCCAAAAACCCATTTCTTACACATCCACTCTCAGGAATCTCCTAGACTATGTGGTCCAACAAATCAGAAGAGTAAATGAAGGATGGGATTCAGGAATGGACCAAATGCAATGGAAGGGTGCAAGTTATGTAAAAATGACTGCGATGGAGATCCCAGGAGAGGGCCTAAGGAGAAATAAACCCAGAGCGGAGCACAAGTTAGGCAGTACAAAACAGTTGTCTTCAGGGGAAAAATGGAATCTATTAATACTATATGACAGGCTGACAACATAGAAAATTACATATATAAAATATATATACACATATACACTGATAAATATATACTTACCCATGTATATCTATATATACACACACATGCATATATTTACTTATTATATATTTTCACACAGCCTTAGTTTAGCTGAAGACTCAAAATAAATAAGTAAAAAATAACATCACTATTAGGTAATCAAAAAAGCCTAAGGTTTTATTTTAGACAAATAGATAAGGAAGAGGTGATACACCCACACACACACACACACAAATATTTCACAGCCATAAAAAAGGCTGACGTTGTGCCATTTGCGACAACATGGATGAACGTAGAGAGGAACGAGAGTATTATTCTAAATAAGATAAAGCTGCTGAAAGACAAATAACATAGGATTTCACTCATAAGTGGAATCTAAAACAAAAACAAAAACAAGAAAACAGCAACAACAAATGAATAAACAAACAAGAAGCAGAACCAGACTTATAAATACAAAGAACAATCTGATAGCAGCCACAAGAGGGGTGTGAGGATATGGAAAAGATGGGCTAAAGGGAGTAGAAGTTACAGACTTCTAGTTACAGAACGAGTAAGTCGGGGAATATAAGGCACAGCAGAGGGAATATAGTCAAAGGTGTGGTAACAATGTTACATGGTGACAGACGGTTGCTACGCTTGTGGTCGCTGGTTGCATCAAGTATAGAGAAGTGAATCACTATGCTGTATGCCTGAAACTAATGTAACATTGTGTGTCAATTATACTCAAATAAAATTTTTAAAAAACAAATTATAGGGGTGCCTGGGTGGCTCAGTGGGTTAAGGCCTTTGCTTTCAGCTCAGGTCATGATCCCAGGGTCCTGGGATTGAGCCCCACCTCGGGCTCTCTGCTCAGCAGGGAGCCTGCTTCCCCCTCTCTCTCTGCCTGCCTCTCTGCCTACTTGTATCTCTCTCTGTCAAATAAATAAATAAAATCTTTAAAAAAAAAAAATGAATTATATAAAAAGCAAATGATGATTATAACAACATGCTAAATAACAATATTAGGTTCAGCCATAAATAATATTTACTTATTAATAACAATCTACACATTGAATATGAATTTAACCAAAAACTGTGAAGTAATGAAATTGGGAGGTAGAGCAAGGTAAGAGACAAAACTTTATCTTCCAAAGTAAGAAGTATAGGTAATGCTTAAAATAGAAGAGTTAAGAAACAGGAATCTATAAACAGACAAATAGTAAAATGGACTTAATATGGACTTAATATTAGTTCTAAATAGTAATATGGACTTAGTATGAGTAGAGAAAGAGCTGAAAAGTGAAATGTGCTTATGTCTGAGGTGATGAACTCAGAGATAAGGAGGCTAGGCAGGCGAATGATATTTGTTGCTCTGATTTTTTCCCTTTTGTTTTTATAATACGTTTATGTGTTATCATTAAAAGAAATGAAAATTAGAAGGTAAGGATGATGTGATTTCTTAGGTGTAAACTTAAATTGTTCCATTTGCTCCCGTACAGTTTCCATGTAAGTGGGGATTTAACCATTTAGCCGTGAGGCACTCAGAATCGAGCTCCTACAGAAGGGAGCTCAGTTAAATGAACGGAGCCCAATCCCTTCATTCAGTGATCCTGGGGCAGCCAAGGCAAACCCATGGAGTCAACTAACAAATTCCAAACAAACAGGGGCAAGAGTCAACCATGTTTTACCCTCTTCTCTTTAGCCTCTACTTTCCCATGTGTAGTTCATCTTTCTGTGTCACCCTGACCCGGCTGTCATCTTCATGCCATTCTTACATTTTTGTCTGAAATGTACCATATCCTTTTTTTCTGTCTACATTTTGAGACAATCCTTATTCTGGACTCAAGTTCAGTACGATTCCTATTGGTAGCTCTACATTCTTTGATGTCCCTGTCCTGCACCAGTTGATTGAAAATATTATCATTTCCTGCTGTTTTCTATAATCAAAAGGGCTTCTCTATTGTCAATTTTTTTGTCTCTCCATATTCCTTTTCTTTAGTTGCCTACATCTATTCACCTATCATAATCATTCTTGAGTTGCAAGATATTCTGTCTCCTAAGAAAGATGGATATTTTGATCTGGCTAGAATTCACTATTTAGGGTGAAAGGCATTATCCTCAGAAATATGTATATAATCTCTGCTTAAACCATGGAAACATAACTTAGGGTGTAAACTTGAACCACTCACAGAGTCACCATGAGATAAGCATGAACAAGCAAGACCAAAAAAAGTGACAAAATGATTCTTGGCATGTAGCTTAGACTCTCACTAAGTTGCTATTAACAAAGCACTTTGTTTAGTTTTATTTTACAATTAAAGGCCTTGAGGTTTTTAACATTCTAAAAAACTACAAAATGGCATACAGTTTATAACCAGGGCTGATATTCTGCTTGTATTGACTCCTTGTTTTGATTTTCTTATCTGAACAACCAACATCCATTCTCATTAGTCACTCTCCCTGCTATACTGATTGTTGAATAATTTGAATTTCACCCCTGCATATTTCTATAAATGTCTCAATGCTAAATACATACAGATTGAATTAGCCAAACTAAAGACTTTAATAACCAAGATCAACCTACAGATGTCTTCTACAACTGTTCTGGGTGAACTTTCTGTCTTTCAAAGAGCATTCAATCTGAAGCAGGGTTACTCAACCTTAGCTGTCCAGTACATTAAAGGGACAGCATTCTGTCCTGTATCCACTAGATACCAGTATTACCCCCCAGCTACAACAACCAATAATGTCTCTGAACATTGCCAGATATCCTGGGCAGGGCAAAATCACTCTTGGTTAGGAAGCACCTATCTGCAAGTTGGTCTCAAATTTTTCTGTTACATAACATCCTATCACTCTTGTGGTCTTTTCCTTTGGAAGCCGATCTTCTGAAGTCTCCCATTCAATTACTTCATATATATTTACTGAGTATCTACTAAGTTACAGAAATTTCGGGGACCCTGAGATCTAATAATAAACAGACACATCTTCTCATCCCATAAAGCTTATGGCCTCATAGTACAGATAGAAAGGCACCAAATCATCACACAAATACGTAAATCCAAACTGCAGTAGGTGCTACAAGAAAAAAGGTGGGGTGTTTTGAAAGAACACATGGGAAGTGTTTGATATAGTCTGGGAATCAAGGAAACTTTTAAATGATATTTGGGATGATAGCTAAGGGATGTAAGGAACAGACTATGAGGCAAACAGGGAAGAAAGGTATATTGGGAAAAGGAAACTGCATGTGCAAATACCCTGACAAAGAAGTAAATATGGAGGGCGCCTCGGTGGCTCAGTGGGTTAAAGCCTCTGCCTTCGGCTCAGGTCATGATCCCAGGGTCCTGGGATCGAGCCTCACATCGGGCTCTCTGCTCTGCTGGGAGCCTGCTTCCTCCTCTCTCTCTCTCTCTCTCTCTCTGCCTGCCTCTCTGCCTACTTGTGATCTCTGTCTGTCAAATAAATAAATAAAATTAAAAAAAAAAGAAGAAGTAAATATGGCAGATTTGGGATATCAAACTTTCTATGTGACTGAAATGCAGAGAGGAAGGATGGAGAGAGAACCAGATGAGGCTGCAGAAATACTTGGATATCGGATCCCATGCAGTTGTAAAGGTAGTGTTAAGATTCTTTTATTTAAAGAATAATGAGATGCCATGGAAGGTTTTCGTTAAGCAAATGGTTGACACAATCAGATTTACATTTTTTTAAATATCACCCTAGCTTCAGGACTGAAAACAAATCTGAAAGGAAAAAATACATTCAGAATGAGTTACAAGACTGACTTTAGCGGTGCAGTTAAGAGGTGGTAACCTAAATGCATGCCACAGGGACAATGGAGAGAGAGATCCAAAAAATGTTTAGGCAATAAAACTGACAAAATTGTTAATAATGATACCTCATGCTCTGTGTTGCTGAGCTATGCACATTCAGTTCAATGTGATATGCTCAATGAAGCAAGGCCAGTACTCTCTTATCCCAGACACAGCTCTATCCAAGAGGAGATCCTACCTTGGCTCAAGATTCTGTTGAGAGTGCCAGTGAGACTTTTTTTATGATTTAACAGGAACTTACAACAATGAAAACCAGGATAATTTAAATTCATGTCAATTGGTTGTTAAGGCTTGTCATATTTTCAGAATTACTAGTGATCTACCAGTAGATGTTCATAAAATTCATGCTCTAGAAAATGAAACCCTTCGGAGTGCCTCTAAAAATGTTGCCAAGAGCATTACTGGTGAATGAGAAAACTGGTATACACTTCCTGGAGGGCAATTTGACCATGTATTAAAACATTAAAATTTTCATTTCTTTGACCCAATAGACCCAATAAATATCATGTAGATATTTAAAGCAGGGAAATGTCAGCAAGCATGTTCTTGAGAAGATTATCAATAAGAGCAAGGTTTTGGAAGCAATCATTTTCTAAGCCGGGTTCTTAAGCTGTAGTAATCCTACTCAGATCCTGGAAAACTGAGGACTTTCTCCCTTGAACCTGGAGTGAGTCGGATCTGCAGTTTGTGGAATATCAGTCTATCCTTCAGATCTTCATTTTTAATCTAAATGGTTAATATGCTCCTGGGGAGTGATTTTCCCCAAACCTATCAAACTTATAATTCACAAACAAATAAATGGCAAAGTGAGACATGGAAGACCTTCCTAAAGTCACAAATACTATTTCAATTTTTTTTTTTTTTTTTGTACTTTTGTGAAGGAAACCCCAACCGGCTTTTCCAATTTCTCACTCCATTGGCAATCTTTCCAATCTTGGGCAAAATTTCACAGCCTTTCAAATTTGTACACAGTAGCTGCCAGAAGCTTATAACCATTGTTGTTCAAAAATAAGAGAGTAGATAGGATTTATCTTTGATTTCCAGTACCCTCATTCTTTAACTCTTTCCTTCTCATTGGAGACCAATGCTTCATTTTCTTTCTTTCTACTGTATCAACTGAAATCAGTAAAACATCTCAAACTTTTTTTTTACACCATAGTACATTAATTCTCCCAAGGAACAAAAGATCAAAGTCATAGGTTTAAGAGCTTAAAATAAAATTTTGAATCTCACTGGAGTTACAGTTGGGAAAAGCACTCTCTATTAGAAAGAGCAACACATTTTTTTCCAATGACTATTTCAGAGAGCCTTATGCATCAATTCCTTTTTTTCAATGGTCTTTCACAATTCTTCTGAGATGAAATTTAAAGTTAATTTGGGGTGAAATTAACATTTTATAGGGTATCTGGAAATATTCAAAATTGAAGCTGTACCCAGTCAGGATGAAACAGCCTATAGAAACATTCTCCTATTTGTTTCCTCATAGAACTTTTTCCTGTGCCCACTTATATCCAAATACTATCTAAATTTATTTATTTATTTACCTTGTTTCCACATAAATTAGCTTCACAAAAGCTGAAATTTAGGGGATAATTTTAGACATACCATGATTTTAGATGAATAGATATTCCATTTTAGTCCTTCCTTGGGAATTAATATTAACATAGACAGTAATTAAAGATCCTTAGGAAATGTTATTTCTTAGATAATTATCTAGGTAACAGTACTGATGATTCATAAGATGATCCAATGCTTGACTTTGATGGGTATTGATATGGATAGCTAACATCTGAAATTCCAGAAAAGGTCTGGGTCTATAGAATTAAATAAAGGAAGATATATCCCATGTATCATGGCAACACAGCCCTTAAAAAACATTGTTTTTTCTTATGATCAAGAAAAAGCAAACTTTTCAAACAGCAAAAACGGATTACATAAATTCTATATCCTATAATATATGTTAGAAATCTTTTGATGTAAAAGTGGAAGAAAGCCTAATTCAAACTGATCATTAATAATCAAGGAAATGAGTAAACTATACAGGCAGGTTTTAGCTCAGGTTCTATTTCCTGGAAGTTCCCCAGGACCTGCCATATTCAGCCATACCTCATCAAGTTTCCATGTTCACCAGCTACCAAATGACATTTGAAAAAAAGAGACTCCCTTCTCCTTTGAACTTCTTTTAAAAGGGAGGAAACGTCTTTCCCAGGAAACGTCTTTCCCAAAACGTCTCAACAACCCTTGCTTTGCATATCACTGACCTCAAATGAAACAGAATAAGAGTAACAATAGAAGAAAGAAATCAATTTGGGGGGCAGGGGAAGAAATAAAGAGTACTGGCACCTGAAATAACCATGAAGACCTTTACATCATCAAAATATTTTATTTTAACAAAGAGTTACAGCCATGAGGAAAGTATTAAATTCAAAAAAAAAAAATGTACTCTGTTGAAGAGGACAGGTTAGGATGCATTAAACTTCAGAAATAGTTGCCAAAAAATAACAAAAAGTAACTTGAAGCTGAAAGAAAAGGCTTTGGGTATTTGGAAATATGTGTTTGTGGCTATATGGAATATTTCAATTTCTGGTTATGACAGATAAATAATGTACAAGAAAATTAAGTATGAAATTTATATACCCCCTTCAAAATCAATTGCCATACACAATGTCAAGTTACTGTTGGTTTTAATCACATTAACAAAATGGATAATTAAGAAAATTCACAAATGAGATCAAGATGGGGGCTTTTTAATTAAGAAATTGCAGAGAGAGCTAAGAAAAGTTTAAGTCAAAAGTGTCTTTTTTTGGAAAAAAAAAATGAAAATCAAGGAACATTTAATAAGAACAAGGAACATTTAACAGCACAGGAAGTCTGCTCCAGGCTGAGAGAAAATATTGATGTGTTCCCGTTATTTCTGCTTTGCTTTTTATACAGGGAAAACCCAGACCTTCCTTCCATGTGTTCCCTTCACTCTCACACAACTACCACACTTACAACCTTCTGACACCAACTGGGTGGGGTTTCCCCATCAAGCAATCTGCCGTGACACCAGCTGTGTGCCTACAATTTAACTTAATTCTGACACTATCCACCCAGAGATAGCATCAGATCCCACAGGGTAAATGCTCAGTCCCTCAAGACTGCCAGTCACAAACAGTAGGTCCCCAGGTGACTCACAACTTCTGCCCAACGTGGATACAAATCAAAAGTTCCCATGATCCCCATCTTAGATTCAATTATTTGCTAGAACAGCTCACTGGATTCTAAAAACACTTACTTAGGTCTGCCAGTTTATTAATGGACATGATAAAGGATACAGAAGAACAGTCAGCTGAAGTGATACATAGGGCAAGGTCTGGGAGAGTCCCAAACACAAGAGCTTCATTCCAGGTGGATTTGGGGTGTGACATTCTCCTGGGATATGGATGTACAACCCATCTGGAAGCTCTCTGAACTCTTGGATTTTTAGGGAGGCTTCCTCATGTAGGCATTTTCAATCATTAATTCCATTTCCAGCCCCTCTTCCGTCTCTGGAGAATGAGGGGTGAAGTTATAGACTCAAAGCTTCTAACAATGGCTCGGCCTTTCTGGTGATCCATCCCATCTAGGAGCCATTCAGGTGCCCACCCAGAGGTGCTCTTAGTTCTCTTATCTCTCAGGAATTCACAAAGGTTTTTAAGAGTTCTGTGTCAGGAACTGGCATCAAAAACCAAAAGTTAAAATAAGACATGCTCCTAGGGCTCTTCTCCCTTAGAAATTTACAAGGGTTTTAGAAGCCCTCTGTCAGGAACTGGGGGCAGAGACCAATATGTATTTCTTATTATTTCACAGCTTGCTTTAGTTTTGTATTCCCCTAAAACTGGCAAAAATGAGGTTTGTCTAAAAGAGAGAGAGAGAGAGAACCTGTGTGATAGAGAACTACCTAAATGTGGCCAAATTATGTATTTGCAGGAGAAAGACTGTTAATGAATCCACGATGAGGTAAAAGAAAGGTTGTACCCTAGAGGGACATATCTGGAGGCAGGAGGCAGTGAAACATACACCAACTGCTTCTGTGAGGTAAGACAATATGGCTGCTATTGATCAAACCCTAAATATGTACCTGGAACTGTACTAAATTATTTAAAATGCATTATCTCTTTTAGCCCTCATGCTAACTGTTATTTCCACTTTGGAAATGATAAATCTAAAGCCCAGAAAAGTTTAAAAAAACTTCAACAATTTTGGAAAACTGGCAAACAATGAAACCTGGCTTCAAAGTCAAAGTCTACCTCCCTCAGCCTGATTCCATCAATCCTGTAACACTGCAAATGCATTGGCAAGAAGCAGACTTAGGACAAGCACTTTCTTTCTTGGTATTTTCCATGGAGGCTGAAGTGAGTCACCTGCAACGTGGAAGAATTTCAAATACCATCAGAAGCACCCTTCAAGTTGCAATCTTATAAAAAATTGAGTTATATTGACAGAGAAGTGCCACAGGTAAAAAATTCTAAACAATGTCTAGTCTTTGGAAACACTTCTTCCCTGGGAAAAAATATGTCATCCAAAAGACAGAAACCTAAAGAATCTACAAGGCTGAGGCCTCTTGGATCTCCAGAAAGAAATCTCTTGAAATCATCTTTTTTCTTGCCTATGACACAGCCCTACATACGCCTACCTGCAGAGACTGTACCTGGAGAACACAGTCCTCTAAATCCCACATTTTCCTGTCTGAGTCAACTCAGGCCACCATAACAAATGCCATAGACTAGCTGGCTTAAACAACAGAAATTCTTTCTCATGGTTCTGGAGGCTGGGAAGTCTAAGATCAAGGTACCAGCAAAGTAGGTTTTATTCTGAGGCCTCTTTTGTTGTCTTGTAGGCAGTCACCTTCTCACTGTGTGCACACATAGCCTCTTCTTTGTACACACAGAGAGATTTCTTCTTTTTGTAAGACCAACAAGCCTACCAGATTAGAGCCCCACTCTTCTAACCTCATTTAACCTTCATTACCTCCTAATGGTCCTATCTACAAATACAGTGACATTGGGGGTTAGTGTTTCAACATATAAAACTTGGGGGTGTGGGACAAAATTCCATCCATACAAGTTCCAGAATTTACTTATACATGAATTTCTGTGACTATGATCCTATGAGAAGCAGAACTGCTGACCTTATAAAGGAATGTTTTACATAAAACTGATACCATTAATGAAAATAAATATTTATTTCTAGAATAAAAGGGGCTTCTAAGTAAGACGGTTCCTTGAGTCGAGACGTCTAAAGCCCCCATTAGATTGTTACAATTGATAGGATCAAAAAAAGGAGGAGAGAAGAAATAACAAGGGCCATTCCTGCCTGGAAACAAAGAAGAATTCTAGCATAGTGCAAATCGGTACAAAATGTACAAAGTATAGTACAAAATGAAGAAAAATCACAAGGCAAATTCTAAACTTCACATTTAAAAAGAAAAAATGTGTCAAAGAAAATGAAGAAAAGAGAAATTGGCAAAAGTCTTTACCACCTTATTTAGAGGGAAGTCTGAGGAATGAGACTGCCCACTGGACAGATGAGATCACACAAGATAATGGGTAGATTTTCTCTGCTGTGCGATAACACTGTTCTTAAAGGAACTGTGTTGGAGGATCAGGTCATTCCTGTAATCGTGGCAAACCAAATGATGAGATGGCTTTCTGCCTTGCTAGGGAAGAGCTCCTCTCCCACTTGGAAGAAGTCTGGACACAGCCACAAAGAATACCTGGAGTAAAGGCGAGTTGGTATACCCATCTGCCTTAAATTCAGTGATTAAGAACAGCACAAATGTATCATCTCAGACTTCTGTATGTTAAGGGTGTGATACAGGTCTCCTTAGGCTAAAACCATGGTGTTGGCAAAGTTACGTTCCTTGAATGGGCACAAGAGGAGAATCTGTTTCCTTGACTTTCCTAGCTTCTAGAAGTCACCTGCATTTTTGAGTTCATGGTCCTGTTTCTCTATCTTCGAAGCCTGCAATGGGCTTACCTGAGATAATCCCAGATCATCTCCCTATTTGAAGGTAGTCGGGAAGAGAACCATAAATCCACCTGCAATCTTAATTCTCCTTTGCCAAGTAGCCTAACATATTCATAGGTTCCAGGGATTAGGATGTGAACATCTTTGGGGGAGATGTAGACCATTAGCCTACCTACCCTAGGGGTTAAATCCAAACACAGAATTTACAAATATTTACACACTCATATTGTGACTTCCCTCAGCCACAGGTCCATTCACACTCCTCTGAATGGACAATGCAAGTTAAATGTATTATGACCTTGCTTACAACCAAAGAGAAGAAATCTAGCTGCACCCAGTTGAAAAATGAAAGGATTCCAGGAAAATTATCCACATTCTATGGAACAAAAACCAGACCCTGAAGCAGATAAAAATCAACATGTAGTCTCTGGAAATAATTGGGAAGAAATAAGGCATTATTACTATGGTGCCCAAAGAGATGAGGAAGAGTTAGAAGGAGCAAACTTTACTATAGAAAACAAAAGTACATTTTAAACAAGATCCACTTTTGCCTTTGTTCTCAATAAAATTTAAAATATAAAATAAGAGATGACAGATGAGATAAGAAAGCCAACAGAGATGAAAGGGAGCTTGAAGTAATGTAGGCAGGAATAAAAAAAGCAGGATGGTTGAGATAGAAAATGTTTTAAATAAGTTTAAAATGCCACTACAATATCATAAAAAGTCCTAGCAACAGTGCTGGAAAATGTTTCTGCTATTCAGAAGAGTCAAAATTTTACCCATGATGCAATGAATAAGACAAAGTACCCATTTTAGAATCTAATGAAAAGTATAAACCTCTTCCCTGGGAAGTCCACAGCATCGTTTCAAAGTACCTGGATTTTAAAAACAAAACAATTTAACTTATAGACCTCAGATGACAAATCCCTGTTCCATTGGCAGAAAATGAGCTGTAATTCAGGCCCAGAATTAAGTTCTTTTTACACTAAAAAGAACTTATGGAAATAACAATAGAAACACCTAGATATATCTACACAAAACTCCTGAACTTTGTCATTAAAGAAGGAATCTCTTAGCATCTGGAGGAGCTTGAACTCATCAAAACGTCAGCAACATTTTTTTTAAAAGCTGTAGAAGTAGAAACCAAATACAATGCTTTATTAACACCAGTTTCAAAAAAAAAAAGGCATAAAAATATTCTAGCAACAGGCATAGGTATTTGAATATGAACAAGAAATTAAATGGCATTAGGAGAAACTAGTACAAATCAAAATTTATCCTAAGTGTAGAGAGCAAGAGGTCACTGACTGCTGGGACATGAGGAAAGCCTGATTGTGAAAGGGAACATTTGGCCTTAATCTTAAATATTGAGCAGGATTTCTGATAATTTTTTTTTATTTTTTTTTAAGATTTTATTTATTTATTTGACAGAGATCACAAGCAGGCAGAGAGAGAGGAAGGGAAGCAGGCTTTCTGTTGAGGAGAGAGCCGGATGCGGGGCTCAATCCCAGGACCCTGAGATCATGACCTGAGCCCAAGGCAGAGGCTTTAACCCACTGAGCCACCCAGGCACCCCAATATTAATTATATATTACATATTATATTATAATAATATAATTATTTTTTTAATGTACGACTTATTTCCTATTGAAGAAACTGAGCAAAGATTGAGAGGAAGAAAGACCAATGTGCATTCTGGGGTCTAGTCTATTGAGTATCAAGTTTGGTAAAAAGTTTTCAAACCTAAAATAGGTTCATAGAACCATTATTGGAGGTGGAAGTGATGACAGAGAACATTTAGTCCATACATTCATTTTGTTGTTATTAAAACTGAAGTGCTCAGCAAAATTCACCACAGCCAGAAGGTGGAAAGAACCCAAGGTCCATCCACTGAAGAATGGATAAACAAAGTACAGTACATACATACAATTAAATGGTATTTGGTCATATTCAGTATAAAGTTCTGATATGTACGACAACACGGGTGAACCTTGCAAGCATTCAGCCAAATGAAAGAAGTCAGACACAAAGGATCACATCTTGTGTAATTCCACTTACATGAAATACTCAGAATAAGTACATTCATGGAAGCAGAGAGCAAACTGGTGGTGCTCAGGGGCAGGGGACAGAAAGGAATGGGAAGCAACTGCTTGATGGGTCTGGAATATTATTTTGGGGTGATCCAAATATTTGGGAACTGGACAGAGGTGGCAGTTACATGAGATTGTGAATATAGTAAATGTCACCGAATTGTTCACTTTTAAAATGGTTAATTTTAGGTTATGTGAATTTTACAATTCACAACAACAACAACAAAACAACTAAGGTTCAAGGACAGGGCAAGTCACTAACAGCTCCAAGAACAGAACCTTGACCATCTGGAAGTAGAGAAGCCTAACACCAGCAGCAGTGCCTTGATTCCCTGGCTAAGCAGTTTAGACTTGATCTGGTAGGAAATGTGATGTCAGATGATATTTTTTAAGCAAGTGAGAGACATTTATGATTGACTGTTTACATGGTCTTGCTTTATTACTTACTATTTGTTAACCTCCTGGACACTCGACGGTCCTCATCCATAAACAAGAAATGCCCTACACTTTTCAGTTACTGAGAGGAGCAAACAAATAAGTCACACACATTCCTAGAGCAATGCTGACACTTGGCAGGGGCTCTCTTCTTTCCGGATTGCGAAAACACACAGAATTGTCACCATAACATTCCATGCTGTTTTCTAGTTATCTCATGTAAATAAGCCTTCTCTTCTTAACAAAGTTGTAATGCCTTCTCTTCTTAACAAAGTTGTAATGCCTTAAGAACAAGGACCATGGGGGCACCTGGATGGCTCAGTGGGTTAAGCCTCTGCCTTCGGCTCAGGTCATGATCCCAGGGTTCTGGGATCGAGCCCCACGTCAGGCTCTCTGCTCAGCAGGGAGCCAGCTTCTCCCTCTCCCTCTACCTGCCTCTCCGCCTGCTTGTGATCTCTTTCTCTGTCCAATAAATAAATAAAATCTTTAAAAAAAAAAAAAGAGAAGAAGAACAAGGACCATGGCTTGTATTTCTTAAATCTTTTGCAAACTTAAAATCAGCAGTAAACATGAAATAAGTAATTCATGACGATCTATTGCCTAACTTCAAGCCTTAGTGTTTTTTAATAGTGAATTTTAGTCTAATTGCAGTTCTTCCTATTTTATAAGGCGACTCAGCCTGATTTTTCTACCTTATCTGTGGGCTTCCTCCATATCCATCAATTCAAAAAAAGCAAGGCAGGGCACATGAAAATGTGAGTCATTAAGTAAAAACTTTGTGTTCATCTAACTACATCTCAACAACTTTTCTGCCTATTACTTTTCTTTTTCTTTTCTTGTAGCCTTGTTAATCACAAGTCATTCAACAGTGTTTCCCGATTCTTTGCATTCTCTCAGCCTCTGACTGGATAATTTTAGGTGAGCTTATGGCACACACACTTCTTGATTGCCTTCCAGTTCCCCCTTCCTTCCAACCCACCCTCTCCTCAGATCTAAGCAAAGAGTAGGCGTATCCGGAGAGCCAAGTCCCTGTACTCTGAGTTATTAAAGATTGCAAGCTATGTCCCCAAAAGAAAGTCTTCTTTCACTATTTTGCTGCAGAAAAATATTTCTTACCCACCAACGATTTTCTTAGGAAAATCATTCAATTCCATTTAACAAATACATACTATAAATTTAAATATAACCCTAACTTCCAGAAGTCCAGAGATAAAGACAGTCTATTCCCTCAAGAAGAAGACAGTCTAAGAGAAGATCCTATGACATAAAAAATTCTAAAGCACTATGACAAGGATGAAAATAGAGGCACGTATGAGTTAACCCAAAGGAGAGAATAATTATCTTCACTCACGATGATGAGGTGATGAATGTGACAAAGGTAACAAGGCACTGGAACACGCTTAAGAAAATAGGACGTTTGAAAATAGATTCCAAGGTTGTGTGGACCCTTCAAGCAAATGGTGAGGCAGGAACACAAAGAGAGAATGCAGGAAGGAGCCATGGGCGAAACTAAAAGGAATGAGTGGGCATGGGGAAGTGAAATGGCTGAAGGGTAAAAGGTAATGGGATTGTGATTTCTGAGTAATTCCTGCCCCTTAGGGTGATTGTGAGGATCAGCGGGAAAACGTTGTTACTTCATGGTCTAATACTGGTTCAGCAAGCAATAATGTTCGCTAGCTCCCAATATACTCATAGGAATTTAATTATCAGTCCTGATATTCACTTTTAAAACCAGGAGCAGTTGGGACACCTGGGTGGCTCAATGGGGTAAGCCTCTGTTTTTGGCTCAGGTCATGATCCCAGGGTCCTGGGATCGAGCCCCACATCCAGCCCCACATCGGTCTCTGGGCTCAGCAGGGAGCCTGCTTCCTCCTTTCTCCCTGCCTGCCTCTCTGCCTACTTGTGATCTCTCGTTCTCTCTGTCAAATAAATAAATAAAATCTTAAAAAAAAAAACCTAAAGCAGTCAAATACTGTTATTCTATTACATAGTTAGCTAGTACTGTTAACATGAATTTTCCTTTAGTGATACTGATATTCCTATAAGCAAGACATATATTTCTTCATGTTTACCTATCTATGTGTGTCCCTTAAGCAATATACAGTACTCCATTTCTCACATTTTAAACTATAAATATATATGCCATATACTATATAGGGATATATATTATATATTTGGATGAAATATAGACATGTAATATATAAAATACATAATGTGATATATGATGTATGATATCACTTATGTGATCTAGTTTATGTGATAAGCTATATGATAATATAAACTATATTATAATCTATCACATACGCTATATATTCCAGTAGGGTACTATACATATATGATATTCTACTGTAGTATTACTTCTGCAACTTCATTTTTTTTTAATATAATTTTTTATTTTTTATAAACATATATTTTTATCCCCAGGGTTACAGGTCTGTGAATCACCAGGCTTAATGAAAGAAGATGGGATTGGGAGGGAGACAAACAATAAGTGACTCTTAATGCAACTTCATTTTTTTATTTCAACAGTATGTTTTTAAATTTCTTTCCTGTTGACATATGTGCTATGATTCTTTTATTGTTACTGCTGCTTACTATTCCATTATGTGACTATACCACAGAAGGAATTCAATTGTATCATTAATGTTTTACTTCTCAAACTGGGTTGTGTGCACAGGTGTTAACTGTATTATTCATTATACCTTTTTGTAAGTGGTATATGTTTCCATACTACACATTTTAAACTTAGATAGTGTTGTATCTCAAGCATATCTCAATAAAACTGGGGGGAAAGATTTGAAAATCTTAAAGAAAAAAATAAGCTTGTTTTTTTCTAGCTATCCAGTGTCCACTAGCTATCCAGTGTCTGATATCATCCAGTATTCTCTACAGACGAAATCATATACTGTGCAACCCTGTAGAGTCACCTCAGATTTCTCTGATTTATCTTGGGAGATCTTGGTTAAAACCAAGCCCTACACTCCTGATATCCATGGAAGTGAGATGATGTGAAGATCAATCTCAGGTAGCAGGGGCAGGAAAGAGAGCCCCAGAGGCCAAGTAATCAAAACTGAAAATAAAGCAAATATCTTCAAAAGCCTACACTGGATCATGCATAAAACTGAATATTTTTTTTAAACTGGTTAGGTTCTACTTTTCTTTCTTTTTCAATTTAGGTAAGATTAAATTTCATAGACATTTGTCCATTTGAAAAAAATACTTAATTTTGTTAAATTGACATTTATTAGGGAAGTCTTTAAAATTATATAAAGAAAAAAAGAAAATGCAGTAATAAAATGCTAAAATTTAAATGATAGTCATCAGATTATATAATGCCATAAGATAGTCATAGTCATAAGATTATATAAAGATTATATAATGTTCTTTATATGATTCAATTTACCAGATACAGCAAATATATTTTTAATCTTTCAAGCCAAATAACATTAATAACAAGAGGAAAGGATATATATAAATAGGCCAAGAATGATAAAGATGATAGAGAGAAGGGACACCTGGGTGGCTCATTCAGTTAAGCTTCCAACTCATTATTTTGGCTCAGGTCCTAATCTCAGGGTTCTGAGATGGAGTCTCCCGTTGGGCTCTGCTCTAGGCATGGAGACCCCTGCTTAAGATTCTCTCTCTACCTCTCCCATTGCCCCTCCCCTCTTCTCTCTCTCCCTTTCTAAAACAAAACAAAACAAAACAAAAAACAAAAAAAAGAGTGAGGATTTACCTATTTATCTTTTGCTGAGGCTATAATATGGTGCATGTGATTTCAGTCATTGTTTGTCTGATTATTGTTTTATTTTGCTTTGCTGTCTCAGTTTACTCCAAAACTAAGGATTTTAATTTAATTACATGGTGATCTGTATTTTTCTTGATGACTCTTGATTCTAACACATGCTTTCACCTGTCTTTACACTATTGGTATACCAAAAGTCTCCACCCTCCAAGAGGGACAGTTCTCTCTCTTTCCCTTGGAGCCTAGCCGAAGTTAATTTCAAAGAACAGAACAGGGATAATTCTTCTCTTTGGATTTCATCTTAATAGAATTTCATATCAGAGTCACATCTTGGTGTGATGTAATTTTCTATAAAGCCTTACCACATTTTCAAAATGCTCCCCTGGGAATGTTTTATGGGCATTGAATTGCACCTACAAATTTAATGGCTCTGTATGTGTGTCTGTGTATGTGTCTGTATTGTGGGGGGAAGGGGCAGATAAAGGCTAAATGTTTCTGTTTACTCTTTTAAAACAAATGTCAGTATATCATAGACTAAACTCCTAACATTTACAAGAAATTTATTTTAGTGGTTATAAAAAACAATCTCTTCCTTTCTTACGGTGGTGATTGAGTGTGTTCTGTGGTGCACTAACAATTCCCCAGCTTATCTGCAGCCTTGTTTATGTTCCAAGCTATGTACATGGCAACGCAGATGTCTTTTCTTTGTAGGATTTAATAATTTACTCATAATGTTTAATCAAAACTAGACTACCTCAATGGGATTTCATCACAAACTGTGCTGGTCTTCCCATTAACTCTGACAAGAATTTTTTTTAATGGCAGGGGGAAATAGATGCAATAGACAAAATTTGAGAAGCACCATCCTAAATCATGGGATTTTGCCCAAAATTACAAGTCAAGAAATGATAAATGCACAAAGATCGGAAGCCTGATTTTTGGCAATTCCCATCAAAAGGCTTAAAATGATGCATATCCTTTCATCGAGCAATTCCACTCCTAGAAATATGTTCAAAGAATATAAGCCCAGATATACAGAAATACAGCTATGGGGATATTCATCACAGCCCTCTTCATAGAAGTGAAGAATCTGAAACAACTAATGTCTAACACAGGGACTTGGTTAAATGATAGTGTCCATATAACTAGATAATATACAGCCAAAAAATGTGTGGTTATAGAAAAATATTCAAAGGTAAATGGAAATAGCATAGACTAATTGTCAGTATCCATAATCCATTGCTCCCTTGTAATAAAACCTTGATTTTAACTGGACAGGAAAAAAGACCAGCTACAAACTAAAAGGACTGACCAATTATATGTAAGTGAATGTTGTTTGAAGACCTTCCAGGAGAGCTTTTTAAAAACTGATATAGGGTGCCTGGGTGGCTCAGTGGGTTAAAGCCTCTGCCTTCGGCTCAGGTCATCATCTCAGGGTCCTGGGATCAAGCCCCGCATTGGGCTCTCGGCTCAGCAGGGAGCCTGCTTCCCCCTCTCTCTCTGCCTGCCTCTCTGCCTACTTGTGATCTCTGTCTGTCAAATAAATAAATAAATCTTTAAAAAAAAATAAATAAAGACTAATATATCTTCCATCTGAAGCTCCTTTTGCCTCCTCACTTTTCCTCTAATTCTAGCTTGTAAGACAAACTTTATTACTGAGTTTCAGCAGCTCTTTTGTGATGTAGAGAATAGAGAGAGAAACAAAAAGATAGAGGAATCCTAGATTCCTAAGAGTCTGTAGCACCATCAATCATTCCAGACATGAACAATCCATCTCTAATTATTTATGTGAAAGAAAACATCTCCTGGTATTTTTAAGCAATTATTATTATGTCTCTGTTAATATCAATTAAATAAAATTTTGAACTGACATAACTGACTATCCCCAAATATAATACTTTAATTTTATTTTTAAAATAATGCATATATTTGTATATATGCATAAAATATACATTCATAGATTAAAAATATGATAAGATCTGTATAGAAAGATTGACAGTGATTAAAAAGATACAGGTAATTTTTTATTTTATTATTTTGTATATTGGAAAACATACTAAAATTGAAAGTTTATGTGGTGTGTGTGAGTGTGTGTGTATTTAATTTTAAATTTATCAATAAAAAGTGAAGCTGCAAAGTCCTAGACACCCACCCTTAACCTCAAGGAATGCAGAACTCAGGTCTGTGCTACCTCATTATCTCTACATGCAAATTGTGTGGCTCCAGGCATGCCACATACCCTTCAGGACCTGTGAACAATAAATATTGTTTTTTCAAAGTTCCCAACAGTTGTTGCTGAGGTGTATCTTGCGGTCATAATAAGAACCACAAGGGCACTCCAGGTACAACATTGCCTCCAGTGGGGGAAATGTCTATGGGGCTTGCCACAAGTAGTACAGGCCCATATAAGTGATCCAGGTGTTCCTAGATATTTCTATCAATAGGCTGAGACCAACACAAAACCGAATTACAAAAGAACCCAAAATTAATTAAAATGGCAGTAGTCAGTCCATAGTTAACAATAACTGCTTTAAATGTAAATGGACTAAATTCTTCAATCAAAGGACATAGAATGGCTAAATGCATTTTAAAAAGACCCACCTTATAAGACATTCAATTCAACTTTAATACACACAGACTAAAAGTGAAGGGATAGAAAAAGATATCCCATGTAAATGGGAGCCAAAGAAAACAGGGATTGCTATATAAACTTTAAGCCAAAGAGCCTAACAAGAGACAAAAAAAAAAGTCATCATTATATAATGATAAAGGGGTCAATCCATCAAGAAGATATAACATTTTTAAATATTTATGCACCTAACACCAGAGCACCTAAATGTCTAAAGGAAATATGAACAGATCTGAAAGTAGAAATATACAGAAATACAACACTAGCAGGGCACTTCAATATTCCACTCTCAACAATATCAACCAGACAGAAAGTCAGTAAGGAAACATTGAACATAAAGAACATGTTGGACAAGATTGATCAAACAGGTATATACAAGAACATTCCTTTCAATAGCAGCAGTATATACATTCTTTCAAGCATATAGAGAACATTCTCTAGAATATCTCATTATGTTAGGTCACAAAACAAGTCTTTGCAAATTCAAGAAGATTAAAGTACCATGCAAATGTCATTATTTAGGGCACATTTTATATAACATAAAATCTATCCAAAAAATAAACTGACTTATTATTAAATTGTATTTGAGAAAAGCCAAGTTCAATGTCTACCTTTTCCTTACATGTGAATAAATTTCAGATCAATTAAAAGTTTAAATAAAAATGATACTGTCAACAATTTAAAAATAAGGGTTAACATTTTCCTTTGGAATGGAGGAAGTCATTCTTTGCATGATACCAACAGTAATCATAAATGAAAAGATCAACATATTTCTACATGAAAATTGTATAAACAATATCCATTTGTATATAAACAAAATTAAAATACAATGAGTGGGAAAAAAGACTGCAGTACATACGAAGCTTTAAAAACTTAAACTCAATACATAAAAGAAATTAAAATTGAGAAATGGCATCAGTGAAATGGCAAAAAGGGAAGTCTCAGACCCTCCTTCCCCATGAAAGTACCAATTCAAATACAATTCAGACTAATTCCCTTTCTGAGAAATCCAGAATCTAGTTAAGAGGCTCCTAGACCCAGTATGAACATGAAACCAGTCACATTGGAGCAAGTACAATCACTTTTGATACTCTCACAACTCAACAACAAAAACAAAAACAATCTATCCAAAAAATGAGCATAGTCCATTAACAGATATTTCTCTAAAGAAGAAATAAATGGCAAACAGGTACTTGAAAAGGTGCTGAACATCATTAGTCATCAGGAAATGCAAATCAAAACCACAATGAGAGATCACCTCACATTGTTATAATAGGACAGCCATTATTTTAAAAATTTAAAAATAAATAACCAGTGTTGACAAGGATGTAGAGAAACTGGAATTCCTGTGCACTATGGATGGAAAAATTAAATGGTACAGCCACTATGAAAAACAACATTGAGGTTCCTCAAAAACTTAAAAACAGAATTACTATATGATCCAGTAATCTCCTTTCTGGATATTTATTGAAAGAATTATAACCAGAATCTCAAAGAGATATTTGCACCCCCATATTCCTTGAAACATTATTCACAATAGTCAAGAGGTGTAAACACTTAACTATCCATTGATAGATGAATGACTAAAGAAAATATGGTATATCCATGAAACAGAATATTATTAAGCCTTTAAAAAGGAAATCCAGTCATATGTGACAACCTAGACACCCCTTGGGACATTATGGTGAGTGAAATAAGCCAGTCATAGAAAGACCATTCCTGCTATGATTCCACTTAGATGAAATATCTAAAGTAGTCAAATGCATAGAAGCAGAAAGCTGAATGGTGGTTGCCAAGGGCTGGAGGAGGGTGAAATAGAAAGTTGCTCTTCAATGGGTATAAAGTTTTGTGTCATGGAAGGTGAGATGTTCCAGAGATCAGTGGTACAACATTGTGCAAATAAGTAATACTATACTGTAAATTTAAAACTTGTAATTTAATATGATATATAAAAAACCATGAGTTATAATAGTTAAAATGTTTAAGCTAAATTTCAAAATAATTTTATTATAACAAAATTGGAAGTCACCTAAAATACAACAAGTATTTACTTCACTGTGGTGCATCCACACAAGGGAAGAAAATGTTATAATTTTAAATGGCTATCAAAAAATTAAAGAAAATAGAAAAACCTTGAGTTATAAAGCAGTGTATAATACTGCAATCCCATTTGGAATTTAATAATAATTCAAAAATAAGCCATGATTATTATTCTCAATGATAAGATTACAAAGGATTTTAGTTTTCTTTTGGCTTATTTGGTCTTCAAAATTTGATCATTAAAATGTGTTAACTTGACAATAATTTTTTTTCTCTCTCTCTCTTTTTTAAAACACTTTATTTATTTGACAGGACAGGTCATGTGAAAGAGCACAAGCACTTTCCCTAGAGCGGCAGTGGGAGAGGGAGAAGCAAGCTCCCAGCTTAGCAGGAAGCCTGATGCGGGACTTGATCCCAGGACTCTGGAATCAGTCCGAAGACAGACGCTTCACCAATTGAGACACACAGGGGCCCTGACAATAATTTCAAAATAAAATAATAGAGCTAGGAAAAAGTCTTAAGTGGAAAGCAAAGCTCATATCTCATTTCTCTACTTTAACGTTTAATTTAGTTTGTGGGAGTTAATGGTGTAATTTCCCAAGTTGGCATTAATGAATTTGTACTAAAAGTTATTGTGATTATTTTCCTTCAATTTTGATGGATGTCACCTTTTATCTCCAGTAATGGAAACAACAAGCAATCAACAGTTAGGTTTCCAAGCTGCTTGTATAATATCCGGAAATATATGTATCTGTTTTATTTTGAAAAATTTTGCCTTGCTCCTGTTTGTCCTCAGATATAAATCAGTGCCCTTCTCAAGTGGAACACAAAGGAAAAGAGAGCACCTTAATGGATGCTATTTTACCCAGCAACATATTTGATTTTAGTCTTCATCTTTGCATCATTTCTTTGCAAACTGTGTGCATATTTTTTTTCATGTCTGTCATTACAGAGATGTAGAAGTTACTTTCACCTTCCATAATTTTGCTAGCATTTTAATTAACCATTGCCATCTGCCTGCAAGTTCAGAACTGGCTGAAGACTGGAATGTAATAAAACAGGATCTAAGTGTAATGCATATCTCCCCAATACCTTTCTTCTCACTTTTGACAAATCTATGGAGTTCTTCAGATACTGTAGTTGGCTTACTTTTGACTGATTTACACACATGAAACCATATCATGCACATTGCTTATCAATCTCTAAAGAAATCTTACATTTGAAAGGGAGATTATGCTGCAAACTTCCTATTAAAATGATGCAAAGCTGAGTAATCCAGGCTGCATTTCAATGCCTTGAAGATAATGAATTCTCGTTTTATTCATCAATTCAAATGATATGATATAACATCTTAGCAGGGTGCACTTTTTCTAACACTATCAAGCTATGTTCAACAAATGATGTGGAAAAGCATATTCCAGACAGCTTAGCACAACTGCAGAGAGTTGGGGGAAGGGTAAGTATTGGCATACAAAAAAGAAAGAATCTTAGAGGTCAAGCAATATTTTCCAAATACAGATTAGATATCCACGTCTTTGGTTCCCATTCATTTATCTTCCGTGCTCCCATTCCTCCAAGTAAAGCATGTTAAGGTCCTCTAACCCATAAATCTCTTAATAACTTGCCCAGGGAAATGTTGATCTTTCTCGGAAGCTGCCAAATTAGAGCTTGTTTGCAATGATTAGTGGTTCCCTCCATAAACTCTGGAGGGAAGAAATTGGAGAGTGAAGGGAATGTCTTTTATTTGCTCTGATCTAAGCCAGAGGTGGCTGTCCCAGGGATGCGTTTGATGTGTTTGCTTGGCCCACACTGTGATTTATTTAAATACTTAAGTATTTCCTAAAATACCAAAATTAGAGGATTCTCATAGCTATTGAGTTGTCTGCTGCTCTTAAATACAGAAGAGCCGGACACAATGGGCATGGCAACAGTGGGAAGGATTTGATTAGCAGCTGTCATCTGGAGAAAGGGCATTCTGCCACAGTCTGCACCAGGCTCCTGCCACCACCTTTATTGTCTCTCTGGCCACATTATCTAGTGGACTTGGCAATCCCTGATATACGCCTTCAGGCAAGCTCTTGTAATGGTTTCCTGAATATGCTTATAATGATATAATTGGCCTTGCTGTTTATCTGAAGGGTCACTTGGTCAGTTCAAAAAATGTTAGCAGCAGCTGAAAAAGTGAGAATAGAGAAACTGAACACATTGCCCAAATTCTGCCAGAGAATACACTATTTTAACTTTCAAAACCTCAGCAGAAGTATCATAAAATCATTAATATAATTATGATGTAAAATTTCCATAAAAATCAGAAAAGCCTATCAATATCAATATTAAAAGTAATGAAAAATCATGCATGCTGAATTGTATGAACTTAATTGACAGCACTTTATTCATGCTGTTTCTTACCAGCTGGTTTTCTTCTTGTCTATTGTTCTTAAAAAAAAAAGTTTTTTCTTCTTATGAGCACACTTAAATAGTTTTGCATATTTGGTGCGCACATTTCTCTTCCTGTTTCTTTCTCAGTAATCAGAATCATTTAAAAACCAAATAGATCAAAAGTCTCCTAATTTCCTCTAGTCAGTAGCTCAGTTTCTCAATCTCTCTCTCTCTCTCTCCTCTCTCTCTCTGTCTCCTCTCTTCTTTTCTTATTTAATTCGGCATTCTTGAAATAGACTGAAAAAGCATCTATGCCCTTAGGGAATGGGGCCTCTACAGTAGGTGACAAACAACATTTTCAGCATTATTTGCTGAAAACACACATTTCTAGGCTCCACCCCAAGCCTATCGAATCAGAATCTTTGAGTGCATGATTGGACATCTGCCTGCAGTGATTCTAATGCTTATCAAATTTACACTCAAAGCCTTAGAATAATACAAGGACAGTTCAGCACCAAGGTCAGAGGCACATGCCCTCTTCAAATATGCAGTCACTATTTTAATGATAGGGTGTGTTTCTGTTAACTATGTATGGCAGAAATCAGAACACAGAAGAATTCAGATAAAAGCACTTGACCCTCCTTCTCAAATCATGTATTTATCCTACTCTCCAGTGCTTTTTCCACAGAAATTGATAATCACTCTGTACAGTAAGTTACATGACTTCTGTGAAATTTTCAAACTGGTCTCCAGCAGATACGTGATCTCAAGGTCTACTTATTTTTCTCTTTGATATAAAATTCAATTTTGATTATAAGAGTCTGGTTAGTAAAAAAAAATCTGAAATCTCCAAAAAATAAAAAGAGGTAATTAAAAATCACCCCAGTCATGCTTTTTTGAATATACTTCCTCCCAGTCTTTTTAAAAATCCATAAAAGAGTAATTTTTGTTTGTTTTGTAGATTTTATTGTTAACATTTTTCAGTGAACAGAATGGGACACTTGTATAGGAAATTTCATAACCTGCTTTTCTCAATATTTCAGTAATTCATTTTCTTTCATTTAACAGGTTTCCAAATACATTAAAATAATCATCTGTGGTTCATATTTATGCTTTTCTCAAATTTCCTGATTGTAAATATTATTATAGCTAACAGACTTAGAAATAGACTCTTACTCATTTGCCTATTTTCTGAGGTTAAAATTCAATATATGGAGTTCCTATGATTATATTTAATTGTCTTATATATCACAAATTGCCTTTTAGAGAAGTTATAACCTTCACTCTCAACAACATATTCCCATTTCCCTTCATCTTCAACAATGTTGACTATATTAATATTTTAATCTTTGCTTACATATGAAAAATCATTGCTTAAACTTGCATCTTTTCAATTCCAAAAATGTTGAGTATTTTTCCTAAGCTAACTGGTTTTTGAAAAGTTATTTCTTCATATTTAACTAGACCTACATGTCTTTTGCCCTTTTTTTCCATGGGGGTAACATTTTTCATAATGATTTGTTAAACTCTTTATAAATTTATTCTTTACTGTGCATACCCATTATATATTTACCATAACTTGGTTTATTATGATGCTTGAGATAGAGAAGAGGGTTGTTTTTTGAGATAGAGAAGAAGATAGAGATAGGGAAGTTTTTACTTTGTATGCCAGTCTAATAGATCAATCTTATCCTTCATCATTTCTGTTTTGGCATCAGAATAGCTTTTCTCAACTTTGTGACAAATCTGTCAATATTTCCAACACCTTTGGAGTTATTTTGGTTAACATATGTTCCTCTAAGAAATAATTTACTTTATCCAGTGGTTAAGTTTTAGGGAAACATAAATACCTTTTCTTGATTAGAAACCAACTGACCCCCAGATGGGTATCAAACTATCAGATTTTTCTTGGGCAAAAACTTGATGAGTTACGTCTGTAGTTTGAGGACATAGGATCTTTCTAATTATTCATATGACTTAGAATTAATCTTTCAATCTTCAAAAAAGTAAAATCCACAGAGACTGAGTGTAGGTTAGTGGTTGCTTAGGGCTGAGGAAGACAGAGGAACATAGATAGCCAAAGAGTACCGGGTTTCTTTTGGAGGTGACAAAAATATTCTGGAGAATATACTAAAATCTACTGAATTGTACATTTCAAAACAGTGAATTTTGTGTATGTGAATTATATCTCAATAAAGCTGATTTTCTTAAAAAATTATTTCAGACTCAAGCATAGCTGGAAGATCTTGGGTTTCCCATCACAGGTAGAATATTCACATTCTGGAATAAAGACTGACTGGAAAGCACCCTATCTGCAAGAAGGCAGAAGGAAAACACAAACATGTGGAAGGGATTAAGTGCACTATGCTCAGTTCTGTCTTCTAAACTTCCAGTTAAAAAAAGTCCAGGGTCACTTAAGTGGCTCAGTGGGTTAAAGCCTCTGCCTTCGGCTCAGGTCATGATCTCAGGACCTTGGGATCCAGCCCCCGATTGGGCTCTCTGCTCAGTGGGGAGTCTGCATTCTCCTCTCTCTCTCTGCCTGCCTCTCTGACTACTTGTGATCTCTGTCTATCAAATAAATAAATAAAATCTTAAAAAAAAAAAAAAAAAGTCCAGCAGGACTGAGTGATAGAACCGATTAGGAGGAGGAATAAATCTCTACCTGCAACCTGTAGCTCCCATTCTCGGGAAAACTGAGAATTTTCCAAAATCCCAGTTTACAAATTATATTCTGGAATATAACAAATCCCTTATTCTAATGCTTCTCAGACTGAGTATCAAAATCACTACAGAAACTTAAAACAGTTTCAAGACTTAGACCTCAAGATTTTTTATTTAACCCAACCATGAAGGGGCTGGGTATGAGGTGTTTGTGATGTTCCCGATCACTCTAATGAGCAGTCAAGGCTGAAAACCACTGAATTAATGTCTGCATTTTCTCTGTTTCTGTGTTTATTTACCTAACCAGATTTTGCTTTCCTCTTCGCGGTTTTTTTTCCTCTTTCATTTTCCTTCATTTATACTAGCTAACTTGTTTCTCTGTCTCAGAACTTCTCTACACCAACCTGAACTATACCAGCTATGCCAGCTTCACCTGGAAAATAATTAGAAATGCACTGCCTGGGTGGCTTAGTTGGTTAAGCCTCCCACTCATGATTCCAGATCAGATCATGATCTCACGGTCATGAGATTGAACCCCAGGTAGGGCTTTGAACTGGGTGAGAAGCCTGCTTAAAATTCTCTCTCTTCCTCTCTTTTTCACCCTCTGCCCCCCTCCCCAACTCCACTCCCTTGGGCATGGGCATGCACACTCTCTAAAAACAAAAACAAAGGACAAAGAACTGCATTGCTTGGGCCCCACCCCAGACCTGCTAAATCAGAAACTGGTGGTGGGCCTGACCATCTGTGTTTTTACAAGACTGCAGGTGATTCTGATGTATGCCTGAGTTTTAGGATCTATGCTCTATTTAATTTTTTATTTGGGTGGGTAGTTCTTCTCTCCTGTTTTCCGAAAGCACAAAAACACACGTATGGAGACCTCTTAAGAATCCAGGTATTTTTCTTGTTTTCTGTGTTATTTTGTTTTTATTTTTATTGACTCCTTTGTTCTGCTTTGTTGATTCCTGAGCTTTTTGAATTGTCTTAACTTGTTAATTTTCATTCCTTTGTAATTTCCATGTTTCAGATCATGAATTACTATCTGATCTTTCTTTTAATTATGTGTATGTACTAATACATGTTTCCATCTTCATTATTTTCTAGATATTCTGAAAATACAGCTTTGTTTAATATAGAGTTATTGCCCATCCAGTTGGTTGTTATTTTGATTTTTGATTCTTTATTTTAGTTTTATTGAATTGTGTCCACAAAATATAGTCTTCTTTATACTTTTGCGATTTGTTTAAATTTTCTTTATAGCTTGATATATAATCTTTTTTAACTTTCGCAAATGTTTTATAGGTGTTTAAGAAAACTTATAATCTCTCTTTAAGGATATATTTGTACAAAAATGCATATACATAAATGTTATACTATATAGTTTGGTTTATAAAGATTCATAGGGGTGCCTGGGTGGCTCAGTGGGTTAAACCGCTGCCTTCAGCTCAGGTCATGACCTCAGGGTCCTGGGATCGAGTCCCACATCAGGCTCTCTGCTCAGCAGGGAGCTTCCCTCTCTCTCTCTGCCTGCTTCTCTGTCTACTTGTGATCTCTGTCTGTCAAATAGATAAATAAAATCTTTTAAAAAAAAAAGATTCATAGTACACTCTTGTAATGAATGAACTCTAAGCTCCACTATTATATGAAGAACTTCTTTATTATTAAAAAATAATTCTACCTTGAATTCAACTCTCTCTGGCATCAATATTTTGAGCTCAGCTTTTTCCTGTGTGTGTGTGGTGTGTGCATGCCAATAGATATGTTGCACATCCCTTTATTTGTACTAGGTCTGAAGCACATTGTTTTACATGCATTTTTTAAATATTCCACCTGTGTGTCCTTTTCCAATTCTATCTATTCTATCTATTCTTTATTCATCAGACCTATTCCATGCATCACGTCAAATTCTCTCATTTCAGCCCCAGCTGCAGTGACCAGTTTCATTCAGACTTACACCATTTTCCTACAACTGCAAGATGGCAGTACCTTGAACAGTGTCTCTCAATTTCTGCCCCAAGTCTTCTCTAACGTCCTTGGAACCCCTGAGGCTCTAATCAGCATTCACAACTGTGTGCCATGGAAGTACAGGAAAGTTAAAACCCAATGAGGCAACCCTTGACCAATTAGGGCTGGAGCTCATGGATAATGTATCTCCTTTCTTCCTGGGACATATGGTTTTGAGATATATTCCATAATTAAGTAGCCCTAGCAGTGCCCAGGTTCATAAAGCATTCTTGCATTGGCTTTTCTTCTCTTTCCATTTCATTCCCAAATTTCACACCTGCTCCCTAGAATCATTTGCCTAAATAATCTACTTATACATAAGTAGTCTCAGTCTTCACTTCTGTTAGAACTCAGGCTAAGTTACTCTAAACTAATAAGCTATCACCCCCAATTGCAGATACACCAGCCTTGGAACACCGAGAACTTATTTCGGGCTCTCATACTTTGCACTTGATCTTCTCTCTCCTTCATACACTGCCCCCATACATACACTATCACTGGTTAGCTCCAAGTTCAAATTCCATCTTTCCAAAGACACCTTCCCTAAGCAAGATAGCTAAAGTAGCTTCCTCCCCATCCCCAGATGTCCTGTAGCCCATTTTCCTGTTTAATTTCATAAAATTATATATTTTTTGTCTCTCTCCACAATATACACACAACAGAGCAGGGGACTCTTTCTGATCTAATATATTATCCAAAGCACTTGAAATGCTTGAAGTGGAGTATTTGTTGAATGAAATAATAAATAAATTCTCTTAGAAAATTTTTTCTTTGAATGAGAGACATTGCCACTTTCATAGGTATATGGAATATATATATTTGGTCTTAGTTCATCATTTATTTTGTGCTTTGTTTTAAAACACCCTTTGTTTTCTATATCTTGGTATTTGGTTTCTATGTTCTTTATTTTATGTGTAGTTCAGCTATGTCCTTGGGTAACATGGAAGTCTTATTTCCCATATTGTGTTCTTCTGATGGTTACTCTGATAAATTTTAGTAATTTATCTAGGTCACTGCTTCTTGGTTTGTTATCTGTATAAATTACTTACTGATTCCTGGAAAAAATATGAGGAAATTAATATCCATATTCCTCCCACTTCCTTCAGACCCTTCTTTTTAGTTTGTTATATTGTGATTATTTCTTTATTTTAGGTTCAAAAAAGATCTTTTTATTATTTGGAATTCATGGTACATTTTTGATAGGGGAAAAAGATTTGTGCAAAAGTTCCACGTGGACTGGAAAAGAGGTGTCACTTCTTTAGTATACAAAGTTAGAAAGATACTGAATTAATGAGCCATTGCATTATATTACTGATATATTCCATATGTTCGTTTTTTCGATCTGATTTTTTAAAGATTCAAAGACATGTTTCAAAACAGCCTATTATTATCATTTTCCATTTATTTCTTCTTGATCTAAGTATATAAAATACTTCAGAATATTTTTATTTGTGTTGTTATAACAACTCCTTACGAAAAATGGAAAAACCCTCCATGGCTTTTAATGCTTTCTGTGTCTTAATTTCATTTTGTCTCTAAGAATTTGGTACTTCCTTATTCCTACTAGATTCATTTCCTTTACTTTTTAAAGATTCTATCTATCTATCATCTATCTATCTATCTATCTATCTATCTATTTGAGAGAGAGAGTGAGAGAGTGTGTGTGCACATGAGAGCAGGGTAGGGGCAAAGAGGAAGGCAGAGGGAAAGAACCTCAAGCAAACTCCCCGCTGAGCTTGGAGCCATACAGATCCCAAACCCCTGAGCTTATGACCTGAACTGAAACAAGAGTCAGATGCTTAACTGACCCACCCAGACCCCCTCTACTAGACTCATTTTCTTGCTATTTTTTTTCCCAAAATGTTTAACTTCTTTGGATTTCTAACTTTAGATCTTATGAAGCACTTGGGTGAGGGTTTTGTTTCTGGTTTGTTCTGGCTCAATATGTTAATCTTTACACTTCCTAATGTTTATTTTAATCTGCAGTGCTCATCATAAATGCCTTCCTTAATCCCCATCACCTATTTCACCCATCCTCCCACCCACGCCCCCTCTGGTAACCATCAGTTTATTCTCTATAGTGAAGAGTCTGTTCTTTGGTTTGCCTCTGTCTCTCTCATTTTGTTTTGTTTTGTTTTTTCTTTGCTCTTTTATTTTTTTTTCTTAAATTCTACATATGAGTGACATCATATGGTATTTGTTTTTACTTGTTTTTACATTTTAATAACAGGTATTTATTCACATTTTACTTATTATTATTTTAGTTCCCTAAATAAACTCAAGCTCTTTCTCCTCTCACTGCACCCACTGCATCCACCCTCTCCTCTTAACTGACCCACCCAGACCCCCTCTACTAGACTCATTTTCTTGCTATTTTTTCCCAAAACGTTTAACTTCTTTGGATTTCTAACTTTAGATCTTATGAAGCACTTGGGTGAGGGTTTTGCACCCACTTGATGAAAGCAAACCCTTGATAGCCAAGAGACCGCAAAGTGCAGTCAGCCAAGGCTCTTGTGAAATGGCTCCTTCTGGGACTTGCTTCTCTCTCACTCTCCTCTTTTACATGCAACACCTGTGTTAACATCAGCCTAGAACTGCCTCGCACTTAGGAAGAAGTCTAACAGCCTAGAGGACAGGAAAATGGGAATGAGCATTTTTGACAAACTCTGTGCTGTATCCTAGAGGAAACAACCCCTTTCCCTTGATATGCTTTATCTGTAAGTTGAATTTTCCTTAAGTTGAAAAATGTGATTGAACAAATAAATTAATATACTGGGAATGCACCCAAGGGGAGGAGTGGGGCAAGGGAGAGAATATGGTTAGTTTCTACTTTAGATCTCAAACTCATCTGCCACTTGGAGAATCTGTCTTTTCTGTTCATGTGGCTCAACTCAGTTCAGCATAAGACTACATGGGAATTTAAAGATCACATCCTTCTAGAAGATGAATCATTTTTCTCCTTGCATCTCTCTTACAGACCTGGCATGGTGGTAGGTGACCAATCAAGAGCTATTTGAATTGCCTTTTGCTTTTTTCCCTTACGCATCTAACACCCTTCAGAACTTCGTGTTTAAAAGTGGTAATTTGACAGGATTGATGATTTCCCGAGTTCTCCAGCAATTGCTATCAAAAATCTATCAAAAGTTGATTTTGGGGGCGCCTGGGTGGCTCCGTGGGTTAAAGCCTCTGCCTTCGGCTCAGGTCATGATCTCAGGGTGCTGGGATCGAGCCCCACATCGGGCTCTCTGCTCCTCGGAGAGCCTGCTTTCTCCTCTCTCTCTCTGCCTGCCTCTCTGCCTACTTGTAGTCTCTGTCTGTCAAATAAATAAATAAAATCTTTTTAAAAAAAAGTTGATTTTGACTAAACCTTTGAATATTGTACCAAACTGAAGAATTTTTAGTTTTGTTTCTGTTTAAGTAGCTTTTTTTGATTTGGAATGTTGTGCTAGACTCTCTTTTCCAGCCTTCAACAAGTGAGAATAGCATTTTGAAAACTTTCTTACCAGCTTTGTTGAGATAGAATTGATATATAACACTGTATATGTTTAAGATGTTCAGTGCATTGATTTGATATCATTATATACTGAGAAATGATTTCCACCATAGGGTTAGCTAATACCTCATCATGTCACACATTTCTTTTTTGTGGTGAGAGCACTTAAGATCTACTCTTTTAGAAATTTTCAAGTGTATGACACAATACTGTTAACTATAATCACCATGTTGTGTATTAGTTCCCCAGAAGTTGATCATCTTCCAGCTACAAGTTTGTTCTCGTTGAACAGTCTCCTCCATTTCCTCTATTCCCAAGCCCCTAGTAACCACATTTCTACTATGTTTCTGTAAGTCTGGCTTTTTTAGATCCCACGTATAAGGAAGATCTTATATATATTTCTATATATATTTCTTCATCTGACTTATTTCACCTATAAGAACATCCTTAAGGACCATTCATGTTGTCACAAAAGACAAGATTTCCTTTTCTCTCATGGCTGAATAATATTCTGTTGCATGTATATGCCACATCTTTATCCATTCACCCCTTGAAAGACATTTACATTGTTTCCATATCTTGGCTATTGTGAATAATGCTGCAGTGAACATGGTGTTGAAGACATCTCTACAAGATAGTGATTTCATCTCCTTTGGATATATACCCAGATTTGGCATTACTGGATCTTATAATAGTTCTATTTTTAATTTTTTGAGGAACCTCCATACTCTTTTCCACTGTGGCTACACCAATTTACTTTCCCAACAATACATAAGGTTTCCCTTTTGTCCACATCCTTAGCAACACTTATTATCTCTTTTTTTAAATAATAGACATCCCAACAAGTGTGAGGTAATATTTCATTGTTGTTTTGATTTGCATTCCCCTAATGATTAGTGAGGCCGAGCATCTTTCCTTGTACCTTTTGATCAGTATATCTTCTTTGGAAAAATGTCTACTCAATTCCTCTCTCCATTTTTAATCATACTGTTACTTTATTGTCAAGTTTTAGGAGTTTTTTATGTATTTGGGATAGTAACCCCTTATCAGATGTAGGATTTCCAAATACTTTCTTTCATTTCATAGGTTGCTTTTCCATTTTGTTGATTGTTTCTTCTGCTACACTGAAATGTTTTAGTTTTGTATAACCCCACTTTTTATTCTTGCTTTTGTTGTGCTTTGGGTGCATACACAACAAATAAATAAATTAATATTGCCAAGATCAATTTCATGCAGTTTTTCCCTGTTTTTTCTTCAAGGAGTTCTAATGGTTTCACGCCTTATGTTTATCTCTTTAATATATTTTGAGTCAATTTTTGTGAGTTGGTATAAGATAGCAGTCTGAATTTATTTTTCTGATTTTATTTATTTTTATTTTATTTATTTTTTATGTAGTTACCCAGTTTTCCCAGCACAATTTTTTTTGAAAGGACCATATTTTCCCCACCAAGTAAATATTTAAGTTTAATACCAATTGAGAAATATCAGAAAAGAGAAATACAGTTCCAGAATTTTTCTTTTTTTCAATAAAAACTGCATCTTTATAGTACAGAGACTCTAAATAACCATTCAAAATTTGGGGACTTCTTAAATGCAATCCCTAATGCTGGGGTGGCAGTTCTGTGTGCTCTACACTTTGATGTCATTTATTTGGGTAACACCAAAAAGCTCCAGTGCCCTGATATTATTATTCATGTAAAACTTTATCTAATTTAGCATTTGATACATTACATTAACTTACATTATTTATAAACAGAAGCTGCCTTGCCTTGCCCTGGCAGATATGCATAATATATACACTAAAGTTAACAGCCCATTGCACAAGAAACATGAGCTGACCAAACACCCAAGTGAGTCCTCCACAGGCTGACACTATGAGGAATTTCATAAGAGATTTATTCTTCCTCAAAAAATGGCAAAGCTGAACTCCTACAATCACCTGTCTTTATTCCGTACTACTTTTTCAATCCAAATTTTTAGATTTTTCCTTTGTGTGCCAACCCTTCACTTAGCTTTTTTTCCATAGTTCTTGTGTGCTTCCCTTGGGGTGTGTGTGTGTGTTCATGTGTCTGCAAGCATATGTGAACAAGTACATGAGGCCTTAATCCATTCTTCCTTCTGTCTTCATTCTACATTGAAAGAAGAGCACTATATCTACCCAGTAATTTTAGAAGTAAATATGCTCTTAAGTATCAAGTAATAATATATTTTTACAGCCATATTAATTATTTTAGGACTCCATTGTTCATAATGAGGTGCAGAGCAAGATGCCTACAGACTCTGACAGAAAAGGAAGTTCATTTTGAAAAGAAAGCTATGTTTTTTAAGAAGAAGTAAGGAGGGAAGAAAGAATATCTTTGTTCTCCTATGTAATAGGAATGGTATCCAAAGAAATATGAACATTGATTATAATACCCCATAAAGTTAGTCAACTATTCTAAGTTTTTTTCATCACTTTTTCTACTTTACAATAAAACTCCTTTACCATTCTGAAATATGTTTTAAAGTAATGCAAGAAAATGAAGTAGAATCCATCAGAACTATCTATTGATCTAAAATGGCAAGATACTCTGGACCATGAGTTCCATCAAACATACAATCATTTAAGAATATTTCACAAGGGTTTTTAAGAGTACCTTAATAAGTTCTGTAATGATTTTGACCTCCATTATGTAAAATGTTGTTGAACTGTCAAGATGACTGCTCATATGATTGTTAATTACCCTCTTTATATGGGACAATAAATGTAGTTTTTCAGTGATTTGCTCTTCTTGGAATTATGATGAGTGGATTCAAATTTCTTTTTTATTGCTAAAGAATCTGCTTTAAATTTGTAAAGCATATTTTATTTTTCTCTGAATCATAGAATTATAAAAAGATCAAAAATAGGAGTATAATGAAGAAATCAAAATCATCTCATAATATTTTTTAATTCCACAAAAAACGTGTGAAAGTGAAAAGCTCCCTGTTTTGTTTTGCCCTTTTAGATTTCTCTTCACATAATTAGTAATGTTAAAGGCTTTTTTTAAGAAAAAAAATTTAAGAAAATATTCTGTCAACTTTAGATCTATTCATTTACATGTTTATATTATTGCTTCAATAAGTGTGACGAATCTACATGTCTACCTTTAACATTTATGATTAGCAATATGTTTTAGAAACCTCGGTTACTTTGATTGCTATATACTGTTCTCTAATACGGATTAACTTTTTTTTAAAGATTTTATTTATTATTCGACAGAGAGATCAAAAGTAGGCAGAGAGGCAGGCAGAGAGAGAGAGAGAGGAAGAGAAGCAGGCTCCCCGCTGAGCAGAGAGCCCGATGTGGGGCTCGATCCCAGGACCCTGAGGTCATGACCTGAGCCGAAGGCAGAGGCTTAACCCACTGAGCCACCCAGGTGCCCTGGATTAACTTTTTTTTTTAATTTAATCATTCTCTCACTGATAAACTGTAGGTTACTTTTAGTTTTACACTATTAAAAAAGATGCCACAATTATCATGTCTGTACATATATTTTTATTTTCATCTGTATTTCTATAGTATAGAATTGGGAATGTGAAATAACAAGGTCAATGGGTATATATATTATATATTATGTGAATTTTTTCAAATTTCCTTCTAATGAAATTAGATTATTTCTTTGGGGCTTGATGACTAGTCATGGTATTATGCTGTCTGAGGTTCTATGGATATTTGAAGTTATTCTAATTTTTTGTTGACTGAATAAAAAATATTATCTATCCACAATATTAAGTTTATCACTATATTACTGAAATCCTCCATGCCCTTTGTTGGGTCTACTTTATATGTAAATTTAACATCATATAAACATTCATATGAACATTTACTTTATATGTAAATAGATGTGTTAAACTTTTCCACTAAAATTATGGATCCAAGTTTCTAGAAATTCCCCTACATTTTATTTATTCCTTAGTGAAACTAGGAAATCATTTAATTGGATTCTTGCTCTATTTTTAGTAGGGGAATTTAACTCATTAACTCTTATAATTCATAACTTGATTGGACTTATTCTTCCATCTTATTTTATGTTTTCTTTAACTATAAATTCTTTTTTATTCATTCATTTTTGCCTTTTATTAAATCAATTACTTTTGTTCCATTTTTTCTCTCTCCTTGTCCAAAAATTATCTATCTCATATCTGTTCTTTGATAATTGCCACTTACAAGTTCATTTATCCAACACATATTTATTGGGTTTCAGCTATTGTCAGACGTTGTTCTTGCTTCCAGAGTATACACACTACCAGCTAACAAAACCAACAACGTTTTCTCCTTGTGCAGTTTGTATTCTCATAAACATGAGAAATGGATATATGCAAATCACACAGCATGCGTGGTGGGGACATATGCTACGAAATAAAGTAAATCAGGGAAGAGATATAGGGAGAATGAAGAGGGGAGTAAGTTTAAATAGCATTCTCAAAGATGGCCCAGTGCAGCAATTTGGGGGAGAACCTCCCCGGAAAGAAAATAAGCAAAATCCATGAGGTGGGAGCATGTCTCGTATGTTCGAGAAGCAGCTGAGACCAGTGTGGCTAGAGAAAAGTGACCAGTGGGTCCTGCCAGGAGCTGAGGTCAAACAGATAACAAGATGTCAGAATGGTTGGGACTTTGTGTTTTAATGAATTTGGATTTATATTTAAGAACTAAATCAGTGTAATATATTTTTGGCTAAACATAAATTATTGCTTTTAGGATATATTTTACTGTTATCTCTTTGTATGAGAAAGAGTTGTATTACAATGTGCATGTTGTGTGCATGAATTGTTTTTAATATTACATATAAACACACCACCAATCTGTCAGTGTCAACAAGTTGTCGAGTTGGGATGATTTTTCCTATATGCTGAGGTAACATTGAATGTATTTGTTTGAGTATTTTAGACAGACTGCATGATCACAGTGGTACCTGTATAGATTACACCTGGCAATTAAATTGAAATACTTCTGAAATTATAGCATAATTAATCTTTCTGGTTTATCCTTACTGATCATAGTAAGTAAAATAAGATAAATAAATAAAAATTATGTTTCCAGTTTAAAAAATAAATAAGGACAATTTTGTTCTATTTTAAAATATTTTCAGTGCAGAATCAAGTGGACACAAGCTAATATTACCAACAAAAGAGTAAAAAAAGGAATTGAAAAGGTATACACAAATTTCACAGTAAGTGGCAATTGTCACTTGTTGTAGCAGAGAAAATTAAAAGAGCTGTTTAAAGAAAATTTAAGTATGCTTGGAACAACTATGATATGTGACTCTACTTTTTCAACTATGAATTTCATGAAATATAAATATAAGTGCACATCAGTCACTCCAGTGAAAATTTAGTATCCAAACTGAGATGTTTTAAAAGTACAAAATACACTGAATTTCAAAAATGTAGTATAAATAAAAATATATAAAACATATAATAAATAATTTTATATTGATTACATACTGTAGTAATATTTTGGAAATATTTGGTTTCATAAAACATATTATCAGAATAATTTCATTTGATTCTTTTTCTTCTTAATGTGGCTAGAAAAAATAAATATTGTATGTATAGCTTGCATTTTATTTCTATTGGAGAATACTAGTCTAGATCATTAGGGAAAAGATCATAGTGCTTTGTGCAGGGGTGTGCTGTGTATGGGACAGTTAACATTCCTAGAACACAGTTATTAAATGCAACAGAGCATTCATAGTTTAGAATAGAGTCTTTGCAGTTTTAACCTAAAGAAAGCTACATCCATTACCAGACCCTGAGAATGTCTTAAGAGAACAACACTTGGTTGACTGGGTTCCTTAATCAATTAAAACAAAGAATTTTCCCATGGGGGCTTCCATTTATGAATATTGACTCCAAGCTTGAATTTTTCTAGGATTTTGAGTTAAGATTACTTCTACAGCATTTCTCTATATGTTCCTTGCATACTTTTGCTGAATATCTTTCTTTATCAATTAAGTTCTATTTTCATCAAAAAATTTCTCAAAAGAATTTCCCAATACTCCTCTACTAGGTTGCATTATTAAGTACTTTCATGGTATTCATGGTATTGCTTTTTTTTTTTTTTTAAGATTTTATTTATTTATTTGACAGAGAGAGACAGCGAGAGCAGGAACACAAGCAGGGGGAGTGGGAGAAGGAGAAGCAGGTTTCCCGCCAAGCAGGGAGCCTGATGCGGGGTTCGATCCCGGAGCCCGATGTGGAGTTCGATCCCAGAACCCTGGGATCATGACCTGAGCCGAAGGCAGATGCTTAACCCACTGAGCACCCAGGAGCCCCTGGCACTGCTCTTTTAACAACTTCTTTATAAGGGGAAAGATCAATGAGTGTGCTTGTACGCTATCTTAATTACTATACTTTTAATTGCTAATTTGGGGCACATAGTAGTGTTGTAGAATTTTTTTTTTTTAAGATTTTATTTATTTATTTGAAATAGAGAGAGAGAGATCACAAGTAGGCAGAGAGGCAGGCAGAGAGAGGGAGAAGCGGACTCCCAGCCGAGCAGAGAGCCCGATGCAAGCCTCAATCCCAGGACCCTGAGATCATGACCTGAGTCGAAGGCAGAGGCTTAATCCACTGAGCCACCCAGGTACCGAGTGTTGTAGAATTTTTAACGTTGTTCTATTGCAGCCACCTTGCTCTTACTTATGTTTCTAGTTCATCACTTGATTACTCTGGATTTTCTTGAGAAATAACCATTCCAACAGCAAACAAATGTCATTTTCCCCTATTTCTAATAGTCAGAGCTCTTCCCCCCTCCATACTGATGTGTTGGAAAGAACTTCCCCAGCAGTAGTCAGTAATATTGATGATAGAAGGCAAGCTTGCCTTCCTCCTGGCTTTGAGGTTGCCTTCTGGAGATCTAAAGGCCAAATTCAGTTCTCACAAATATGTCGTCTCAAGCCTGCCCACATTTTTTAAATTTCAGAACTAAGTCTTTTATATGGGCTTCTACTCTACAGTTTACCATAGTGCTGGCCATTGTCTGTTGCTTTATACTAGATCTAGTTCTCTTATTTACATTATTTTTTTTTAAAGATTTTATTTATTTATTTGACAGACAGAGATCACAAGTAGGCAGAGAGGCAGGCAGAGAGAGAGGAGGAAGCAGGCTCCCTGCTAAGCAGAGAGCCCGATGCGGGGCTCGATCCCAGGACTCTGGGATCATGACCCGAGCCAAAGGCAGAGGCTTTAACCCACTGAGCCACCCAGGCACCCCTCTTATTTACATTATTTACCCCTTAATGAAGATAGTGCCATTTTTCCTTAATTATTTGACTTGTGTTTACCATGAAGTATGATGTTGGCTTGAGATTTATTTTATTTTCAAGATAGTTTTGCTGTTTTATTATAAAAATAAAAGATTTTTAAATTGTAGGCAAGTAAAAATCATGATAATTAAAACTGTTATAAACTCAGTCCCTATTAATAACTACCCTTAGAGTATGGTATTTAAGGTCTAAAATTTCTCTCTCTCTCATTCTTGCATACCCACTCTCTCTCCGTCTCTAAAATATCTTTGCCAATGTAGGTGTGTCCTCTTTTCCTTATTTCTTTCTCCATTTATTTATCTGTTCATTCACTTATACAGTCACGAGCATATCGCAAGTTCTAGAAACCACTGTATATTCATAGGTAAATGATGCTGGTCACAGTAGACAAACAAGGCAGGGCTTATAGTTGGGAGATAATATATAGAAAAGTACACAGACGATTCTAGTAGTTCGTGATAAGTGCTGTGTCAGAGGGAGTACAGGGCATAATCTGAGCATAAAGGACAGGCACACAACATAGCTTTGGAAAATTAGGAAATGCTATCTATAATATGTAGTATCTAAACTGTAACCTTAGCATAAAAAGGGAAGAGATGACAGCATCAAAAGTATATGCAATTTTAACACATTAGTGTGTATTGCCAAAATGCCTTTCAGAAAGATCACACCATTTAAATCACTACAGAGAATGTGTAAGACAATTTAGCCATGACATCGATAATACTGAGTAACACTTGAGCCAATTTGGAGATGAAAATGGTATGTCTTGCTTTGATTTTAATTTTTTGACTATTATCTAAGATTGAATTTATTTTTATTTCTTCATTACTTTTATATGGCTCCCCTAAACCCTCTGGACCCTCTAGAATAGCTCTTCCATGGTAAATAGTATCCTCTATATACTTCATTGGTTCTGAAAATATTTTCTCTGTATCCTGGCTCTACCAAACTTAAATATCTTTGAGTTCAAAGTTGGTATGTATTAATCTTTGATTACTAAATCTGCACCCAGGCTTCTTTATTCTTACCCAGTTATGAAGCTCCTCTGTTCCTTGAAGCTTGTTCCATTCAGAGTCATCAACTAATTATTGCTTTAATTCACCAACCATGTCATTTCCTTTTTTTACATTGGTTTCCATCTCACATTCTTGTCCTTCTCACCAAGTCCTACTGCTGTATTTGGACATTTGAATGACCTCTGGACAGTCCAAATGACATACTGGCTTCTTAGGATTTAAATTTAATATCTTTTCTCTCCTTTTGGCTTATCATTTTTGCTCCAATTCTTATGTCCACTCCTTGCTATTGTTATTGGATCTTGTTATTCCTCTAGGGTAGTCCTTCTGAAAAAGGATGCAGCATCCTGTTCTCTGACCAAAAGTTCATTTTAATCCATCATTCTCAAGTCAAACCCTCTATTCTCAAATCCACCATATAAGTTTATTTTATCAAGAATCTTGGTCATTGAATCTCCATTGTCTCCTAATCATTTCATTCTCTCCCTTCATGCTTTCACATGCCATATCCCCCCCTTCAGCCCCTCAGCTATGACCCGTCACTTACTAGTAAGTTTCCAGAAGTTAAATATATTTAAATTATATTAAATATATTAAATATACAAAGGAAAGCGCTGTCACATAAAATACATTTCATTATTGGTTTGCAAACTGGTTCTCCCCTGTAAAATTCTGTAATTATTGCTGCACTGACTGGGTGTTACAGAATTGAACACTGAAGATATTTTATTTGGGGGGAAAAAAAAGGTATTCTGCTTAAATTCCAGTAAGTTACCTTTTCTTTATCCTTAAAAATCTAAATGCATTTTCCATAAAATGCCTATGCCTAAGTTTCTTTTCATTGACTCTGTCTAGAATAAATATATTGAGCTTTCCCAGTCCACATATACTAATCTTTGGAAAAGTCATTAAATTTTTCTTTCATTTAAATTCATTGAATTATTTGTTCTGTCCTCTCCATCAGGCATACCTATTATTTATACTTTATGTCCTCCATCTCAACTTGTTTTGGCTCATCATTTTCCTCTTTATCTTTTTCCCTTTAAATTCTTGATGCTTTTCTCAAGTTACCCTCCACATCCTTGACTGATTCTTTCTGCAGCTTCAATTCTTCATAGCTGAAAATATGGATTTTATTTCTGTCATTAAGGTTTTTATTTTCTCAGAGGCCAGTCTTTGTTTTACTGTCAGTCTTTCTTCTAATTCTACTGTGTTTTTCCTGCACCCTTTCCTCACTCCTAACGAATGCTTGTTTCTCTTTTATAGAGACAGTGCTCTTGTGTGCTCAGAAGATGCTAAGGACTTTCCTTAAAAGGACATCTAGACCTTTCTGTAGATCTATTACAAAAAGAAAAAGGAAAAATGTTCACCCTTTGAGCCTCCTGGATACTATTTCCATTGTTCTGTAGTAGTTTTCCCCATACATATGGGGAGGTTTCTACTTACTCTCTTTGAATGAAGCAAAGCTCTATCCACTCAATTGCCTGTCTCCCCTCCCCATGTATGCACTTGGATTATTTCAATATCTTTCTCAGGTCACAGATGACTTGATGTGCTCCACTCCAAACTTAATTCACAATTTCTAGCAGATTTTGGCTCAGCAAAACTCTACAGGAATTTCCATTGCCTGGATTCCTGATAATGGGAACTCGGAAAGTTGTTTAAAAAAAAACAAAATTTAGAGGCTCCTGGATGGCTCAGTGAGTTAAGCCTCCATCTCTTGATTTCAGCTCGGGACATGATCTCAGGGTCCTAAGAACAAGTCCAACAAGGAGCCTGCACTGGGCTTTGTGCTCAGCAGGGAGTCTGCTTGAGATTCTCTCCCTCCCTCTCCTTTTGCCCCTGCCCATGCTCTCACACTCTCTCTCTCTCTCTCTCTCTCTCAAATACATAAATAAATCTTAAAACAAACAAACAAAAAACCCTTTAATCTCTAGTATAAACTCTAAACCGATCTCCATATCTGCCCCTGCTTCTCCACACAGAGCACTTTTTGTTTGAGGGTTTGGGGTAAAAGGGGTCAAGACTAATGCTCCCTAGTTGAAATGCACACTTCCACATATCACCCAATTGTCTACTCTGTAGTTTGAATGCAGCTTCTTTCTTTGAGTAGCTGTTGAGTGATGTAAATTAAAGATTCCCAGGAATAAAAGGAAAAAATGAGAGGTTTCCCAAAAGCTGGGCATTTTGCACCCATTTTCACACATAGTAAGGCCACAGAATTTGTTGATAAACTCTGCACTCTAAAGGTCACTTTAATCAACTTTTTTAAATGACTGTTTTAAAATACTGTAAAGGCCATCAGTTTTCTGCCCAGAAAGAAATAGACTTTTCTTTTTTATTTGAAAAGTCTGTAGCATGTGCCAGAGGAGGGGGGAAAAAAAACAGTAAGCTCCATCCAATTTCAGAAATATTTCCTTAGTTAATATAGTTAATAATAATATTAGAGATGAGCCTAATGCCTTTTTACTTATGAATTTCCAGTAAATAAATTTATGGAAATCTCTAGAATTTTGGACCTTAAAGGTAGATTCCAGATCGTCTCAACCAATACACTAATTTTGCAAATGAGGAAACTGAGGAATAGGAAAACATTATTTGTACAAACATAAGAACATCAGCAGAACTGACACAGACACCCATTTCAGAATCCTCATTCACGTTATTTCCCATGTGGCCATTCTGTCTCTTTTCTGCTTATTACCACAGTGGACAGGGCTTTCGTCACCTAGAAAAGAAAACCTTAACCATCTTCATGGAGACAGCAAGAGCCCTCAGCCTGGAGCGACAACAGGACACACTGTGCAGCTGCCAGCAAATCTGCCAGTCACTTCTGTCGGTTACTTCTTTAGACTTTTAATCAACACATGCCAGACGAAGGCCTTCATGCATGTCTACCTCCCAAAACAAGGAAATTTCTTCATATGCAACAGAAGTTGCTCAAGAAATATGCCAGGGAAAGGGTTTTTGTTTTTCTTTGTTTTTCTTCTTTCATCATCAGCTTCATGCTATCATTTGAAATGTGTGATATCTGGTTGATATTAGCCCCTCATTTGGGACCATAGATCAAAGTCACACTAACAATATTTGCAGATTGATGAGTATTGCATGTAAATGCCAATATTGTAAAATCAATTAAGGTTCTGACATAGAATGAGTTAGAATGTCGGGTAGGGTCATAGACAATGACTAGCTCTTTTCTAAGGATGAAGAAGGATGAGTTTGTGTTTTCTGTTCAAGAGAATAACGTAGGAGCTTATGGTACATCTACACAAAATACACGTCTGTGCAAAGAATGTTAAAAATCTTATTCATTCTCTACCTTCCTTCTTTACCCATAATGCAGTGGAAAGAGCAAGGCTCTAAAGCCAAGCTGATGTGAACTGAAATCCACACATCATAGCTGCAGAAATATGAACAAATTGCTTAAACCTCCAGTTGAGGTTTCTCAACCTCAAGAGAAGTGACAGAGCCTTATTCAGAGCTCAATGATTGGTGTTCATGTGAATCAAAACAGATATTTTATATGAAGCTCGTAAGCCCATGCCTATAACTTGAGTATTCAACCAATGTTAGTTCTTTTCTCCTCTACACAGAAGAATTCACAAAACCAGGCATGAGCAATGTTAAACACATAATTATGTCCCATTAACCAGGTATGGATTTATTTTCTGTCATCTCTTTGTACGTTCATTCTTTTAACAAATATTTTTGAAGCCCTACTATGTGTCAGAAATATTGTAGACATGTGGGATACATCCAAGAACAAAACAGACAAAATCCCTGATTACATGAAGGTTACAGTCTAGGAAGGAGGGACATACTAATGAATAAAATTACCAGGGAAGAAATTGGCAAATGTTATGCCAAAAAAACCAAAACAAAACAAAATAGCACAGATGAAGGACATTTGGAGCGCACAGAAGAGGAGTTTTCTCATGTTAAATGCAGAGGTAAAGTTAAGCCTCATTTTTTTTTAAAGATTTTATTTATTCATTTGACAGACAGAGATCGCAAGTAGGCAGAGAGACAGGCAGAGAGAGAGAGAAGGAAGCAGGCCCTCCACAGAGCAGAGAGCCCAATGTGGGACTCGATCCCAGGACCCAGGGATCATGACCCGAGCTGAAGGCAGAGGCTTTAACCCACTGAGCCACCCAGGTGCCCCAAGCCTCATTTTGAAGGAGGTAAGGAAATGCACCATGCAGATATGCAGATATCTGAGGGCCAGTGTGAGTGCATCAAAGTAAGCAAGAGGTACACTGATAGTAGATGAGGACCGGGGGAAGGAAAATGGCAAGATGAGTAGATTACATGGTAGCTGTGGCCTTTTCTTTGATTGTGGTATTTAAAACACTAAAGGAAGACAGATTGACATATCATGGAATAATAAAAACAATACATAGACTTGACATCTAGTTTGTCATCACCTACTTATGTAAGTCCAAATTACACATCTGTATCTTAGCTCCTTCTGTCCCTAAAATGAGAAGGATCTTAGATTAATGGGTCAACAAGTCTAAATTAGCCTGAGCTTGGAAAATCATGGAAATTTCAGATCTTTAGGGAAATGAGTGATAAAATGAGTGAATATTCTCAAGTAGGAGGCTTAAAGCACTAAGCCAAAAATCTTAAATTTCTATTTCCTTTCTTTATATCAATCTTGTTTTGTCACCCAAAAGTGTGAGTAAGAGATGCCAGGGTTTCATTGATTTTAATTTAAAGGTCACATCTTTTTTGGAAAAGGCAATGTGATTGACACTTTTGGTGTTTTCTTTACATTTATCACAACTTAAAGGCCTTTGGAAAAGTTAGAAAAGTAGTGAGGAAAAGAAGCATGTCATTTTAGTCATAATCTTTAAACTCATGTATGCGTTAAAAACGAAAAGAGAACAAAACAGTCCTTTAAAAGTAATGTTTTTTTCCTCTTAATTTTGTTTTTTGTTATTTTATTTTAAGGGTGCAAAATTGCCCAAGAAGGAAGTAGAAGAAGTTATTTTGCACATTATCTCTGAAAATCCAGCTCTCAGACACCTTCTGGCCTTTGCCTAAGGCAATACCAATCACATAACTCATTTAGTATTTTTAAAAATACTAAACGTTCCATGTTTGCCTATTGTAAGTAACAAGAGAAATCATTGTGAAGATTTTTTGTTGTTATTTTACATCTTAACACTTTCAGAGAAAATATTTGTTTTAATTTTTATCAATCAGAATGGGCTAGATTATGCTCTAATAACAAATGACCCTAAATCCCAGTGGTTTAACACAGGTTAAACTCTTTCCATCGTTTTAAGACCCCTTGTTTTCAACAGCAAAAGCTGGTTTTGTGTGTGTGTGTTTTCATTCTTTCTAAATATCAACCATAAGTCAGTAGGTCATTCACGTCATAGAGGTGAAGTTATTGAACTCTTAGTCTTGACCAATGTCCCCCAGATTACCAAGGCAGTAAAAGAGAATGTGTTGGATCATACTCTGACTTCGTAAAGCTTCCCCTAGAAATAGCACATATCCCTTTTCATTCACCAAAGCAAGTCACGTGACCACACCCAAGCTCCCACACTGGAAGAAAACCTGAAGGCTATGTCTCTCAGTCTTTCTCATTAATGGATTTCATCTCTGGGATTCTTGTTTGCCCTTGGTGTCTATCCCAGCATTCTAGATGCTATAACTCTCAGAGAGTAAGTCCACATAAATCTCAAATTGAGGTGAAATAGAACTAAAAACAAACAAACAGAAAACAGAAAGCCCAGTGGAAGTTGGAGGTCAGAAATTTCTGAACAAAATATTAAAAATATTTTTGCCCAAATTAACTCAATGGCCTGAATTCTATAACAACTAAGAAGTCTCTAAACCTTCTACACAATTCCCACTACTCCTGTTCCCTGTTGATGTTTCCTGTTCCCCCAAGTTAAGCTATTATTCTATATCTTCAAATTGTTTGGGGGACCCTACTGTCAATTGTCACTTTTTCATAAAACTCAACTATGTAGAATAATGATTTCCCCCAAAAGCTTAAAAAGATCCCTCCTACAGGCTGAGTGAATCACACAAGATATTAACATCAAATTTAATCATAGAAGAAATAGTCATACCTTCACTCACTGCCTATTCGTTCTCTTTTTCTTCTCAGTTCTAGTAAACCTTGCTTGTGAATTCCTAGATAGTGTGCTCATTTACAGCTTGCTCCCTCACCATTCATAATCTAATTCTTTAACAAGGGGCCCCAGGTTTTCTTTTGAGAAACCCCCATTTCCAATTTCTCAGCCTTGTAGATTCAATGCCTTGTAGATTCATCCCAAGGCCAGCCACAAGTGGACTCTAATTAACTTAAGCCAATCAGTATATTATCCCTTCCCCCTGACCACATGACAGTCTTAGGAAGGCATGAGTCACAATTTCCATCAATGATGCAGTAGTAAACTCTTGATGGGACCTTCAGGAAAAATAAAATTCTCCTGGCTCCTGTGGGAGCCATCATGAGACATTAGGTCCTCCAGACAGTCTGGAGAGAGAGAATGGGAGTTCTGGGAAAGCTTCAGCCATGTTGTTTCCATGAATCATCCTGAAGGCAACCCTGAGAGGCAAAGAAGGGTAGGGTCTAGAGAGTCACAGAGAACTGTACCTGGAGCCCCTTTAACCCATGAATCCCTACATCTCCTACTGAGCGTTTCCACTCTATGAATCAATGAATTTTTTTTTTGTTTCAATTTTGTTTGGGTTTCTGTCATTTGGAACCAAAATTTTCTTAACTGTAATACTGCCACACATATAGAGCCAAGCAAATAAGAAAAGAATGATCCTTACTAGTCTAGAGAGAGGTGTTGTTAGGTATGTGAAACTTAGATGAAAGCTTAGTTAGCAAAGAGAAGAAAAGCACTGAATTTAGCCTAGGAAAACACTGGTTAGAATCACAAATCTGCTGGCTCTCCTTACATGGGTCAGTTTAGTTTTATGGACCTCAATGTTTTAACCTATAAAGGAAAGGAATCGTATTTGGTGATTTCTCAGGTCCTGCACAGTTTTTTAATTATATGATTTTATTAATAATATAAACAAGTACCATAACTCAAAGGGACCATTTACAGTAAGAGTCAATAGTCCCACTTCACAGCACTCACCAAAATAAAAAATTTAAAAAAAAAATAAAAAAAAATAAAAAAAAAAAGAGTCAATAGTCCCAGAGATCCTGACTATTTACCCTCAGTGAAAGAATCAATATCCATAATCATGATATTAGTTCAACAAGTAAAGTTCAAAATAGCCTCAGTTTTATGACAGTAATTATTTTAGAAAGTCTTGAACATAAATGATTAAAATAAAAAATGCACAGCAATGTCACACATGTGTGGCCCAGGAGACCTGTTCATTGCCGTTGCAGCATTATTAGTGATAATTCAAAACAGGGGAAAACGCAAAGTGTACAGGGAACGGTCAAATAAGTTCTACCACATCCTAACTGGGAGAACAGGTGGTAAGGTGTAATTGGTGATGATGTCTGGAGAAAGAAGAAGAAAAGTAGAAAAGAATGAGTATAAGGGAGAAACTGTAAGATCACCATAGGACCTGGTTGGTCTGCAAGAGTGTGATTACTATCAGGCACCCTTCCATTTCCAAAAGTGTCCTTGTTTGAAAGATATATTATATAGCCACCCTAAGAGAATGGGAGCTCTCTTTAATCCACTGCATAAATACATTGCCCAAGTACTTTACAGCGAACATGAACTCATGTATCACTTCAATTAAAAAAAAAAAAAAAAAAACTTCATGAGAATGATTTGCAACATCTGGAATAATGGTTTTCAAGCATTCGTAGGAGGACAGAACCTGTAATTCAAAGGACAGCTTACTGTGAAGACTGGTAAGTGACACCATTGTGCTTAAAGGGTGAGGAATATCATCATTCGTGGACACCCATCCACCCTCTCTCTCCTTTTCTCACCATGGCCTACCCCGATGGGATGCCTCAGAGACCCTCTAAAAGCCATTGCTCCTTGGTTCCTTTTGGTTAACAGGGAAATGCATGTTAGTAGATGGATACCAGAGAGCCAATCTGAAAGTGCTCTCAATATGAGGCAGAGGGGAAGTCATTTTCCATATATACACATATGTATGTATATACAGAAATATATGCGTGTATATTATACTTACATATATATAAAAACATTGAAAAGGTGAACTAAAGACCAAGCTGCAAGGAAAGAGTGTGAGCCAGACTTAATAAAAATTTCTTAGAAAAATCTCTTGCCCGTCATCCCGTATCAACTTTCTACAATTAGCGATATTCTTATTCCACATACCAAGTTCAGCACAAATGAAAATGAAAGCATGTCCCTGACAAGGCACATTGCAACCTTCCTCTGGAGCACTGGCTGCAGATAAAGGGTGCTGGGTCCCTCCCACGAGTGACTAAATCTGAGCCTTTGGAAGTGGGGTATTGTTAAGGAACTCCCTAGGTGAATGAATGATCTGTAAGGTTCAACCCTCAAACAGAGACTTTCCTCCCAGGAGCGTGCGCCCCGGCCACAAAGAGGGAGATCTTTGCAGAAAGCATCATCTCGTTAGACCTCACCACAACCATTGTATGAATGGAATAAAAGAGAGTAGTACCATTACTAACCACCAGTAACAACAACTGGGTTTTAAAGAGGAGCTGGTGTTCCCAGAGAAATAACTCACTATAACACAGCTTAGAAATACTACCAGTCAAATCATGTTTTCTAACACACAGTAAAATCCTGTTCTGATACATTCAACCTGATACGAAGCATAAATACCTGATATGACTGTTTTAAGAGAATGACACCCTATTTAACAGCTGAGCCAAGCCATCTGTCATTTTTTAAAGGTGTGTCATCAATCTTATACTATTCCAAAAAGCGAGGCCTCTTCTCCTAGCCCTATCTACTTTAAATCTAACAACCATTTATTGACTTTCTTTTGCATGCGTGGCACTCTGCTGAGAGGTATTGGAAGGGAGGCTGGACGGGGGTACTGGGTGTCTACTTTGCATTAGGTACCTGGGCCTTTTTTCTCAATTGGATTATCATGCTTTTTGAAAGCACTTTGCTTGTTTAAAAGATCCTATGCTAATATTGGAAATGCAACATCGTTTTTCCAAAGGTTAGTAATTACAAGGGAAAATGTCCATGCTAGGTTTTTTGAGAGGTAAAAATCATCTGAATTTAAAATATTATGTAGAAAAATATACTAGAAGAAAACATATCAAATGTTAATCATAATTATCTGTTAGTTGGGAAATTATGAGTGACGGCAAGCTTCCATTTCACATCAAATTTTGAACAATAATCTTTAAAACATTAATGATAAAAAAAACTGTAGAAAGAAAAAAGCTAATACAAAGCACTACTAGCCTTAAGTAATTCGATCAACTGATACATAAAATTTTATTTTTTACTTTTTCCTCCAAAATTCTGGTCTTCTTGATACCCAACAAGGCTTCTGGATTTACATCACACTTTTCCTTTAATATTTTATTCATCTTTTTACAGTGACATTATGTATTCTGCTGCTGCTTATGAACTATCCATTGCAAATCAATGGGTTTCAAAAGTACTATCCATGGTATTTATTTCACTGGCCCAGTCTTTTCCCTCTAAACATGACCTTCAGGTTCCTGGGATGCTGTACAAAAGTTAGAAGTCTGTCTCATTCAAGGAACACAAGTTTTACTAACTTCATGATTCATCCTAGCACTATAGGAGCAAGAGTAATCCTTTGTAAAAAGCATGCATTTGTATGGAATTTCTATGTGAGATCCAGTTTGGGGAATCTTCAGGAGCATTTTACTTAAATGCATAAAATCTTCCTGGTGTCAACCACGGTGAATTTGTCCCTTTCTTGATAATAAACGACTATTGTTTTCAAGGGTATTTTGCCGGGGGCAGCTGTACCCTTTCTTAGAAAGAGAACTAACTCCCTGTTTGTACAACAATGAACCTCATATACAAATCCCATACTCTCACTTAGTTGTCCCTCTTTGTACATCTATGAAATGTGTCTCTCTCGAAACTACAGAGAGGGAAATGTGTTGCTTTGTTTAAGATTTAGTAAGCTTGCCTGGCAAGGACATCCCACTACCCACAATTATAATGAGGATAAGCCCTGGAAAGACCGAGATAGATTTTCTCTTTGCTCCACCGTCTCTACACTGTCGGGCCCTGCAACGCAGAGCCCTATAGATACTGTCCCTCCCTTCTCTTTCATCCCCAATTACCAAGGAAGAAAAGGCGGTCAGGACACAAGACCTTTTTTTAAATTATTTTTTTTATTAAATTTTTTTTTCATTTATTTATTTTCAGCATAACAGTATCACAAGACCTTTTAATAGAGTCCCATCCTCCACGGGCAGGTCAGAGAAAGTGTTAGTAACAACTACAGGTCATTCATTTGCTATTACATTTACTTGAGGATAAAAAGGCACGTGAATACCGCTGACTACTGCCAGTTCTCCTGGGGTTCTAAAACTTCTATCTGATTACAAATCAGATAATCCAAATACAGTCTCATCCGGAAAGAGGATCACCCCTTGATTTGAGGCAATTCCTGAAACAACCCTAAAATTCTACAATAAAGTCTATAACTTCCTGTCGCTTCCTTTTCTGTCTCTAAATTTGTGAGGGCCTTAGAAATATACCCTGTGATCTATACTACCACCAATCAGGCAATTTATATTATTTTTAATCATTTAACTCCTGAGTTACATAGATTTTATAAAATAGACAAACAAACCTTCTTTACCTTCCCCTTATCGATCACAGTAGTTGCAACCAGTCACAAGCAAAACTTTAATGCATTTGGGCTTTCTCTGGGTGATAAAGACAAATACAAAATCTGACGAAACAGCCGCTGTTGAATAAAAGCTTTTGATACATATAACAAGAGGAGTGGTAATGCTCACCAAGCTAGTCAGCCTCAGAGAAAAGGGCAACTCTTTCTACTAATTTCTGATGAAGACACAAGAAAGGGGAAGTGGGAAAAGATTCTACAGCCTCTGCCCTAAAGCACAGCTCATTTTGATTCTGCCTCAATGAGGTCACTATAACATCAGGTCTCTGTCACCCTAGCGCTGATTAACAGTTAACAGGGAGTTATTTTTAACTATCGCTCCACTCAGGAACTTATCATTCACATTAGGTTTTCAAAACTCAGTTTCTGGGAAAGAATACAGATACTGAAGGAAGGGCAAACGTTGGTTAAATGAAGAAAGCCGAAGTTATTGGTCTGCTTCTCTTTTCAGAGCAGCTAAAGGAGTCCCTGCCACAGCAGAACTTGTGCAGAATCCAACTGCAAATACAGAAAGAATTTATTAGGATCCATCTTTGGGGGTTACGTCTTTTTGGAGCCTATTAATTAACTAATAACAAAGACTGGTTTAAGGAGGAAAAAGAGATGACTTATTGCAATAAATAATCAGTGATAACAGGGTGAGGCATAAATCATATGAACGATCTTGTAATGGTTGAAATACTCAGCTTGAAATTGGTTCAACTAATTCCTGTCCAGAACATTTCTCAGGGAATATTAAAAACATGCAGTGGATATCTTACATAACCACAGCAATGTTCCAGGTATAGTTTGGGAAAGAAAAATACCAGACAGGTAGACATAAATGAATATAAACAGCATATTAAACTGAAGAGAAAAGCCTAGAGGTGCAATAGTAGTTTAGGAAATGTGTGAGTAATCAAAAGGAAACTGACAAAGTCATCATCATAAAAGAAAACTTGAACATACAGCTCTCAGCCTTCAACAAACTAAGAACAAAAATGAAGAATTAGATGCCTATAATAATACTACAAATTAAATTTAATAGATTTATCTAACATTAAATTATATACCCCCTACATATCACATTTATATTCTATTCAAATGTCAATGGAACATTTACAAAAGCTGCTCATATATTCAGTCATAAGGCAACCTCAATACATTCCTAAAGGGTAAAAATTGTACAGTTTATATATGTTGACCTCAATGCAATAACACAGAAATAATGGCAAAGAAATCAAATAAAAATAGCAGATAGAATACAATGTGCTTTTAAAGAACAATACACTTTGACCAAAGGGGTTTTGTTTCAGAAGTATGAATGGTTCAATATTATGAACACTATCGATATAATTCATTACTTTAATAAGTCATGGAGAAAAATTCAACATCCCCTCCTGATTTTTTAGAGCTATAAGTCAAAGAATACATTTGTGATCTGCTGAACAACATCAATATCAAAAAAGCAATTAACATTTTACTTAATGTTAAAACCTATGACTTTTCCACTGAAGTCTAAAAGAGACAAGAAAGTTGCCCTAAATGTAACAGTATTAGTCAATGTTGTTCTGGAATTTAAGATAAGAAATAATAAGCACATGTACTGACAAGAAAAAAAAATCATTGCTTGCAAATATGACTATCTACATTAAATAATCAAGAATCACTGGACAAATATTGAAACCAGTAACTGTGTTCAAGGTGGTGTCCATTTATAAAATATAGAAAATTAATTATATTGTTATATTAATTACATTAATAGTCAATAATTACTAGCAATTATGAGATACATATAAAATTACAGAATCCTTTAGTTCCTAACCAATGCAGTCCCAATAAAATTACCATCAAACCAAGTCCAACATACTGGAAAGAAAAAAAAAAAACCCTGTTGTTTACAATTTCCAAGTATATGCTGGTATGGGAAAAGAAAAGATTATAAAAAATGAAGAAGATGTACTTATTTATCTCCAGAGTGTACAGTGGTTGGATCAAACTGTTAACACCAAGTCTTCAATGTATTTTTTAAAAGATATCTCATATTATTTACAACTGATCTCATCTTGGTCTGACCCTACTCCTATAGAAGAACTGAATTTGGTACCTTAAAGAAGTGTGGCCTCTTGTAGGCCATTTCATACACGTTTTCTAGGCTTGTCACTTTGAAGAAACTACTTCATTCCAAATTTAATTTTCCTATCAGTGCTGTCTATCTTCCTTCAATAAGATTCCTTTTCCCTTCCTCCTTCCCAAGAAGACATTTGGATGCATGGGAAGCCTTGCTATGGAGGAAGAGGAGCTTCAAGAGTCTGTTCTATGATTCTCCACTGATCTGTGCACTGGGATGGTTTGGCCTGGCCCTTGGGAGTCCCGCACTAGCACAGGTTAAGCGTGGCTGGTCCCTGTAGGTTCTTTCTCTTTCTCCTTCTCTCCATCATCCCACTAGTCATGCTCCCTTCCCTCTCTGTCTGTTGTACACCCTAGAAATATATAACTACATCGCCCTTATCTTCTATATTTTTTTTCCACACCAGAAGAGAGGATTTTGTTCATAGTGTTAGAAACCAATAGACTGAAAACACTACAAAGACTTCTAAATCTGGGCTTAGCTAGATATCATCAGGAGGAAATAACGTGCTTCCACGGAAAATTCCACATTGTCTAAACTCCAAAGGACCTCTCTGATTCTAATAGAAACTATTTTACAGCTCTGCAAATTAAAGACAATGGAAAGCAATGCAAAAATAATTCTTGTCTCTGTATGTGTAAATTCCATCCTGTCTGTACAGGTTGAAATGACAGTCTCAGACAGGCATCTTTTTTTGGTATTAAATCTGCACTATTTTCTTCCCTTTGTACATTTTTACATTGCTCCCAGTGAGAATCTTGTTTTTACTCTTTCAATACTGCCTTTTCAATACCCCTGATCTATACATTCATCTGTTCTTTGGATTCAGTTTTAGCATCTGCCTAATATTAATTATATATGTTATAATATAATAATGAATACTTACTTATTATGTACTTATTAATAATTAATATATTCAGTCATAAGGCAAACCTCAATACATTCCTAAAGGGTAAAAATTGTACAGTTTATATTTGCTGACTCAATGCAATAATACAAAAATAATGGCATTATTTATGTATTATTGCATTAATTATGAGTTAAGTAAAATCTTTGCCTTATGTTCATTTTATGTCTATATGAGAGTCATGATTTTCCTTTTTAAAAATCTTCCTTTAAAACCACTCTACTGTATGTCAGGACCCTTCACCATTTCCCTGTCATCTCAGAAATGAGGAACTAACACAATGGCGAACAGAACTTATGCGAATTTCAGGCAACTGAAAATGTCTTGAGAAGGGGATCTGTAAGACAAAGGATGTTATTCTGTCCCAGAGAGACTGTGGGGATTTCATGAGGTAGAATTCCCACCAAATTTTGGGTCAACTTTGACTGTGATAGAGACCATGGTATAAAACTGTAGTATTTGGCTTATTTAAATAGACCTTATTCTTCAGTGAGTGACTGAATTTGTAGTGAGCAAGGCCTATGAGGCAGGCCTCAAAACAAATATATTGCCCAACTACAGCTAGTGACAAGAATCTCATTTTGGTGACAGCATGACAGACTTAGTAATGCAACCTAATCTGTACACTGGTTTCTCAATCTTGGGGACAGCTAATATCATCAAGGTATTTCACCTGTTCTATAGCAATTTAACACACCATAAAATAACTAATTTTTTAGGGCCAGAGGAATGTGATCCCAATTCATGTCCAACAGCATGTCCAGAGAGCCTCCAAGATTAAAGACAACTCTAGCTGACCCATAGCTGTTGATATGGTGGCCCTTGGGTAAAAAATAAATCCTTCCTAATCAATTCAGAAAAGCAATGTTACTGCATCCATTGGAAAGATGGATATTTCAGTGCATGTTTGTCGGCTGTTAAACAGCCTTTACCTTAGGAGGTAATTTGCTACACAAAGCGCTGAGAAGACGTGAGTACCAGAGGGTATGGTATTGATGAGTTGATGTGCAGGAAATACAAGAATAAATCACAATATGTATCATACTGAATAGAGTGGTAACTCCACTTGGGTCATCACCACACTGCCAGAGACCTAAACTTTGGCAATATTGAGACTCATAAAAACCAGAAATAGAAAGTTTGCTACTGTACACTCACCAAGGCAAAATACTGGGAGTAAATCTTTACCAGAACAATGTATTACACGGTTTGGTAGTGGTTTAGACCCCTGCAAATGCATGAGAGAGTGTTGAGGGAGATTTTAAATAACGTCATGTAGAAATGTGTTTTGATTGGGTGTTTAGGGAGTATTTGGGGATGATAAATATCCTCTTGGACCTTGGACCAGAACAGAATCCAGGGATCAAGAAAATGCCTCGTCAGGTAACTACCAGATATAAAGTTTTTGGGTGGCTATAGTGGGTAGAATTGTGTTACCCCCAAAAGATCTCTTCAAGCCCTAGTCCCCAGTACCTATAATGTGACCTTATTTGGGGAAACAGGCTCTTTGAAGATGTAATCAATTTGAGATGAGGTCCTACCAGATTAGGGTGGGCGCTAATCCAATGATTGGTATCCTTACTAGAGGAAGGAAGTTTGGGCACAGAGACATAGAGAGAGAACAAGTGAAGTGAAGATACAGAACACACAGACAGAATGCCATATAATGAAGCAGAGAGTAGACATGCCAAGGAAGACCAAGGATTTCCAGCAACCACCAGAAACTAGCAAGAGGAAGAAAAGATCCTCCCCTGGAGCTTTCAAAGAGAACATTGTCCTACTGTCACCTTGATTTTGGACTTCTAGCCTTCAGAAACTTTAAGGAAAATTTTGTTGTTTCAAGCCACCCAGTTTGTGTTTTGCTTTTTGTTTTTGTTTTTGTTTTTGTTTTTGTTTTTGTTATAGCAGGACTAGGAAACTAATACAGTGGTTGTTAGTTCTGTAACACAGGAGTCTGAGCTTTCCACTGGGTACCTGTATCTGGGACACCAGTGTTGCTGAAGATGAGCGAAGGTTGTTATTCTTATTTTGGAGAAGTCTTCTCTGCCCTAAGTAGAAAGAGGGGAATTATAGTAAATGTAGATAGGGATAAAGAAGGTGGCTTCTTCAGTAAATGCAGTGATTTTGCCATTTAAGTGTCTCACCCTGACCTGGAATTACTTCATGGCCTTACTAAAAGGGAATGACATCACCCCAAGGGTAGGTTGCAGGGTCCAAGTAATCCTCCCAAATTTCTCTTCCTTTGTCCCAATTGCCTTCTCTGCTTTCACAGATGCTAAGTTCTCTCAGCAATTCCTGGTGATATAAATTCAACATGTTGTAGAGTTGTATTGTATTTTCCATAGAAACTCTGCTTCATAGGAATACACTGACTCTGATGGGCATCCTTTTATGAACTGCTACAACTTCTCCAGTTTCTGTTCTCCTTCGTTTATTCATCTTTTCAGAAGATTTTTGTCTCGTGTTGGGAATTGAGACAGGCTCTATCAGAGTTGGGCTGAGTTCATATGAGATCTTTTAGTCCCTGGCGCCTGAGTGGTTCAGTGGGTTAAGCCACTGCCTTCGGCTCAGGTCATGATCTCAGGGTCCTGGGATTGAGTCCTGCATCAGGCTTTCTGCTCAGCAGGGGGCCTGCTTCCCTCTCCCTCTCTCTCTCTCTCTCTCTGCCTACCTCTCCGTCTACTTGTGATCTCTCTCTGTCAAATAAATAAATAAAATCTTTTAAAAAAAAATCTTTTAGTCCCCCCCCACCCAAAATCCTTTAGGCCCAGAAAAAGGAAAAAAGAACAAGTCTTTATTCATAAGGTTTCACATAGCCAGAGAAGGGGGCTGAAAGCTGACAGACACTGGGGAGGGAGCTACAGCCAGATGAAGCTGAAGCAGAAAATGGCCTCCTTGTTAACAGCTTCCTCTCCATGTTTGTTGTGGAAGCACCCAAATTATCGGGGACAGTATTCCATTTCAATCCAGTGGGTAGCATGCCTCACAGCAGTGCTGGGCATTCTTCTACTTGCTGTCATCCCCAGTAGCTGTGAAATAGTGCTCTAGCAGGACCAGTGGCTCACACGCTATTTTTCATTTGCTCAATTGAATGTTTCCCAGAGTGTACCGTGGCAAGCATGTATCATAGGAGTTCCCGGAGGCTGTAAGTGTCACCCATGTTATATGTGCTAAAAAGGTTAAGTAACATGGACATGTCCAACAGTTTGACCATAGCACCCAGGTGATGAGGGGACACCAGAAGGCAAAATAAGGGAAGCCATACCACCTCCCCCTGTGAAACTGAAGCGTCTCACAGTGTCTGAAGTTGAATGTTGTCAACAGTGAGAAATCACCTCTTTCCCAGTCCATCCAGGCAATATCTTCTGGTGAAGGAAAGGATTCAAAATGAGGACCAACAAGAAAGGGGAAAAGAGTACTGCAGTAAGCAATTGTGTGATAAAAATCACTTTGTTGTATTAAACCAGACACTGCACCATAAAACTGGGTGTCTGGGAAAAGTGCTTGAGGAGAGCGATGGCTGATGATATTACACTAGGTCATTAAGACAGAGATAAAATTGTCAGAGCCTTAATTTTTGCCTATTAAGTGAAAGGGAAATGTCTCTTGGAAAGCATTACCAAAGTTTACAAGAGGATTAAACATCAGAAGAAATGAGAACATAAAGAAATAGAGTAATAAATAATCATTCATTCAACAAATATATCTACATCCCTATGTACAGGGAATAATATGTAGTGATGAATAAACCCAGACCCCACCTTCATGAAGCTTGTGTTCAAGTAAAGGAGACAAGGAGCCAGCGTGCCCACAAGGCAGTTGTGAGCTAGGTTGTGGAACATAAAAGAAAGACTGTTAGTAATAGTAATGTCTAAAACAGAAAATATTTGCACTGTTTTAAGCCTTCCTGTGCGTATTAACTCATGTCATCTTCACAATCACCTTGAGGAGTCGGTGTTATTTTTATCTCTATTTTATAAATGAGGGAATTAAACTATGGAGAGGTTAAGTAACTTGTCTGGGGTCACAAAGCTAATGAATGGTATAGCGAGGGGTGTCTGAGTGGCTCAGTCAGTTAAGCATCTGCCTTTGGCTTGGGTCAAAACCCCGGGGTGCTGATATTGAGCCCCAGGTTGAGCCCCACATTGGGCTCCCTGCTCAGCAGGGAGTCTGCTTCTCCCTCTCCCTCTCCCCACCTATTGCTTGTGCTCTCTCTCACTATCCCTCTCTCTCTCAAATAAATAAATAAGTTCTTTTAAAAAAAAATGGTAAATCCAGAATTTGAACTCATTCTGCCCCCAGAGTTCATGAGGCTAACCAGGGCCTTATCAGAGAATATAACATAGAGACCTAATACAGAGGGCACCAGGAAGGTTCAGGAAGGCTCAGGAAGGTTTCATTATGGGGGTGGCACTTTTTAAAGCTGAGACCTGAAGGATGGTAGGCCTTTGATAAGTGCAGCAGGGAGCCAAGAGTGTTCCAAGCAGAGGTAAGAGCATGTGTAAAGGCTATAAGGCAGGCAAGAACTTCTGGCATAGAAGACCTCAAGAAGTCTGTCTTCCTTGAGCACAGTGAGACCATGAAACCAAACACTATGACCTCATTTTGTTTATTGTGTTTTTCATAAAATTATAAAGAGATATTCACAATACAGTATAAACTGTTATATTTAATTTATACAAATACTAAGAGTATACATAAATACATTAATACTAATTATTTTGAGATGATGCTTTTCCTTCTTTTTGCTCATTTTTAATTTCCAGGTTATTTCCAATGGACATGTATTACTTTTATGATAAAGAAAAATATAAAATTTAGCAACACAAATGACTCCAAATATTTAGCTAACTAACTAAAGAGAATAATTGTTGGACTAATATTTTGAATATCTTGGCAAAGGTATAGTATGTTCAACAAACAGTGTTGGAAATACTAGATATCCAAATGCAACAAAATCATGAAATTGCACTCCTATCTTAAAGAAAAATCAACTTTAAATGGATAAAAGACTTAAACATAAAACCTGAAATTGTAAAACTCCTAGAAGAAAACAGAGGAAATCTTCTTGACATTGGTCATGGCAATGACTTCTTGGATATGACACCAAAAGTACAGGCAATGAAACAAAAACAGGACTACATCAAATTGAAAAGCTCAACACAACAAAAGAAATAAGCCAAAGAGTGAAAAAGCAACCTATAGAATAGAAGAAAATGACTGTAAACCATATATCTAATATGAGATTAATTTCCATAAAATAAAGCACTCCTTCAATTCAATCGTGAAGAAGAAGAAGAAGAAGAAGAAGAAGAAGAAGAAGAAGAAGAAGAAGAAGTAGTAACCCAATTTAAAAATGAGCAAAGGACTTGAACAGATATTTCTCCAAAGAAGACATACAAATGGTCAGCTGGTACATGAAAAGATGCCCAACAACATGAATTATCCAGAAAATTCAAATCAAAACTACAATGAGATATCACCTCATACCTATTAGGATGGCTATTAATGCAAAAAAAAAAATGTTAGATGTTGATAAGTTTGTGGAGAAGCGGAAATCCTTGTATAGTATTGGTGAGAATATAAAATGGCTCAGCAGCTATGAAAAACCAATACAGAGTGCCATGTGATCTAGCCATCCCATTTTGGTGCATATATCCAAAAGAATTGAAATCCAGGTCTCAAAGAGATACCTGGACTCCAATGTTCATGATAGTACCATTCACAATAGCCAAGATATGGAAACAATGCAAGAGTCCATTAACAGATGCATGGATAAAGCCAATGAGAATGGCTTAAAGCCAGTGGAATATATTTCAACCTTAAAAAAGAAGGAAATCTTGCCATTTTTGACAACATGGATAAACCTGGAGGACATTCTTCTAAGTGAAATAAGCCAGTACAGAAGGATGACTACTAAATAATTCTATTTATATGAGTTATCTAAAATAGTCAAACTCATAGAAGCATCATACAATAGTGATTTCTAGGGATTTGGGAGTTTGAGAAATGAGGATTTATTATTCAATGTATATACAGTTGCACTTAGGCTAGATGAATAAATTCTAGAGATCTGCTGTACAACATAATACCTACAGTTAATAATATGATAAAATGCACACTTAAATTTGTTAAAAGGGTAGATCTCATATTAAGTGTTCTCTCTTTTTTTTTTATATTAAGTGTTCTTACCAACACAAAAAAAGAAAGAAAGAAAGAGTCATGAGAAAACTCTGAGAGATATTGAATATGTCTATTACTTTGATTCTGGTTATGGTATCACAGATGTTGGCATACATCCAAACTCATCAAATTGTACACATGAAACATGTGCAGTTCTTTGTACCTCAACTATACCTCAGGAAAGTTGTTTGTTGTTGTTGTTGTTGTTGTTTAAAAAAAAAAAACTGGTAAATGCGGGTTGAAGGGAGTTAAATCTCTACAGTTTAAAAAAAAAAATCAGTCTCCCTCATTTCACCTCTGTGTCTCCCTCGATGCCCCACTCCCTCTCTCTAGTTTTCTCTGTGTGTGTGTGTGTGTGTGTGTGTGCGCGCACGCGCGCGCACGCCCGCGCCCACATGCACGTGCACATGACTGTGTGTTTATAGGTCTTTACTGATCATGTTTGTCATTTTCACCACATAAACTTATTTTCATATACTTCTGAGAGATCCTAATTACCTTACTATTTAATTTATTGTCAGTCAAAAGCTGAGATTTCAAGCAGGATGCTTTGAGATTTTTGACATATTTCAGCATTTTTATATGGTTTCCTTATCTACTTACTAGGCAGCTCAACTGAATATACTTTGTCCAGAAACAGAATTCATCTAAGTAAAGTTTGCATAGAAATGAAGTAAAAACTAATTGTGCCTACTCTGGTCTTTTCTAGAAATTTTTCTCATACCATAATAAGCAACCCCTAAATACTTTGACTACACATATTTTATTAACCAAATCGTATTGGCAGGTGCTTATGGAGAGTCTGCTTTTTTCCTTCCCATAAAGAAACACAATTCCAAAACCACATATTCCCTTCTTGACTCTGAGGGCCCTCAGGCAGTGGTTAACAGAGCTGAGTTTATCCTTCATGTTGAGATGAATAATGCATGACAGTAAAACACCAGTTGGCCAGCACTACTGTTGAAAGCAGATGACTGATCATATTTGACTGATGGGAGCCCTGTGTACATAGTACATGTGGAGAGATCCCTTGTCAGAGTAGTTTCCACTGGCCTCGGCACTGAGTTCTTACTGCTTCTAAAACACAAGTGTGAAGTGCTTTTCATGTTACTTCACCTCCCGTGTCCCCATGCTGAAATGCAGCCTCTATCACTCATTTGCAATGAACAGCCAAAAAGTTGACAGGGCTCATTCATATCCATTTTTTTAGTATTAGATAAGTTTGAATAAGCAGAATAATATGAAGTAACCAAGAATATCATCTTACCCCCCAAAATTAATTTTCTGCCAATTATGTAATTTCTTGATTTCATATTTCCTACTCACTCTGTTTTGTTTTGTTTTCTTTTTTTTCCTTTTTTTTTTTTTAACTCTTTTTTATTCTGTTTTCTCTGGTCTCTAACTGAAACCCTTCCATTCTTGCCTTCTAAAACAATACATGTCTATCTATTGCTTTTCCTCCTCCAAATGATACATTAAAAATGTTCAAATCCTACAGAAAAATGTCTATTTTGACCATCCTCCAGATAGACTCAGATTCTTTCATGATTTCCTAGATTTTATTGACTATTCTCCTTAACATCTAATGTCTTCTTATTTCCATTCCTTTTCACTTTTGCAGAATATACACCCTAAAAAAGCATATTTTTGTCAGCAATCCCTCAATATAAATCCCAATATAAAAGACATACTTTAGTTAAAATAATGGTAGGAAGTACTGATTAAAAAATTTATATGTGCCACAGAAATTATGCTAAGCATTTCTAGTGTTACATTTTATTAAATTTTCAAAATTATTTCATTTAATAGACAATAGTATCATCCTCACTGTACTGATCAGAAAACTGAGTTTTATGCAAGTAAGCAATTTGCCTAGGATCACATAATGAAGCAGAGGCAGAATCAGGATCCAGAAACAGAAATGTCTAACTTCACTTCCCTAAGTGTAATGCCTGATTGCCTCCTAAAAACTGAATTGGGACAGGAAACAGGCTGAACCTACTGGCTTGCCTCTAACAAATATCATATGGCAAAGGTGAGGTGATGTCACCTCAAAGATTAGATTGTAAAGAGTGTGGTTTCCATTACATTTGTTATCTCTTACTCTCTCACATGCTTGTTCTTAGGAAGTCTGCTGCCATATTGTAAGCTGTCCTATTAAGTGGTCCCTGTGGCAAGGAACAAAAGGAGGTCTCCAGCAAATGGCCAGTAAGGAATTAAGGCCTTCGGCTCAAAATTTCCTGAAGAACTAAAATCCTACCAACAACCACAGGAATAACTTGGAGTGACTCCTCCCCAAGTTGAACCTTCAGATGAGACCACATCCCTAGCTCACACCTTCACTTCAACATTACAACAAACTTTGACCCAGAGTCACCCAGCTAAGCTACACTGGGATTCCTAACTCACAAAAACTGAGACAATAAGTCTTTTTGTTTATTTTATTTTATTTTATTTTATTTTAAAGATTCTATTTATTTATCAGAGAGGGGGGGGAGAGAGCGAGCACAGGCAGACAGAATGGCAGGCAGAGGCGGAGTCTTTTTGTTTTAAGTCACAAAATTTGGAGGAATTCATTACACAGAAATAGATACACCATGTACTAGAGAAACATGGGGAAAGAAATGTCTCCCTTCACTTTCAGTGGAAATGTAAACTGGTAGAGTTGTTCTGGAGGATAATGTGACCATATTCAGTAAATATATGAATCACATAATATAATTCAGTGGTTCCACTCCTGGGCATAGTCCCTGAAAAACTGTCACAGACATTCCACAAAGGCTATATGTAGGGATATTACAGAGTGTTGTTTGTTGTAGCAAGGATTTGAGAGCATCCTAGATGCCCATTATTTGAGGAATGAATAAGTAAAATGAGATGGATGCACACTACATAATCTATACTGTAGATCTAAGCAATGATACAGCAAAGTAGATGGACTCTTGATTGAAAATAGTAAAAAAGGCATGAAATTATAATATAATACTATATAGAGAAAAATTAAGATATTTGCTAAATAGGGCATCTGGGTGGCTTGGTTGAGCAACTGCCTTCAGCTCAGGTCATGATCCACAAGTCCTGGGATCGAGTCTCCCACATCGGGCTCCCAGCTCCATGGGGAGTCTGCTTCTCTCTCTGACCTTCTCCCCTCTCATGCTCTCTCTCACTCTCTCTCTCTCTCTCTCTCAAATAAATAAATAAAATCTAAAAAAAAAAAGTTTTAAAAAATTTAAAAAAATAAAAATTAAATTAAAATTAAAGAAATATATTTGCTAAATAACACAATGTATTTTTCAAGGATGGATAAATATCCTAGTAGGTGTATCAAACGCATTAAGCTAGGTGTCTTTGTATAGGGATGGAGTGTGATAAATACAGAAAATAACAGAAAAACATTGAAAGGACAAACTGTAACATGTGCTATTAAATATGGAATATGACAAATTCAGCTCTGTTCGTAAAGCATCAACAGTCAAGCAAACACAAAAGGGTATGTCATCTCCTTTTCCTAAGTTTTCATTTAAAATTCATCTCAGGAATATTTTCCTGGATATCACATCCTTACTCCTCTTCCAGTGAATCACTGAAGAAATGGAGTTTGTTCAAGGCACAGAGGTGCCTTCTATTTAGAGAAACAACTTCACCAATAACTTTCTTTATTCTGAGGCTGCATACAAAGGAAATGAAAAGTTTTCCCAATGTCTAAAGTACCAGATCTATGTTAAGAAAGTTTTAGTGACTACTGAAAAAAATTCAGGTGAAAGGTATTGGGTAGGAATACATTGTGGTGAATTAGTGAAACGTATAGGCTCATTCACTTTACAGCATATGGAAGCTTGCAGAATGACAAGCTCATCAGGTGATACAACATATTCCCAGTCAGTCAGCCCAACTCAGTAAGTATTGATTAAATACCCATCAATTTAGAGAGTATTTTTCCCTCAACTACATGAGGAAATAGAACCAAAGTATAGGATAAATATGATCCCTCCCCATACTATCTTATTCTAATTTTTATGTTGGAAAACCAAGAGACATTGATATACAGACATTAAAAAAGACAAAAAACTAAATAGATAATGAATTGCAAAACACCTTCAAATGTGAGGAAAAACTATGATCCCCATGTAAAAATAACCCTCTGAAGAGTAAAAAGAATTCACTAATAGTAAGAAGATCAGTAATCCTATTTCATGGCTTGGCAGTACCTTTCAGATGTGGTAACTAAACCAAAAGAAGCAAGAAATATAAAAATCTCTGTATGCCCAACTTACACCACGACACTCTAACTTAATTCTCAGCTTTAACCATTAGCAGAACTTCTTTTATCAACTGTACTTTCTTTAGAGCTTATTCTGTCAAAAGATAAGAAGTTCTTTAGCCAATGGGTGGTTTTGAATAGAGCAGAAGGAAATAATTCTATGCAATCGGATCAGAAAAGACTATCATTGTGTTGGGTAATAATATCCTGTTGTGAGATTGGTCCTTTCAGGCAAAAGGTTTTAAAGAGTCATCATGTATATGTTTCTTATTATTTTCCTTTCCATCCATTAGCTTAAAGAGTAGGTTATTTCTGACAAATGGCAATTATTAAGCATTCTAACAGTGCTGGGATCTCTAAGAAACATAAAATAAAACAAATTAAAAGAGAGAATGAGCAAGAAAAATGAGTAGCATTTTGTAAAACCATCAGAATAAGCCATGACATAGATCTGTTTCTAAGGGAAATAATTTAGAAAAATGAAATATGCTTTTCTTCTCATCTTGCATCATAGAACACAAGATAAATCTTGGAACTATCTCTTGGCTAAAGGTAATATAAGACCTCTGGATTGAGGCTTTGTTTTGTTTTCCTCTCCCTCTCTTCCATTTTCTCATCCTATTATATTGTTAAAATTGACAATCTTTCAAACTTGTATTAATAGGGCAAGCTGCTCCAGTCTTACAGCTGCTAGAACTGCATGGACATGCTCAGAGTTTGGCAGCTGTGGCTAGGACAGCAAGACAGAGATCAAGAAAGTCTAAGGAGCATTATATACATCTGAATAGACAGACTTTCCAAGGGGAACAGAAATACAATCTGGAGGGAACACCGGTTAAATTGGATCAGCAAAGTCCCCAAGTGTCTGACTTCTCTTCAACTTTACTACATTGAGAAAATGAAATTAATTGTTCAATAAATCTAATTTAAACTCTGTGGTTTCCTGTTCTAGCTACAAGGTTCCACATTGCAGGGGACATTCCTCTCCTAAAACACTTGAATTATATTCACTGAGAGCAGAACAATACCAACTATCATGGCTGCAGTTAACTGTGGCATTGAAGTATGCTTGTCATTTTTTTTTTTTTGGACTAAGAAATATCATTCTTTGACCATCACCCCTGCTAATGATAAAATTATTTCTATTAAAACACCATATTTTTCACAATTCTACAGTTATAAATCAAAGAATGAGGATTGTACTCATCTATAAATAGCTCATTTTTTTCTGTAAATTTCCACTTTTCAGGAGTGGATTTATGTGCTGTAGAACCTTCAGTGATATAATAGAGTCATCAATTGAGAAACACTACCAGCCACTGCTTTCACTTTGTGCATATGCATTTGAATGAATCTGTGTCAGTGTACCCATGCACATGTGTGTGCATGCGAGTGTGTGTTTTTTCACATACAACTGAGACAATACTTTTTGATAAAGCCAACCATCCACACTGAATGTCTATGTTTTCCCTCCAAAGAATATATTTATTGCTGCTGTTTGGTCTTTTTATATTGGAGAGAGCAAACTTGCAATTTACAAGAACACTCCCAGAGGTTGAGCACACAGAAACAGTCTTGAACACCTACTTAATAATTTGCTCTAAAATAAATAGCTATGACTTTAGCTGTGATCTTTTCATTTCTACTGCGTTGCTAATTACTATGGTAGATTATTAATTCTAAGCTGAATGTTTCAGGGTGTCATGGCCTGCTGGGGCAAAGTAGGCCAATCTAATGGGGGCATCCAGGTCATTAAAGGGTGTGTGCTGCCAACAACATGAACATGTAAATTAGTTCAGGGAATGACACTATGAATAAATGAGTCTGATAATTATATTGGTACTTATTTACATTTCCAGGCTACAATTGGCAGTGTTCCAAAAGTTCTTAGGCAGGTGGGTGCTGGTTGAGAACTCAAAATGCATAGAAACAATGCAGTTAAATGGAGCTTAATGTCTCAGATTCACCTGAAAAACCTATTTTACCAAAAGACTATAGATTTGCATTTAAAATAAAAAAAGACTACAAATAAATGAGAAATGGAATGGATATATGTATTTTTTTTTCTCATTCTATATTCTGGAATGGAAAATACTTTAGGTGATCTTATAGTCACCATCAATTTGGATATAAACTACTTTGGTCCTCAGCAGCAAGACAGAGGGAAGATGGAGTTCAGGGAATATGTCTACCACATAGTAGTCACTGATGCTATTAAAGAAACCCTAAAATGATGGTCCTCAGTACTTTATCCAGAAGCCTCTTGGAGCTTTGCTCCTTTCCCACTGAACCAGGAAAGAATCTCTGGCATGAACCCCAACCCACACCCTCTTCTTGTAGAACCTAAAGTGAGGGGAAAAAATGAAAGTGCTGTGCTCTGTGTGTGTGTGTGTGTGTGTGTGTTGAATCAGGGAGGATAGGGGGGATAATCTATTACTCTGGCTTCAACTACATCTCCTTATTGCTAAAATTTAAAAAAAAAAAAAATTTAAGAGATAACGTCCCTCAGACACAAAGAAATGGGAAAATGTTCCATGCTCCTGGATTAGAAGAATAAATATTGTGAAAATGTCTATGCTACCTAAAGCAATCTACACATTTAATGCAATCCCCATCAAAATCCCATCCAGTTTTTTCAAAGAAATGGAACAAATAATCCTAAAATTTATATGGAACCAGAAAATACCTCGAATAGCCAAAGGAATATTGAAAAAGAAAGCCAAAGTTGGTGGCATCACAATTCTGGACTTCAAGCTCTATTACAAAGCTGCCATCATCAAGACAGTAGGGTACTGGCACAAAAAAAAGACACATAGGTCAATGGAACAGAATAGAGAGCCCAGAAATAGACCCTCAACCCTATGGTCAACTAATCTTCGACAAAGCAGAAAGAATGTCCAATGGAAAAAAGACAGCCTCCTTAACAAATGGTGTTGGGAAAACTGGACAGCCACATGCAGAAAAATGAAATTGGACCATTTCCTTACACCACACATGAAAACAGACTCAAAATGGATGAAGGACCTCAATGTGAGAAAGGAATCCACCAAAATCCTTGAGGAGAATACAGGCAGCAACCTCTTTGACCTCAGCCACAGTAAATTCTTCCTAGGAACATCACCAAAGGCAAGGGAAGCAAAATGAAGGCAAGGGCAAAAATGAACTATTGGGATTTCATCAAAATCAAAAGCTTTTGCACAGCAAAGGAAACAGTTAACAAAACCAAAAGATGACAGATAGAATGGGAGAAGATATTTGCAAATGACCTATCAGATAAAGGGCTAGTATCCAAAATCTATAAAGAGCTTAGCAAACTCAACACCCAAAGAACAAATAATCCAATCAAGAAATGGGCAGGGACATGAAGAGACATTTCTACAAAGAAAACATCCAGATGGCCAAAAGACACATGAAAAAATGCTCCACATCACTCGGCATCAGGAAAATACAAATCAAAACCACAATGAGATACCACCTCACACCAGTCAGAATGGCTAAAATTAACAAATCAGGAAATGACAGATGCTGGCAAGGATGCGGAGAAAAGGGAACTCTTCTACACTGTTGGTGGGAATGCAAGCTGGTGCAACCACTCTGGAAAACAGCATGGAGGTTCCTCAGAAAGTTGAAAATAGAGCTACACTATGACCCAGTAATTGCACTCCTGGGTATTTACCCTAAAGATACAAATGTAGTGCTCCGAAGGGGCACATGCACCCGAATGTTTATAGCAGCAATGTCCACAATAGCCAAACTATGTAGAGAACTAGATGTCCATCAACAGATGAATGGATAAAGAAGAAGTAGCAAGTATATATATATACAGTGGAATACTATCCAGCCATCACAAGAAATGAAATCTTGTCATTTGAGACGACATGGATGGAACTAGAGGGTATTACGCTTAGCAAAATAAGTCAATTGGAGAAAGACAACTCTTATATGATCTCCCTGATATGAGGAAGTGGAGATGCAACATGGGGGGCTTGGGGGATAGGAAAAGAATAAACTAAACAAGATGGGATTGGGAGGGAGACACACCATAAGAGACTCTTAATGTCACAAAACAAACTGAGGATTGCTGGTGGCGGGAAGGTAGGGAGAGGGTAGTGGGGTTATGGACGTTGGGGAGGGTATGTGTTATGGTGAGTGCTGTGAAGTGTGTAAACCTGGCGATTCACAGACCTGTACCCCTGGGGCTAATAATACATTATATGTTTATAAAAAATTTTTAAAATTTAAAAAAAAGAGAGAGAACAGTTCCTCTCTCTAAAGACTAAACCTATGCCACAGCATTTACTGCCTCTACTCTGCCTTGTTCAAGAACTTTTCCTCCCCCAAATCCCACAGGAATGTTCTAGGACACAGAAGATGTGGTGATGACCTATTGTTCCATCTCACCTTCCACACACCTCTGGTGGAAGAAGGTACTCTAAGCAAGGTTTCTCCTCCATCTGACATTTTGAATCTATTCTATCAAGGAATCCCTGATGCAATTCTACAGACCAGTTATACAACAAGGTGAATCCCAGGTTTCCCCCTGACTTTAAAATGGTCACAAATATTAAAACTTTGTACACTATCCTAACATCAACAGCTGGTATGGAAATTGAGAATAAATTAAAAATTGAGAACTGTATTTAAAAGTATGTTCCACATTATCTTTTGTCTTCCAACTTGACTATTATTTTCTAAAGCCCTTTTCTTTTTAGGGATATGCTGATAATAATAGTTACTATAGTTGTTATAAATTATTAGGTGAAAGAAAGGAGTTAAAGTCACTAGCTTATGATCCATTCATTCTCTTTACTGAAGGGGTTCCCCCAAGGTCAAGAAAAAAGATAAATAAAAGAAAAAAAAAGAAAAAATATACCTAACACCCTTGTCCACTGGACCACTGGGTAATTAGATTAATGATATTTCCTAGGAGAAAGAGACCTTATCTAACAACACTTTGACCAGAATGCCTATGGTTAAAGGATCACTTATAATAAATAAACCCATTTACTGACAATAAGTATATCTATAAGTCATGGCTCCCTTAAAGATGTCACATTAACTATAAAATAGCAAGGGTATAAAATGGAAATATTTCATAATTCATATAGTGCCTACTATGTCAAATATCCAGAAAACCTCACATGGTGACCTCATTATTCCAACTAAAAAGAGTAGGATCCATATGGGAATGTCCTTGGGGAGCCACCCTTGACGTATCAGACCTCTCTTTGCTTTGTCTCTTGACAGAGACTTAAAGTTATTAGCAAGGTTTGATACAGGGCTACATTTCTGGTTCTTATGAGTCTGATCTGATGATATGATTCCATGTGTTACCTTGTCAGGCTATATATTCAGCTGTGCAAAAATATAACTTCCTTAATTTTTTTTACTCAACATATAATTTGTACCCTTCTCACTGCATTGGCAAGAAACTTCTGTCTTTGTCCTCAATCTCTTCAGAGCCCCCTCTTCATTCTTTCTCTAGGATTAGATGAGTTCCTGAGTTTTATGCAGTGTCATGGTGTTGGAGGAAAGAAGTAAACGATAAAAAATTAGCATCACCTTGTGACATTCTTTGTTCTTTGTTGCATGGCCTCTTCAATTCTGGTTGCCTTCTGCTGCTTCCACAGTGTTCTTCATGCCCATTCCTGATTCCATATTATCTAGACTCAAGGTGCCATACTTCCCTCAGGATCTTGCCATCTTTTTCTCTCAGACCCCTGCCCTCTCTGTTCTCATAACTTCTGTGTCTTCTCCAAACTCAAGAAGTATTTTTCCAATCTAGAGATAATTTTTCTCTTTCTCTCTCTCTCTCCCTCTCTCTCTCTCTTTCAAATGAGGAACTGTATTAGTTTTCTATACTGCTGTGACAAATTACTGCAAACATAGAGGTTTGAAGCAACATTAATTCATCTTACAGTTCTGTAGGCCAGAAGTCCCAACACAGGCTAAAACCAAAGTTTAGCAAGTTTGTGGTCCCTTGCAAAAACTCTAGGGAAACTACATCTCCTTGTTTTTCCTAGAGTCTAGAAGCTACCCATATTCCTTTGTTTCTGATGCCTTCCTCCGTCTTCAAGGCCAATAGCATCTTTCTATAAATACAGTGGAAAAATTTTTTCCATTAAAAAGAACCCTTGTTAATTACATTAGCCCACCCAGATAATCCAGGATAGTCTCCCCATTCCAAGATCCTTAACTGCAAAGTCCTTGTGCCAGATAAAGAAACATATTCACAGGTTCCAGGGATTAGGATGTGGATATCTTTGAAGGACCAATATTCTATCTACCAAAAGAACCCAGCAAGATATCTTTCACAGGTTTAAATTTTAATAAAATAAATCCAGGAAGGTGTTAACATGAAACAGAGCTAAGAGCAATTTTAGTTAAGTAAAAATGAGTTTACTCAGGAAAAGCAGAATGACAAGTTGGGACAAGCCAGCTATGTTGAATCATAGGCAGGTCCAAAGAAATAAATGGAAGGTTAGGTTTTTGTTTAGGGTTTAAGGAAATTGGGGAGGGTTTCTTTGAACAAAAGTTTACTGGAGAAGAAGAGTTTGAGTTGTAATGATTTCTCATTGGCTGCAAGCAATGGTTAGTGCATTGTTGCCAGGCTAGAGAGGGGTCTGAAGGGTTTTCTTCCCTTCATTAAAGGCAGGAGATAAAATCCCTGCGTGAAAAATGTCCTTGTCCTTCCTCCTTGTCCTTCCTTATCCTTCCTCCGTCTTCAAGGCCAACAGCATCTTTCTATGATACAAATTATAAGAAATAATTCTTATCTTCCTTCTTCTTGCTGGTTTTGCAGGCTGCAAGGAGTGGTTCTGTCTGAGAGCGCCCCCTTCAGGGCTTCCGGACTCCATTTTAAATGAGGTTTCCTTTATTTTCTTGTCCATATTCTAAAATACTCTTTGGATAGGGGGAGTTAAGTAACTGGATAGAATGTGCCATAATTTATTTAGTGATACGCTCTTGTTAGACTTTCAGGAAATTTCCCACTTTTCATCATTAATCATGGAATAATACATCTTACATGTGAATCATTCTGTGCATTTTTAAATCATTGGCTTAGAGTGAATCCTAGAAGTAAAATTACTAAATTATTGATCACATTTTTAAGACTTTCAACATGATTTGTGGTTCTCTCCCATGCACTGAATGAATCTGAAGGTCCTTGAGGACCAGGAATGCTAGAGTGGATGGGACTTATTCCTGGAGGTGAATCACTTGGAAAAACTGGGCCCTGGACCTTGGAGGAAATCATTTCCTCTCCTTGATAAAAATATATTTCCACTTGTCACCACTTACATTTTCTGGAAATAACTTTTACAATTGTTTATATAATGTCTACTTCTAATTTTTAAATGCAAATTTTAAAATCACTCATAACTCCCCAACCACTATTTAAATTTTAATATGTTATCCTTCTATATATTCTGTGTGTATACATATATATGTATATATATGATGTAAAATATATTACTATATTATTTTGTACATGTAAGATCAATATTTCACAAATATAAAATAATGTTTCAAAACAGCTTTTTAACATCATTGCATATAAAATTTAAGTATTTTCTTAAGACAAATATCACAAAGTAGCACTGCTAGAATATGTATGTTTCAAGAAAATAGTTATTACTGGGGGAATCTGGGTGTCTCAGTCAGTTAAACATTGACTGGTGAATTCAGCTCAGGTCATGATCTCATGTGGGGTCAGATCACGAGCATTAAGCCAGAGTCAGACACAACCAACTGCACCACCCAGGTGTCCCTTCATTGGTCTTTTAACTGTATTGCTAAAAATCTGCTATTTTTACTAGCAGAGTGATTATAAATTTTTTGGGCAGAGTTAATAATTTCTAAATTATTGTTTGTACTTTTGTACTGGTGTTCTGGGAATCTAAGCAAGACTGGTATGCTTTTCTGGAAGCCTGAGAACCCCTGTAGACCACAGCTCCTCTCTAGATCCCTAAACCCCTGTTGACCATTCTCAGTAATATACAACTAACTACATAATTTGTGGCACTCAGTGCAAAACAAAATGGAACAAAGTCCCTTGTTCAAAAATTATTAAGAATATCCAGATAGTGAAAGCAGAGCATTAAACCAAGCATGGGGCCCTTCTAAGCATGGGACTACATGTGACTACACAGGTCACATACACATGGAGTAAGCCCAGCTTAGAGATATTTCACCCAAAGCCCAAAGATTTAGACTATCTGGTCCCTATAAAGGCTGGTGTGAATGCTCTTCTCAATAAGATGCTCTATACTGAGTAATAATTGGTAGAACCATTCAGTTTCACAGTTTTGGAGAATTTAAACTTGGGAGAGAGTGGGAGACGAAGAAAGAGAAGGAGACAGAGAGCTGGAGAACCTACACCTTCTCAAACGTTTAGCTACTTGACATATCCACCATCACTGCAAAATCCTCTTTCCCTCTACCCTCTGACCTTTAGCAGACATGAACTTCTTGTATGTAGACTATTTGATTGTTTCCCTGGGTGTTAAATTCTAACTAGTTTAAAAGAGTTCTGTGCTAATATAAGTTAATTTTATGATCTTTTGGCATCATCACTTTTCACTGACGCATCCTAAATTTTTGGACTGAAACAATAAGTGCATGGTGATACATTACTGGGAAGGACAATGAGAAGGAGACAAGGTCAAAAGTTCTATTTCAGCCAATGTTACATTTGAGATGCTCACTGGACATTCAAGCAGAGATGCCAAGTGCTCCTACAAAGAGTGGGTAAGAGACAGGAGATCATTGATTTGGAGATCATTGAAATATAAACTATATTTACACCTGGGACTGGATAGACCTGCCTGGGAAAAGTGAAGGAGAGAGCTCATACAAGGGACCAGGAATGATGATGCTTGGCCATTCAGGATTAAAACTAATGAGTGCTGGGCAGTGACATTCTTCACAATTTTGTTTTCCTATTTGGGTTCTTTCTATTCCATATTTTTTTTTTAACCATAAACAGGTATAATGCTTGAAGCCATAAAAAAGTAATTAAAAATTGAAGGTCATTTATTTTTGTTTTTATAGACCTGCCAAAGACCTAGCTTTCAAGCATTCAGTTGTTAATTAAAATGTGAATGGTAAATACTTAATACTTACACATTTTATTGTATGTTAAATGTACTTCCATAAAAATGCAAATGCAAAAAAAAAAAACCATAATTGGTAAGGATTTTTGTTGTGCAGATATTATAGTTTTTTTCTTTTTTTTCCTTTTTTTTTTGAGAAGCGGACAGAGCACACTAAATGTGAAAACACTTGATAACTAACATATACTTACAGGACTTTTAGATTGGGGTGTTTTGTTTTGTTTTGTTTTGTTTTCTCTTGCCAGAAAGAAAAAATCCTAAAAATGCTTTCCCTCAGCCTATTGTAAAAGAAAGCACAGTGAGAAAAAATGAACAAGGTGAAAAAAAAGAAAATGTTACTTCAAATATCATTATCATAAATTCAAGTTGCTTAAATAAAACCTAGTTGTGTCTTTTAGTGGCAAATGCGAAAATGCATCCCTACATCACCAGCTCATTTACTCAACAATGATAAAGAAAATAGACATGTTCTCTGCCTTCTTTTGATTTAAAATCTGGTGAAGGAGGCAGGTGTTAAACCAAAAAGTATTTGAGATTAAATTAAAAAAGAGGGTTTGCTAAAGGCAGCAGTGTGAAGAAGCATCTGGAAATTGGAAGGTTAAGTCATCCTCATTGGGGAAAAGACATAGAAACTAAGATGTGGAAGATGAATAGTGTGGGGAGGCTAAATAATGTCCCCCAGAAGTGTCCACATCGTAATGTCCAGAACCTGTGAATGTCACCTTCAGTGATAAAGGACTTCGTAGATGTGATTGAGTTAAGGATCTTGAAATGGGGAAATCCTCTGGGTTATCTGAATGGAACTTAAATGACATTACAAGTGTCCTTGTAAGAGGCATGCAGGAGCAGCCAGAGTCAGAGGAGAGGGCAATGTGATGACAAAAGCAGGGAGTGGATCATGTGCTTTGAAGATGTAAGAAGGAGCCACAAACCAGCCACAAACCACAAATAGAGGCAGCCTCTAGAAATTGAAAAAGTTATGGAAACAAGTCCTCCCCTCAGAATCTCCAGAGCAGTCAACCCTGCTGATATCCTGACTTCATCCTAGTAAAACTGATTTTGGAGTTCTGGCCTCCAGAACTGTAATAAATTGTGTTATTTTAAGCCACCAAGTCTATGATAATTTGTTAAAGCAGCTCTAGGAAATTAATGCAAGGAGGAATTATCTAGAAGAGAAAGGAATGTGAAGAGGCCTTCTTGAAAACTGTACATACCCAGTGCAATGGAAGAAAATGTTTGGCATTCAGTATTTTGGAGGAATAATAAGTGAATGGGAATAAAAGCATGAGATTATGTTGGGAGAGAGAAGAGTGCTAGATTATGCCAGCCTTGCAGGTGTTAAGGATTTTTTTTTTTCTAATCATAAAGGCAACGGGAAAAACATAAGGAATTTTAAGCAGAAGAATGATTTTTTGAAGATTGACTTGGGCTCTTGCATGAAGAATATAAATTGTAAAGAGGGCAAGAGAGAAGACCAGTTTGAAACTATTGGAGGGAAGGAGATGTCCGTTAGAAATACAGGTTTGTAAGAGACTCTTTTTTTTTTTTTAAAGATTTTTTATTTCTTCATGTAACAGAGAGGGAGATCACAAGTAGACAGAGAGGCAGGCAGAGAGAGAGAGAGGGAGGCAGGCTCCCTGCTGTGCAGAGAGCCCGATGCGGGGCTCGATCCCAGGACCCCAAGATCATGACCTGAGCCGAAGGCAGAGGATTAACCCACTGAGCCACCCAGGCGCCCCTTTGTAAGAGACTCTTAATCTCACGAAACAAACTGAGGGCTACTGGGACTTGGGGGGGTAGGGATAGGGTGGCTGGGTTATGGACATTGGGGAAAGTATGTGCTATGGTGAGTGCTATGAAATGTAAGCCTGATAATTCACAGACCTGTAACCCCGGGGCAAGTAATACTTTATATGTCAATTTTTTAAAAAAGAAATACAATTTCAAAGGAGGGTTAGATAAGGTGTTAGGAGCTGGGTGCCTAATGCCAATCACCCATGAGATGGATGCTGAGGGTAACAAAGGTCTGTGTTTATTTTGTCTAATTTATCTTGCAGTTCCATTTTGATAGATGCCCCAGTGGTTTAGGATGGCTTTCCATGGTTTTGTAAACATGGAGTACAGTGAAATAATTTGGCTTATTTTAGAATGAAAGTGATAACCCTTTAGGTAGATCAAGGGTCAACAATCTACGGGCCATGGGTTAAATCAGTACACTGAGTCTTTTTTACTTTAGATATTTCTTCCTTCTAACATATGCATTCAGTGCTATAAATTTACCTTGAAACATTGCTTTTGCTGCATCTCATAAATTTTGAGAAACTGTACTTTCATTTTAATTTAATTCAAAATATTTTTAAATTTCTTGAGATTTCTTTGACCCCTTATTTAGAAGTGTGTAGTTTAATCTCCAAATATTTTAGCATTTTCTAGCTGTTTTTTATTTCTAGTATATTTATAGTATTTTTATTTCTTTATTTCTAGTGTGTATATATATATATATATATATGAATATATATATATATATCTGTGTGTGTGTGTGTGCTTTCACTTTCACTATGGTCTGAGAACATACTTGCATGATTTCTATTCTTTTAAATGTGCTAAAGTGTGTTTCATGGTCCAGGATGGGGTATATCTTGGTGAATGTTCCATGTGAACCTGGGGAAAAAAATGTGTATTCTGCTGTTGTTGGACAAAATAATCTATAAATGTCAATTAGATCTAGTTGATTGGTGGTGCTCTTCACTTCAACTATGTCCTTACTCAATTTCTGCTGCCCAGATCTGTCAGTTACTGGTAGAGGGGTGTTGAAGTCTCCAACTGTAATAGTGAACCTGTCTGCCACTCCTTACAGTTCTGTCAGTTTCTGTCTCATATATTTTGATGCTCTATTGTTAGACATGTATGCATTAAGGATTGTTATGTCTCCTTGGAGAATTGGTCCCTTTATAATTATGTAATGGGCCCTCCTAAATCCTGACAATATTTCTTGTTCTGAAGTCTTCTTTGTTTGAAATTAATATAGCTATTCCCGTTTTCTTTTAATTAGTGTTAGCTCAATTTGTCTTTCTCTAGCCCGTTAACTTTTCATTCATCTGTGTATTTATATTTAAAGTAAGTTTCTTATAGACGATATATGATTGGGTCTCTGGTATTCTCTGTCTCTTAATTGGTGTTTCTCACTGTCCGTTTTTGTAAATAAAATTTTATTTGACTGTAGCTGTTGTATATTGGTTGATATGATTTCAAATCCACTTGTGCATGACAAAAAAAAGAAACTGTTTTAAAGAGTCAAGTTGTTTTGATTAAGAGTGAAGTAAGCTGTGACAGGATATTGTCATCTCATCTGTTGTCATTGGTAAGTACTCAGCTCAGCTGCTGAAGGGCCCGGCTGGGGCTTATCAGTAAATACATATGAAGCAGCAACTATGGCAAGGGACATTAAACTATAAATACTGGGAGTGTGTAAGGGGTACCTGAGAGTGTTTGGTCTGAGCAAGGGACACTTTGCTGATCTAAAGAGCTCTCCGAACCGAGGAGCAATTCGATCCCACTGAGGTAAAGCAACTCTTTTATGGGCAGTAATGAAAGCAGAGAAACCACCCCAAGAAAGAACTTCTGGCCTCTCAACACCAATACTATGGTTCCTTAGCAACGTGCTCTGGAAACAGGGAACTTGTACTTTTGCAACGGCAGCTAGACATCAGCCCCAGATTGGCCAAGCCATCTCTCCCGAGGACTGACTCATATAATGTTATACCTCGACTAAATTTGCATTACTCTTTTCCTTTGCCAGGAACAATAGTGTGATTACTCTGTCATTGGTTTGGAGTTTGGGGTTTTTTTTGTTTTTTTGTTTTGTTTTGTTTTTTTGCTTTGGGTTGTTTTTTGTTTTTTGTTTGTTTTGTTTTGTTTTTCTTATAAAGAAACATTTTCTGGTATGCTATTGGCTTATGAAATTCCTACAGTGAACCTGTGTTAAATAAATCGCTGGCAAATACAAACTCAAGTCTCTGAGCATTAACGTGCCTCCTGAAACAAAACCATAGCCATCATCATCTGTTTATGTGTTGTCTGCGGCCACTTTCATGTTATGGTGGCAAAGCTGAATAGTGCAACAGAGCTCATAGTGCCCGCAAAGTTGGAAATATTACACCTTGGCCCTATATAAAAAAAAACGTCTGCTGACCGTTGTAAGATCACTGCCCTCTATTACTTGTTTCTGGTGTTTTAAATGATTCTTTTGTGGATTCTTTTTCCCCAAAATGGAACCATTCACAAACCAACTGACAGAAATATGGCAGACATTATGAATACTGTTTTGCTTGTCACTTAAGAAGAGCATCAACACAACAGATGTCCTACCTCTAGCCACCTCTAGGGGGTGATGCACAACTAGTCTGGGTTATATTAGCAGGATTCATTAAATACGTTTTTTGAGAAGCTTCATGGTAAGTGAAAGAACGTTTCTATATAAATGTAATGTATTAATAAAAATGAGTAATATCCAACATAAAAAAAGTCCTTCTGGGTTCTGCATCGTGCATTTTCTTCCCACCCACTGCCTACATAAGTCTCTGTAGGCTTAAACCAGCTGACGAATTCTGGTGTTGCATAAATCATATGCTGGCAATTTAAATGTATGGACTTTTAAAAGAAATTCATGTTATTTTAGCGAGCCAAATGATGAATATAATTCTTCTGTGGTTGGCAATGACACGCTGACATCAGCTTTCACGAAAGAGCTTATCCAGGCATCCATGTTCCGCCTACCCACAGCTGTGACTTAATAGAGACCTAACATTGCTACCTGCTAATATACTATTGACCCGGGGATATTGATGGTGACAGGCCAGCCATTATGCCACAATTAAAAGCTTCTTTCAAATGAGGAAAGAAAAATCACCCCAAATATAAATTTTAAAATGAAGCATTTAATATTCATGAGAAATGCCCCCAAGATGCTGAGTTTAGCAATTGTATAATGAAAGTGCCACCTTTTTTAGAGAAGGATTATCCCCCACTGTTGCACAATCAAGGAATTTTTAAGCGACCTATGAGTATAAGAAAAGGGAAGGGCGGGGGGAGGGTGATTACAAATTAATAAAGCATGTAGTACCGTTTGATTACCAGCCACTGCAGTGTGAAATGAGTTGGTTTTAGTCCAGCTGTGCCGACTGATAGCCATCACCAACTCGCCTCCACGAGCGCCTGATGAGCCAGTCCCACCAGGAGGGTTCCAGGGAGGAGGTGGAGGAGTGGGTGAGAGAAAAGCAGGTCAGAGCTCTGTGTGGGGGAGAACAGAGTTGCCATCAAGGACATGGTCAGCCGGCTTTGTGACCCTGAAATACCAAGCGACGGCAGAACCTGGCTATCAAATTTTAAAACTTTCTGAGAACAAAGTACACTTAAAAAAAAAAAAAAAAAAAAACAGAAATTCTTCATTTCATAGAATCAAATGAAATGGAGTTGCAAGTGGCCCGAGAAAGCATCTAATTGAGTGGTTCTCTGCAATGACTGATTATAAAGATGGTTAAGCGCCTACATACTTCTAAACTCAGCCGAGGACCGGCTGATTCAGAACCTCTGGCACCGGACCCGAAAGTGTGATTTAAAAAAATAAAAATAAAAAGTCTCCAGTTTGATGGGTCAGATGACCCTCTATCCACCCTCTTGCCATGACCTCATCACGGGTAGAATACACTTTTCCACCCTTTCACTTGCGCCAGTGGCTAGGACTTGCTTTGGACCATGACATGGGGACAGAAGTGATATTGTCATTGTGCCAATTTCAAACCTAGGCCTTTAAGAAGCCTCCCCTGTCCATTCACATGTGCACTCTTGTGTCTGCACCATTGATGCAGAGAAAGCTCCTGCAATGGCTTTAGAGTACCTGCAGAATTAATATACTTGGAAGAGAACCATCCCAGCTGTCCCAGCCAACCCACGTATCTGCAGCAGGAGGCAGAGCTGACCCCATCTGAGCTGAGCTCATGTCCGCAAGCCCAGCAGGACCAACTCAGTGGAGTCGCAGGCATGTGATAAATCACTGCTTTTTGTTGTATGCAACGAAGAATAGAGTCCCGGCCAAAAATCTTTGGCCGGGACTCTATTCACAACATTTGTGATGCCAGGCAACAGATACCTGATACATTCAGGGATTCTACTAATAACTCGAGTTTAGAAACTGTTGTCTAGTGCACAGGTCAGCATACTATAGACCCTGGATCCAATCCAGCCAGTTGTAGGCTTTTGTAAATACGGTTTAAATGGAACACAGCTACACCCCTTTGTTGACCTGTTTTCCACCGCTACTTTCTTGTTACAGGGGTTGAGTAGTTGCAGGGATTGTCTGGCCCCCAAAGCCTAAAAGATTTACTATCTGGCCCTTACAGGAAAATTTTGCTCAGTCCTGATCTAGCTCGAAGTCCTAGATTTTAACCCAAGAAATATAGACATGGAAAGAACAAGTGTTTTTGCAAAACATGGAGCAAATATTCTTCTAGAACTCAGTCCTCTAAATTCTAACACAATAATCTTTTCACAATAACTCAAGAATTTTTGAACGTTTCAAAATTATATTTTAGAAAGGGGAGTTTCAAGCAGCTTGTATTTTGCTCTCCTCTATGTTTTGTCTCTATTTTTTTTAATTTTTTTTTTGAAGATTTTATTTACTTATTTGACAGACAAAGATCACAAGTAGGCAGAGAGGCAGGCAGAGATAGAGGAGGAAGCAGGCTCCCTGCTGAGCAGAGAGCCTGATGCGGGACTCGATCCCAGAACCCTGGGATCATGACCTGAGCTGAAGGCAGAGGCTTTAACCCACTGAGCCACCCAGGCACCCTTGTCTCTATTGTTAAAACTTGCTGCAAGCTAGTTTTCTGATTGAAAAAAATTAACAGATTTATACCAAGGTTATTAATGGAAAAGCATTTTCTTTGTACCCTTATCTCTAGGGTATTTACATTATAACCATAATAGAGTTCTGTAATAGAACTCTATTTAGCCTACCCCAAAGACAACAGAAAACTTTGCTGTTTTCAAGGCCAATGGCTGGCTAGTGCTGAAGGTACAAGGCCCCATCTGTTGAAAGTACCCAGGGGGATGGCTGACCTTGACCCCTGTGGCCTCAGAGAGGAGGAGTTAAGGCCTATAAATATAATTGAATGGATTTAGAATATCCTTCAGCCCCGTTAAGAGAACTCCTCAATGGATAACTTTTCCATTCAAAAAAGTTCTTCTAGAAAAATATTTAATTCCATATAAACTTGTTGCTTTTTTATCCAAAGAAGCATGCCTGTTAATTTGCAGGATATTAACACAACCCATACACATGAGACTGTGCTATAACTAAGTCAAGATCTAAAAGCAACAATCAGGGCACCTGGGTAGCTCAGGCAATTAAGCTTCTGACTCTTGGTTTCAGCACAGGTCATGATCTCAAGGTGGTAGGATTGAGCCCCAAGTCAGGCTCTTCACTGCGTGCAGAGTCTGCTTGAGATTCTTTCCCTCTCCCTCTGTCCCTCCTCCCTACTTTATTTATTTATAAGTAAATAAATAAAACCTTGGGGCGCCTGGGTGGCTCAGTAGGTTAAGCCTCTGCCTTCGGCTCAGGTCATGATCTCAGGGTCCTGGGATTGAGCCCCGCATTGGACTCTCTGCTCAGCAGGGAGCCTGCTTCCCCTCCTTCTCTCTGTCTGCCTCTCTGCCTACTTGTGATCTCTCTCTGTCAAATAAATAAATAAAATCTTTTAGAAAAAAAAATCTTAAAATAATAATAATAATGGTGGCAATAATCAAGAATTGCTTTCGTGTCTTCCAGTTGAGACAAGATGACTGCAATGGATAGACCCAGTATTGTCATTTGGTATGCTGAACTCCTAGGAGTAGGTTCTTATTTAGGTGTTAATCTTCAACACCTACTATCTTCCTTTAAAGAATTCAAAGGGTTTCCCTTAATCAGACACTGAGCTGAAGCAATATAAGTAATACCCTAGATTTTTGGTACACCCTCTACTTCTCCTTGCTGATCAAAAGGCAGGAATAGGAATATCAATGAAACCAAGCCATTGTTTAAGCCATGCAGTGATATTTTTCTTTTACTCAAATTCTAAATCCAGTCTAATTCCTAAAATGTGTCCTTTGGAAATTGGAAGTTCCTTTGAAGTTATTCAAATCCAACCAAAAATGAGCCTTTCTACCATTCTGACCTAGCAATCAGATTGGAATGTTTTATAATCAGACATTATAATTTCTCATGTCCCAGATCCCTGTTGTCTTAGGACTTTCATTCCCCCAAGATACCGTGATGCACTTGATTTACAACTTGCCTTATCTATAACATGAGTGGACTCTCACTTAATCCTCACAAAAAATGGGAATAATATACTTTATATACTTTATATACTTTATATGTGGAAACTAAGGCTCAGGCCTTTACATTTATTTTGCCCAGACTTATATAAATGGTAGATGCTAGGGAATTTAGCTATAGAATACAAATGAAAATGCAATTTGTGAAGATAAATGGAGACTCCCAGTAATAGACTAGTTGTTTGCAAGATAAAGACCGTTGTGGTGAATGGTGGTCATTGCACAGATAGATCTTCCTTCAGGTTGGAGGTATCCAAGCTCCCAGCTGCTTGGAGTATTGATGGCTGACACTCAAGAGCTCAGCCCTTGGGCAAAGAGCACCACCTCCACTAAGGTCATGCCCATTCCCCTAAGGCAGCCCTTGGTGGTGGAAGGGGGGAAATACTAAGGTCTAGCTCCTTTGGTTTAGGACAGAACAATTCAGAAGGGCCACACAAATTCTAAGATTCCTGGTGGGACTGACTGGAGCCTCTGTTGTGAGCACATGTCAGGTGAACATCTCCCCACCCAAAATACCCCCCCCCCCCGGGACATTGTCACAACAAGCGCTCTCCAATAAACATTCTGCCAACTGGGTAGGGGCCAGTGATGCAGGTGGTGAAAGAATTCACCCAAGACAGAAAAGAGATAGAAGTTCACTGCTCCCACAAGGGAGCAGTGGGCAGGACAGTGGAGGAAAGACCATCTGCCACAAGGCAGTAGTGAGGGGTCACAGTTACAGGGTGTGAGTGAGAGAGTATGAAATTTTCCTCTTAGAAATTGTGCCTGGTTGAAAAAGAAAGAAAGAAAAGAAAAAAAAAAAAAAAAGAAAGAAAGAAAGAAAGAAAGAAAGAAATTGTGCCTGGCTGTAATTGGTCAGTTAGGGTCTACGGTTGTTCTGAGGCAGTTTGCTTAATAAGCCTGTTTGCATTCCCTGTCTGCATTCTCTCTGTCCACTGCTGTAGGCCCTTTTACCTCATTCAGATTTCCATTGCTCAAGCCTGTTGCCTAAAAGCAGCCTCTATGCTTTGCATGCAAATCTCTCCTCAGAGTCAATTTCCCAGGGAACCCAACCTCCTAAATAGTCTGCTTCACACCTCAGAAAGACGGTGTCTGTAGCAACTAACGATTAACCTGAGAAAGCCACACGAGAATCACACTAGCTTTAAAATTTCTCTTGTTTGTAGAATCAAAGAATCTGTGAACTGCAAGTGAGTTCCAAAGCTAAGTAGGCCAGTGGCTTCCACAGAAAAAGATTAGTGGGCATTCAAATCCTCCTTTCCATGGATTTTAAATCTTACAACTAGGACCAGCTATTATGAACCATCTTAATTTGCAAAACACACCCTCATAATAGGAATTAATATTAGTATATGTTTCAAACTTTTATATTTATTCTATCTCTTCATCTGCACAACTATCCCATGAGTGAAACAATTATTAAGCCATCTTATAGTTAATAACCCCAAACTTGAAGGATGTGAAGTGACATGCTCTAGGACAAAGAGGATGAGAAAAATAAAACCAAGCCTTTCCGAAACTAAGTGTGTTGTTCTCTTTCTCACAAGTCACTGTGGCCTCTGTGGAGTCAAAGGTCAGAGTATATGGAAGTACCTTGACTTGCAAAGAATCTGAATCCAAAGCCAGAGGAAAAATGGCTTATGGAACAGAGAAAGGGGTGGGGGGGCTCAATATATTATGTTGAACAGAGCTGGCATTTCATTTATTAATGTAAGTCATTACCTGATCTCAGAGTGCTATTTTAGCTGTTATTACTAAGTTGCCAAATGTGTTTCTTAAAATGATGAGTAAAGGTTTCAAGCTTCTTGAATTATTGGACAATTACCAGCTTTTGCCTCTTCAGAAATAATCCTTAAGGTATTTTCTCCCAAGAAAGTTCATACGGGGCTTCCCATAACATCATGTAGTTTCAGATATCCAGCCCCCCATGCCAAGTTTCTATTAAAATAAATGGACAGGGAAACATTAATCCAGGCAAAAGTCCACATCTGCTACAGAAGGAAAGAAAAAAATGCAGCCCCAAACAGGAAACTGAAGAATACAGGCAGAGGAAACACTGAAGACAAGCAGGGAAATAACACGCTGTAGCTCCTCCTCCTGAGAAAGCCCAATCTTCCCAGTTTGGAAGGTTGTGCCCTGAGAAGAACCTTGACTGTGGGACGAGAGGGCATGGTTGCACTTGGAATTCAACTCCAACTTTGCCTAAAGCAGGTGGGTAACACCTTATTAGCAGCAACCAAAAGAAGCTGGAAGGCCCCAGATTTGTCACACTATCCTTGCCAACTGAAAAACAGCAAGAATCCTCAGGAAGAAGACAGAGAACTGGTGTAGTTGCATGAACTATACAGACTGCATGACCACAGGGACCAGACAGATAGAAAGATAAAGAAAGGCAGTCCCCACTGCCGAGGCTCCTCAAGAAGAAAGAACTACACTGAAAAGCACAGACTGTTCAAAAACTGCTTATGAGACAGACAGTAAGAACCCAGAGGGAAAATCGAAGAGACCCCCAATTTCATTCAGTACATAAAAATTTAATACTCTGAGGAATAAGTGTTCATTGTTTTAGTTACCACAATAGTATTGCAGTTATATCCTTTTAAAGAGGCCTTATTGAGATACCTAAAGAAATATTTATAGAACAATGAGATGACATCTGGGATTCACCTCAACATAATCAAGAAGAAAGGAGTGGATAGGGGATAAATGAAAGAGGATTGACCATAAATTTGTAAATGCAAATCTCATTAAAATGCTCATAAGAGCTCCTTACATTATTTTTCTACATTTTCATAACAAGAAGTTAAAAAAAATTTCTAAGAGTGTTAAGGTTTAAATATAAATAAATGGGAAAAATGTTGGTAAACATGTATGTAAGTCTTTATAACACATAACAATATAGGTAGACTCTATCAAGGAAAAAGTTACTGTGTCTGAATACACAAAATGGAAAACATCTACATTTATATCTCTCTATAGTTATACATATAGATACAGATAAAACATATATATGTTTCAGAAAACATTTAATAACAAGGGAAATTGCACGTTAATATTTAAACAAATTATAAAACTAATATAGTATCATTCAAAATTTTGTATGTTTGTATTAATTTGTTCCCTTTGCTAAGAGCTGGGCCATCAAGACAAAAAACTAAGGCAGAGTCTGTGCCTCAAGTGGAGACGGGTAATAAATAATCCGCTACACCTAGAGTGCTTATGTCCTATGAATAAGAAACACAGAGAATGGGGCCCCTGGGTGGCTCAGTGGGTTAAAACCTCTGCCTTTGGCTCAGGTCATGATCTCAGGGTCCTGAGATGGAGCCCCTGGAATCGAGCCCCGCATCGGGCTCTCTGCTCAGCAGGGAGCCTGCTTCCCCCTCTCTCTCTCTCTCTGCCTGCCTCTCTGCCTACTTGTGATCTCTGTAAAAAAATAAATAAATAAATAAATCTTTAAAGAAAAGAAAAAAAGAAGAAGCAGCAGCACAGAGAATTATGATAACATATAAGAAGAGACACAAGCCAGTTGAGTTGAGGAAGGGCAACAAGGAACAATCGCTTGATTTTTTTAGACAACACTGAGAGGTACCTGAGAACTAACTGGAAAAAAAAAATAAACCTTAAATAAAAGTTTAATTTTCTCATTCATAGAATGGCAGGTAAATTTTTATTACATTCAATATACATTTTTATACTTTTAAATACTATATTGAATTGCTTTTATAAATTGAGAAAGCAAAGCACATATTACAAAAATAAAATACAAGAATGAACAACTAAAAAATGGTTTTTCTTTCATATTATAGCCTCATTCTCAGTAATACAAATGTGTTTTGTTTGAGAGGACTTCAATCGTCAAAGTGAAAAGGTGAATTTTTTTTTTTTTTTTAAGTTTATCTTGGAAAGTTCCAGGGTAATTAGTAAATTAAATGTCAAGTGAATCAGGATTTTTGTTGAAACTGAAAACATGATTATTTTTCATTTGCCAAGGCCTGGCAATGTGACTAAATATATATGCATCTTGAAAGGAGACAGAGAAATTTGAAGTGGGCACAGTGCACACTGAATATAGGTGGGTATTGATTTCTAAGTGTCAAGTGAGAAAACTAGAAATAGAACACAGAGCGAGAGACAGAAGAAAAGTGAATGAGAGGGAAAAAGACAGAAGGGGCCGGAAGGGAGGGGAGGGGTAGAGAAGGGAGGAGGAAGCAGGAATCTGGATGCACAGGTGCTAGGCACACGCACGCCCACTCATATATATCACCAGGGTGTACAAATTGCCAATATCTCAAAATAATGGGACATTGAAAACCATTTTACTTTATTTATTTGGTCTTGCTAGCATTGCTCTTATTCGTAGAAAGAAACCAATAAGCACTTAAGTTTGCCAGTACAACTTGAAGCACATAGAGTTTTTATGCTTACAATTCCTTCTAAGAAATATAATTTCCTAATCACAATCTCCTTTGCAAGAAATGGGGGGAAAAAAAAGTTTCATTTGCAAAAAAAAAAAAAAAAAAATCATCTTTTGTTTTTGAGGCGAAGGACAATCTAGCAATAACTCTTTTTTTTGTTTGAAATTAAGAAAATTTAAATTTTCTTTCATTTTAACCTAATGGATTCAGATTTATGTCAATATTTGGCTTCACCAAGGACCATAATTTCTGTACCTAATGTGATGGGAATCCTAATGAACAAGATGATGGAAAAGGAGAGGCATAATTTTAAAGTTAGACTGGCATGGCTGTTTCTAATATTAGGGAAGGTTATCTAGCCTTCCAGAGCATCTGCTTACATCTGTAAAAATCAGCTGTGTCAAAATGTCATGGTGTGTATGTAAAATCAATTTTGGTAAGCAGTAGAGAAATGAGCAAAAGATAACTTGTTGATGTATTAATAAATACATACAAATATAAATGTATGTATTAATAAATACATACAAATAATAAAAACATACAAATGTTTTAACCAAACTAGTTTTGCTGTTTTATCATTCTGCTCTTTGATTAAATCTCAAGAAATGGCAGGGTTGTTGTTGGGTTGTTTTTTTCCCCCTGTGTTCAAAGTTCTCATTCGCAGGTGGTTTCCCTTATACTTCCATCTTCCATGTTTTGATTTAAGATGACAACATTTCTATTCAGAATTATGAAGAATAGTCATCAAGTGAAAAATAATTCTAAGTTATGTGTCTGTCATATTAAATAAATTTAAAAACCCACCACTTCACCTAATACCAGAAAAAAACTATAAGCGACCATTTTTGGTAGGCAATTTCCTCGCAAAGAAATACCCTACAGTTGAATTACAGAAAAGCCTGGATGAAAAAGGCATTAATATTAACTGAGGAAGCCCAGACTGCATTTTACTCACGAGATTTAGGTTTGAGCTGATTAAAGAGTACTTAATAAATCCACTTGGGCAAAGTTATGGCACTTGGGGGAGATCTGAAATAGGACTATAATTGTGAAAAGTTCATGGGATGCCAATTCATACCAGCCACTATAATAAAGGTGGCCAGAAGTAACAGGTCTGGGACTGTGGCTCAGATAAATTTTCCAAGGTAAAACAGCCACTGAAAAGGTGTTATACACAAAAATAGAATTTTCTTTCATGAGGCACAGCAGCAGAGGCTTTCAAGAGACAAAGAACCTAGCAACTCTACGGATAATAGTGTGTTTGCTACTGGAAAGCGGAGGAAATAAGGAGCTGAAGATGGGAGGCTTGAATAAGCCAGATAGGACTGAAATGCCATGTGCTTTGATAGTGACCGAGCAAAATACAAAGTTTAGACTGTGGGTGGAGACCTTAGAACTACAGAGAAAGTATCTTTTTTTTTTTTTTTTCCACTTCATTTGTTAGATTATGTAGAGAAGAACAGCCTTCTGCTTAAATGGTCTGCTGCACATTCATCTGTTTGAGGACAAAATGTGAGCATCCTAAATAGAATAAATCTATCCTGTCTCAATGGCATATCTGATGCAATGTTTTATGACCTATTGCATTAAATGCAACCTCTATATCTGTTGTCCACAATTTGCTAGCATGAGGCAAGTTTTTAAACTAAGGGTCACTTGACTCTCTTTATTAGCATGTTTCTCTATAATTAGGAATCACCTAAGAATCTGTGAAAAATTGCAATCTCCCTCTCCCACCATCCAGATTCTGAATCAGTAGATCTCAGGTGGGGCAGAGTTAACAAATGTCTGAAGTAACTCCAAAGGCAGGTGGTCCACAGGATGAAACCGTATTTGAGAGAATAACAAACTCTATACCCATCCGTTCTTCAAAAGAGAAACATAAGAAATTGACTTAGATCCTAACTGTTCCATTTTCGTCCTACTCCTTGGCCTTCAAGAAAACAATAAGTTAAGAAGCAGACCCATCAGTGGATGCTAAAACCGGTGGGTGTAGTTTGATATTTTCATAATCTGGAAGGAGCTTTCCAAGAAATATGTACTAATTATGGTACTTAATATGTAAATTTAAATTGACCTTACAGTGATGACATCTGGCAGACACCTTTTCAGCCAAGAGATAAAAGTGAACATCAGCTGTCATGGGACAAAACAACCCTGAATCGAATAGAGTAACAAGTCTCTGATATTTCTGCCAAAACCATATCACCTGAATTAGATCATGAGGAAATATTTAACAAATTTGTAATGAAATTAACCGGGCGCTACAGTTTCAAAATATTAAGTCATGAAAGCCAAGGGAAGGCTGAAAAATTGTTCCAAAGTGAGGGAGACTAAAGCAACTTGACAACTAATTCCCATACAGGATCCCAGATGCAATGCTGGGCCAGAAAGAAAAGAAGAAAATAAAAAGAAGAAGCAGGTCATATATGCTTGTTTGATTCTTTCTTTGATTGTTGCTGTAAGTGACATCCTTGGGCTAGTGGAAAGAAATTTGAATGGAGTTTGAGGGTAAAGGGGTTGTACAGCACCACTGGTAATTTCCTGATTTTGATACATTTACTGCTGTTAAGTAGGAGAGTCGCCTTGTTTTAGAAAAATATACATTCATCAATTTAAAGATAATGGGGCATCCTACCTGTGTCTTATTCTTCAATGATACAGAAAATATAGAGAAAGGTAGACAGACAAAGACAGACAGAATGATAAGGCAACTGTGGTCAAATATTAAGAAAAGTGGAACTGAGTGCAGGGTATGCTGGTGTTGTCTGTTCTTGAAACTTTTCTATGATTTTGAAATTCCAATTAAAAAGTAAAAATTGAGAGAGGGAGAAAGATCACAGTCTCAAATTCATCATTATAAAATAACAAGGCAAATCCTAGTATAAGCAACAATCACCAGGTTTTCTATTTCTCCCACTCTATGCCATTTACAAGGGATAGATCTAATATACAAAGTCACAAAAATATCGAAAGTCAAAGACATGTCTGGCAAATACTACACAAAACAAACTGGTACAGGTCTACTAATGAGAAATAAAGGAAGCATTAGATATAAAGCATTGCAAGAAATTAAGGAAGGTGTGATAAGACTCTTAGTTGGTTAGTTTTAAATTTATATATGCACCTTATTACACAGTATCAAAACTTAAAGAAAAAACACACAGAACCACAAGCAGAAATAGACAAGTTCACAGTGAAATGAGAGATTTTAACACGTCATTTTGGAACCCACAGATCAAGCAGACAAGAATCTGTATCACATGGAAACTTGTACATTAGCAAACTTGACGTAGGAGCTTCTATAGACTACTGTGCCCATACCTGCAGAATACATATTATTTTGAAGCACATACACATACACAATACCAGTCAAAATCTTCCCCAATATTTGCACCACACACATAACAAGTCTCATTACATTTTAAAGTCCTGGTATCACGTGACTGACATTCTCTAATCAAAAGGCAAATAATGAAGAAATCAATAACTGAAAGACAACTAAGTCTATTTTATATGCTAGGAATCCCCGGTATGTGGGAATTCCCACATACTAGTTTACCACAGTCTAGTTTACCACAATCCCAGCTAGGCCCTATACAGGCAGAAGCATGACACAATGAAGTTGCTATTCATCACTACGCAATGTTGCATTACCATTAATTGCAGTTCTGTTGGTTTGCATAGTAAACAGATTTTCTTGATATTCATGTCACAATCTAAAATGGGCAAGGAGAGACAATCCAATGGGAATATTTCAAGAAAAATGGGTATTATCTGGTATTCACTGTGCAAAGAAAGTGGGTGTTAGGAGAACGTGACTTACTATGTTATTATTAGACAAACCATAATGCAAACTATGATCAGTATACGAAGAGAAAAGATGAAAAATCAATGAATTTTAAAGAAAGAACTGAAATTTTTTAACATTCCAAGGTAAATAAAGTAAGCATTGCTACAGTGCAATGCCGTTATGTATTAAGTGAAAATTTCCTCAGGCTTTAGTTTGCAGGTAGTGAGCTTATTAAAAAAACAAAAAGTGTCTAGGGAATGCCTCAGAAATTACGTGCATTAAGCAGAAATAATCAATTGCAAAAATGTGTCCAGCCAGAAATATTGTAGTTTCATGTATTGTAGATTTGGCCAAGCATTTATGGGACACAGTGCATGAAAAAGTTAAATCTTTTGTGGCATTTTCTATGGCAGCTGATGAAAGCACAGATATAAATAACACCACACAGTTAGCTATATTTATTCATGATGTCAAAAGGAATTTTGATGTGGCCAAAGGACTTTTGGGCAGAATGCCCATGATAAGAATAACATCAGGAAATGATTTTTTGTGTATGTGAGGAAAATGGTCATGTTGGACAAATTCAAATTTAGTAGTCAAGACTATAGACAGTGGGCCTATAATGGTCAGTGCTGTACAAGTTTAATTCAAGAGAGCAATATGTTCCTAGGTTATAGAACATTGCATCATTCACCAGAGAGATGTTTGTGCTCAAAGTTAGAAATGAAACTCATTGTCAAGGCAGCCATTACTACACAGACTGTGAATCTCCAACAAGCCAGGAGTTGGCTTGACGAATCAGACACTGTACTGTTTGAAAGGAGCTGGCTTGGTGGTGACACGGAGCTGAGGGTGTTTTTTATTTTTTTTTTTTATTTTTTTTTTTTAAGATTTTATTTATTTATTTGACAGAGAGAGAGATCACAAGTAGGCAGAGAGGCAGGCAGAGAGAGAGAGAGAGGAGGAAGCAGGCTCCCTGCTGAGCAGAGAGCCCGATACGGGACTCGATCCCAGGACCCTGAGATCATGACCTGAGCCGAAGGCAGTGGCTTAACCCACTGAGCCACCCAGGCGCCCTGAGGGTGTTTTTTAAACTATTCAAAAAAACTTTACTTGCACGTGCTCTCCAAGAAAAGCCCCCAGGCTAGTTTACCAGTCAAAACTGGATCAGGTTTGCTCTTTTGGGTTGACCTTACAACCCACCTAACTGTGAATATTTCTTTGAATGGTGTTCATATGTACTTACAACCAAAATGTATGATTCCATTCCTTTATTCCTAGAAACATCATGGCTGTGGGAAGGTCTTAGGCAAGGAATAAGAACCAGGTCACCTTCCTACACTGCAACTGGTTTCTAGAAATGAAAGTCTTACCTCAACTACACTCTCAAACTTCCGGAGTTGAGGACTGAATTCCAAAAACTATTATTTGACTTTACGTTTTATAAAAATGACCGAACATTTTGCAGTTAGCCCTCCTCTTTGAATGAAGAACCAAACAGAAGATACTAAAATAGAGTGCAACCAAGGACTAGAAACCAAATGCGATGTTATTAAAATAGAAGAATTCCACGTGTCCTTCGGATGAAGTTTTACAAAATACAAAAACAACTGTGCTAAGATACTATCCATGTTCAGAATTACCTCTATCAGTTAGTTTCAAATTGTGAAAATGGATAAAGTGTAACACTGCCCCCCCCTCTACTTAAAGCATTACGATTGAATATTATTGAACACTGAAGTTCGAAATGCAAGACTAAGGGCACCTGGGTGCTTCTGTGGGTTGAGAGTCTGACTGTTGGTTTTGGCTCAGGTCGTGATCTCAGGGCCATGAAATCCAGCCCCCAGTTAGGCTGTGCACTCAGTGGGGAGTCTGCTTGAAGATTCCCCCTGCCCCTCCCCTTGCTCACTCCGCATTCTCTCTCTCTCTCTCTCTCAGATAAATAAATAAACATTTATTTTAAAAATGCAAGACTAACATTCATATCTTCATTCTGGTAAAATAAGCTATTAGGGTTTGGGTTCCAAATCAAAGAAATAACAAATTATGAAAGAGCCTCAATAATCATGTTGTTCTATTTGTAGTTTCACCTTCTGAATTTAAAAAAAAAAAAAATCTCTAATTCATACATTTCTATGTTATATATTTCCATCCTTTATCACTGATTTATGTCACTTCCCTGACCCTTTTAACCATATATGAAGCCTCTTTTTTTTTTTAACCTCCAGATCTACATTTTTAAATATCAATATTTTTTGGATGTCTAGGACACATCAAGCTCAACACCTCTAAACCTGAATTTCAAAGGCTTATCTCAGGAATTCCAAATATTGGCTTATCCACCAGTCCCTTTAACCAGCCATTCACACAGACTCCAAATTGCCTTCCACCTAGAATGTCTCCTTCTCCAAACCCAATGCACCCATCTTTCTTCCCAACAGCTCTCCTGCCTATCTTCTCCTTCCCAGCCACATTGCCTTGGGTTAGCTCTCGGTCCCTGTCATGTCAAGTGTATTCATTGTCCTCTTGAAAGATCTCCTGCCTTCAAATTCTCCAACCTCCGTCCACCCTGCATAATATCCCAGAGTAAATCCTTTTCAGTACACTAATGATAAGGGCCCTCCTCTGCCTACGCTGTTAATGACCTTGTGTTACTACTGACCACCCACAGTGTAAAGGTTGTACTCCTTAGCGTGGCAGAGAGTCCCTGTGGTTTTCTCCCACCCTAACTCTCACAGTCCTGATGCCCACGACTCCCCATCATGCATATTCTCCAGTAACTAATTTACTCCCCAATGCACTGCCAATGCAATGACCCTTTCCCCCACATCCTTATCTTAGCTCATGACTAGAATACCCTGCTGCCCCATTTCTACAGGTATTACACACTTGAAATTTGCTGAGAGTAAATCTCAAACGTTCCCACCACAAACACACACACACACACACACATATACACAGCAACCATGTGAGGTGATGGATATGTTAATTAGCTTGACTATAGCCATTATGTCACCATATCAAAAACATCCTGTCTCTGCCTTAACCATGTGCGATTTCTATTTGTTGCAAAAGAACTTTCTCACCAGTAGAATACAAACAGGACATGGATTTCTCTATCTGTTTTGCTTATTGCTGTGTATACCCACATGCAAACTAGTGCCTGGCCTGCAAGAGTGCTCAACCAATACCTGTTCAATGAAAAAAAAAAAAAAAAAATGGTATGGAGAAGACCTCCCAGGTACAGACCTAGAGAAGACCGTTCATTCACCCAACAAATTCTTCTTAGTTTTCAGTGATGGTGCAGGGGCAATGCTAGACACTGAGTATATATGGTGGGGAAGAAAACAAAAACGTAAATACAATCGTTAGCATCATGGAGCTTATAGCCTTGTGTGGAATCACCGAGCCAATAACCAACCAAACAACAACATGCATCCGAAGACAGTGGCCAGCAAAGAGCTGCCCGTTGCACACACGGAGTTCCAAAATACTACCTACGGGCAGCTAGTTCTCTGTGTGGGTCTGCAGCGAGTCCCGCCATGCTGCCCTGAAGGTGAAAGGGGAAAGAAGGGTGGGACAGACACAGCCAGCACCAGCCCTCCTTCCCTCTGAATTAAGCTAGTGGGCTGGCAGCAGGGACAAGGCACAAGTAAAGTCTATTTTCCTGGAGAACGGTAGAGTTGTGATCCGGGCACTGGCAGGAAGGCAATTTTTCTAAAGTATTCCCATGGCTGCTTTCAGTAAGGTCCTCATTAGCCTTGATGCAGGTTTCCCTTGATGCTGCCCTTTACCCTGACTTGGGGAGACTGCAGCTTGTAAGAAGGCAGTTCAGTCCCCACTGTGGCTCAGTCCTTGGCCTAATTTGGGTAGTACAAAAATTCTCTCCAGCTGTGAAGATGATGAGATGATTTGTCTGTGATTTCTTGTTTGAGAATTGGTGACCAAAATCTACAAGGAAAGCACCCGGCCTGTGAGTCTTTTGGACGCTGCTGCCGCTACGCTGGTGTCCTGTTGCTAGAACAGGCTCGGGATGCGGCTGGTCCCGAAGTGAGACGTCCCGCTGCTCCCGTAACTAGCGGTTTCAAATAATCACAGGCTTTGGCATTCGAAAGTTCTGATAGATCATCTGACCTAATCCCGGCATTTATTAAAAAAAGAAAAAAATTAGGAAACTGAGACCCTATAAACGGCTAAGTTGTTTCTATTTGACAAATGTAATTTGGGGGTTAAAGAGACCTGGGATCTCCATGCAACCTGAGTCATTAATGAGCGAAGCTTGTTAAAAATAAGTTCAGGATGTGTCTTACATAAAGTGTAATATTTTAAGGTCATAGGAAGAGTACCTCCTAGGGTGTGTGTAATCTCTCACGGCCTTAATTCTGTGTGGTTCATGACATTACACAACAGCTCACAGACAGCATTTTCATCCAGGCAAAGAGTTCTTTACCCATGGCCTTGGCCGCCTGTCTGGGCTGTCTCATTAAGAGGACACACTTGGAAAGCTTTCATACGGAACGCCATGTTGAAGCAATGCTGGAAAACATCCATCCTGAAGTCAGAGCTCCACTGCAGACTTAACAATGGGGCTATTGGAAGCCAACACATCCAAAGAATCATTCGTTTCCTTGAACTTTAAGGATGTCTTTTAGAAAGCAATATAATGAGAATAGTACATAGTCATTTTTCCTTTTGTTCTTCCATAAATGTCTCCAGAAAGAAAATAGTAAGTGCAAAGCAAAGTTTCTGTCATGCCATCGCTAGTAGAAATGGAAATTCTAGGATGGCATGTGGTTTGCCACCTCTGGCTATCAGTTTTTAGAAGCAGGGGTGCCACGAGACAGATGGATGAGAGAGAGAGAGAGAGAGATGATAGAAGATAGATAAATAGATCACTGAAGATAGATATAAGAGGCAGGGGCGGGGGAAGAAGGCCAGGAGAGAGGTAAAAAGGAAGGAAGGGGAAAGTATCCCTGCTTCATTTAGAAGTCCCCATGCGGGGGGATAAAATATATAAAAAATATTCCCCCTATGTGGGGGGATATAAAATATATAAAAAATAGCCCCCCTATATAAAGTCATAAATTTAAAGTCATAAATTTTTGACTTTATATAGGGGGGCTATTTTTTTTATATATATTTTGTATATATTATATATATTTTATATATTTTTATATATTTCTTTATATATATTTTGAATATAAAGTCATAAATTTTTCGGACTCTACGCTAGATCCCCTCTCTATTTTTTTAATGACATCTTGGATTTCATACATTTCTAATCATATTCAGTTATTGAACATGTTCAATTCATTTTAAAACTTTAGCCTCCTATTTGTTCCAAAATGCTTCCTGACCTCTCATGCAGAGTAGTTACGTGGCTGAGGTGAGGAGGAGGCTGTGCCTGTTGGTGGCACCCTTCCATCCCCTGGCCAAGAAGTAGAAAGGGGCTGTGAGCAGAAAGAAATAGGAGCAAACAAGCTGGTCTTGTGTCACACAGGAGAGTGCAGGGTGGTGCTGGCCTCCCTCTGCTCATCCCTGCTGCTGGTAACCCACAGCGATGTGGTGGCCTCTGAATGGATGTGAACGTTTTTCTTGTGAATGACATCCAGTATCACCCAAGTTTCCACCCTCCTTGGGGATGTTTTCAGAGAAGGACAACTACATCATCCCCCAGTCCCACCGGCGGTACTCACCCACAACTCTGCACCGGGATGAAGACTACCAGTGCTCCCTGAGAAGCCATGCAGACTCTTCTGTGTGTGAGGCCCCCTCTCTAAGTTCCAGTTTCTTTCACATGACCCCCTGGAAGAGCTGAGATCCTCTCCACCACCCCCTGAGGGCCACAGGGGCTGGCATGGGACACAACCATCTGTTTAAGTCCTGCTCTATGAGATACTCAGAGCAGCTCTTCCCTTCCAAGCCATTGAGGTCAGAAGCAGACATCAGCTCAATCTTTATGGTCCCATGTATCCCCAGATTTTCAGGAGACTCATGTCAGGCTCTCTCAAGAGCCTTCCCACCTACTATGGCCAAGACAGCCCTGAACAGGCTGTAAGCCATCCATATAAAAACACTTGGTTGAGGGCAGTTGCCCATGTGCATCTGGCAGCACCCTCAAACTTTATGATTGATTTTCTTCCAGCCCTCTTTGATTGCTTCAACATTGCACTCTGTAAGGCCAATGCCTGCTCACTCCCATACTCCATACCACCTGCTTCTCAGACTTCTTTTGTGGACCAGGAGAAGGGTGGTGGGATGGTGCTTAATGGTGCTGAACTTAACCTCTCACTTCTCAAGAAGTCCCACAGAGGATGAGCCTGGGAGCTTAGCAGGGCAGTATTAGTGCCTTTTATTGGGAGCTTTGTGCCTAGAGTAGAGAAGGTCCCCAAGGATCAGGTTTAATAATTCACTAGAAGGACTCACAGAACTGAACAAATCTGTCATATTCAGGTTTATGGCTTATTACAGCAAAAGGATATACATTCAACAATGGAACAAGGTGCCTAGAGCAGGGTCTAGGAGAATTCTAGACATGGACTTTCAGTTTCTGGAATGTTTACTTCTCTCAGGAATGATGAGTGGCAACATGCACAGAGTCGAACCACCCAGGGACGCTTATCTGAGCCTAGGTGTCCAGGAATTTTTTTAGGGGTTGGTCATATACACACAGCTGATCTTAGTCTCCAACCTTTCAAGAGGTCAAGCTCCCATTTTAAGTCATATTGTTAGCAGTGAATATCTGACATGGCCTATGGCTCTCAGGTAAATAAAAGCACTCTTTTCAAGTAGGATACATCAAGGGCTTAGAGGTTATGTCCAAGGAGCTGGGGAGAAAGGTCAGATCTTTCTTGGAGCAAGGTACATCCCTGACCACACAATTAATTCACCATTAATTTTCAGGCAATGGGGAAAGCTCACTTGATGTCCTGCTACACACAGAATTCTTACTTTCAGACCATGGAGCAATGTGAAGACCTTCAATTTCATAGTGCTCCATGGCCCAGCAGGAGCGTCTGCAGCCAGACTCAGCCAATATCTGGTTTAGATGCAAGCCTCTGCTTACGAAGCCACTGGAACAAAGGGGAATTCTGCAGCTAACCAAGGAGTCCAAACTTGAATGTAAAAATTGGCGCAATAGACATCTTAGAAAGATTACCTTGCCAATTGGGACAGGACCATGAATAGAACACAGATGTCCTGATACCAAGCCTAGGCTTGCGCTGCCACAGAAAATACATATGCTTCCCCATGACAAAGATGGCTTGAGCATTTTCCATGTGCTTAACATTGAACTTACAGATACGCGGGTGCAAAGGACAAGGATAAATCGTGATTTCTGCTCGTGGTGCTCTCTGGGGATTATAAATCACCAAACAGATAATGAGAATATAAAAATACATGTTTCAGACAAATATTCCAAAGAAATTTGAGAAAGGAAACAACCAAACTCCCCGGCAAAGGAGAATGACCACAAAATTTTTCTCCACAAAACTAACAAATGCACACAATCTTCAAATAACTCCTCCTTTTCCTAGTCAATCTCACCTAACTCAAACTCACAGTATCTCTCTTGAAGCTTTTCCAATTTCTTTCTGACCTCCTATCTTCCGCGTGTCCCTTAAAATTTTATGAGAGCATTTATGATTACTGATTTCCAGTTATATTTGCTTCAGCATATATTTCTCAGGAAATTCATCCTGAGCTACATTTAGCTCACTTTGGACCTTCTCCCTTCTCAAAAATATTAGGTTTTTTTTCATCATTCTTACTCAGAAGACTCAATCTGAAACCTCAAAATTTTATACAGTTGAGGATATAAAGAGAACTATTAATTAAGCAATGTACTAGACTGTCAAATGGGGAACAATATTTGTCAATGATGATCCATAATCTTCCTACAGCGAACCAACATTCATTTCTTTCAAAAATTATTCACTGAAGGCTCATTAGATTTAAGACATTATTCTGAATACTAGATATATAACAGAGGCACGACCAGGGCACATAGAGTCTGTATTCTCACAGAGTTTACCTTCTCATTAAAAGAGTCAGAAAATAAACAAGTAAAGAAATAAACAAAATAGGGGCTCCTGGGTGGCTCAGTTGGTTAAGCGTCTGCCTTCATGATCTCAGGGCCCTAGGATCGAGCCAAGCTCCATGGTGGGCTCCCTGCTCACCGAGGAGCCTGCTTCTCCCTTTCCCTCTGCCTCCCCTCCATGCTATGCAATTTCTCTCTCTGTTTCAAATAAATCAAATCTTAAAAACAAAAGAAATAAAATAATCTCAGATCAGAATAAGTCTTAGAAAAGACCACAAAATAGTGATGTAATGGCAAGTCACTGAGAGAGAAATAGGCAAGACACTATGGATCTGATCTTCAAAGGAGCATCTCAGATAGGAAGTGACATTGAACTTGGCCCTGAAGGACGAGAAAACAAACATGAGGAAATCAGATCTGGGGACAGAGCAGTTAAAGGAAAAGAAGCAGCAGAGCAAAACTCAGTGAATCTGAGGAACAGAAAGAGGTCAGTGTATCTACAATACATTGAGCAAGGGAGCAGGAGCAATAAACTGAAGCAAGGTCGCAAAGATCAGCTTAGTTAGGCATTTATAGGCAATGGGGAGGAGTTTGAATTTTATCCTAAGTGCAAAGGGAAGTGACTGGAGACTTCTGTAATTAGGTTTCCATTTTTAAAGGTAACTGACTGCCCTGAAATGAATAAATTCAATGGAGGCAAAGTGGAAGCAGACAGCTAGTTGGAGGTTTATAGCAATAACCTAGATGGCTTGGGCTACAGTGGTAGCAACAGAGAGGCAGAGCTGGGCTGGTATAACTGGGACTATGATGATAGAACTAGTTGATGAGTGGGTTTATGGGATGACATTGAGAGAGAAATTGGGAATGACTTCTAGTTTGAGAGCTTGAGCTACTGGGTAGCTACATTAACTGAGATCAAGAAGACGAGAAAAAAACAGGTTGGGCAGGAAATGACAGCAGCATGATTTGTTGCTTTTTTGGAGATTTTTTTTGGAGGGTTTTATTTGTTTTGATTTGCCAGTCATTATGAATTTGAGATGCTAAAGAGATACTAAATGAAGATATCAACAAGTATATGACTCGGAATTGGAGTCAAAAGAGGAGACGTAAATTGGAGCATTATCAACATAAAAATTACACTTAATGCCATAAAATTGGTAAAGCTCACCTAATCTGTTGATAAATGGATAAATTACATAAAGCCAAACCACGAGTTGTTTTAACAATAGTGGTAGTGGATGTAGCATCTATCTATTCTTATTCCATCTAAGTGTTTATTGGGATAATTGGTTCACAATCATAAGTCAACCAGGGTTAACAGTGTAATTAAGGTCATATACCAGAGCAAAGTTACTGGTGGATTTTCACATCAAACCTGTGATTTTGGCTTCATTATCACTGCCCTCTAGCCACTGGCAATGCTAAACTCAAACAGATTATGTAAGGGAAGCATTTGTCCTCGTTAGCTTTTTAATATTCAAAACCTAGCAGAAGAACAATTGTTATTAGACAGGATTTTCAAATAAGCAGAGACAAAAAAAAAAATACTATTGATTTCTGAGTTTATAAGGGGACTCTGCTTTTTATTAGAAGTGACATGATTTCCAATAAAGCACAAATGCTCTCCAAACCTTGATCACAAGACTTAGACTTGCTTTACTCTATTTTAAATCTTGGCTCACTGCTTGAAATTATAGATGACATTTCAGTGAGAAAAAGCAACAGAATTGGACCACAGCAGAATGAGCTTCACTAAAAAGGTTTAAAAGTTTCCAATATACAAAACTGAAACATTTTTATTAACCAAATTACCACATTTTAACTCCGACTGTCTTAAATCTTATCCGTGAGGCTTTATCCAATAAAACAATGTTTGTGTTTGAGAGAAAAACTGATCTGTGGATTAGCCTTGAGGTTTGAGAAGACCTATAAGCAACAATTGTCTTCTACCCCCAAATTTATAACCAATTGAGAGACTGAAGTGGGGATGAGTATAGAGAGGTCAGGTATGTTGGTCCAGAAACTCCACCATGTTTAAACATGAAGCAAAGGATAAGATGAAAACAGAGAGGGAGGCAAATCATAAGAGACCCTTAATCCTAGGAAACAAACTGAGGGTTGCTGGAGGGGAGGTGGGTGGGGGATGGGGTCCCTGAGTGATGGTCATTAAGGAGAGCACTTGAAGTAATGAGCACTGGGTGTTCTATGCAATGAATGAATCACTAAATTCTACATATGAAACTAATAATACAGCGTAAGTCAATTAAATTGAATATAAATAAAAATTTTTTAAAACAGGAGGCAAAGCAAACAATACTTCCTCTTACATTGATACGAAAAACGGGTCAATATAGAGGGTGTAAGAAAAAGAATTAGGAATGACAGGGGCGCCTGGGTGGCTCAGTTGGTTAAGCAACTGCCTTCCGCTCAGGTCACAGTCCCGGAGTCCCAGGATCGAGTCCCACATCAGGCTCCCAGCTCCATGGGGAGTCTGCTTCTCCCTCTGACCTTCTCGCCTCTCATGCTCTCTCTCTCTCTCAAATAAATAAACAAAAATCTTAAAAAAAAAAAAAAAGAATTAGGAATGACAGCTGTGATGTGAAGAGATACATATAACATGTATAGAAAAACATTAAAATATCATATAGAGAGTCACCACATCTGGCCAAGACAATGTACTGTGTACTCCAAACAGTATTCATTCACATAGAGTAAGATGTGAATGGAACCAGGGGGATGGTGAATATGAATATGGACATGGCTATTCCAAAGGAATATTCTGAAGATATGACACCTCAGAAGAAAGAGTGCCCAACTCTTTCTAGTGAGGTTAAATAAAGCTTGATAGAGGAAGTAAAATTTTCACTGATTCTTGAGGATAGACGCTTTCCAAAGTGGAGGGAGAAAAATGGCTGAGAGCTCTCAGGAAAAAGGCACGGAATAAACAAAGTCGGGGAGGCTGAGGAGTCTGAGGAGACTGAGGTTTACAGTCAATAAACTGTAAGTTTTTCAAAGTACCCAGAGAAGTTTGAGATGGGCAGAAAAGAGGCTTAAAAAAAAAAAAGAAGTAGATTATAGATAGAAAGTGAGGTTCTCGTTCACAAGGGACCTTGTATGTGATAGGCTAAGGGTATAGGCTTTATTTTGTAGGATCAAGGAACACTGATGAAAGGCTTTTAACCAATCTGTGAACTGAAAGGACCTCACAAGCAAAATACTTTGGTTTAAATAAACCTATTGAACAAGGAAGAAAATCCCTTCATTACGAAACATTTAAGCCTGTCTTGTGGATAAGACTGCATTCCACACAATGTCAAAAGGACCAAGACCATAGAGTGGATAGAGACCTAAGAGCCATGAAGTTCAACCCTGCCCCATGCTGCAAACCAACGTGCAGCACGCAGACCAATATCCACACACAAACGAAAAGAATTAACATTCATCCTTCAGAGTTAATTAAGGTTCTTGGGTTCTTTCCACATAATTTTCACTTTTCTTGTCTTGTAGACATAATTGGACATATGGGAAAGACAGTTGCTAGGCATAAATATGTGAGGGAGGTGAGAATTTTCTCCCAACCCACCTGGTCTACGCAGGCTTCCTGCATGGGATAGAATTTGTGGAGATTTATGAATGAGGGCAAAAAGGTGGCGTGGAAGATAGGAGGATGGAAGTCACCCTAGGCCCATCACTCACTATAGAAAAAAATGAGATAAAAATGCCTTGCTTTAACACTTTCATATTTTTAAAGGTGATTTGACCTACATGATTTCATTTGACCCTTATATTAACTTTATTAATATATACAGGCCTCTTTCCCCATTCATTATTTAATTCACTCATTAATGAATATTTATAGAGTGACTACTATGCTCAGGAAATGAGCCAGGCACTTGGGAAACAGCAAGAAGAAAAATGTGTTCCTGCTTCAGGGACAGAGATACTAGAGGGGAAACGCGATACCCAAAATAGGTTAAGGGACCCATAAATAATTATAAAACCATCATCGTAACTCCCATGAAGAAAAAGAAAATGCTGAGATGGAGAATAATGGAGTGAGGATGGGGAGTATATTTTACTTCAGTTATGGTGGCTTGAAACACCCTTTTGAGGAGATTTAAGCTAAGATCCAAAGTAAGAGGAAAAACAAAACTAACTACACTAGGAATGATGGAGGGGATTCTAAACCAACCGAAGAGAATGTGCCAGAGTCCTGGGGCAGGAAAGAATTTAGCAGGATCCAAAAAGTGAAAATAGACCAGCATGACTGGAGCTGGGAAGAAAACTTCAGTTTCTGGGAAGCCGAGATTCACCTGAAGAGCTAGATCGTATTGACCCATAGAGAGCACTTTGAAGAGTTTGGGTTTAATTTAGCAGCAATGGAAGTCAATGAAAAACTTTTAGCAAGAGAGTGATATGGATTTACTGAACACTTACATTCAAGTAAGATACCTACATTTGGGTTTGAACAATAGGGAGAGGAAGGGATGTTTCAAAGTTACAGAATTCATTGAGATGGGAGGCAAGAGTTTAATTTTCCTGGTTAATATTTAGAGTTTAATGTTTTAATTAATGTTTTATGTTTTAATGTTTAATATTTAGAGTTTAAGGTTACCTCTAAGACATCCCAGTTAAGATGAAAAGCAGGAAATTGGCTGTGTAAACTTAAAATTTTTGCTCATGATTTTTTTTAAGGATTTTATTCATTTGACAGAGATCACAAGTAGGCAGAGAGGCAGGCAGAGAGAGAGGGGAAGCAGGCTCTCCGCTTGAGCAGAGAGCCCGATGCGGGGCTCGATCCCAGGACCCTGAGATCATGACCTGAGCCAAAGGCAGAGACTTTAACCCACTGAGCCACCCAGGCACCCCTGCTCATGATTTTTAATTTCTCAACATAAATACTATAAGTGCAAGGAAAAGAAAAAGATCACTTGATGAGGAAATATAATGAAGGAATTAAAACCAGGATGGAACTTCCAACTACTCCCACGTATAGTCAGGTGGAGAAAGAGGACCTACTAATGGAGCCCAAGAAGGAATGTCCAATGAAGTAGAAAGAAACCAGAAGACAAAGGTGTCATAGAAGACAAGAGAAGAGTGTATGTTAACATAAAGACCGTGGTTAATTCTATTAAATTCTGGGAGAGATGGAGCAAGATGAGGATAAAAATATGTCAGTTGAATTAAACGATCCTAGAGAAAAAGATGAAGACTTTGCTTTTAATAGGAGCAGGGGGCAAAGAGAAGATGGGAGTAAACTTAGGAAGATTTGTAAGATTCCTGTTGGGAAGATACCAGAGATTGTTTCTTAGGACTCCTACTTTCTCCATAAAGTTTGAGGCAAGGTTTTCAGCTGAATGCGAGAGTAGGAAATAGGTGCTAAAGTTTGAGGAGATAGATACTCCTCGGCAAGTTGAAAAGTGAGCCTATTAGAGAAATATAGTCAGAATTGGGAACTATACTAGGTGCCCAATTGAGAATTGAGATAAGTGGTTTAGAATGGAGTTTCAATCATGTGATTTTTTTCCCCAGCAATGTTTAGATTTCATAGGTATAAACATGAAGATTTATAATAATGTTCATCCAAAGTTTCAGTTTTTAAAAAAAAATAATAAAATTGAGAGTAAAAGATACAAGAGAATTTATGATTATTTGCAAGGGCATGATTCTAAGGTCCAGGATAGTATGAGTAGATGGTGGAAAAAAGCTATGATCAAAGGACTGGAGACCCTGGAGATGTTGGAGGTAATAGACGTGGAGATTTGGGAGGACCGAGCAGAGACACGGGAGGGCAAAGAGCAGCGCAGGAATGAAGATCAGAGGATGGTGGCTGAGAGAGGAGGCCTGGACCCTGGCATTGACTGCTGCAGGTAAGTACAGGTAAGATGTGCAGCAGGGTCAGGCCTCATTTCTCTTTAAGGAGACCTCACAACCAGATGTCTCACCAGGGATAGAATGCTGCTTTGGTGGTAACAGATAATAAACAGCAACTGGTAAGGGCCAACCAGACAGAGGGCAAAGGAGAAAACCAAGTCTTGAAGCAGCAACCTTACGGGGCCAAGGTTGTATCACCCAGTAAATAATGGAACCAGGACAGATTTGAAAGTTATTTAATCATAATCTGCTATTTTTCACCATCCTAAACTTTATGAAGTACAGCCAGCTCCAGACAGGAAGGGAGATAAAGGAAGCCAAACGTGCACAGGTTTTCTTAATGAGAATAACAATATGTTTAGACTTTAAGTGGGGAAGAGGGAAGAGCCTGTTCAGTTTAATGTCTCATTCTTTTTTTTTTTTTTTTAAATGTAGTTGTCAGCAACTGATTTTTGCCAAAAGGGAAACTGAGGTACCAAAGAAAATAATTTCTCTCCATTGTTCAGTAAATTAATTTTAGAAGCAGGAATAATGATTGCTTTTTAGACCTACATCAGAAGCACTTACTCCCAAATCAAGAGGGCTAAATAAAAGAGAGGAAAATTAGTTTTGCTCTCTGTACCCTTGCCTGGTAATGAAATATCCAATTAAAAGAAATTATGAGCCTTTAAGGATGATTGCTCTTGCACAAAGTGAACTGGAATGGAAATTCATAACCACAATCCTATATCCATCATATAAGACTATTAATTGGAACAATTTTCATAAAAGCCTAGGTTGAACACTCTCATTAAGGAGGCATACCTTGTAAAGCAATATCCAGCTTCAAGTTTGGAAAATGTTCCAGGGATCTCTGCCCTTTGAGCCCCAAGATTCAGAATTGCTTTAGAGATGTCATTTATAACAGTGTTTATTGCCATACACAGCTGAGAGCTTGTCCAGGCCACGTTAGGTAACAGATCCATGGTTTTGCCTGATAAACACAAAGTGTTTGATAAGATCTTCAAGAAAAGAAATTAGATGATGTGCATGTATTTTATGTACGTATTATTTTTTGGTAGAATATGGTGTATATTCTAACACATTACTGGGGGGGGGGAATAAATACCCATACCCAATTATCTAAATTTTAAGTAAAATTTAAACTTCTGACCCTCAAAGTCCCCTTAATAACATATCCATGAAATATTTTTGAGTCACAGTTTGCTAACACAAACGTATTCACAAATATGTCATGAAATTTCATTTGGCAGCCCTAATATTTTTCTTCAATTCTGTGAATACTCAAATCTCTGTTTTTGTCAAATACATAAAGATATTCAGAGTAGGAGGAAGTTTTTAAGCTTACTGAACACCGACTGACATTTAATTTTTTCTGTAGTATTTCCTATGTACCATTTCCTCACAGAAATATTATTTCATAGTTAATAATTTACCCAGACTACTATGTATTCTGCCAGGATTTTTATGTCTTCTCATACAGCCAGTGTTAACAAAGAATAGAGTTCAAATTTGACTTTACTCCTGTTGGGAAGTATATTTCAGTATTTGCATAGGAAATCAAAATGAATGTCTACAAGAAAAGAAGAAGATAATTAGTATCCACCTTTGGCACCAATCAGAGAACCTAATAGTAACAACAATAATAGCTAATATTTGTTGAGCTCTTACTATGTTCCACGCTCTCATATTTGCCCATTACATTTGTCAACTCCTTAAAAACCTCTGCAACTGGTCCATAAGGATGCAGCATTCTTACAGTATTCTTACAGTAATCTATAAACTATCATAGTTTCTGGCATCCATTAAGCCAATAGGAGAACTATTATAGAATCAGTCAACTCCATTTACTAATATTCTTAGATAAGCTTGAGTGTGTAGGTTGACAATGACATTGTGTAGGCAACTATTAACCCCAAAAGCAAGTATTGGAAGAATAGTTGCATTTGTGCTCCAAGATTTAAGTCAAGGAAATTGACTTTTGAGATTTAAGTCAAGGAAATTCTCTACTGAGATAATACGCAAGAAGCAGTCTTAAGATGATCTGCCATGCTCGCTGAACAATTAGTATGGAATAGATGTGATAAAGTCAAGGAAGTCTGTAAGCATCATGGGAGTCAAAAATCTTAGGGACATCATCAAGATAAATATAGACTTACAGTTGAGTAAAATGATTTCTCCTCTGAGCTATATTTTGCTAATTCTGAGTCCAAGTGCCACTTCTAACTTAGAACTAGCAACCTGGCATCACAACACCATGGGAGTACCCTGAAACCCATCCAGTAGGAGACTGACTCCTGAGAAAGTACTCAAATTCGGTCCACTTGACCTAGAGTTGGTGATAGAAGACCACAGATTTCAAATCTGGAAACAACAGAACAGTTTGTTTGTTGTTTCCAAATCTGGAACAAACAAACAAAAACAACACTGAAATGGCTCTCAGGTTGGTTAATGCTTTTCTTTATGTCTTTAGAAAAAGGAAATGTAAGTCCCCATGAGGGGCCCACGGTGGGAGGCTCACCGTGAGTGAGAGGATCTTCACAGACAAATGGATGAAGAGAATTGTACAAGCAAATGTCATGAAGCCGAATTGAAAGAAATTATCCCTTTGGCCATAATGAGTAAGACAGATACTACTTCCTCAATGGGATCTTGTGGGTTTACCATTGAGACCTGTTTCCTCATAAAGATGGTGGTTTAACATAAGGGATTAACCAAAGAGAAATGATGAGTCGATCACTGTAATATTGAATGACACCACATAAAAAAGAAAGTATCCAGTTTAGAAATGTGGTTTGACTCACACAATTTACAAAGTCAAGTGGCCAAAAAAAAAAAAAAAAAATGATTCTACCAGGTCCATGCACTCTTTACCTCTCTGTAGAATCCTGACTACTTGTGATTGGTTTAAGGATTATCTTTAAATTATGAAGGAAACATCCCCGGACTTGAAAGAGAAAGAAATTTCGAAAAGTGGTACATGGCCTATGTGAAAGGCAAGCTGAGTGAAAACTAAATCTTTAGAAAATGGTTAATATCAAGAATTTTGTAAATATAAATTTTTTTCTAAATGTCCACATAATTTTATTTTCTGTTTAAAAATGGGGTTAGAAAATTTTCAAGTGAAGAAATCTGTCCTTTGAGAGGAAACTAAAAATAAATTTTATGATTGTGTTTGGCTGAATATAAAAATCTGTGCTCCAGGGTTATTTCAGTGGTTCATTTGTATAAGGACTTTGATGTCTCCTTAAACTGATAAAGGAAACATGTGATTGAGCAAAATGATTCCCAGAAAATGTCTAAAAATGTTCATAACAAACTCGGGAATTTGGGGATAGAGGAGTCATAGTAGGAATGTTACTATACATCTTCCTACATCATGTATATCCTTTTACATTATTTTAATTGTTATAAAAATTGATTATTTCTTTAAAAAAGTTAAAGAAAAATGAGCATTTGTAAAAACTTCTGAGGATTTTTATTCTGTATCCACAGTGGTATTGCCATTAATGTTTTAAATATGTATGTGTTCCAATAAATAAATAAATATGTGTTATTATAGCTCACACACATACATGCAGACATTCAAACATAAAGATAGCATTTAATGTTCTCTTTTCTATGGGTTTTTCTGAGTCCATTATATTTTGCTAAATATTCAACAAAAAGAAAACTTGTTGACTATTTAAATATAAAATGCTGTTAGGAGTTCTAGTTTCATGAGAATAAATATTTGCTTATTTATTGTCCTTCCTAACTGGTAATACAGATGTATGACCAATAACAACCACAGAGGGATTCAAAATATGGTGACCGTCCATCTTTCTTCACCAACTTGGTTTATCAAATACCATCATAGGTCTATGAAAATATTTTAAAATCTCTAGACTCAAACATACTAAAATGTGAACTTTTTTTCCTTTTCTCCCTCAAGACTTCCTGCCCATATAGTTAAGCCCAGAACCTGAAAGACTGGCCCTACCCCCTAGTTCATCCTCTACTGTTCATGCTGCTGTCCTGCCAGGCTGGTGTTGTGATACCTTCCCTGTCCCCTTACTGCAGTGTCCGAGGAATGCCTCCCACTCCAGTCTAGGGGCCATCCTCATCGTCACCCTCCTCCACAGTCACCCGTGTTGTCATGTCTCAGCTCCTAAAGCAACTAGTGCCTGCCTTCACAATAGACCCATCATGGCAGATTTTTACAGACCACAAATTGTTTGCTACAAATTGTTTCCATAGAGATAGAATCTAATTCTTCTTCTCTTAAATCTGACTTGCCTTAGTTACTTCGGTGACTGAAAGAATGCTATGAGAGTGGTATTTTGGAACTTCTAAGCCAAGGTCATTAAAGGCTTTGCAGCTTCCATCTGATTTTTTGATTGCTTGCTCTCAGGGAATCCAGCAACCATATAAGAAGGCCAATCACTCTAAGGTTGTCATGGTGTAAGAAAGTGCATGTAACTACATGAAGAAGCCATATGAAGAAAGAGTGGCGCCCAGCTATCCCAGCACAGATGTCAGAAATGTAGGTGAGAGGGTGTCTGGGTGGCTCAGTCATTAAGCATCTGCCTTGGGCTCAGGTCATGATCCCTGGGTCCTGGATCGAGGCCCGCATTGGGATCTTTACTCGGTGAGGGGATGCTTCTCCCTCTCCCACTCCTTCTGCTTGTGTTCCTTCTCTTGCTGTCTCTCTCTCTGTGTCGATTAAATAAATAAATACAATCTTTAAATAAATAAATAAATAAAGTCCCTTCCCCCAGCTTTCAAGTCTTAAAAAAAAGAAAAAGAAATGTAGGTGAGGAAGCCATCTTGGACACTCCAGTCTTGACAGACATGAAGTAGAAACTGAGGCCCAGTCTATGGCCTCCGCTGAGCTATCTCAGTCACCTCCAGCTGCTTGACTCTCCCAGCTCATCATGGAGCAGAGACAAACCATCTCCCTCTGGAACTGCCCACATTTCTGACACACGAATTCATGAGCATGATAAAATGTCTCGGTTTACTTCACTCAATTTTGGGAGCAGTTTGTTTTGCAGCATTAGATAAGTAGAACAAACACACACACACACACACACACACACACAGCCTTTTAGCAAGGCATGTCCATGATTGGCATTCAAAACACCTCTTGTTCTATTAGTCCCAATACACATGTCCCCCAAAAGATAGTGTGGCATCAGTAGACTTTCAAATGTCTACAATTTAATCCAAAATCATCATTTGTTATAAGTGATCTTTCCTTCACGTGCCCAAGAGGACAAAAAAAATAAAAAGCCGCCTTACAAATGTCAAAAAAGGATCAGAACAAATCCTCAAGTGACACGAATCCCTCAACTGTAAGAATGTGAACTGGAGGCTGCCTAGCAGAGACCTAAATTGGAGGGATTGGGGAGGAGGAGGAATCTAAATTTCCCAAAGCCATAACTAAGGTAAATTGTCAGAGCATAATAGATGGTTTGAGACCTACCTATTTCCTGGGATTTTCTCTGTGCTTAGTAGAGAGCAAAAAATAGCAATCTACTTTCTTTGACCTGTTTGCCCAGTAAGTGGGTGTTTCCTTCCTATCTGGTCAAGGCAGTAGCTAAATGGTACCAAAAAGCCAGAAGGAAGAGGATGGTCCTTTAAAGCACATAAAAGCTGAAATTGCATATTGGAAATTGAAGGTTAATTGTTACATATATTTTTACATATATTTTTAGTGACTGTTTAAAATCGGCACTATTCTGTGTTGTAGAGAAACATATGAAACAATAGAAGAAATTGTGCAATTAAATTGGGAGTTTTATACTGGGTAATATTTGAAGAATTTCTCTCTCTCTGTTTTTTTTGTTTGTTTGTTTTTTGCTTTTTTTTGTTTTGTTTGTTTGTTTGTTTGTTTTGTGCTTTCAAGGGATTTCCTTGTTGGTATTCATTAAGAAGCAGAGAATATTTTAGTCAATAAATACATGTTGTCAGGGAAAGCATGCAGCCACCTTAGAATCCCTTAGACATTCGGCTGTCACCACAGCATGCTAACCACACGACTATGTGCACAGAAACTGCAGTGAACTTGATTAAGGAATGTTTAATAATGGCTAGGCCGCAATTTTGGTGTCTGATTTTGCTTGGCCAATGTTTCTGTGATTATGCCAACCTCGACTAGGAATTATTCATTGCAGTCTTGGGTAACATCTAAATGTAATGTGAATTTGGACCTGGAGTATAGACCTGTTGGCTCAGCACACTGTCTCAGGTGTGGATTGAAAGCACACCTGTGATCTTCTCTGAAGGACAAGATTTCCAGGCTCAGCTTTTTGTATCTTTAGGTGATCTTGTGATAGCATTAAAAAAACACATGGATTTGTACAAATTGTCCAACTAACCTCTTTAGTTCAGTGCCTTAGATATCTACTCATAGCTTATTTGGGTTTTTATTTCATTTGGTTATTGTTTCAGTTTGCTGTCTATAAACAATTGTAACAAAACTTATAGATCATGGTTTAACAAAGCCATTTTATTTTGGTCACAATTTTTCAGTTCAGGAATTCAGGAATGGTTCATCTAGGCAGTTCATATCTGATCCATGCAGCATTAACTGGGCTGACCAGGGCTGGAAGTTACATGCCCAGTCTCTGCTTTTTCACTCACATATCTGGAGTCTCAGAGCTCCTCAACCACTCTGTCTCCACATGGGGTCTCATCCTTCCATGGCCTCCCCATTTATCAGAGCCTGGTGGTCTCAGGATGGTGACATTTCATAGAAGACACCTGACTTCCAGGACAGAATTGCCAGGCTTCTTAAGACAGCCTCAGAAATCCCAAAATACTATTTCTGTCATGTTCTATAGATCAAACAAATCACTAATTCCAGCGCACATTCCAGGAAGAGAATCTGACCCCACTTCTCAAATGGAAAGTGTGGCCAAGAATTTGCAGCCATCTTGAATCTATCAAAGTTACATTTCATAGTATTTGCCATTTTATCTTTCAAAGTATTTGCAAGAGTGTTGAATTGAGATATGGGTTTATTGGAGTTTTTTCCCCCAAAGCCCTCTAAGAAATTGGAGTTATAGTAGTAATTATTCTATAGACACTTAGCATCTCCAGTAACTTCTGACTTCCATGTGATCTGTTGGTTAATTCCAAAGAGAAATCATTTCAAGGAATGCTCAGGGTGGTCTCTGGCTATTACCCTTTGCAGTCCATTTTGATTCCTGCAAACCTCTAGAGAGGAAATTGGTCTATCTCTCTGAAATACAGGATTTCTTTTTTAAAAGGACCAGAGACCCAAAATATATATGTTGCTTCATCCCAAAACACAGGCAGAAAAAAACACCATGTCCATGAAGGACTTAGCTCCACTAAATGCAGTTTGCTTAAAAAAAGAATTAAATGAGAAATGCTCAAAGATTCCCTAAGAATATTTCTAAAGGAGAAATGTGGTCAGTAACAGAACATCAGATGACAGAAGAGTGAGAAATGCCACCAGTAAAGAGAGGAGAAAAAAAAAAAAAAACAGTAGCATGTAAATGCAAGATTACAAAGGAGGGGCTGGTTTATACAACTCTTGGTCCATCTAAAAAGAGTGAGAGCAGGATTCTGGCAATTCCCTTAGGTTAATATTTTTCTCCTGGCTATTTTGGATGGTTCTTTGCGTTTTTGGAAACTTTATGTGTTCTTTGGGGAAAGACTAGGTTTTCTTTTATTTTTATGGCCTGCTATTTTGCACTACAATATTTGCTGGATGCTGCATGAACACGAATACCAACTGAATCAATCCTGAGACACTGCCAGGTTTATTAAAAATTCATTCATAATCGCCTGACAGCACCCCTGTTCCGGATGTACCCTGGGATTCATTTGTACATCAAATCTCATTTGTAAACCACATTAGTCTTTCCTGCAGGAAAAAAAAAAAAAAACAGATTGGAGAATCTAATGTGTTTACAATTTAATGGACTTTAATATAAAGAGAACTTGTCTAAAGCGTTGTAGCAAGTCAGAAGATGCATTTCGAGAGAGAAGTAAGACACCGAAAATTAGGACAATGCTGACTATAAATCAAGCCCCACAACCCCAGCAGAGTAGAAAGGTAAGAGGGAGTCCCATCTAGTGTGGAACTAACACCACCACCCCCCAAAAAAAGCCTCATGATTCTGTACCTGCCTGTGTTTCCGCTAGGCTTAGCAGATACCTATGATAGAATATGCATACCAAATTTCAAGACGGACACTCCATCCGCTGAGAATGTATGAGCAAGTCAATGAGCACTTTAGGCGTCTATCTAAAAGCACAGTGAAAAACCATATATGGTGGGGCATACCTCTGTTCCTGTTCCATGAATCACAACCACCAAGAGGGATTTAATACCAGGACTTAGCCACATGAATGCAGGAGGCAGGTGTTAGGCATCAGATTTGAGGCAGCCACGAATATTACAACAGAAGGAGTGAAGAGAGGAATTCTGATCGAATACTCGGAATTCCATATGCACCTGCAAGGACAAGGCCTTGGAAGATTTGGGCCAACAAAAGTAGGCTTGGGTTTGAAGCCCCAGAATTCTTCCTTCAGAACAGACTTTGCAGTAGTTCCAGCTCTGTTAGAATGATTTTCCATTTGAGCTCAGCACATTTGGATATGAAAAGAAATAAGTTACCTAGTGATTCCAGTCCAAATTCCAGAGCACAGGATGCCTTTTATATAAATATAGATAGATAGATGATAGATAGATAGATAGATAGATATAGATAGATATAGATATATAGATATAGATATCTATAAATATAGATACAAATATATAGATAGATATATCTATACATAGACACATATATATAGATCTATATAGATAGATAGATATCTATATCTATATCTATATATTTATATCTATATCTATATATACAACATTGCTAATTCTGTGCTCACAAATGAAAAAGGTATTTGAGAGGCATGTTTCCTGCCTCTGGTTTAAGATGATGATATGGGTCCTGAGTTTAACTTCCTCGAGGAAATAAAACAGAGAAAAAGAGAAATAGAAACAGAAAATAATCTGGGTTATCCTTGAAAACTAGAGAAAGGCCTATACATTCTCAAGAAGTTTAAAGATTTCTACAAAAACAAAGAAGCGGGACTGAAGTGATAAAAAGGGATGATCAAACCACAATTCACTTCCGAGGACATGTACTTAGAAATCAAGCTCAAATGGTTTCTCGTAAGAAAGTGAAAGGCAGAAAATATTTGGTGGCCTCTGCTAGACAGTCAGACTCAATTATATCTAACTGTCATGTGATATTCTGGATTAGATCCTGCAGCAGATAGAGGACATTAGTGGGAATACTGATGAAATGCAAATAACAGTATTTGATACCAATGTCAATTTCTTGGCTGTGACAAATGTACCTTGGTTATGTAAGCTGTTATTCACGGCAGCTAAGTGAAGAGTATACAGGAACTCACCAGTATTTTTATGACCTTTATAAATGTAAAGATATCCTAAAATTAAAAGTATACATCCTTTTTAAAATTTAAGTCATAGGAGCACATCTGAGAGTTAGTTACAGGTCCCAAAAACAACATGAGATCAGGACCCATCCTTGATAACTCTGACTACAACTTGCCTGGAAAGCAGAGGTAGGTAATGCAGAAAAGCCACCAATGCTGACTGCCATTCTGATTGGAGAATTGTGAGCCCTGGATCAGCTAACTTACTTCCAGTGGCCATGACACCCACAGAAATGTAATCAGTCAACACAGAGGCAATGCTCTCTGTCACCACCACCACCACCACCACCACCACCATCTGCGCATCAGTCACCCTCTCTCCTCTTCCTAAACAGGTCATGTGATCTGGCTATGGCTCACTGAGCTACCTCTATCACCTGTTTCCCTTCCCTGGACCTGAGCTCCTCACACAATGGTGGTTGTAATCAAACTGAAAACTATATACTAAACTATGTCAGGATGAGCAAAAGGAAAAGAAAATTATTGGATATACAATAAGATTCAACAGTTCCAAAGAAAATGATCAATTTTAGAAATTAGAATGTTTTCCCTCATAACAGAGCTGCAAGAAACGGGAGAAAATTTTAGAAAATATCTCATTCATATTCTCAGACACATTCCAAAGAAATTTCTATCTATGGAACAAGAAAAGCACCCATGGAGCCCAGGAAAATTGGATATCAATTAGGACTGTTTGGAAATGAATAACATAAATGCAGAATTTAATATTTTTGGAAGAGCTGGTGAACTTAAGATTGAATATTATAGGAAATGGCTCAGCAAATTAGAAGACAAGTGTAAGAAATTCTCCGAGAATTTGGAAGAAAAGTGCTATTATGACATTTTAGAGATCGAAAACAATGGTGGAAATGATAAAATATACAGAAAGAACATATAGATATACATATATATACACATGCACATACATACATACACACTTTTTTTCTCTGACTCCTCAACAATACCAATCTTTGTTCATTTGATGGGCAAAAAAGTATGTGATCACCGGTGACCCATTTTCTTTTACTTGTACTTTCATAGGATTTTTCAGTATATCCTTGAAATTCAATTTTGATCAGAATGTCTTTCTCACAGCTTAGTTATTGTTTTTCTCCTACTAGAGAAAGAGTTAGAAACAGAGACAGAAACAGAATAAAATTACATTTTTCTAGAAAGAAAAGAAAGAAATAGAAAGAGAGAGGGAGACATGAAGAATGAGAGAGAAAGGGAGAGAGGGTGGAGGGAGGGAAGGAAGAAGAAATACAGTATGTGTGTGTGTGTGTATGTATTATAGAGATAAATAAACTTACATAATTATTGCTTTTCTTCTACTGACTTCATATATGTTAATATACATATATTTGCATAGGTGTATATAATAGCATTTCCAAAAGAAGAAAATGAGGTCCATAACAAAGATATACTCTGATATAAAGGTAAAGGTAAATTTTTAAATTTTATAAATGTACAAGTAAACAAGTCAGCAGCAATTAGATATGATTCTTCACCCAGCCATTAACTTCTAGGAATTTGTCAGAAGAAAATAAAGGTATTTGTTGCAGCCTTACGAACAATGACAAAAAATTAGAAACCAACTAACATCCAAAATATAGCATTTCTTATACATATTACAGTCCATTCATATGATGGCATACTATGCAACTATTAACAATGATGCAGCATATTTTATAAAACAGATTGAGAAATAGCGTAAATAGAATAATTATTTCCATTGTCGATATTTGAAAACATGTACTGTATTTACATATGTGCATAGAATGAAATAATAAAAATACAGAAACATCTTAACCATGCCTATCTCTAAGAAGTAGAGCTAGATATGTTTGTATTTATATTTCCTTTCATCTGTACCTTCTAATTTTGCTGCAATCCAATAATGTATTTGTGAATTAAAAACACATGTGTGGGGCACCTGGGTGGCTCAGTCAGTTAAAGCTCTGATTCTTCTTTTGACTCAGGTAATAATCTCAGGATTGTAAGATCAAGCCCCCATGGCTGCCTCTGTAATGAGCTTGGAGACAGCTTAAGATTTTCTCTCTCCCTCACTCTCTACCTGTAGGAGGCCGCAATAAGGCTTGAGATGAAAACCAAAGCAGGCCCTGACTTGTGCCTCCTTTAAAGTCCAAATAACCCAACAAAAGGTTTAGGACGGGAAAAGTTGAGTAGCACTAAGGGTCTGTGCTATGTGTTGTGCGCTCGCCTATTGCTAAACAAATGAAAACAATTCGGTTGGGGTCAAAAGTTCGTTGCTGGTCCTTGCTGCCCTAATACTGCTCATAAATTACTTTCAGGTTTGCTGTATCACTACAGAACAATTGTACTAGGATCAGCCATTTGAGGTCTGCTTATAGTTAAATGTGAAACTTATTATGGGAACTCGTGGTTGTTTAACTGGACACAGGTGTATTGCTTCTCCTATCACTATATGGCCTTAATGCTTTGAATAAATTTAGCACTGTTGGACATCCTCCTCGGTGCTCCTCCTGCCCCCAATCTCTTTGTCTCTTAATTTCTTTTCATCATCCTCTTACCCTCATGTTCCTGGTCGATTTATCGCGCCCGCTGCCGCATCTACCCCTACCATCCTGCTCATGTGTGCACGTGCACTTCCTCTGAAAATAAAGAAAAACATGTAGGTACTTTATTGTACACTTGAACTAATAGAAACTGTAAGTTCACTGACTGAAATTAAAATTAAAATTTAAAGTGATAATAATAAATTTTAAAATAAATGTGTGTATTTTCCATGAAAAAATAATATTTCAAAATATATCTGCAGAAGGACAGAATCTCTTGGATCCTGCTGCGTGTGGCTATTATAGTCAGATACCATTTCCCTTAGCCTAAAGGGTGTGTGTGTGTGCACAGGTGAGGGGGGAGCGCTGGGAAAAAGTTGAACATTTATATGTCCTTTTCAAAGCCTAACTTTTATTTTCTTTTGACATAAGTGTATTACATTGCTGCCTAAGAGTAAGCAAACATTTTTGTTCCTACCATGTCTTCTCTTCTTTCCACTTCAGGATTCATATGAACATTTAAGAGTTGCTGGATATATATATTTTTTTCTCCAAGCTTGACTATTGAGATCATCCCCAACAGTGCATCTCAAAGAAACCTTATATAATTCAAAACCCTTATGTGAATAAAATGTAACGCAGTTTCTCTATAAGCTCTCAGCAAACCAGTGTCAAACATGTTGGCACTGTTGGATAGAGAGTAAATGATTTTTACACGTTGCGTGCTTTTATTCTGTAACAAAGGAGAGGAGAGGAAACTGTTTTCTCCCCCTCCCCTTTTCCCTTCCCCTGACATTTTTCTCTTTCTTCTGCCTCCAGTGCCCTTGAAGGCTGCATTGAAACTGACAAAGGATAAAGTAGCAGGGAGTGGGAAACACTAAAGATACCAAGGGGCTCCAACTGCCTCTCTGAAAATCTGTTTATACAGCACCTGGGTCACTCTCATCTGATAGGCTTTTCTCCATGTGTTATTGTGTTTATGTCAAGAAAAAAATGCCAGCATCCCTTGTTGCTGAGCGCTGCTGTATAGAATTCTGCCACCTTCATTTTCCACTTACTACCTCATTTTGTTTGAAAGAGACTGCCTTTCCAGCTTCATCTGTGATCACCAAGAACACACAGTCTCCCCTTTGTTCACGGAGTGACCTTTATATTTGACTAAGGGTGAAACGTGCCTTGAAACCTAAACCTATTTTGGCAAAGAGGTTTTTAAAAATAATGTAACTGAGACTGCCACGTACAGAAATAAATGCTGCCGGTTTCATTGTTATTCATCAAGTGTTTCTCTGTGCATTTTGTTTGGGAATTTCAAAGTACAATGCCAGTGTTCAGAAATGAATGCGACATCACAGACAGGCGTTTCCCTGGGGTACCGCGAACTGGTGACAGCCTGAGCTCCCTGGTGTTATTTTTATTTCTTGGAAGGGGAGTGGGTTGAGGGGAAATCGCACCCTCCTGCCAAAATCAGGTGGCTTCAAGACCGGGCAGCTGGACAGTCACCCAGGGAGGCAAGGCTAGGGAGAAGTCTGGCACTGAGATCTGATTCAGGAGATAATATGAGGCTTTTATGCATATTCTATTACTCCCGAAGTCCCAATGACCTCCATTACCTAGGAATATCAAGCAAAATTGCCCTTTAGCTATACATTCTGCCTAGAAGGAATGTATTTGGGAGCAGAACAAGCACCAAAGAGTGAAGAGAGGGTCTTCTTAAGCAATAGAGCTCCTTTCTGTTTACTTCCCCAGCACCTCCCTGCCCTCCTCCACTACCCTAAACATTTACAAAAAAAAAAAACCCAACCCAGGTGAAAACAAACACAGCTTTCAGAATGATAAATGGTCAAGGGAGACCCTTTCTAGGTGTTTGGGCTCAAAAGATGAAAGGACAGGTGCACCCTCTTCCCAGTCTCCCCTCAGGGAAAATCTTGGACCCCACCCTTTCTTTCCCTGGATTTGACCAACAGGCAGGTGCCCATATTCTCAGGAATCATAACAAAGCATTGAACTAGAGATTAAAAACTTGCATTGAGATATCATTTTGAAGAAACAAATCCAGATGACTATATAAAAACACTCAAGTGTATAGCAGATGAGTATTTGGAAATCATCCAGATATGAATTATTAAATTTCCTTCCATTTCTATTCTCCTAAATGTGGTAATTTGCTACAGTAGCCCTAGGAAAGTAAGACAACATGCTTCACCTTTACTCCAGAATCTTCATGTGAGAACCGCTCATTTAAGTCACTGTTATTTTGTTGTTTTTGTTGTAGCATAAAACCAGATCCAACCCTCCAGAAAAATTTGGTAAATCTCTTTAAATAATTCCTCCATGTTTAAGTTTTTCTTAATTATCTTTAAATTTTGCTATGTGATTAGGATATTTTACATTAGTGATCATTTTTAACTAGTTATCATTGGTAGAAAAGGCTATTTAATTTGTATATTTGTTTTATTAACCATGTTAATAAATTCTCTTAGAAATTCTAACGGCCTTACAATTTATTTTCGTGTGTCTTCCAGGTAGACAAACATATCATTTGCAGATAAAATAATTTGCTATCTTATCAATATTTACACCATTTATGTCTTTCTTTGCCTTCTTGTTTTGCTCAAAATGTCCAGAACAATAGAGATAATTATAGTTATCTTTGCCTAATTTTAGGTACTGCTTCTAGGGTGTCATTGTTAAGAATGATGTTGAGTGATTATTTCAGATGTTCTTGGCATATCAATGCAATATTCTTTTCCTGGTGTACCAAGGTTTTCCTTTTAATCAACAATAGTGTTAAATTTTATCCAGTGTCTATTAGGAAGAGCCTGTGTATACTGTTTTTCATAAAGTTAATATTTCCTTGCTTCCTGGACTAAACTCAGCTTGGTCATTGTTTATTATTACTTTATGAATTGTATTTCTTTATATTTTACTTAGAACTCTTACATCTATAGTTGAGATTAAGGTGCAGTTTCTATTTTGCATTATCATCTTTAAGTCTTTAACTGATAGGTTACCTTCATAAAAACAGTAGAAAGTTTTCTACCATTTTCAATGCTCTCAGACAGTTTGCATACATTTCCCTCTTTCAAGTTATTTTTTTTAAAGATTTATTTATTTATATTTAAGAGAGATGGGGGTGGGGCGTAGGGGAAGCTTGAGTGGGAAGGGGGCAGAGAGAGAGGGAGAGAGAGAATCTCAAGCAGACTCCCTCTCCTCAATGAGTGCAGAGCCTGAAGCAGGGCTCTCTCCCAGGACCCTGAGATCATGACCTTAGCCAAAATCAAGAGTCAGACATTAAACCGACTGAGCCACCCAAGCACCCCTTTGAAGTTATTTTTTTTATCTTTATAAAATAATGCCTGAACGGAATTAAAATACACAGGAATTACTAGAAGTCTTCTAATAAAATAAAGCAGTCCTCTGACCAAGCATATTGCTACACCTTAGTCCCATCCCTACTTTCAACTTTCTTAGCTATTTTTTTCTATTTATCTCTACCTTTCTATACAATTGTCTATACTGTTATTTCTTGACTTACCAAATACAGACATTACCAACAAATCTCCAGCTATGGGAATTATGCTTTAAATACCCTCCAACTTTGCTTTAGCCTATGCTCTCAACATAACTATGGCAAAATCACTTGCTTACATAAATAGTTTATAGTTGTATATGATTCATAACTGAGACACCGCTCTAGATCATACTTATTTTCTAATGCAATTTTTCCTGGTAGCAATAAATGGGTTTTTTTTTTTTCAACTGTGTAGTCTTAATTGTGCTTTTACTAACTTTTTAAAAAATATACCCATTGATCTCTGAATAATTTTTCCCAGTGCTTAAATCCAGACCCCTGACATATTTCTTTATAGACTCAATGAAGAGTTGTCATCTATGGACTTCCTCCTGTACTCCTCTGTCACTCGTGCCATATTTATCTTCTGTCTTCTTCTGTCTTGTTTTTTCCCCATCATTTTTCTAGACTGTCTTCTAGCATACAGTTACATTTTAATTCCAGTGTCATCTGATAACCATGTATTTATAGATGATTGTTTTTCTTTTCATTGGAGCCTCTGATTTTGCTCTTTACAGCTGGTGTTCTAAAATGTCACAGTAACATAGTCAGGATGTGTCTTTTTCATTCACTAAATGGGACATATGGGTCCTTACTATCTGAAGACTTGGATCCTTCACTTTGGGGCATTTTCCCTACATTATTTCTTTCTTTCTTTCTTTCTTTCTTTTTTTTAAGATTCTATTTATTTATTTGTCAGAGAGAAAGAAAGAGAGAGACAGCGCAAGCCAGCACAGGCAGACAGAGCGTCAGGCAGAGGCAGAGAGAGAAGTTGGTTTCCCGCCAAATTAGGAGCCCGATGTGGGACTCAGTCCCAGGAGACTGGGATCATGACCTGAGCCAAAGGCAGCCGCTTAACCAACTGAGCCACCCCGGCGTCCCCCTACATTATTTCTTCAATAGTCTCCTCTTCTCTGTTTTCTCAGTTGTCTCTCCTTAAACTGCCTATTATTTGGACTTTGGACTTTACTCCTCAGTTCACAAATTTTATCTTTTCCCATCCTGTTGTCAACTTCTTTGTCTTTGTCTTTGTGTTTTAATTTCAAAGAAAGTCCCTTGCTTTGTCTTTCAACCATTCAAATATATTGATGGAGTTACTCTATTTGAAATTTCTAGAAGCTCCTAAGTTCTCATGATCCCTTTCATAGAGCATCTGCTATTTGTTCATGAATACAATGTTTTATCATGTAGTATTTTTTCTCCTCTCTCTCTGTGAATATTAACGACTATTAACTATGACTACGATATTTTGAGAAGGCAGTGTATTTTTCTTCCGCTCCCTAATTTGCTCTTTAGTTCCTCCAAGGTCATTTTGCCTATTTGAGCTTTGGTTTGTTTATTTTGTTCTCTGTCTTTAAGGTGAAAAGCACTCCCCAATGTTTATAGCAGCAATGGCCACGGTCGTCAAACTGTGGAAAGAACCAAGATGCCCTTCAACAGACGAATGGATAAGGAAGATGTGGTCCATATACACTATGGAGTATTATGCCTCCATCAGAAAGGACGAATACCCAACTTTTGTAACAACATGGACGGGACTGGAAGAGATTATGCTGAGTAAAGTCAAGCAGAGAGAGTCAACTATCATATGGTTTCACTTATTTGTGGAGCATAACAAATAACATGGAGGACATGGGGAGATGGAGAGGAGAAGGGAGTTGAGGGAAATTGGAAGGGGAGGTGAACCATGAGAGACTATGGACTCTGAAAAACAATCTGAGGGTTTTGAAGGGGTGGGAGGTTGGAGGAACCAGGTGGTGGGTATTAGAGAGGGCACAGATTGCATGGAGCACTGGGTGTAGTACAAAAACAATGAATGCTGTTACACTGAAAAAAATTAATTAATTAATTAAAAACCACTCCCCAGATATCTGGCATTCTTTGGCTCTCTCTTCATCTATGAGTGAGACGATAACGGTGATTGAAGGTTCTGTGGGCACAAGCAGGTTTATTTATATATTTTTTTAAAGATTTTATTTATTTATTTGACAGAGAGAAATTACAAGTACACTGAGAGGCAGGCAGAGAGAGAGAGAAGGAAGCAGGCTCCCTGCTGAGCAGAGAGCCCGATGCAGGACTCGATCCCAGGACCCTGAGATCATGACCTGAGCCGAAGGCAGCGGCTTAACCCACTGAGCCACCCAGGCGCCCCCACAAGCAGGTTTATTAAGTGGTGGTCACTATAATACGATGAGATAATGTTCCCGATTTTTCACTGAGAATCTCTCAGGCCTTTTCTCTGGGGCTGTGCCGTGTCCCCAAAGGAAACCCTCCACTCCCCTGTGTGAAAAGCAAAGAACAGCTTTCACCCTGACTGTGTATACCCTGGAGACTACGGAGGGAAGAAGGGGATGAGAGCGAAGGAGGGGGAGGTGGGAGAACTCACCAATGCACACCTGTCCTGTTTTCAGTACAGCATCTATCTCCAGCTCTTCACCATTCCAATGCTCCTGAGTTCAGAATGCCTCTGTTTCTCTGTGTTCGTGGAACAAGATGTATTGTCTTGAGGAAGTAAATCACATGGTAAGTGAGTCGCTACTGGCTGTGATGTGGGCAAGCAATCACTGTAATTACTCTATGGACGTCCAACCAATCAGTGGGTATTCAACACTAAACTTTCCACTCCCTTGCCGGGTGCTGAGTCTTTCCTGCGTTCTGCTGGGAGAATCTCTTGATTTGTTTTTGCCATGTCTTGAGATTTCAGCTTCCCTCTGCTTGGCCAAAACAGTCTGCCCTTGGTAACCATCCTCCATCTTCTAAACACAAGTTGACATTTTCCATCCTTCCACTACTGTCCTTTCTCCCAGTCGTCTCACCCTCATAGGTTTTCTCTTTTAATTTTCATTATTCTCCCTCAATATCATTGTGTTGGAATTTAGAGAGGGAGCAGACACAAACGCATATGTTCAATTAGGTAGTGGACATCTACTAAGTAGTAGAAAGAAGTAGCCTGAAATCTCCCTGAACATTTTAAAATACCATGAGAAATAACTTTTCTTTGAACGTTTGCTATAAATTGCCTGTTACATCATTTGGGTTAATGCCTTTTATGGAGCCAGACATATTGACAATTTCTTCACTCTTTCATTTCTATATTTAGATTGTATGCCTTTGATTTGATTTGATTCATTAATATTTGCCTAGAAAATCTTTCATTCCTTCAACAATTTTTAATATCTTACTATAGCGCTCTGTATATAGCCCCATGTTATAGCTATTGAAATTCTACTATTTTTGTATATGATATTCCCGTTTTATATTTCTAGAGTACATTTATCTCCCATATGTAATTAGCTTTGTCAAATGTTTACATTTTTATTAGATATTTTTGATGAAATTTATGTAAACATTTTTTTGTTTCTTTTATTCCATTTTCTAGCTATCTTTAGTTTAAATAAAGTTTTTTCATAACTTTATCTAAAGTTCTTTTATTGCCATTTTTATAACTTTTTAGTAAAAAGCCTGGCTTACTTATCTTAATGTTCTCTAATAATAAAGGCACTTAAGACTACATGTATTATTTATGTCATTTATTTCTAAGTAGTTTATAAATAAAGTTTTGATTTTCTCTTTGGACAGAGAGTTACTTATGAAAAGTTTGTTTATATCTTAAATTTCAAAAGTGTTAAAATTCTTTAGCTTCCTTAATTTAGCTTCCTTAATTATGGTAATTTTACTATTTTATGATCAGAGAATGTGATTTTTAAGATTTCTAATATGCAGATTTTACTAAGACTTACTTTGTGACTCAAAAATACTTTTTTTTTCTACATATGACATAGGAGCTCAAAAAATGTAGTTTCTCTTTATAGAGTCCACAGTTAGAAGTATTTACATAGTCAATTCCATGGGGTTTCTCTGTCATTTTGCTGAAGCACAATCATCAGTATCTTCCTAATGGGGGAAAAAAAAAGCCTAAAAGGGAAATGTGCTAAGTATTTGAATATCTGAAAATGACCTTATTTTACCATTCGACTGGTAGTTTGGCTAAGTAGACAATTATATATTAAAAACAATCTGAAGGCATTATTCCATTGTGTTCTATCATTCAATGTTCTTTATATTCTCTAATCCAGATTAATTTTTGTCTTTTATTTGGCAATGACTCAGAGAGAGGTTTTAGTATATCCCCAGTTACCTTATTTCTGTCAAATTATCCTTGTATGAGCACTTTTTGCTTTTTCTGCTTCTTATCTGGGGAATAAAGGTTCATGATGCTTCATTTATTATGATTTTTATGCTTTATTATAAAATAATATTCACTACCCTGTTTAACACTTTTTCTGAAAAATTTATCTTACATGTTTGAATGTTTTTGCTTGCATTTACCAAGCTTACTTTTGGCAAGCATTTATTACAAACAGTCTGTGTCATTTTGTTGTAAATACATTCTCTTCTGTGAGGAAGATATAGATAGATTTTGTTTTTTGAGCGAAGAGATTTTAATAGATGAGCTTTTCCTATTTTTACCTATTGTTACATTATATTTGGTCCCACTTCTGACATCTTTAACATTTTTTTTGCTATTTTTTATCTTTCATTTATTTAATTTTGCTTATATTTTCTCTAATTATTTAGAAAATATATATCATCAGCATCTCTAAATTTAAACTAAATTTGGAGGCTGTTTATTTAAATAATTCTTTAGCATATATTCACTTACTTTATTTTTAATCAAGGGTGAAATGGTTCCATTGCTGTCTTAGGTAGTTGTGTTTTTCTCCTTTACAAATATTAGACAATAGTTTTCTCTGGCATCAGCCCACAGTTGAGGCACACTCTAGCTGTGCTTAATCACAGAGTACTTGCTAACAGTTGTTGAAGGAAAAGATGCAGAACAGGGGCCATTTTTTTTTTTAATAAAAGTATTCAAATAAGTATTTCTGCCTATTTAAAAGTCATTAATGAGTGCCTGATTCATTATGGATACTTTTAACTGGAAAATTACCAATAACATTTACCCAGCAACATTTCATATCCTTTCCCATCGAAAGCTACTAATTGTATGGGATAAAATTTCAACAATGTAAGACCATTAAACAAAGCAAAAAGAATAGGCGTGCATGGCAGGCTCAGTCCCTTAAGTGTCTACCTTTGGCTCAGGTCATGATCCCAGGGTCCTGGGATCCATCCCTGCATCAGGCTCCCTGCTGAGAAAGGAGCCTGCTTCCCCTTCTCCCTCTCCCCCTCTTCCTCCTTGTGCTCTCTCCCACTCCTTCTCTCTGTCAAATAAATAAATAAAATATTAAAAAAAAAAAAACAAACAAAAAGAATATAAAATAACATCACAGCTTTACTATAAGGAATACATAGAATTTCTTTACTTAGTCTAAATTCAATCTAGCAATTTCTTTATTTTTTCCCACCCAAGTTCCAACATCTTGCTGGTAAATGAGGAAAAAAATTAAAGAAAATATTTAACTGATCTCTATTTCTGGCTGTAATGGAGTTCCTTAAGGCAAACTTATGTTCCTTTGAGAAAAGCTAGATAAAATTCTAAAACATAAGAAAAGAAAATAAATAAACAAATCTGTTTGAAGGTATCAAAGAGCTATTGAGACAATCAGGTCATAAAAAGTTAAAATCTCATCAAACAAGACTAGAGAGAGTGTGGGACATTGCATGAGTTTACCCACCCTTTTAGGCTTTTTGTATTCTTAGTAGGGTAAAAAAGAAAGAAAGAAAGAAAGAAAGAAAGAAAGAAAGAAAGAAAGAAAGAAAGAAAGAAAGGGAATCCAAGAGTAGGTCTGTGGCTATAAGGCATAGAATCTTTCAGTACTTTTTGGTCAGTTTCACAGAACTGAAGAGCAAAATTAGAGCCACGACTGACAAGAGTTGGCCAAGACTTCAGAGGCCAAGATCCTCATGAAAAAGTAATCTCCAAGCAGACAACCTGACCACGTGGTGGCTTTCTCTTCCAACACTGGCAGAATTGTTAAAATGAAAAGGGAAAGAGGCTAAGAAGAAACCTGTTGAAGAACAGAAAAAAAATTTCAGAAGTCACATCCTAGCTCTGAGGAGATAAAAATTGGAATTCAGAACCCACTGAGGAAGAAAAGTTCAACTGAGATTTCTAGAGGGCTAGAGAATAAGAAGAGGCAATAAATGTAGACTTGCAAGAACTGCAACTCAGCCTTGAGTCTGCTCATTGCCTGATTAGATTGATATACTCTGCCCCTGTCTGTCTATGAAAGAGAAGGGTGACTTTACTAGATGAAGATATTACCATCTGGAGCCTCTACACAATGTATGACATTCAACCAAAAATTACAAGGACAGAAAGAAAACGGGGACAATAGAAACATACTCATAGATGACTCAATCTGTTATTGCATAACAGATAGGTATTTAAAAGTAACTGTGATTAGTATGTTCAATAATGGAGAAAAGTTGACAATACCAAGTATTTATAGTAAAAACTAAATTAAAATTCTATAAGTAAAAAATGAAATTGAGAACTTAGTATATGGGTGTCACAGCAGAGAGATGTACCAGAGAAAAAGATGAAAGGAAGGATGTATGAGAAAATAGCCACTTTAGAGCATATATATGTATATATGTATAATTACAAATACACACACACACACACACACACAATCTCCAAGCTAAATGGCAGAAAGAAAAATACAGAAAAAAAAGAAATATTTGGAACATATTAAAAAGGTCTAACATGCAAATTTGGAGAGTCAGAAAAGAGAAATAAAACACGCAAAAAACAACATATGAAGAGATAATGACTTAGAATCATCCAAACCTGATGAAAAATACTAATCCACAGTAGGTAGTGGCGTCATAACTCTCAACTGGTCTATCAAAACCCTCTGTCCATTTCTAGTGATGCCTGAAGCCATGCTACTGATTCTTGGCCAAACTAGAATAGAATGCGAAGAGATGGATGGGATGAGTGGGGTTGGTAGGATGGAAGGAATCAACGGGATGAGATAAGATGGAAAGGATGGATGGAATGAGATGGGATGGGATGGAATGGGATTGATAAAATGGATGGGATCAATAGGATGAGAGAACATGGATGGAATGGGACAGATAGAAGAGAAGAGAAGAGAAGAGAAGAGAAGAGAAGAGAAGAGAAGAGAAGAGAAGAAGAGATTAGTATAACTTTGTGCTAATGGATTTTTCAAAAACATGAGAAGGAAGTCTGTGACAGCTTGCCAATATCTCATACAGACAATGTACAGATGGGAGGTTTGCACCTGGCTTCTGTTATAGTGTCTCAGTTTCTACCATTGAATATGTTCACATAGCCTGGCTTCAGCTATGTAACCAGAGGAGTAAAAATGATTCTTATTAGAATGAGACTGTGACTTTCCTGAGATCCTATTTTCGTGGTTTGTGAGCTAGAGATGAAGTACAACCTTGAGACTGAGAGAGGATTCCAGAATCTGTGTGTGTGTGGATATTCTGGGCCTCTCTAACATAAATTTATGCCTCCTTCTCCCTGTTGCTTTGTATGCTTCACCTGCAATCTTTCATGAATGTGTATGCATGTATGTATTTACACATATATGTGTATATGTGTGTATTATATGAATCCTTTAGGTTGTTGAAAACTAAAAACAAAAGCAGACAAAATAAGGTTTCCGTTAGCTAGAAGTAGAGAGATGAATATTTAATAACTTGCAAATATGTGCCCACTGTATTTTCCAAACTGTATCTAATGAGCTTTGAGCATTTGTACATGTTAATAAAAAATAAATGTCTGTCTTTTTTTACTTATCTTCACTGGAAAAAAGAAGGTTTTAATGCACACCTTTCCCCCCACCTCCTCTCTCTCCCTCTCTCTTTTTCCTCCCTTTCCCCTCTGCCTTCCAACCCCAGATACAGCCATTTTTGTCTTTATTAATATAATCTGAAATTAAGTCCTATTTTGTACCTCTGAAAATGTTCAGCATTTCAAATTTTACCCTTCCCATTTCACTTCTCTAAGATGGCACCTGAATATAAGAAGGAAGTTTAAGAAGAGAGAAGAATGGTGGACAAAGGAACCCTCAGGTGTACTGAATGTCCCATTTCCTGCCTAATCTTTACTGCCAGGTTCATGTACTGTCATGATTTCCATAAGTGACCACAGAAAGACAACTGGACCCATCTAGTAATCAGGCTGGAATTCTGTGACTGAGTATTTGCCTTCAGTCTCAAAGCTCCTGCACATGGTGGTCTCTCCATCTTAATGCCATGCTCTGATGAGCCACCAGAACTGTCAGCCACAGTTGATGCTGTGATGATGATGCATTACCATCCAGCATCATGGTGGAAATATCTGTAAGCCTGGCTTTTCATGGAGGCTTACAACCTCTACCTATGCTCAGTAGAAATGTTCTCAACTTTCTGAACTTTTCTAAAGTAGTCTTTTGCCAAGTTGTAAGCCCCTAATCAGAAAATTAAAAATTGACTTTAAGTTTATAGCTGTCTCTTTCCCTTCAATTTCCCTCTCCTTAAAGCCAGAATGAGGGAGTCTTGGGTTTTCTACATTCTCCATGGCCTATTTGCCACATTTGTGGCTCCCATCCCATGGATAAACCTTAATGGGGACAAAATATAGAAAAGAGATTGGTTTACTCATCAGAAGACATAAATTGGTCTATTAGAAATCTATCAGAGGTCCTATTTACTGAAAGATAGAAGAGAGTTATAAGACTGTGTATATATAATAGCTCAAGGTTGAGAACTACATAAGCCCACAGGTGGAAAGAGAATATTCTCTCTTTCCTACCTGGCCCATCAAGACATTTTCTTCCATTTCCTCACGAGAAGTTCTGCAACAGCTTTTCCAACTCAATTATTTTCCTGCTTTTGTAGTTTAGTTTCTAAGTTTTAATGTTGCAGTCAGCAGATGCTCAACATGTATTAAATGACTACATAAATAAATAAAAGAGATTGCTCCTCATTAGTAGAATCTGGAAATACCTCAATGCTGTATTAACATAGGAAAACAAAACTAAATGGTTCAGTGAATCCCAAGAGGCAAAAGAATTTTTAATTTCTTTTAAAGCATATTTTCTAGCCCAAAGTAGAAGATGGATGGCCAATAAGGCACATTTGACCTACATGCATGTTTTGTCACCTTACAATATTTTTAAAAAATAATTTAAGTACCTTTACTTAGAACATGGCATGCTCTATAACCTGGCATGCTTTCCTAGATGCCTGGGAATTCCTAATTCCTAGACTACTAGGAAATTTTCCTAGATTACTCTCTAATCTCTTACATCTTGCCCATTTTATTCATTGACATTGATGATGTTTGAGTTTGTGGCCCTGAAAATCTATTTAAAAACAGAAACCAATCTGAGAATAAATAGGTTGAGCATTGTTCCACATACAATATTCAAAGGACCTAAATTTGTAGCAAATTCCATGGCAGTTATAATGTTGAGCTGCTATAGCAAAAAAACTGGGCATTCTTGATACTTGAATATGGAATATGTGCACAGGGAAAGGAAATAAACATTGCACTTTATAAGCACTGTATTGTTAAGTGGAAAATGCAATGTCTTAAATAAAACTGTATTTAAAATTGGCACCATAAAAAAAAAAACAGAATTTGACATAAAGAGGTATGCTTAAACTTTTTCATTGATATGAGCAGCAATTACTTTTGTAAGCATCATGTCACAGGTGCCATTTTTGACTGTTAGAACGGTCATTGTGCTAAATGAAAGAAGACTGACAGTGTGAAGACACCTGCTAAACTAAAAAATATATATCTTGTTCTGTATTTAGGAGTACCTTAACATCATATTAGGTTTTAAAACCAACCTGGTTATGGAAAACAAATATTACATGATAGGGTACCACTTTTACTTTGGATGTACAAAACCACAATAGAACAACACTCCTACTCTCACAGTGAGAAAAACCCAATAGTCTACAAAGTCATACTTTTCTTGAGCTTATTAGAAGGCTGAAGTTGTAAGGTAACCAAGTAAACTAATTTCCAAAGGGTCCTTCCAAGGACAGATGCAACAGAAGAACCCTTTCACCTTTGGCAGAGGATGGGGAAAAGAGGTGGCCACCAAAAATATGAAAGTAAAAAAGCTCAATTTTTTAAACATACAAAAAATTTGAACAGACATGTCACCAAAGAAAGTTTTCCACACTATTAGATATTACAGAAATGCAAACAAAAGCCTCAATGGAACTGCACTATAAATCTACAGGAATGGCTAAAAATCTTTATAAATTCATAATACCAAATACTGGTGAAGAGGTGAAGCAATTAGAATTTTAATACTACTAAGTACTACTCAAGAAGAATGAAAATATATGTTCACACAAAGACATACACACCACTATTTATAGAATCTTTACTCAAAATTGCCCCAAACCAGACACAACCCAAATGTCCATCAACCGGTAAATGAATAGATATAGTACACGATATAGTACAGTCCTATTACTCAGCAACAACTCAACAACAAAAACTAGGATACATCATCAACATGGATGGTCTCAAAAGCATTGTGCTAAATGAAAGCAGACACAAAAGCTAAATAGTGTATAATTTTCTTCACAGAACATTCTAGAAAAGACAAACTACAAGGACAGAAATAAAATCAGTGGTTGGCAGAGCCTGGGAGTGTAGGAAGGGATTAACTATTCATGGACACGAGTGAACTTTTTAAGATGATGGGCATTTCTATTTCTTGATGATGGTGGTGGTTACATGATATTCATCTGCCAAGATTCATAGAACTCTACATTTTTTTCAAGGATAAATATTGCTGTATGTAAACTATACGTCAATAAATATGATATAAAAATTATATAAGAGGGGCACCTGGATGGCTCAGTCAGTCCAACATCTGCCTTTGGCTCAGGTCAGGATCCCAGGGTTCTGGGATCAAGCCCTGCCTGGGGCTCTCCACTCATCATCGAGTCTGCTTCTCCCTTTCCCTCTGGGATCTATCTCACTTTTGCTTTCTCTCAAATAAATAAATAAAATTTTAAAAAATAAAACAATTAAAATTACATAAGAAAAGAGAATATTTTGACTATTATCTGGATTAATTTTAAGTTTTGCCAAATATCTATTGTGTTCTCCAGCCATCCAAGCAGGAAACAACTGACTTGTCACACTCAGTCAATATTAGTGAGTAAATAAGCCACCACCAGTAGAAGCTGAAGAAGAGCGTTGCCATTTTAACCCCTGGGAATCATCGAAAATAAGAAAACCACTAGAATGATCCAGGTCAGGGGTAAGAACATGCAGGTGCATGAGATCAAAGAATGCATCTCTCCTGAAAGAGAAGAATACAAAAAGTGGATTTAAATTAAAAAAAAAAAAAAAAGAAAGAGAGAACGCATCAGTAGGTTCCTCACGGAGGTTACCTGAAGAATGCCGACAAATATGGCCCACAAAACTGAAGAACCTCGAGTGCATGAAGCTAAGTGAAATAAATCAGAGAGCAAGAGAAACAAATGTTGTATGATCTCTTATGTGGAAACTAAAAAAACCAATCAGTGGTTGTCAGAGTTGAAGGGTGAGGAATGGGGGAAATGAGTGAAAGTGGTCAAAAGGTCCACACTTCCAGTTATAACACAAATAAGTTTTGAGGCTATAATGCACAGCATGGTGACTATAGTTAACAACACTGCATTGATATCTGAAAATTGCTAAGATAGCAAAGTTTGAAAGTTCTCATCACAAGAAAAAAAAGATGTGTAACTACATCAGGTGATAGATGCTAACTATAGTTAGTGTAGTAATCATTTTTCAATATATACATATATCAAATCATTATGTTCTACACCTAAACTAATGCAATATTATATAACAATTATATCTCAATAAAACTGGAAGGGATCAAGGAGAGAAGCAAAACTAAAGAGCCTGCATTTGGACACTGAGCATGACAGGGGACAAGTTCCGGATAATAATAACACTTGTCATGTGAAAACTTACCTCTTCAATTATTAAAACACAAAACAATATGTAGGAGAAAAGCATATACAGTGAAGTTGTAAAGGAATGCCTGAGAATTAGAAACTTCTAATTCAGGGTGAGAGACATCTCCAGTTGCAGGGAAGGAAAGGGGATTGGAGAGGAATACATAGAGCACTTTGATTTTATAGGTCCAGAGACTTACTGCCATTGCAAAATCCCTCACTCATTTGGAGGATACACACGCGCGCGCGCACACACACACACACCCACACACAAAACCTGACCTAACCTGACATGAAAATTTCAAATCTGAAATTATCCCACTTAGACTAAATAGCCAAACATTTAGGTTGTGGAAATATAAATATTTAGCAGACCTCACTAAAAGTGTCACATTTTAGGTCATATTTAGACAGTCCTAGTCTTTCCAAAATTTGAAATAATCCTAATTGTATCTTTTTTCAATAATCTGTATTTTAAAACACATCTTACTCTGAAGATTTCAAATGAGGGCTTGTGGGTCTCTGGTGGTAACGTTGTATTTCTTAAGCTGGTACCTAGGTGTTGAAATTTTCTTCATGCCTTTTTTCTAAAATATTTTATAATAAATGGCTCCAAGATTAAAACATCTGTCAATTTTCCTAGCGTCCCCTGATCCCTTACTCCAACCTTAGAGAAGCTAGAAGCAGGAACAATTGGTAATTAATGACAAAACCTACCAAACTTCCCTCCCTGTCCTCCCCCTGCTCCCACAGCACCAAGTTCCCAGCATCACAGGTCAGGCCAAGCTGAGGAGAGAATCTGAACTGGGTGGAAACTGGACTTTTTCCTGCCCTTAATGGCGATTGAAAAGCTAAGACTTCTATCAGAGTTTCTGTCCAGGGGGTCGAGAAGAGAAATTTATCAGAGAAGGTCTGAAAGCAGTAATGGGAGAAAAATAGAACTGATTCTTTACTTGTCCATTGACCTCATCCTATTCAATGAAACAGAATACACTCAGAGTCCGAACAAATGCATGTTTTGTTAATCTCGTAAGAAGTCTCAGTGTTATGGCTGATTTCATTATTGAGTTATGATCATTAACTGCAATCGTCATAAATTTATGGATTTCTGAGAGACTGATTTCTGCAGATAATATTGTGATTGTGGTTTCCTTGTTTTGCAGTCAAGTAAATGAAATGGACTTGCTTCATTAACTCTCTAAGTTCCCTTCGCCTGCACCTTTGCTAATTCAGAAAATACTTCTGACACAGTGTAGTATTTTTCTAGAAAATAATATTCATTTATTCTTATTTGGATTGATTGACCTGGCTTGAATCCCCGTCGACACAAGCGGGACAGCTGTGGAACAAAAGGCGATGGTCCCCAAACCCAGCGGACTATGAGTGTTTTAAAAAAACAAAAGCACAAAACAACTTGACATTCTGATTCATTAGGCCTGGAATGGGGCCTAAGTATCTGTATTTTCAAGAATCTCTCCAGATGTTTCTACTGTGCAGCCAGGCTTAACAACCAAGACTCCAGAGTACTCGTGCTTTTTAAACAATGACCTTGAGGTAGCAGGCCAAGAAGAAGGAAAAAAAAAACCTTTTATTTACTGTGCTGATTCATTCCGGTTCACTCAGCTAAGACTTTCAGCACAGACTTTCTATGTATGTTGTCACTTTGCTTGATGAAATTCTTGAGATATAAGACGATCAATAAAAATTAAATGAACTCTTCCTCTGGGTTTTTTCTCCCTCATTATTGTTGGCAACGTATGTGGTAGGACTAACTGGGGTGCAGGCAACATTAAGCTAATATGAACACTGACACAAGTTCACTTTGTGTCTGGGCCTCTTAAAACTCATTATAAAATAAAATACACATTTTGCTGATAGAAAGTAAAAATGCCAATTTGTACAAAAACTAAACACTACGTAAGAAAATTGTATGCTATGCCCCAGCTACTTCGATCTAATAAAAATCATCGAAGCTGGTCACAATTCTGTGACTTTCACCTGCCATTCCTCTGTAAGGAAATTTCTTCCTCACTTTCTTTGGCCAAGAAACCATGCCTGAGTTTTTAAAAACGCTTAGAAGGAAACATAAATGTAAATCTTTGTGACCTGGGATTAGGCCATATTTTCTTAATATGACACCTAACGCACAAGGAACCAAAGGAAAAAAATAAAGAAATGGGACTTCATCAAAATTAAGATCTTCATGCTTCAAAGACACTATCAAGAAAGTGAAATGACAACGTACAGAATGAGAGGAGTATTTGCCAATCATTTATCTGATAAAGGTCTAGGAATCAGAATATATAAAGAAAGAATAATTAAAACTCAGAAATTTAAAAACAAATAACCCAGTTTAAAAATTAGCAAAGGGGGACGCCTGGGTGGCTCAGTTGGTTAAGCGGCTGCCTTCGGCTCGGGTCATGATCCCGGCGTCCTGGGATCAAGTCCCACATTGGGCTCCTTGCTTGGCGGGGAGCCTGTTTCTCCCTCTGCCTCTGCTGCCACTCTGCCTGCCTGTGCTCACTCGCTCTCTCTCTCTCTGGCAAATTAAAAAAAAAAAAAAAAAAAAAAAAAGCAAAGGATCTGAATAGACATTTCGCGAAAGAAGTCATGAAAATGGCCAATAACACATGAAAAGCAGCTCAACATCCCATTACATGCAAATGCAAAGCAAAACCACAATGAGAGACCACTTCATATCCACAAGCATACCCATAACCAAAAAGATGGCCAATAACAAGAGTTGGTAAGAATGTAGAGAAATCGGAACCCTCCAACAACAGCTGGTAAGAATGTAACATTATGCAGCCACACCGGAAAACAATTCAGCAGTTCCTCAAAAAGTTGTGCATAGAGTTAGCATATGACCCAAGAATTCCACTCATCGGTACAGATATACACTCAAGAGAACTGAATACAAACGAGCACACAAAAACTGACACACACAAGCTCATAGCAACATGACCCATTATAGCAAACAAGCGTAAACAACCCAAAGGTCCATTGGTAGACGAATGGATTTTTCAAAATGTATACACAAATGTACAGGCGTACAATGGAATCTTATTTGGCCATAAAAAGCCACTGAAACACACTATACCATAGACGGAACTTGAAAATATTACGTCACGTGAAAGAAGCCAGACACAGAAGGATACATACTGATTGTATGATTCCATCCACAGAAGCTTTGAGGGTAAAGTCTCAAACCAGCCCCAGAACACTGACAGGGGGCAGGGAGAGACCAAAGAAAGCACAAGCCACTCCTGATTGGGAGGTGGCCGTTTCATAAGTAAAGGAACTTACTTTTGAAGTTTGTCCTGAGCCCACGCGAGATGAGCAGATCTGTGCATATGCCCAGGAGAAGCTTGAATAGTTCCAGAGGGACCTCAGCAGGATGAAGCCCTGTATACCCTCGACAGGATCGCAACCACACTTTACTATCCCAGGGCCGTATCATTGGGGCAGCTGCTTCTATGGGGAAAGCAAGCAGAGTGCTCATTCCCAGGACAAAGAAGGGGGTGAGAAGCCCCCATTACCCAGTCCTGCTCATGAGTCAACTGGCCATCCAGAAGCCCCTCTCAACAGCACTTCACTCTGTCAAGGTGAGTGGGCTCCAGGTCAGGAAGAGTGGGCGGAATATATATCCCAAGGACAGGGGAGGGGTTAGGAGCCTCCCTTCCCATGGGTTCAGCTCCGGGGTCAACCAGTGGTCATGCCCTCTCAGTGACCTCCTCCAAAATCCATTTCTATGAAATGTGCAGGATAGGTAGATCTGTGAAGACCAAAGGTGGTGGTTGGGGGGTGAGGGACATAGAGGCTGACTGTGAATGTATATGTTAATGACTTTCTTTTCAGGGTGAAGAAAATGCTCTAGAATTAGATAGCAGTAATGATTGCACAACAATTTGAATATACTAAAAAACACAGAATCATACATTTTAAAAGACTGGATTTTATGGTATATTAACTATATCTCCGTTTAAAAAAATAAAAATAAAATAAAAATCCATTAAGTGTCTAAAGTACTTTTCAGGCATGGTTACAAGCAAATCCTGTAATGCACCTTGTTACTCTTCGTATCTTGAGAAATGTTGATTTGTAGTAACTTACATATGAGGGTTTTTTTTAACCATATATGACAACACTGCAGGTGTTGCAGGTCCTTGGGGAGATGGTGGGGTTTGCCTTCAGGGAGTGTCAGTCTAGGAAGGGACAAAGCCTGGGAGAGGAAACTAGAATCTGTGAAGCACCTTTGGGACAGAAGGAGGTAGGACTTCTATTTCTCCAATTGTCTTGCTGTTGTTATCTAAACCAGGTGCTTCCCTAAGTCGAAGTCCAGCAGTTTTGAAGTCCTGGCCAGAAGGCATGCAAAAGAGAGCTGCTGCTAACCCACAGAGGAGATCTGGGAGCCAGGGGGAGTGGCACCTCATAGCCAATGACGACTGCAGCCCTTTCAGGGAGGTGGTGAGAAAGACTCAGAAGCCAAGTCCACCAGACAGCCAGAATTAATTTCTTTTTTTCTTTTTTTTTTTTTTTAAGATTTTATTTATTTATTTGACAGATAGAGATCACAAGTAGGCAGAGAGGCAGGCAGAGAGAGAGGAGGAAGCAGAGAGCGCGATGCGGGGCTCATCCCAGGACCCCCGGATCATGACCTGAGCTGAAGGCAGAGGCTTTAACCCACTGAGCCACCCAGGCGGCCCCAGAATTTCTTATTGCATGTTGCCATCCATGTTGAATATCCTGTTTCGTCTTTCCCCGTAAGTAAGGCTGCGATAAACATTAAGCCATTCAAAAGGAATTAAGGGAATTATTTATGCCCAAACTTTACAGACCCGGGGAAGGGAAATCCACATCCCCCTGAATACGACATCATGGAAAGAAATTTCCCAAGAGAGACAAGGACCCGCTATAGAGTTTGCTGTCCCCATGAGGAGATTCTCCCTCTGTTACAAAACTGCAGACTCAGGCTATTGTTTTATTAAAGTTACCACTGGGATTCCCCATAAAATCCGTTAAAAAGAAAGAAACCTCAGAGTTTCAAGATAAATCTTAATCTCAGAAAGTGAAATTTTTCCTTGAACAAACAGTTTCTGGCCCTCTTGATTTCACTCTTCCCATCCCATACATATATATTCTTTAAATAACATATTTAGGCTCTAGTCATGTTATTACTATTTTTGAAATCAAGCTTAAATTATATACATCACTACCGACCCCCAACACAATGCAGCACACCATCATGTTTCACTTTCTTCAAATATTTCAATATCTGGATCCATCTTTCCCAATGACTTGTTTACCACGTCTGCTCTCTAGACTGCAAGCTCACTGAGACTAAGATGGAACCTTGTCTATTTCATTCAGAACCTGCTGTACCTAGTATGTAGTTAGGCACTCAATAAATAGTTATGGAATGAATGAATGAATGAATGAATGAATGAATGTCTCATTGTCTTCTATTTTTGGAATAACACTAACCTACCGGATATGTGCAGTCCTACAAATCAGTAAGATCTGATCTTTGTATTGTGCAAATCACTTTTGTAACACTTTGTTGCTGGTAGAGGTTATATAATGTAAACCACTGTTTACTGTTCAATCATTACAATTGTTGAGGAATAAGTTTGAAGAGATCTACAACATATTAACAGAAGTGTCACCTCCTTCTTGGAGGATTCCCTTGAGGCAGATAGACATGAACTTTTTCTATCTTCAGTGTCATTTTTATAAAATTGCATTTAGGCAGTTACCTACTATTGTCCTCAGCTGTTTCCTCTCACTTGTGCTACCACACTGTGTCTTTTTTTCCTACTTTCCTAATATCTGACACATGGCAAGAAATCAATATATACTAGTGAAATAACTGACTAATGCATTGAAGTGGGAATATTATTTCTATAAATACATCAGTTTGATTTCTTTGGCTTTTCCTGGTCTGTAACATCCCCCTTGATATTCCAAAGACCCCAGGAAGATGAGGATTATCACACCAGGAATTTGAAGGAAATAAATAGTAGGTTTGAATTTTTGACATATAGAAGAGGATTATTTTTAGACTCAGGATATGCTGTAAGGGAAAGCATTGGCCATAATGAAAGGGTGTTAGCCCAGCCTTCCAGTCCAGGAGACATGGAAAGGAGAAAGGGAAACAGCAGGGAAATGTGATTAGCTACAAACCCTCATGGGGTTTATGAGCGAGTTATGATAAGAGCACTCAAATAAGCATGGGGAAATCTGTCCAGCTGCCCACTTCTCTGGCCTCATAGACTGGAATAGCGTCAAGCCTCCAGGGGAAGCACCGAGTGCAGTCTGTAGCTTCATCCCATGGCATGGGTGCAGGGATGGGGCCAACACTGCTGGCCCGAGTTCCCCATGGCTTTCCAGCAGCCGGCAATGGATCCAGAAGTTTCCTGGAGCCCCAGTACAGGGCCACAAAGGGGGCTTAGAGAGCTGTGGGATTTGGGCAAAGATGCTTCCGTGGCAAGAGGCAAATGGCTGAGAACCACGAGCTTTAGTAGCTGGTGTCCAAGTCATGTCCATAAAGAACCGAGATTTCACAGAAGGAACAAAACCCTGGGAATTCACAGTGCCTGGATAGACAGAATCGGAGTTGTATATGCCTGCCTGGCTGAGACTTATTGGAAAGCAAAGGAAGAGGGCCCAGAACGCCGGGCCTTTTTGGAAGTTTCTTGGCTGAAAGCGGTGGGATTCTTACTGCGGCTCAAGGTTCTCACCTAGGGAGTAAACGTTTTAAGTTTTGAAGAATAACAGACACGTGTGGCGGTCACATCACGAACTCCTTGCCTCCTCGCCCTTCTCAGGCGCTGCCCAATCTATTACTGTCCTGAGCGCGAAGGTTACACTTGGCTCGACGCTTTGCGCTCACCTGGGGTCCTGCTCTGCTCTCAGGAAAGGGGAGACAGAGCTTGGCTCCAGGCCTTTTGCCACTGGAGCATCTGGTCCCCAGGCCTCTCCTTTCTCCTACCAAGGTGTCTGGAGTAGTCTTTTCAGTTGCTGACTGTGTCTGCTGGCCAAGCCGACAAGTGGAGCCCCGTGGGAGGAACTCACATCCGGAGCTCTCGGAAACCAACAGGAGGGGACCGCGACGCGCAGTGAGTCCCTCGAAAGCCTGCTTGGGCTTGCCGAGCTCCAGGGACCTTTCTGGCTTGGGTTTCCTGTCTCTGTCACGGGTCAGCATTTCTCTGCGGAGCAAAAGCAATACATTGAGATTCTCAAGCAGCTCGTTAAGGGGAGTGGGCCCTCTGTATCAGAGGGCCAACTTCGGGGTTTGTGAAAGACTTATTGAACATGACCCCTGGTTACCTGATTGAGGAACTGCAGATTTAGAAGTATGGGAAAGAGTTGGAAAAAATTTAAAACGGAGCCACGAGCAAGGAAAGAGGGTACAGCCCACCTCCCTTACGTTGTGGGGGCTAGTGAGGTCTGCTTTGCCTCCATGACAGATTGAGGATACACCTGGCCTTGCCAAAGACACAGGAGGACTTCCTGCCCCTATGCTCCATGCTTCCTCAGTTCCCCCTGTAAGCACCCCCATCCCAGCAGGACCGATTAGCTGAAAGGGAACTCCCCTCAACACACACACACACACACACACACACACCACCCCCCACCTCCCCCACCCCCACCCCGCCCCTGCTTCCTGCCCCAAGTTCCTCAGCCGCTGCCTGGGACCCACCCCAGCAGCAATCTTCACTAAAAAATTGCCTTTCAGAGGCTACGCTCACAGGTGAGCCCTGAGCTTTCCCCATCATAATGCGGCAACAACAACAATGTATTTAGGAACTACTTGCCTTCAATCCCTTTAAAGAAATTAGAAAAAGCAGGGAAAATAGTGCCAGGGGTCCATTTTCAAAAGGCCTTATCTCCTCCTGCGCAGACCATGATGCCATGTCACCATGGGATTGGCAAATTCTCCGTAAAATAGTCCTGGAAGCTCCTCCGTATCTTGTTTGGCGATCAGAATTTGATGATTTATGTGAGCAACAGACTACCCAAAATCAGCTGTCTGGAATCCATATAACAGCCCATATGTTACAGGGCCTTGGACAATCTTCTGCAGTAGACCAGCAGCTCAGTTTTGATCCACAAGGGGATGACCAAACTTCTCTCTGTGCAAAGAGAGCCTGGGAAGGCATCCCTGAAAATAATGTGACACAGTGTTCGTTGGCTATTATCAAGCAGGGATGACAAGGGCCTTTTATAGAGTTCATTGATAAACTACGACAGGCAGTAAGGAGACAGGTCAATCATAACCAGGCTGATGATATCTTCCTGCTTCAGTTGGCCCTTGAGAATGCCAGTAAAGACTGCCAGGATGCTATCTACGAAAGGAGTAAGGGCCAAAGCCCCTCCTGCTGGAGACCTTATCAAGGCCTGCCAATACATAGGAACAGAGAAACCCACAAAGTTAGGGTTTTCACAGCACCTCTCAGACCCCCAAAACCCCAACAAGAAAAGAGAAAGGAAAATTCCAAAACCTGTTTTCAATGTGGAAAGTCGGTCACTTTAAAAAGGATTGTCGTTCAGGGCACCTGGGTGGCTCAGTGGGTTAAGCCGCTGCCTTCGGCTCAGGTCATGATCTCGGGGTCCCGGGATCAAGTCCCGCATCGGGCTCTCTGCTCAGCGGAGAGCCTGCTTCCTCCTCTCTCTCTCTCTGCCTGCCTCTCTGCCTACTTGTGATTTCTCTCTGTCAAATAAATAAATAAAATCTTTAAAAATAAATAAATAAATAAAATATTTATAAAAAGGATTGTTGTTCCAATGCTCCCTCCTCTAAAGGAGAACTCTTTTAAAGCTTCTTTATGTATGCACCCACCCCCTCCCTTGATTGCAATAAGGGCTTTCATTGGATTAAACAATGTAGAACAAAATTTGATTGTGATGGGAATCTCCATTCCTAGAGAAACTTCAAAGGAGGCCCAGGGCTCAGGGCATTCCTCCTTTGCTTTTCCATTAGTCTCATCCAGGGAGGCACATACAAATCAGATTTTGTCTATCCAGGCACTGTGAACTCCCACAAAAAAACAGATCTGCCTCCGCTGTGAGTATGGCCGTGTAAGGGCTCCTGCACACATCTCTTGGGCTGTCTGCCCTGGCCACCTCAGCCCAAGTAAGGCTCTCCTTCACCCCCACTAAATCCAGGTGCTTTACTGTGAAAATTTTTTAAAGCGTTTAAAAAAAAAAAATCATGAGAGTGGCAGTTTGCAATTCACCCTGTGAATAAAGGGACCAAGAACCAGGGAACCTGAGTTCCAAGACTGGTCAAGCAGAGCAAGCTGCATAACCCTGGACAAGGGAGTATTTACCTCTAGGTATTAGCTGTCTATTGTTATTATAAAGTGAGTCCTAATGAGGAGGTAAGATAAGGCAATCTCAAAGGAACCAACCAGTTCTCACATTCTAAGATTCTTGTAAACACAGGAGTTGGTGAAATGCCATCTCGTGAAGCACATTTGTAAGGGAGGAGGGTGCTTGTTTATACGCAGGAGAATAGCACTCTGTGGTCCTCAAACAAGCTAACTCTCAAATCTTAATTTTGTTATTATGCTACCTAATGGAATTAATTATATGGTCACCTAGATTAAGAGATTTATTAAAAGATTCTTCATCTTTTAAAGAAATACAGCAGCATTTGATCTCAACAATAGCCTCTAATCCAACCACCATGGGAAAGAGAGCAAATCCTAGAATGTGTCTTGGGTAGTACAACATGAAATTCTGTTTAAATTATATGGTGAGGGCGCCTGGGTGGCTCAGTGGGTTAAGCCGCTGCCTTCGGCTCGGGTCATGATCTCGGGGTCCTGGGATCGAGTCCCGCATCGGGCTCTCTGCTCGGCAGGGAGCCTGCTTCCTCCTCTCTCTCTCTCTGCCTGCCTCTCTGCCTGCTTGTGATCTCTCTCTGTCTAATAAATAAATAAATAAGTCTTTTAAAAAAAATTAAAAAATAAATAAATTATATGGTGATTGCCTATATGCTATATAAGTGACATAAATAAATGATTTTAATGTTTATTAGAAAGATGCTTCCTATATAACAAGATGCTAGAAAGATGCTTTCTATATAACAAACAGCACTTTGGATCATGTGATTTCATCTCATGTTAATTACCCAGTTTTCCCTCACTAAAAAAAATCTTGGTCATTGCTCACCACACTAAGTGAGCTTAAGGAGGTAGAATCAAGAATAGTGAAAGCAAAAGAGAGAATAAGAATATGAACTCCTTCTAGAAGGAGTCTTGCCACATACGAAATATATTGGAATGGAAATCCATAGAAACCTATTAAATGGAAATTCAGAGGCAAAGAGGAAAAGATCTCTACAAGGGGTTATGAATTATGAGTGCACACCTTCCCCAAGCACACTACTAGCCGTCTGCTTGCCCTAGAGTATGTAAGCATTCCTTGGGATTTTTCTCCTTCAAAATCAGATGATCATCCCCATTAGAAAATAGTAAAGCCTGTGGTAGCTGAGGAAAGAGGACACCCAGTCAACATCATCTATTGTCAAAGAAATCATTTAAAAAGCAATCTGATATGAAGCCAAATGGATGGAAAAGCTGGTGACATTACTGATTAAATTTGATTGTAGTTTAATGTACATTACCAAAGAGATAGTTTTAGTTTTACAATATGCTATGTTATAGCATCAGCGTAGGGTGGAAGATTAAAACAACTGTGTGTGTGTGTGAGAGACAGACAGAAGGCAGATACTGTATAAGCAAGTAAAACTTTGATAGCTGAACTTTCTAACCAAATGTGAAAGATGAACTTTACTCCTGGCTAATTTCAGCCAGAAGAAATTATAACAGCTTTGTCCAAGAACTCAGGATTTCCTCGATATTAAAATTTTTTGTGCTTCAGAGTCACTATTAAGAGCATGAAAACAGGGCACCTGGGTGATTCAGTGGGTTAAGATTCCAACTGTTGATTTTGGCTCAGGTCATGATCTCAGAGTTGTGGGATTGAGCCCTGTATAATGCTCCATACTCAGTGCAGAGTCTGCTTGAAATTCTCTCTCTCCCTCTCCCCACTTGCACACCTGCTCTCTAAATAAATTAATTAATTAATTAATTAAAAAAATCGTTTTAAAAAGCAGGAAAACAAGGTATGGCCTGGGAGAAATATTTACAAACCATATATCTGACAAAATATGTCAGTATTTATGTAGTATGTAGTATGTATAATATATAAAGTATGTAGAATATATAAATAATTCTCAAAACCCAACAATACAAAAACAACTCAATTTAAGAATTGGTAAAGAAACTGAACGTTTACTGAGGAAGATATAAGGATAAGCACATGAAAAGATGTTCAACATCATTAGCTATTAGAAATGCAAATTGAAACCATAATAAGATACCATGACACACTTATTACTAGAATGACTAAATTCTTACAAATACTGATAATACCAAGCAGAAGCGAAAGGACAGTGAACTGGAACTCTCATACAATGCTGGTGAGAAGGCAAGATGGTACAACCACTCTGAAAAATAGTTTAGCAGTTTCTTACAAAGTGAAATATACTCCTTTTTTTTTTTTAAGATTTTTATTTATTCATTTGACAGAGAGAGAGAGAGAGAGATCACAAGTAGGCAGAGAGGCAGGCAGAGAGAGAGGAAGGGAAGCAAGCTCCCTGCTGAGCAGAGAGCCTGATGTGGGGCTCAATCCCAGGACCCTGAGATCATGACCTGGGCTGAAGGCAGAGGCTTAACCCACTGAGCCACCCAGGTGCCCCTTAGTGACATATACTCTTAACATATGACCTACTAATCCCACTCTTGGGTATTTACCTTAGAGTAATGAAAACTTACTTATTTGTTTGCTAGGACTGACATCACAAAATACAACAGCCTGGGGGAGCTTAAGCAACAAATATATTTTCTCACAACTCTGGTGATTTGAAGTTTGAGATCGAGGCATCAGCAGGGATGATTTCTTCTGAATCCTCTCTCCTTGGCTTGTAGATGGCCATTTTCTCCCTGTATCTTCATATGGCCTCTCCCCTACACCTGTCTCTGTCCACATTCCCTCTACTAATCATGTTGGATTTGGGTCCTCCCTAACACTCGTATTTTAACTTAATTACCCTTTACCTCCAAATATAGTCACATTCTGAGGTCCGGGGGGGTTAAGACTTCAGTGTACAAATTTGGGGGATCATGATTCAGCCCATAGCACTTAATCTTCTGGCCCCCCAAAATTCTTTTCCTTCTTACATACAAAACACATTCACCCCATCCCACTAGCCCCCCAAAGTCTTAATCCATTCCAGAATCAACTCTGAGTCAAAAATACCATCTAAATAAGGCTTGAAGTATAATTCATCCTGAGGCAAAATTCCTCTCCAGCTTGAAATCTGTGAAACCAGATAACAAATTATCTGTTTCTAATATACAGTGGTGGGGTAAGCATGAGGTAGATACTCCCACTCCAAAGGGGAGAAATCAGAGAAAAGAAAGGACTCACAGGTCCCAAGTATAAAACTTAGCAGAGCAAATCCCCTTAGATTTTAAGTCTTGAGAATAATTCTCTTTGTTCCAATGCTCTGTCCTCCAGGCCAACTGAGACGGCTCTGATGTCTGAAAGCACAAGAGTAGCAACTTTTCCCCTCAATCCTGGATAGCGGCAGCCTGGTCTGAGGAAACTGAGGAGATGCCCCACCCTCTGCAACCTAGGAGGTGGCCATGATTTCAGGAACTGAGGAAGAGACAGCATCACCCCTACCCCAGGCCTGTTCCCTCTGTGCCACCTTGTTGACGTCTAAACCACCTTCAGGGTCATTCTTCCCTTTTCCTGCTGGATAACACACATTCACAGACAAATAGCTCTAATGGCTTCTCTTACAGAATCCCAGAAATCCAGCGGCACCTCCCTTTACTTCATCTTCTTTCACCTTCAATCTGAACCGGCAGCATTTGTATCCATATGACATTTGCAAAACCCTTGTTGGTCCCCAATGCAACAGGAGTCCAAGCCATCAGGAAACAAGGTCCTCCATGGATCTTGCCTGGATAACCACATCTCTACTCCTGGCTTCTGCAGACTTGGTTATTTGAATCCATGAGTCATACCTGTAATCTCTTTAAGAATGGGTGTCTACCACACCCTTGAGGGTCTCAGCAGAACATGCTTTCTGACATTTTGTAATATGGATAAGTTGAGAATTTACCAAATCTTTATATTTTGATTCTTTTTTGCTTAACAATTCTTCTCCAATATATCTCTCTCCAGCAAAGAGAAACCATACCATGCTTTCAACACTTAAATCTCCTTAGCTAAATGCTCGAGTTAATCATTTACAAGTTCTACTTTTCACAAAATACAACAAAATTCGGTCAAATTCTTTGCCACTTTATAACAAAGATAGTCTTTCCTTAGGTTTCTAATAAGAAAAATACCTACATATAAATTTCTGTAGCAACTTCATTCATAATTGCCCCAAACTGGACATTATCCAAATGTCCTTCAGTAGGTGAATAGATAAACTTTGTAATATAACCATACTATGGAATGCTGATCAGCAAGAAAAAGGAATGGACTATTGACACATAACTTCTATGAATCTCAAAGGTATTGCACTGAGTTAAGGCAATTTTAAACATTACATATTGTATGATTCCACTTATATGACATTTTCAAAAAGATAGAAGTGTAGTGTTTGCCAGAGGTGAGGTGGGTCAGAGATGTGACTATAAAGGGAGACCGTGAGGGAATTTTCTGGAGTGACAGAACTGTCCTGCATCCTGATTGTGGTGATGATTTCATGAATCTATACCTATGTCAAAATTTGTAGAACTAAATACAGTGAGAAGTCAATTTTACCATGTAATAATTTTTTAATAGAACAAAACTGTCAAAATTTCTAAAGAACTTAATCTATTTTAGCCTAAAGTTCTAACTCTACTCTAAAGAAACTATGATTTATACTGCAAAATTCCCTTAAACTCTCACCATATGTAATTATTACAGAAAAAAACCTAGGAGACTCATATTGACTCAACCTCTGACACATTCTACCTTGCTCAATTCTGACCTTTCAAGGTTCTAACAAAAATTAATATCAGAGTCATATGCCCAAGAGGTGCAAGCTGTACTTCTAAGTATCCCCAGTTATACCCCTGAATGATATCAAATAAGGAGGGAGGATATATTGAAAGAGAAATAAAAGTCTGCCTTAAAGGGACCTATTCAGGTTGTTTTTTGCTTTTTTTTAACCACAGATCCGGAGATTATGCTGCAAGTCATACAACTGTGGATACTTGTTTCCTGATATAAATACTGCTCAAAATCCTACAACCTGGGCATCTATTCTCTCCAGGGGTCAAACTCCAAGGTCCACTAAAATAAAAAATGGATTGTAGTTTTATCCAAAGACTTTTAAATCAAAGTGAATGCTTAGGACAAAGAACTTATATTTAATTTGTCTTCTCTTACTGCCTGCCCCCTTTTCTTTTTTTTTTTTTTTAAAGATTTATTTATTTATTTATTTATTTGACACAGAGAGATTACAAGTAGGCAGAGAGCCTGCCCCCTTTTCTTTATGTTGGTTCAAGATAGAGCGTTATGATTCTCTTCCCCTAGTTTTTTCTACTGTCATCTTTAGTGTCTTTGTTCCTGTAAAGACTTTAAATTCCTTAATTCACCTTTCCCAATCAGTGGCTGCCAGCTTTTCCAGATGCTGGATTTTGTCATTCAGCCCCAAATCTCTCTAGTAAGAATCTTATAGCCATGCTCAGAAATCCAAATGGCCCTATTTTTCACCCCAAAACTAATCATTAAATTCCCTTAAATATTCAGCATGGGGTGGTGGGGGAGCCTCGGTGGTTCAGCTGGTTAAGCATCTGACTCCTGATTTCAGCTCAGGTCATGATCTCAGGGTCATGGGATCAAGTCCTGACTTGGGTTCCAAGCTGGGCACTGAGTTTGTCTATACTTACTCTGCTCCCCTCTGCACTCTGGCATGCTCACTCACTCTCTCTCTAAAATAAATAAGTAAATAAGAGCTTTAAAAAAAAAATCAGGCATGCCTGGGTGGCTCCATCGGTTAAGCAGTCAACTCTTTTTTTGGCCCAGGTCATGATCTTCAGGTGGTGAGGTGGAGCCCTGCGTCAGGCGCTGCACTCAGTGCAGAGTGTGCTTGAGATTCTCTCTCTCTCTCTCTCTCTCTGTCCCTCTCCCCTGGCCAGTCCCCAACTTGTGCTCTTCTTTCTCTCTCTCTAAAATAAATAAGTCAACCTTAAAGAAAAATTCAGCACAGGAATATCATGTACATTGATGTATTTTAATTAGACTTTAGTCCTGTGTTACTAATTGCTGGTACTAATATCTCCCCGAGCTTCAAAGGAACTTAAGAAACATTAGAGATAAGAATGGCTATAGTTAAGTTATTTTATGAAAAAGCTATTTAGAAATTAGTACATGACCTAATGATCTATTTAATTTCACCTAAGGTAATGGTCCTCCACAATGAGGCTAATTAAGTCCAGAGAGGAATTGGTACTGACCTGTTCCTGTAAACAATACATTTATGTCCCCTCTTTGTGTACCCCGAGGAATAACTCTTGCATTAACAGATGGCCCTCTTATGCTTAGCATACATAATTAAACTACCCACTACCACCCACCCATCATCACTCCTGTTGCTCATCATGCATTAAGAGCACAGCATATTAATTTTAAAAAGGATTCAGAGATTTTTGATTTCCCTAGATTAAAAAAAAAATTCTGCTATGGATAGGAATTCATGAACAAAACTGTATGAGCTAAAGTAGATTTCTGATTGCCAACCAGGTAGGAAATGAAATGACTCAAACTCTAGGGGTCAGACCAGCATAAACTGGTCTGAACCAGCATAAAGGTCATAAAGAAGTCCTGTGTAATCCATGTGTTCTTGATGACTTATATTGGCCAGTCAATACAGAGTCCATACAATTAACCATCAATGTTGTTGCAACTGGGTGAACATTTTAAGGAAAGGATTTCAACTAGTCAGCAACAACAACAAAAAAAGGGGGGGGGGAGAGACACTGGTTATCTAAGATTAACCAAACTAACCCATGGAACTACTCTCTAGGTAGGCCTAACCCAACTAAAATATTAGCTATGAAGTGGGTTCCAGCATTTCTGTTGTTGTCCCTATACTCCTTGCTTCTCTACTATCTGACACCCAGGTGCTTGACTGTTGTCAAGTAATTGTTATCCCAACACAACCTCCCCTTGATTGTGGTGCATTTAAAAAAAAAAAAAAGTTCTCAGTCAGTTCAAGATCCCTGGCATCAGAGGTTGACTTAATGGTAAGACTGAAACATCTTAACAGGGAGTGATATAGACCTGACTGAACTAACTGAAGTGATGGTGTCAATGAAAGGACACCCACAGCCAACAGATTCACATACATCATTGATACCCCATGTCTGAATCACAAGGTTTCTTAGAGAAGCCACAAATAATTGAAATTGTCTTTCCTGGTAACTGTCAGTTTGCTCAAAGACAAAGGGTCCTCTTTGATAATTTTCAGTCATTCAGCTTACCCAAGGAGACAAATGAGATTCTGTTCTAGAGACCATAAGCAAATTTGCCTTTTTAAAAATCTGTCCTTATTGCAGTCTATGAAAGATCTATGTATGCTGTTTCTCCCTCACATATGAATAAACCTCACGGTACTCCTATTAAGTATGTTATGGTCAGCTTATCATGGTATGAGCCTGTATATATGTAGAGAGAGAGAGATTCCGCTGTACATATATAACAAATTTTATTCAGCCATGCCCTAATGTAAAACTGGGCTATCGTCACTATTACAAAGCAGTATTATGGGAGATGTTTTTACAATTTATATTTTCCATGATTATTTCCTTTGGGGGATCTTGAAAAGTAGATATACTTGATAAAAGAGTATTCAAAATGTTGAGAACTTGAAAGAAATTACCAATTTGTTTTCCAGAAAGATCCTACAAAATTTACTTTCCTGCCAACAATATATGAGACCAGATTTAACTACATTTTTGCAAGAGCCAGGCATTATTGCTCATACTTGGAAAAAAAAAACAAAACAGTGCTGACGCTTTTTAAATTTGTATTTTATTGATGATTCTTCAGCTTGAAATCTCTTACATAATTTCTGTATGCTATTGATTTTTCTGTTTCTCATAAGTTAACCTGCTTGTTCATGTACTTTGCATATCCTTTTTTATTATTGATTAGAATAGCTTTTTATATATAAAGAATATTAAGTATATTAATTTAATGCAGTAAGATTCTAGCAAAAATATCTATCCTGTACATATGTAATCTCAATCGAAATAACAATTGGAATTTCTATACAATTTGATGAGCCAATTATAAAATTAATCTGGAAGAGTAAATATATGAGAAGAGTTGAAACATTTAGAAAATGAGTGTACTTCCCTTGCTGCATATATGTTATGTAACAGCATTTCAAGGAATAACAAATGACTATCCAGAAGAGAAAGAGAAAAATGTCTTCTACTTCACACAATATAAGAACAACAAGAAAGTTATTCCAGGGTAGTCTTAAAATCTAAAGTTAAAATTGAAACTATAAAATGATCAAAGAAAGGATACATTTTTTTTTTAAGATTTTACTTATTTATTTGACAAAGAGAGATCACAAGTAGGCATAGAGGCAGGCAGAGAGAGAGAGAGGGAAGCAAGCTCCCTGCTGAGCAGAGAGCCCGATGTGGGGCTCTGAGATCAGGACCTGAGCCGAAGGCAGAGGCTTTAACCCACTGAGCCACCCAGGCGAACCAAGGATACATTTTTAAATAAACTTTTTAGTTTATAGTAATTGTAATTTTACAGAAACATAATACAGAGACCCACCCCCAAACTGTAAACCCCTCACCCGATTTCTTCTACTGTTAACATCTGATATTGCCATGGTACATTAGTCAAAACTAATTACTGAAATGCTAGTATGGAGCTGTTAACTAATCATCAGACGTCATTCAGATTCTACCAGTTTTCTGTGACAGCCCCTTTTCTTTCTTATGATAAGAGATCTTACTATGTCGGAAAACCTTTTCTAAGACATGAAATTGAGACACCGTAAAAGAAAAGATTGATAGGTTTGGCTACATAACAGTGAAAATGTTTCCATATGAAACACCCTGTGGACATAATGAAAAATCAATGAAAACGTCAATGTGTATTTATTAATTTTCTCATCCCTTCCAAAATATTATCGAGAGCTTACTTGGCCCTAGAGACAGAGCAGTGAACAAAACAGACAAAATCCTGTGTATCTCTAACAGTACCTTCTAACAAGAGGGAAGAGACAAGACAACAAACCAAATAAATAGTCGAGTTTCTAGTCCATTAAGAGATGTTAAAGGTTATAGATAACCATAAAGCAAGGAGAGGAATGGGGCGTTCTGGGTGGGAGAGGTGGTACCAGTGGGAGTATCATTTTCAATAGAGTCAAGGTAACCTGCAATAAGAAAGTGTCATTTAAAAAATGACAAGGATGGGGCACCTGGGTGGCTCAGTGGGTTAAGCCTCTGCCTTCGGCTCAGGTCATGGTTTCAGGGTCCTGGGATCGAGCCCCACATCGGGCTCTCTGCCCAGCAGGGAGCCTGCTTCCTCCCTCTCTCTCTGCCTGCCTCTCTGCCTGTTTGTGATCTCTCTCTCTCTCTCTGTCAAATAAATAAATAAAATCTTTCAAAAATGACAAGGAATAGAACTGCACATGTGGCGGGGGTGGGGGGGGTGTTTCAGGCAGAGACAAGAGCCAGAACAGAGTCCAGGTATATATTCCCCTGCAGCAGACGGGGAGTAACCAGGGAGCGTCATCCAGGTTAGATCTGAACGGTAACAGTGCCCAGACTGGGAAAGGCCTCAAAGGCCATCATTTTTGAGTTTTGTTTCTGTTTTGTTTTCATTTGTTCTCACTGAGTTTAAAGTAAAATGTAATATTTCTAACATAAAAAGAACATTCAAATAGCAATAATATACTATCATCAACCCTAAGGACAAATACAAATTAAAAGTAAGGAGCGTCATGCTCCCAGTTGAAAATAAGAGATTTTCTTCCTCTCTTTTTTCTTAGAGCACTGACTTTAGAACACTTGTAATTGTAGGGTACTTTCTCATCTCTCTGAAATATATATATAAATCCTTTTGAAAACTAGATAGGCCTTTTGTCAGCTTTATGATCCAAGACTGTCTTTCTCAAGGACCTGGGAGCCATCTATTTGAAATGTAATCATCAAGGGAGAGAGCACCCCTATCTCCTTGTTTCCTTGGGAGGCCAGCGCCTACCTTTCGTAGGCACCTTGCTCCAAGTTGCAAAGCTACTTCTTGTCATAAAGCTATGAAAAGCTTGTTTTTCTTCTGGATAAAGCCAATTAGCTAGCACTGATGGTCACTGCAATTACCAGGTGAATCCAGGATAAGCTGTGTGTGACAGATGGTGCTCTTCAGCCCACCAGCTTCAGGTCTAGCTTATTGTTTATCTTGAGAATATGTACAGAATGGCTTGAATCAGCTTAGCAGTATAAGGGGTAAGTTTCCTTTCTAATTGTGCAGTCTCGTAGCAGATTGCCTGTGATGTGCCTTGCATTCTAGCCTGATGCTTCTTCAATAACAAACCATTTCCTTTCTCTAATACCTTTGTGGAGAGGTTTTCTGTGTTGGAAGATTTGGGTTTTCATTGGATCTCCCCAACACAACCTGTATCACGTGCTTGCTGGCTATTAGGCACAGCCATGAGTGTTGACATTTAACATCCTCATATAATCAATAAGAAATTTGCATCTATGAGAAAATCAAAATAACCCAGTCAGAAATTAGGAAGAGATATTCACATGCCATTAACAGAAGAAAGAAATATATATAAGAAAATAAAAATAACCAAATAATTAAAGTAACAGTACTTCTAGAGATAAGAAATAAAAACTAAAAGAAGTTGGATATTTTTTTCTCTATTGGATTGACACAAAGTAAAGAAGGAAGGAAAAAAGGAAGAGAGGAAGGGGAAAAATGATAATGTCGATGGTTTGACAAAAGCATGGGAAAAGACACACTCACATACTATAAAAGGGACTTTAAAATAGAAAAACATTTTTGGAATACATTAGCGGGAACTCTCAAACTGAAATCAGAGATATACACACACATATGCATATAATTTTTAATGTGCTTTCCTTTTTTGCCTTTCCAAACACAAGACTTTTTGCCTTTTTCCTCTCTAAGTGTCTATCTGTCCGGGACAACATTCACACTTGTTTAAAAAGAAAGATTAAGGAAATGTAAAGTTGTCAAAATAGAAATGTATAACAAAAAATAGTTTGGCTAGTCAGGATAATATCTTGCTAAATATTTCTCAAATTCCTTCACCTCCCTTTTATAGCATATGACAACCAAAGTTGGAAAACATTCTTTTCTAATCTCGAGGATGTCTACCTGATGTCTGGTAAGGCTTAGCAGGAATCTGGAGGTTGGAAGATATTGCTCAGGGAAAATGAAAGGAAACTTGCCCTATCCAGGTAGGAGGAATATGTGGGGGGGGGGGGGGAGAAAGAAGGAGGGGTGTGGGTTAAAATGATCAGATGGGTGGCCTGTTTTGCCATTCCTGGGCTCTAGGTCAAAGAAGGGGAGGGACATTATGGAATTTGGGGTAATAATGAAGTCTAAAGTATAGCTATTGCCCCACTCCTGTTTAGAAACCCACTCCCACCAGGGGTTTTACCACAGCAGACTAGAGGTACAGCCTTATCTAGCAGAAGGCTTGGCCTTTTTAGTCCGCTCTCAGGTCCAAAGTGGTGTGGACCCCAGGTAGGAATCACCATCTAGTCATGGAGACCACCATAGCAAGATGAAGTGGCCCTGCCGCAGAGGCTGGAGGAAAATCCACTGAGGAAACTGATGGAAGATGCAGCATTCACTTAGGAGTCTACAGCCAACAGGATCAGAAGTAGGGCTGAGTCTGCCAAGAAAACATCACTGGGCCCCAACCAAGCCAAGAGAGAAAAATCTTTAGTTACACCAGCTCTTGACTCAAGCCAACCATTAATGTCAGCAGGGAAAATGGTGGGCTGCAAGGAAAACTGCCTAGAACACTTGCCTCTAACTCTTGCCAGTCTCCAGAGTTCGATTTTGGGATCTCATAAGTATATACTCTTAAACCAAAAATTCCACTCTAGAATATCTATTCTACAGAAATTCTCACTCATGTGTATGAGACATTTCATTATAGAATGATTTGTAGTGGCCAAATATTAGGGGGAAAAAATGAAATGCTCATGTAGAGGAAAGTAGAATTAAATACATCAGAGAACCACCGAACTACGGTGTACTATTTGAAGGTTACAAATTACAGTGCCTGGGTGGCTCAGTCAGTTAAGTGGCCAGCTCTTGATTTCGGCTTAGGTCATCATGTCAGGATCCTGGGACTGAGCCCTGTGTGGGACTCCATGCTCAGTGGGGAGTCTGCTCCAGGAGTCAGTCTCTCCCTCTACCATTGCCCCCGTTCTCTCTCTCTCAAATAAATAAATCTTAAAAAAAAAAAAAAAGTAAATTACAAATCCTATGTAACTCTTTGTATACTGGCATGGAAAAATAAACAAGAATCAAGTTGCACAGCAATATGTATTAGATGGTCAGATTGTGGTAATGAATTACGTGTTTAGACTATACCTTTTATCCACATGAATAGTTTTGTGCATTGTTTTATGCACTTTTTCCTTCCTTTCACATGACCTTTTTTATGTCAGGGTAAACTAACATGTTACACCAATGGCAAATGGCTTAAGAAAGTTTATTTCTCATTCGCATAACAGACTACGTCTGAATGGACCAGGTCACCAGAACAGCCTTGCTCATGATTTAATGGGGAACCCAAGTTCCTTCCGATGCATGGCCCCTATCCCCTTGGGTATTGTTGTCATCTTCATGGTTAAAGCTAGATCACTGCCGTGTCAGAAAGGGCATGCCTCGTGTCTTAAGTTCCAGACCTGCCAGTGGAATCTATCACTTCTGCTCTCCTTCTTTTACAAAAAGATGAGTCCCATGGCCACAGAAACCCTTAAGAGCTAAGTATCATGTAACTCTGTAGGCCAGTATGGGCCCAGCACCCACCTGTAGGGTACATGGGCTGCATGGATTCTACCGAGCAATGAACAATCTTTACCATACCACCCTGAGCTCCTAGTTTTTGTAAGAAAATTCTGGAATAACTTAAAGATATTATTTACTATTTCTTCCATTGGATATCTATTTTTTCAATAATCCTATAATCATGATAACTATCAAGCTTTACATCTGTGTTTTATGGGCTTTGTTTCTCACTGCCATTTTTTTAAATTTCTCCAGCTTTCTCATTCATGAGTTCTTAATTTCAATGCATTTTTCTGTAAGTTACAAACATTTTATTGATTTATCTGTTCAAGAACAGCGCATTGGTAATTTGCTTTCTGATTTCTTCCATCTCTCAGAATGCCTTTCTATTACTCTTGCACATGAATAATCTTCAGACAGATATACAATACTTGGGTCACAATGATTTTTGCTGCAAAGTTCAGTATTGGTTCATTATCTTTTGGAACTGAATATTTCCAAGGGAAAGTTTAATTGACAGTCACTAGAATGTTCTGCCTGGATACAGAAATTTCAACAAGAGTCCCCCAAACATGGATTGTTTTAGCTAATTTTTTACCAGTTCCATAACTGAAATGAAGATTCAAGTCTCTCCTAAGCCTGGGAAAACTCTGATTTTTTTTTTTTCCTTGCTATTTCTTCAGTCCAATTTCTCTTTCTCTCTCTGGAAGCCACCTTATATTCGATCTCCTGAGTAAGTTCATCATGACTCTTTTTTAATTCATCATTAATAACATCATCTTCTGTGTTCTATAGTTCACATTTAACTTCCTTTATTGCATACAGCTGTTGTATCTGTTCAGTATTGTATGCTGGGTAAGGGAAATTTTTATCCTGATAAAATTCAGAGTGTAGGGAAGATCACTACTGTATTTTTATATGATAAAGCATGAGGCCATTTTTTTAAAATCATTCTTTACCTTAAACTGCTCCCTTTTCTTAGATGCAGTGGCCTTTTAAGCTCTTTCAAAAATACAAAATAAAGCTTCTGAAGTTATCTCCAGTTCCATGTAGTAAGTTTACTTCATAGGGAGATTTTTGCTCTGATTCTTTAAATCCCTTTCTGATGAAGGGCTGAGACTTTTTTGTATGTCTGTTGATTTTCCTCTACTTCATTCATCCTTAAATTGTGGGAGACTGTTGGTAGTTGGACAGGAGGAAAGAACAGTCTATTGTCCGGAATTAGGAAAGGAGACTTTTTTAAAAGAACATCCTGTTCTCTTTGTAAATGCTTTGTGGTCCATATAAGGGAAAGAAGGAGACTGTGGCTTTGCCATGTCTGGTGGGGATGGCCAGAGGGAGCCTCACGTCAGGGTCTCTACAGCTATGATAAGGGGTTTCTTTTCAGTTTACCCTTCAGTCTCAAACAGAGCGAGGGTATATTCCCTTCCCTTTTCTAACAGATTTGAATTCTCTTATTAGAAGCAAGACTTGGGCAGAACCATCTGCTATGTTCATCTCTCTCTTACTGGAGATTAGCAGGAAAACACAAAAAATTGCCACAAGTTCCCTTTGGTGCCATCCATGGTATGACTTTTCGATTTCACAGAGAAATCGAAAATCATGTTTTATATAAATTGTTTTTATGTTTCATGTAAAAACCATTGATCCTAGACCAGGTACCATAAAATTCCTATAAGAGGACTACATGACCGTCCTGGGAGAAAATAAATTACAGATGCAGATCCCGGACTGTATCTTTGGTCAGGAAGCTTGTAGATACTGACGACTTCCTTAGCGGTCAAGAAGGAAGCTGAAGTTGTTGAGATGACATGGGATCCAACCAGGCAGGTTTAATAGATCTTTACCTGAAGGGAGGCCTGTCGGTATTAAGCACTGGAAGGCTATACACAGATTTCAACATCAGCCGGAATCTCAGCCTCGTGTGCCCTGAGCAAAGAAATCTGAGGTCAGAACAAGGTTTCCAACTTGCTGGAAGAGAAACCTAGCCCAGCCCACTGAGACTATGCCAGAAGACCTGTACAGCCCTTCGTCTTCACAGCCATCACCCCCACTCCCCTGCAGACCAGCTCTGGGGCTGAGAACCTTGAAGCTAGAACTAACGAGAAGGGGGATAGTCCACTAGGCGTTGGCATTTAGTGAAAACTGTTAGATGGGCTCTGACTTCGAAACCCTGCAATGTCCCTCCCAGTTCTACAAAAGGTATTAGGCATCTTGGTCTAGCCTGAGCTTGGACCTGCACTGGGCAGCTCCCTGCAGCTCCCTGCATCATTCTTTCTGTATCAGACATTCGCAGAGAAGGCAGGCGGATACCTACCCCTGTCTGTTGACGTTCCCGTATCCTCAGTTTCTGAGAGAACTGGGGTCTGCTCTCCGCCCTGACTTCTCGAGGGTCTGCTCCTGCCTTTCCCCGGCACAGCTCTCAGCCCCACGTTCCACTTAGGACGGCATCCACTTATTCCCCAAGGCAGCTTTACTCGTTCCTACACACTGATTCACAGATCGGTCAGAGCCCCTTCTGGAACCTGCTGTCACTTACAGGGTATTTTCCCGTGATTCCTCTCACACTGGGGGAGGGGGGGAGGTCGGGGGGGCAAAGGCATTCTTCCCTTGCTTTGAAAGACATAGAGATTTTTCCATGGGTTTACATTCCTTCAGTTACATCGATGGAAATTGGGAAGGGAATGGGAATTAAAATCACGGGGTCCGTTTGTCTTCTTTGAAGCAAGCTTCAGACCATTTATTTTAGATTCTTGTTCTGCGAGTCCTGACAGCCCATATATGGGGTGTTAAGTGCAGGTGTTTGGCAGCTGGTGCTGTGGTAAGGCCACGGGGCCTGATTTACAGAAGAGACTATGAAGCTGAGATGAAGAGAAAATAAAAGCTGGTATTTCACACGGCTGGGAATTAGAAAGCCCTGAGTTCTTGTCTTTGGCATTGAGTCAGGCCATAACTCAAGAGCCATGCCTTCATCTCTACATCTCAGCTTCGCCACCGATAAAGTAAACAGAAGAATGCACAGCCCCATCCTTAATGCCACTTTAAGGGAAATGGCTGTGGACAGGGGGACAGGGAGAAGAGGCCAGTTTATGAGTCCACAAAGGAAAGTCAGGCTGCACAGGCGACACAGGCCAGAGAGTAATAGACAAAGATCACAGGGAGGTTGTTTGCCACCTGGCAAAAAGACGGATTGAAAAAGAAGTGAGAACCTTAAAATGTTTTCTCATTTTCGAAGTTACGACATGATTAATCTCTCAGTCTATTGAGCGCAATATATTTTTATTTATTCGTGTATCGTTTTTCTATCTTCCTTTCTTTCTTCTTCGGAAGACCTTTAGGCACATCCACCAGGAAGGCATCAGTATAATTGATCACAGACTTCAAAACACAAATAAACATTGAAGGGTAAGAATAATTCTGGAATTAGAAATCCGATTCTTTTCCTGGTTTGGTAGCAAAACACCAAACACACATTTGTACAGGGTCAGTCCCTACTGCACGAAAATCTGGGTGAGTTATAAGAGGCTACAACTGGAAATTGAACGCACATTTCTTCCCTGACAACATAGCATATTAGACTCTAATCACTCAGCGTTGCACTGTTATTAACTATTTTCCTGCCATCCACACTCATGTATATTTATGTGAACTCCAAAAATATCCAGCAGCACTTACTTCAGATGATTATCTATGTCCTAATCAGAAATACTAATCAGGACACACATAACATACTCAAACCCTATTGTGTATGACAAAGAGCATCCGGAATACAGAAGAGTCCTGCTCAAATCAGCTGCTCTTCAAAGTATCTTTCCCTTTTTTACCCACAATAAGAAAGGGAAAGAAAGACACTTTGCTCCTTATTTCTGAAGTTCGAAAGCAACAAATGGGAAAAGTAGATCCTCTACAGGATCCTCTAAACAGAAGAAAGCAGAGATCAGTCCAGCACTAATTCAGACCCATGGTTTTTTTTCCATGTTTTCAGTCATAAGGACTAAAAGTTAAATACAGAGATCTTCAGATCCTTCTTCCTGTGCACGAGTCCCAGCTTCAAAATAATAGCATGGAACTCAGAAGAATGATTCAGCCATTCAAAGGCATTTACTACTGCTGACAATAGCCTGATAACCTATAGATTTTCCTAATAAATCCATGTCAAAAGGACAAACATAGGAAAAGAAGAAATGGAGTTTTATATATTACAAAAGTTTAACCAACTAGGTTTTTCAATCTTCAAAGCAATTCTGTGTTTCCCTTTCTTAAATTGAGTGTGTTTTTTTTGTTTTGTTTTGTTTTTTAATCTGACTGACTAATGCTTTGAAAATCCTTTTATAGGGATGCCTGGGTGGCCCTGTCAGTTGAGCGACTGACTCTAAATTTCAGTTCAGGTCATGATCTCACAGGCTGTGGGATCAAGCCCCACATCAGGCTCCAGGCCCGGTATGAAGTGTCCTTGAGATTCTTTCCCTCTGCCCCTTCCCCTGCTCAATCTCCTTCTCTCTCTCTAAATAAATAAATCTTTAAAGATTAAAACAAAAAAGAAAAGAAAAGAAAATTCTTTTATATGATGCATAATTACCTCCTTAAAGTTTTCTTCAGAAGTTGACAAATGGCCATCTTTGGTTATCTTCTTTATAGCAACAAAAGTGGAAATGTCTAAATGGGAAGGAGCATTGGCACAGGCCGCACACTCAAGTTTCACAAGGCTCTTCCGCTCCTTCCGGTCACTCCTCTACTGCTCTCCTGACACTAGAGCTTAATTATTTTCTTTTATCTGGGTTTCAGTTAAAAGACTGTTTTTTAAGCCTATATGTTATGTGAATTCAAATGACTACTGTTTGGACACCAGAATCTATATCAAATCCTCTAATAGTCTTATTCATGAGAGTATATGCTCATTAGGTATCAATCCAGCTGAAGACAAATGCCTTTACAACAGGGTCCGGTGTTCTTTCGGGATACTATTTAAATAACATTGATTTATATTTAACAAGAGTCTGGCTACGGATGATCACATTTAAGAGAAAATTGTTGCATGGTCAATCTAGCTGCTTGGGGCTGACTCTGATTCCTCACCTTTTAGCCAATCCAGTGGGTTTCCATGCAATTGCTCACTGATAGAATTGAAAATCTCACCTTGACTGTTTCACAATAAATATTGGTCATGGCAAGGAAATAGAACCATAAAATCTGTAGTAATTTACAGATAACATGCTAAATTGAAAATGGGGTAAATGCAGTTCCATTCATACCAACAAGTCATTGCGTGACCTTGAAAAAAAATGAGAGTAGATAAATCTTTCTATGGCTCAATATGTCATCTTTAAAAATAGTTTTTATAATTTTATTTCTCCCATTGGTCAGGAGCTGTGTGAAATCATTAAGGCAAATTCAACCATTTTAAGATAATTCAGCATCTATCAAATATTTGCGAGAAAACAAGAATGTACCTCATTCCTCAAACACTTCCACAAGCTATAAACATTATTAATATCTTACATTACTACCCCCTAGTGGCTATAAATTATTTTGAATAAAGAATCACACTTTTTTATGAATCAAATAATTTTGCAAGGTAAATATATTATGACGTTATTTAAAATGGCATGCCCAGTTCTCCTTCAATGTGACATTTAATCAAGGCAGGAATGCTGAATGAATGAGACAAAAGATGTTTTCTTGGGCAGGAACACAATATGTACAAGGAATTAGAATATAAAGCCCCAAATAACATGAAAAACTAAACAACTAGGCTCTACAGTTTTATTTAAAAAACACACAACAAGAAACATAATAAGTCAATGGAAAAGACATTGACAAGAAATATGTCCTATTACATAACTTTGCATTGAACTGATTATCTATGTAAGTCAAAGAGTTTTGTCTGTTTGGTTGGTCAGTTGGTTGGTTGGTTGGTGTTGGTTGGTTGGTTTTGTGCAGCCCAGATGCCTCTACTAAGTATTTGGAGTATATGATCTAAACACTCAAGAATTCAAGTAGTTACGATTTAACAAAAACCAAAACTGCTGTGTGATCTAAAAAGAGAGAAGAGCTAAATTCTCAAAGAGTACAGTTGCTCCATTGTCCCAAGGCTAGTATCTCAGTCCTTGCCTTAGTGTATCCAGGACTCAATGATGATCTGGGCAACGTGAGATGATTAGAACTAAGCCAAGGAAAATGCTGTGGTGATACTTAAAATGAATAACACATATCAATAAGATTCTCAGTTATAAAATGAAAGATCCCATGAACAGAAAGCCTTGCAAATGCTAACTACGGGAAGACAGTGTCATTAAATGCACAGACAGGCAAAGTATAGGTAAGAAGTTGGTGAAATGTGGTCCTGCGGTGACTGCTACAAATAATTTATAAGTAAATGCAAGTATTTGAATTGCAGTTTCAGATAATTTAATGTCTGAGCCTTCAAAGCAACAAACAAAATCAACCCCATTCTATCGGTTCATTACAGATACTCTTTCTAGTGGTTGAAGACTGCCAGAAAATACAGTCTCCCAGGTGCTGATAAAAGTACATTTTTTATGCAGGTATCATCTGCAAAGGAGTAGCCAAAGAAACAAAAGCCTTAAGAATGTGTCTGCAAAGGTTACTACATTCAGTGAGTTCCTTAGAAAACATATTAAAGAATATTTGGGACTTAAACAATTCCTCCTTTGAGGGAGTCTACCTAGTTATGCCTTTAAAAATGTACTTGTTGAAAAGATGGAGTTAATGAAGAGACTTCTTTTTGATATTACATCCAGCTGCTTGGCGAAATTGCTAAGAAACAAAAATGGAATCATCTATGTGGATACAGAAAAGTTGAGTATTAATGAACCATAGCCATTTCTCACTTTTATGAATGCTTTAAGCTGCAATGAGCAGGAAACCCATCCTACAGTAGTTTCAATAAATAATGGTTACCTTTTCCCAGGTAACAAGGAGCCTGAAAGCAGATGATTACAACATGCTAAGGGCTCCAAAATGCCATCAAGAACCCAAGTTCTTCCTCTCTTTCTGCCCTCCCATCCTTAATATGTTGAATTTTATTCTGCACTTGTCACTCTATGATTGCAAGCTGTCTGCTTTAGCTTTGGACACCGCACCTGTCTTTGAAGCTGGAAGAAGTGGGCAGGGATGGCAAGAGCCTCACCCATCCTCTTCTTTCACTATCTTGGACTGCTAAGATTGCTATAACAAAATTCGATAGACTCTGTGATTCAAACCCAGATATTTGTGTTCTCAGTTCCGGAGGCTGGGAAGTCTAACATCAAGGTATGCACAGTCAGTGAGGGCAGGGGCTTCTGTTTCTCCCTCTTCTTACGAGGGCATTAACCCTCCCATGAGGATGCCAGTCTCATGAACTAGTCTAAACCACATTGTCCCTCAAAGTCCCCACCTCCAAATATGATCACTCTGGGGGCTAGGGCTTAACACATGAATTTGGGGGAAACATAAATGTTCACCACAAAACAGTCAGGAAAAGCAAAAGTTTACCCCAAAGCAAAAGTTTACGCTCCCCAGAATTTTACTTAGTCTCATTGATAAGAGCTGGTTCACATGGCCCCTTAGTACAAGGGTAGGGAAGGTGAATGTTTCATGTTATTACAAAGGCAGGGAAGGTAAATGTTTCATGGAGAACATTTTTACCTTAAACAGTATTAGGGCTACACTAGCAAGGAAATGAAAGAAAGGAAATGGATATTGGGTAGGTAACTGCCAGTGTCTGCTATATCTACCTAAAGCAGCATAGTTTACAGAAGTACTGGGACTTCCTTTAGCTCTAAGAAAAGTGATCCTATTCCTAAAACTTTGTAAGGTTTATAGAAAAGAGTAGAGAAAATAAACTGGGAGAAACTTAAAAATCACTCAACAACACAAAGAGTTTTTCCTCCTAATAAAAATGTTTACCATTATCTTGAACTTCTGTGATGTTTCTAAATCTCCTCATGCATACTATAAACATTGTAGTTATATATGTCTTAGGAATTATTAAATGGTTTTAATGACTTCAACTTTGTATTAGTTTATTGAATTTATAGAGGTTGTGCCATGAGGTAGAGGGTGGCATATAATAAAATGCTATGTCTAGAGGAAGCAATAAAATATATATTTTTTTATTTATAATGAGGGTAACAGTGATGAAATGAAATCCCTGCCAGCATCCATCTTTATTACTGGTGTTTAAATTCTCTGTTGCAGAGGCTTTTCTTTGTAAAGAGAATTCTTAAAAAAAAAAAAAAAATTATAATTCTAGGATTGAGGAATAAAAGTAATACTAGGCTTCAGGGCAGTTCTATTGGGCTTTTTATTGCATGTGGTTGCTATATTTCAGGGATTGGAATTAGGTAGCTCTGTATCTCAATCTATGTAATAAGTCTACTTTATAGCAATGTTCTACTTCATTTTTATTTTAAAGTGATGCCTTGAGAGAAATAAAATAAGTTCAAAAATGAAGTAAAGCAAACAAAAACAGATCCCATCATGGCTCCTAAAGTAAACCAGAATACCTCACTGTGGCATGGAGGATGTCATTGAAACACACTTAAATTCACCATTCTTGCCATGTCCTATCCACAGGAGAGCTTATTAGATAAGAGACTGGTCCTCCTGAGCACATTTGACTTCTGGCAACAACAAATTTCTTCACCTCCTCCATTCTCCCAACCATCCATTCACCCATTCAAAACAAAAAACAAAAAACAAACAAACAAAAAAACACCTATTGAGCACTGTGCTGAAAGCTGGCAATACAAAAAGAAATCAGATATTACCATCCTTCAAGGCCTATTGGGGCCACAGTTGGGGAGGTGAGCAATAACCCTAGTTTTACTCCCATTCCACAGCCTTTCAAATACACAGCCTCTTGCTCCTATGCACAACTGTATGTGGATGGAAGAAAGTTTCAGGAAGAAACACCCCCCTGTATTCTCCCTGGAAAAGTTCTAATTTCAAATCAAGTTCATAATAGTTTCCCAAATGGCATTCAATACTATTCAGTAACATTTGATAACATCTTACAACGTGCTAGCTACTTTCCCATTGAATTGTCACAATAGCTCCACGAGATAGACACGAGTATCCCCTATAACTCTAGTCTCTGAAAAGAATATTAGGTCACATATTCAACTCTGACATCACCAGTAGCAAAGAAATAAAGGCCAAATTCCACCCCCCCCAACCCCACCCCCACCAAAGCTAGAACTCCTCTTGTCTCCCTCAGAAGCAACATTCTATTCATCTGGTATTTTTCTGTATTTCTCAGACACTAAGGAATGTCATTTCTTCAGTTCTTAATCTGTGTATTTGGAATAGATGGACAAGGGAGTAGAAAAAGGGACTAGCTCAGAAAGCAGGAAAGAAAGAAAATATTAAGGAAAGATTAGTTACAGTGATATTTTTCCAAACTGTCCTGAAGATAAAATTGATTAACTCTCAGTTTTCTGCAGTTCCCTTATCCAGGGATCTCAATTCTAGAGAATCCAGTTAAGGAAATAGGAAGCAAAGGCATCTGTGACCAGCTGAAATAATTACAGGTTTCCCCACTATTTGAAAATAGAGAGTTCCCACAAAAACTTTGGTAAGCGGAAATGGTATAAAGCGAAGAATCAATTGCCCTTAATTTACATAGAACATTTTCTGAGTCTTCCCAGACCCAACAAAAAGGCTCTCTCAGGCTTTCCTGATACCTTAGGATACAGCTTGTTAATGAAGCACAGAATAAATGGAGAGAAGGCATTTGATGCTGAGAGGAGGTCCCAGAAAAGGAGGTGGCGGGGCCGCTGACTCTGCTGCTCTGAGGGAACGGCCTCTGCAGAGGCTCCATGTGAAACAATCACTGGAGGCTCTATGCACTTTCTGCCTTTTCTTTTTCCTAAGAGAGAAAAATGTTCTTCGGATTTCTTTCATTAACAAAAACAGATACTAACATGGGTCTTTCCTGACCATGAATGGTGTAAAACAAACTTTCAAGAAGCAGGAGACACCTGTACTTCATAGTCCAGACTTCTCAGATCCTAAAAATACCTCTTTTAGACATGGTTCTATCAGGCTTGGTTGTCTGGTTTTGTAGCCGTCAGGACATTCAACTTTGAAAATTGGAACTGGATGGTAGTTGCTAGCTTGAGAGAGACAGTCACAGAGAGAGGAATAAGAAGTGACAGTTGAAAGCCTGTTGATGAGCACAGAGACAGAAAACTGATCAAAAATAGACCCAAGAGCTCAAAAACACTACAGATGGGGCTCCAGGACAAATATCCTTCATACTTCAAAAGTCCCTGAGGGGCTATGATTCATATGACAACACTGGGTTAACAAGAACAGCTTGAAAAATATTTAATATCTTTTGTGAAGAGAGTTACTGACAATACCTATAAATAGGATCATGCAGAATCGTAAAAATTAAGAAAGGTTGCATAGACAATAGAGGCAAACTCAGATCTGGGTGAAGATTCAGCCCTTGCCTACACTGTGCTCTTAGACAAGTTACTTAATCTCTTGGGGTTCCACTTTCTTCTTTGTAATTATTTTTTAATTCATATATTAATGCTTAGTTCTTATAGCTATTGAAGGACTGAATAAGTCCAGGTTTATTACACACGGAACACTGTGCCAGGCAAACAGTGCACAATAATGTGGCTTTTCTTCATTTCCCTCAACTCTAGTTATCTGGGAAATTCATTTCTCTGAAACAACTTCTACTCAAATGCCACATGAACAAGGTACTCTTGGTGTTAGTAGAAAGGTTTTGTTGTTGTTGTTGTTTTGTGTATTTGTGAGAGAGGGAGAGCACAAGCAGGCAGAGAGGCAGGCAGAGGCAGAGAGAGAAGCAGACCTCCCACTGAGCAAGGAATCCAATGCAGGATTTGATCCCAGGACCCTCGGATCATGACATGAGCTGAAGACAACTGCTCAACTGACTGAGCCACCCAGGCATCCCAGTAGAAGGGTTTATATAAAATTTTTAGTTGAGCCCCAAGTCCAAGGTAATGAGATAACTTGGCCCATTTTATCATACTTGCTTAACCCCACCAGAAAGTTCAATGAATGTGAAAGTTAGTACAAGCAGTAATTTCTACCTAATGTATCAAAACATCACGGTACCACTGACTTCTCCTGATATTTTTATTGGCTGAGTACTGCACCTATCATGCTTTAATTATGAGGCCTCACTAATTTCAAAAAATGACAGTTACCTATGTGTGTAGATATAGGGTGTGTGGGGAGTTTGGGGGGGTATGTGTGTGATTGAGAGAGATAATGAATCAGATACAGAGGTTATATTTGTAAAAGAATTTCGAGTTAATCTAAGTCATCCACTTTAAAGAGAGATTTTTGCTCCATGTAATTTTCTGGTAAGGATGGGATTCATTATTTTATTAATGCTGAGCAGGCTCACAGTTCTGAAGATCATGCATTGGCACACTATGGTCTCCTTTCCAAATCTGACCAGATGCCTGTTTTTGTAAATAAAGTTTTATTGGGACACAGCCATACCCATTTGCTTATGTCTTGTCTATGGCTGTGTTCACACTGTGTTCACACGGCAATGGCAGATTTGAAGAACTGTGGTACAACAGCTTTTTTTGGCTCACAAAACTGAAAATATTTACTATCTGGCCCTTAGCAAAAAATGTTCTTAATGGAAAGTCTCTCAAATTCAATCCAGCGGCTGAAGGGGTGATCCTTTGGAATGTGAAATGAAATACTGACAGTTCAATTTCTATTTTTCTTTTTCCTCCAAACAAATTAGGAATTACACCTTCAATTATTTGATGCATAGATTGACCAGGATATTCCCAGCTGGCTGTGTTTAGGTAATATGGCTGCAATGTCCTAAGGGAATAGAGTCCACAGATGGGAGGGGTCAACCCAGCATACCCCCTCACTTCTTCACTTCCAACTCATGGTGACATGGGACATTTTATGTGTTACTAATTAAGTGCATTTAAGAATCTTCCTACTATCCAAATCAACCTATACAACATGACTTGTCACTTTGAAAGATTCCTGCAGAAAAAACACAAACAGAATTCTAATCCTACAAGCACAAGTAACTAACAAGAAAATAAGAGAGTTACACCTCCTTCTTTAAGGAGGAATTTTGCATCCACTATGATACTAAATAAAACAATGACTCTAAACATGTTTGACAAGAAGTCATCTCACATCTGTCAACCATCTTAAGAAGACTATTTGAAATACAAATTTCCATCCTCAGTCATTTCTGATAAAAATCACACTATGTGTATATTGTGCCATGAAACATCAGAAAATTGTAATAGTCTGAAACCATAATGCTTACTAAAATATTTGTAAGCTAGTTTATTTAATCTTCCTCTCAATCTTTCTTATTTCAGTTTTATGTATATATACATATTTTATAGTATATACTACAGTGCATGCTAATATACTATAGAGACTGTCTAAATAAATAAATATACACAAAGGGTAAGGGCTCATTTTTTTTTAATTGTTAGGTAGTGGGCAGGATGTAAACGTTTTTGTACCACCAATCTACAAGGTAAAAAGTGTTCAAAGATAAACTGAGGCATACTAAAAACTGCAAGAATTTGATCAAAAATCAATTCCAAGGAGGCACTGCTTAAATCACAAGTGATTAGGACCCCTCCACCAAACTGAGCAAGACAGGAGTCTTTCATAGAGAAGATATGGAAGGAAATTATTTGACTGATTATAGGTTAAAAGGTTGCCTTATTTGGGAAAGCCTGGTTGGTTCTATGTGATTAGTTGTCCTTAGGTTTCAATTTCTTAACCTTGAGACATTTGCAAGCTTACATAGGTTTGGTTTGCTTACCTTGGCTGTTCGGGCATTAGAACAACCTCAATGTACTAGCCTTTGTTTAATTAATTTCACAAAGGGTAGAGAGAGCTTGTCTTAGTCCAGACCTCTGCCTGCAGTTCATCCTTCAAAAGTGTAGAGAACCACAGGAAGTGTACCCAGAAGAGAGTCTATTAAAATTAGGAACACAGAAGCATATGCGTTGCTTTCCTCATTAAAACAAAATAGTTGGAATTTTTCTTTTAACATTTTCTTAACCAAATGGAAAATAAAAAAGTTTTATTGCTCTCAGATTTGATCATTTATCATCTGTGAATGAGAATTACATTTTGAAAACCAAGAATACTAGACAAAACCAAAAATCTGTGACTGTTGAACAAAGACTGATTTTAAGGAATTCTAAAGCATAATATGTCTACCTAAGGCTGATCTCAAAAAGAGAGATGGTAACAAGAATCTGAAAAAAAAAAGATTGGGCAATTAAATATCTCCTTAGTCAGCATTGTTATTTAAGTTGATGAGCAATTTTTTTTCCTGCATATATCTAAATATTCTTGAGTAATAGATTTTATCAAGAGAATGAGAACCAGAGGATATGCATATGTAAGACACCTACTGTGTACCTGAAATCATGCAAAGTTTGCACAATTTATGCTTATCACAATCTGTATTTTATAGATTAAAAAATTGAGGCTGAGAGAATCTAAGCAACTTAGCCAAGGTCACCCAGCTAATAAGTGGCAGAATTGAGATTTTAACTTTCATATATCCAATGCCAAAGAGAGGACTTGTCTACTGAAGCGTACCATCTCCAAAAAGTAAAGCTACACTATGCTGAAGACTTTTTCTCCAGCAATTACAAAAAAGATGGGGCTCCTGGGTGGCACAGTCTGTTAAGTGACTGACTCTAGGTCTCCGCTCAGGTCATGATCTCAGGGTCTGGGATCCAGCTCCTCATCGGGCTCTGCACTCAACACGGAATCTGCTTGGGATTCTCCCTCTCTCTCACTGTGCCCCTCCTCCCTCTCATGCACATGCTCTATCTAAAATAAATAACTAAATCTTTTTTTAAAAAATGATAAATTGAAAATCCCATTTAACTTTTGACTCCCCTTTTGACTTTTGACACTTAACTACTAATAGCCTGTTGACTAGAAAATTTACCAATAACATTAACAATCAACACATATTTTGTTAATGTAAATGTGTGTGTGTGTGTATATATATATATAAATTGCTGCAATCTTATAATAAAGTAAGTTAGAGAAAAGAAAAAGTCATTAAGAAAATCATCAGGAATAGAAAATACATTTACAGTATTCCTCATATAAGTGGACCCACGCAGTTTAACCCATGTCATTCAAGGGTCAACTCTACCTTAAATTTGATTCAGTGGCCCTAGTAATGACCTTCCTATGCACTAATATTTTATATTGAGATATTTTATTTGTAAAACTTGTATTTTATATATTCATTTGAACTTTTGCCACTGAAACAAAACTATCTAGCACAATTGGGTTCTCTGACCCATACAAATTTATTCAATTAATCATATATATTTGAACAATAATACCAAGTGTTTACTATTTGCCAGACCTGGATATAGCACTTTATATGCATTAGGTCATTTGATTCCATAGCAACTTCTATATGCATACCATACTTTTCAACTATTTTACTATCTTGCCTCAGTTAGCAATAAATAAAAACAGACAAACACTATTTTTAATATTTCAAGTTCTCACTAAATCCCCAATCTTCTACAACAAATTGGTTTAAAGTAGAAGAGCCCTCCTTAAAATCATAAGAAGTCCAAAAATTTCCTAAATTTGACCAAGAACCAATGTGACATACAACCTTACTCTTCCCTCCCACCAAGATGGCATCACAAGAGATTCTTCCATGGTACGTGCTGGAAATCTGACAGGAATCTAACAGAATTAGAACACCAACCTTAAGTACATGTTTGATATGCTTCTCAGTGATTTACCAGGCACCACAAAGATGGTATGCACTTACATGTTATATAAAAAGCCAACTCCAGTCCCCCAAAATGTCAAAGTCTTACACTCCTTAAGAACCAATAGCTGAACTTGTGTCTTGTTGTTAAAAAAATAATAATAAATTAAGCTGAGTAAAGATCTCATTGGCTTTATTCAATGATTCATGAATCAAGCAAGCAGCTTCCCATCTAACAGATAGAAAGGAGCTCTGAGAACCAGTGCAAAATGAAAGACTTTTGTAGGCAGGAAGGAGTGGGAACAAGGAAGTTATACTAGCAAAAAGTGGATTGGTTATAACAAGATCACTCTCCTTTAGAGGATGGCAACAGATTACCTCCCTAGTGCTGACCAGGTGGTATCTGATTGACTGGTTTAAGATTCTATTTCTGGGGACGCCTGGGTGGCTCAGTTGGTTAAGCAGCTGCCTTTGGCTCAGGTCATGATCCCAGCGTCCTGGGATCGAGTCCCACATCGGGCTCCTTGCTCGGCAGGGAGTCTGCTTCTCCCTCTGCCTCTGCCTGCCATTCTGTCTGCCTGTGTTCACGCTCTCTCTCTCTCTGACAAATAAATTTTAAAAATCTTAAAAAAAAAAAAAAGATTCTATTTCTGGGAGAGCTGAAACTGTAAGTATTAAGTCTTGGTTTCATTATGTGGGGCTCAACATAAGTGGCTCCATTTGGGTCCTGTATCCTTGTTTTTAACATCACCTATAAGGTTGACCACAAGCCATCTTGTGGTTCTCATCAAAAAAAGAGTGAGATCTCCATGGGTTACCTGCTTCTCTGTCACTCTTTTTTAACAAGTATTTTGGGCTTAGTTCGATTCTTTCTTTTGTTTGTATAATTTACCTTGTGTTTTGTTTTTTTCTGAAACTTTTAATTCTCTGATATTTTCAGCAGGTTTATGTATTTTTATTTTTCTTTGATCTGCACAAAATTTTCTTGGTACCTCTGAAGAAAGCAAAATGAGGCAGAACAATAAATAGATTTTTTTTTTCTATCTTGGGTTTTCTCTCCTTTCATCTTTAACGAGGATCCCATCATTTGGACAACTGATGCTTTAGAATTTGCAATTATAATCATCCTTTTAAAAACTGACAGAGTGAGATTAAGTAAATCAGTGCACTTTAGAGGTGGAACAAATTGAGTAACTTTCTTGGCAATTTAATTCCTCCCCCACTTAAACAACAAGCTTTAATTCAGCACATTCAGTATATCTGGCCTAAGGATAAATATTTAGCTCAGGTGGAAACTCTGTGAACTGATAATTAAACCCAAAAAGCTTTCCACAAATTGCTCATTTAAAATCTTGTGCTTAATGGCAGCTTAAATCTAAGTAAATAGATTAAAAAGAAAAATGATGCTACCACTCTAAATAAGATAAAAATGCTGTATAAATTTTTGCCTTCTAAAGGCTTAACCTTTAAAGACTTAGAATCCATCAGAGTCATATAGAAGATCAAGATATGCTATGAAATTTCATTTTTCTTATCCCAATGAAACATCAGCACACTTCATATTTGTTTTATCTTTCAGCTATTAACAGATTGTCACTAGGCTTTTCTGATTTGGCATTTCATTTTGTTAGTCAATTAAAATCACCCACGTACACACTTACTCTTTCTCTGCAATTTCTTCTTCAATACCTTAACTGGAATACTGCTAGTAAAATTACATTTCTTTTTTGTCCTGAGACCTCAAAGAAAAATTTCCAAACTTGTGATGAAAATAACAAGCAACTGATCATTTCTCTTTACTCCAACTTTGAAATGAGGTTTAGAAAGAAAAGCTCCAGAAGATGATATAATTAAATGTACTTTCTTTTTAATGATGAACCGTTTATGTTCCTTATTCTGGACATTTTTCCTTCACACATAGAATAGAATAAAGTAGTAAGAAAAAAAACATTTTGGATGTGTTTAAAGTTCCATCTCTGTGTTTCACAGAACCCCTTTCTGATTTTATCTTCCCAAATCATAGAGACCATGTTGTTATCATTATTTTTAAAATTCAACAGAAACTGGCCCACATACTTGCATATGCATAAGCACACTCAAAAAACAAATATACACAATAAGCTCATTGTGTATCTTCCTACTGCTGAAAGCCATGCTATCTACACACATACACAGATATATTAAGCCAAAACCAAATGCATCTGTGGGTGGAAAAACTTCTTGCAGTTTCCTACCCTTCTTCAGTCATAATTAGTTGACTGAAGAATTACTGAAGTTCCGAAATTTTAGTTGACTTAAACTACATTGTGTATAAGAATTACTAGCCTACTTGTTAAACAGATAGATTGCAAGGTTCCACTCAGAAAATCCTGATTTATTTCATCTCTTCTGAAACACTACCCAACACTGTGGTATGTGAACTATAGGGTCCCCAGGAAAGACACTCCATAAGGTGTCACTTTGGCATACTGATTACTTGGAATTAAAAGTTACTTAGGTAATAGTAACAGTGCAAGAACATTCTGCCCCCTTCTGTGTTTCCAGAAAGCAAGAAATAAATCTCCCTTGAGAAAGGTACCCTCCCTGTACTGGGAACTAAAGAGACATCCTTATCACCAGAGGTAGAGAATTCAGAGCCAAGAAAGCTGTATAAACAAACCCCTATTATTTTTACTAACTTATCATTCAAGCCCAAATTCTGTTTAGAATTCTTTACTATCTGAAGTTCCCCAACATAGGTTTTCTTTGTCCTGTCAATTTCTCACAGATTTAGGTTTCTTTGTCTAAAAAGCATAAAACCTGCCTGCCTTGGTCACTTCTTTGTGTCTCAATTGTATTAGTGAGCCTCCATGTGCATGTAATTAAACTTTTTTTTCTTCTGCTAGTCTCTTTCATGTCAACTTAATCTTTAAAAAACCAGCTAGAGGAGATTCGAAGGTTATAGGAAAATTTTCCTCTCCCCAATAGGACCATAGCTTTATAAACTCTTAAATGTGTCCTCCTCATTCCAAAAGATTATTTATAGCTTATGGAAGAAAACTCCTGAAATGTTTTTCTACCTGGAAAAAGAATCTGAAAAGTCCTATTCATTGGTCAAAACCAGTCCATGTATCACCTCTTTAGCTGAGGTTCCCCTAATTTTCTAAGACACAATCTCCACTCTTCAACAGCACCAATCCTATTAAAGGCATACATTATCTGTGGTTTACAAAGCACTTAGATGGGTTCAGAACCAATTGCCAGGGTCTCCAGTAGTGCCTGGGAGCATGGGCTTCCACTCGGGCAACAGCTGCTTCTGAACTCTGAGTGTTACCCCTTCTTTTCCTCCTCTTCTTATCTTCATTCTCTTCCCCCCTTTTTTTTTTAAATTCCAGTCTTTCTGACACATTTGTATTCAATAACTTTTTTGAAATATTAAGAGTGATTCTAATAATTTTCTTGGATAATTCACCAAAATCTGGGGGCACTTCGACGTCTTGGTCACTTAGGTGTCTAACTTCAGCTCAGGTAATGATCCCAGGGTTCTGGAATCAAGCCCCGCATCGGGCTCCCCACTCAGCAGGAGAGTCTGCTTCTCGCTCTCCCTCTACCCCTGCTCACTCTCTGTCTCTTGCTCTCTTAAATAAAATCTTAAAAAATTTTAAAAAAAACCTGCCTAAAAAGCTCTCACTCCCTCTACCTCTGCCCTTCCCTCCAACTCATGTAAGAGCATGCTCTCTTTCAAATAAATAAATTCAATCTTAAAAAAAGGAACTCCCCCCAAATTCACCAAAATATGAACTCAATGACCCAACTTCAAACTTTTTGATATGTCCCATCTTACCTGACGTAATTATAGAAAGGATTTCACACTCATATCACCCAACAGGATCTATAAGATACTCCCTTCTCTAAGGCATTGAGCAATATATTATTAACTTGGAGTTTTGCATTAATGAGGGGAGCTGTGGCATCCTTGAAAAGTTCTGTAGCAACTGTCTTTGCTATATTATAAATGACAGTGGATGATGTTGTCGTTGTACTAGACAACTCCCTGATTTTAGTGGAGCCAGATGGGAGTGCATAACTAGCATAGATAAGATCAGAAAAATTACTCCAAAGGGAAGCAAGAACAGAATGGCAATCATAATGTTTTGTCACACAAGGATCTTTGAGGATGGCTTACTAATCATGGTATTTCTGAGAATTAGACAGACAGGAAATCTACTTAAATATTATTTGATCTATATAAGAAAGGAAGGAAGAGAAAGAAAGGAAGGGAAGAGGGAGAAAGGAAAGAAAAGAGAGAAAGAAGGAAAGATCTCTGGGTCTGGTGAGTAGTCATGACCTATCAGTCTATCTTTTCAGTTTTAAACTGGTTCGAAGACCCAAAGCCCCTTGATTAAAGCAGAGAACGGGTCCTGGAGAGGAATGACCTTACCAAATGTTGCAAAATATATTCTTTGACTTTTCCCCTAAATCTTCCCTCAAAGGGTCTTGTAGCTGTTTGCTAAAGTCACAGTACAGTGCAGAAGGAGAAATAATCAGATCATCCAAAACTAGACACAGGCTATGAATTGGTGCTGATCTCTGAATATTCAAAACATTTCTATTTCTGCCTAATCTAATAGATGCTTATGGTGGTCAAATGATAAAGAGATGTGGCTTTAGCCTACCCTACAGTGGGCCCATCTGGTCTATCTACCATCCTATGCTTATTTTCCCAGTTCTTGATGGTATAAGTGCAATAGCCATATTCAAAAAATCACAAAATCTTCTACCATCTCCTAATCAATGAAATGATGAGTATTATCATAAGAAGGAACAATGATAAGCCCTTCATCTGCCCAAAACTATCAGAACAGTAAACCAAAAGCTATTCTGCATCTGTGGTAGAATTACAAGGATACATGGCACCATCAAAGATTCAAAAGATTGAGCTTTGTGGCTGTTATTACTTCCTTATTCAACTCCCCTATTTGACCTGTGCAGAAAGCAGATGAGTCTTAGAGAATGACATAAACATAATCAAGTGATGTTTCCAATTTCAGCTCCCAAAAGAGATGTGGTCTGTTTACTGGAGCAGATCAACACAGCAAATGCATTATTTGTATCAGTTAGCAAAGGCCACTAAAAGTAGTTTGGTTTACATGGCAAGAGCAATAGAGCACCTTCCCTGCCTTACCTCTAGGTTATGTTAACTTTGCAGTTTTCTATTATAATCTAAGAGTCAGAAACCTTGATCATTTTGACATCCCACAGAACACCAGAGACCAACCATGACTGGTTGGGTCACATATCATATCACTCTCACAGACTCTCCTGCCTCTCTCTTCTACATTTAAGGACTCTTCTGATAACATTGGCCAACCAGATAATCTGGGATAATCCTTTATTTTCATTATTTCATCCACTACTGTAATTCCCTTTTGCTGTAGAAGGTAACATATTCACAGGCTCTGGGGATTAGGATGTGAAAATTTGGGGAGGCAATTATTCTGTGTGCACTAGAACCTCATGACCCAGAAGATTCAACAATTCTGGAACATGCTGTGGCAAATTAGCAATGCCTTATGAAGACTCAGGAAGCCTCCAATTAGGAAATCAGAGCAGAAATTCTCAGAATTTAGAAGCAAAGCCATGCTCTCATAGGCATATAACTACCCTTTGAAAGAACGTTTCTTGGCTTGCATGTGAACTCTGTTACAGATGAATGTCTAACCCAAAGATAGTATACGATCAGGAATCTAACTTATACATAATGAATTGAGTGCTATCTTAGCCACAAAATTATGAAGTTGGACATGCACAACAATATTTCATCATCAAATGGAAGTGAGACTGAAATTAAGGAAGTCCTGAAGACAAAATTCTCTTAGATCCTTCTCCTGCTGCATTTTTGCTTCTCTCTCAATCCCTTAAATATTCCTTACAGGGTGCTCCATATGAACAATTGGCTAAGAAAGAAAAATCTTGGGTCTAGTTTACAGATGGAGCCACATGATACGCTTGCACATTCTGGAAGGGTGCTGCTATTACATTACAGTCCTTGTCCCTGAAAGATAATGGGGACAGCAAATCATCCTAGTGGGTAGGACTATGAGAAGTCTCTCTGGTTGTTCACTACATAGAGACCAGAGAAGAATCATCTGACGTCAGATCTTCACTGACTCTCAGGCAGTGAGTGAATGTCTATAGTTTAACCAAAAACTTAGAAGATAAATAATCTGATTGGTGATAAGGATGTCTTAGGAAGAGGCACATGGATGTATGGCTCAGAAAGGGCAAGAATAAAAGGAAATTTGGGGGGCGCCTGGGTGGCTCAGTGGGTTGAGCCACTGCCTTCGGCTCAGGTCATGATCTCAGAGTCCTGGGATCAAGTCCCTCATCTGGCTCTCTGCTCAGCGGGGAGCCTGCTTCCCTCTCTCTCTCTCTGCCTGCCTCTCCATCTACTTGTGATTTCTCTCTGTCAAATAAATAAATAAAATCTTAAAAAAAAAAAAAAAAGGAAATTTGGGTCTCATATTAATACTCACTAACAAGTTTCCACTACGGAGGAGGCTCTCAATATTATCAGGACAAGATTACACATTATGTCGATGTCAACCAGCCCTTTTCTTAGCCACCACAGTGCTTGTCCAATAATCAAAGTGAAAACAGTAATAAGGAAGGAGAACCCAACAACATAGACTCCTCTCACTAAGGTTAGTCAAGCTGAACCACTGCCTGATACTCTACCTACTGATAGCAGAAGACAACGTGGATCCCACAATGTAGGATCATCCAGCCACCTAGTGGCAGACTGATGGCATGGATCCTTTCCATCATAGCTCATTCAAGATGGTATCTATAATGGGTTGAATAGTGTCCTCCACCCAACTATCATACCAACTCAGAACCTCCTAATGTCACCTTGTTTGACAATACGGTCTTTGAAGATGTAATTAGTTAAGAACGTCCAGATGAAATTATCCTGGATTTAAGGCAGTACCTAGATTCAATGACTGGTATCCTTAAAGAGGAGAGAGATACAGGGAGAAATGGAAATGTGAAGATAGTTTTTGGAGTTTGGAGATTGGAGCTACCCTATTCCACAAGCCAAGGAATGCTTAGGGCCACCAGTAGATGGCAGAGGCAAGAAAGAATTCTTCCCTAGAGCCTTCAGGAAAGAGATGCTGTGGACCACACCTCAATATTAGACTTGTAGCTTCCAGAATTTTGAGAGATTAAATTTCTGTTGTTTAAAGCCACCCAGTGTGGCTGCCCAGTGTGTGGTACTTTGTTACAACAGTTCTAGAAAATAATAGACTAGCATACTATGCTAAACAACATCACTTCTCACCAAGGAGCTCATTTTACATGAAAACAGTGCAATGATGGACTCAGATTCAGAGAATCTACTATCCTCACTATGGTGTCCCTGCAACTAGAGGCAGCTGGTGTGAAGTAATAGTAGAGTGGTCTACAGATGCTTCATTTATGTGACCTGCAAGGGCAGGGGGTATTATCCTTCAAGGTGTGGCATATGCCTTGAACTGATAACCAATATATGATGCTGTTTCTTCCATGACCTGAAAAGATGGATCATGAAACCAAGTGGTGGCACTGCTAGTGGCTCCTCTATTACACCTAATAACCCAGTCACGGGATTTTTGCCATTCCCCCACAATTTTAGACTCTGTTATTTTATAGGCCTTCCTTCCTAGGAAAGGAATGTTTCCAATAAGGAGTACAACTGTTCAACTGAACTGAAAGTTGAGATGGCCACCTAGATATTTCAGGCCTCTCATGACAAAAAATCAAATGACAAAAAGAAAAATCAAAATTATCAAAAGGAAATTGTGTTGCCATCACATGTCAAGAATAAGGAAGACTGTTTGGGACCCTGGGGATTTCCTAGTGCTTCTCTCATTATTTCTATCCCAGTCATAAAGGCTAAAAGAAGACAATAACAACCCAAGAAAGAAAAATAATCAGTGATTCAGATACTTTAGGAATGAAGATTTGGAACTTTAAGCAGAAAAGAGACTGGCTGAGAGCAGAGAAAAAAATGAAATGTTAGCAGAAGAATTTTATAAATATCAATTCTATAACTTGTGACAAGTTATAGAAATGAGAACTATAGAAACTATAAATATTTTTCTTCCTTGTTTTTAGGTAGACATATTTGTAGATATTAGGTACATATATATGGAGAAATTTTGCTTCCCGTTTCCCCCATTTTTTTATTTGAAGGGAGTTAGTGAGAGTTAACTCTATGATTCAGCTTGCAAATATAGAATATTCAGAAGGAATTGCTCAGGGAGTTAGATGAGGAAATAACATCATTGTTTATAAGAGGTGCATGCATTCAATCAGATACAAACAGAATGTTGTATGGAAATCCCATATGGGTAGAAGGATGAGAATGGATGCTGACTGGCTGGAAGAGTGGTCAGTGTCAGTCACCTGAGTCTTTATTCTCAGTCCATCTCCCCGTCCTTCTTTGCTTCGCCAGGTATGACAGAAAGTTTGGAGGCTGAAAACTAAAATTTTCTTTCCTCGCTTGCCAACTGGACTCCAATTAGATTCTGCCAATGAGAGGCAACATGAGACAATGGAAGGAGAAAGAAGGAAGAAGTCACACTTTCCATCTCCAATTATTGTCAACATCTTCATCAGCAAGAGTAGCATCTACGGCACAACGACAGTGACAGCACTGATGGAGGTTGCAGCTTTGGTTGAGGAAACCAGGTTTTCTAGAAACCTTAAGCAAACATGGAACAGATGGCCTTGGAGTCCCTAACACTAAACACTAAACTAACACATAGAATCTGCAGTGTGTGCAGACACATGGATTCCAGTCAGTAACACAAGCTACTTCTGCTCTCTGGGTATCATCTCAATTTGTATTCTCTCCCCCAGCTCCTTTCGTCATCTGTTTGGCTCTCCCAGTTTGCTCCAGCCCATGTGTACAAGTTCTCTGTATTAAATTCCCTCACTTCAAAATACCTAGAGAGGCTTCTAGTTTCCTGGTTATACTCTGACCAATACACCAGTATAACTTCTGGCAATCTGAAACTCCCTTGGGTGTCACTTTTAAAAATCAATCATTATACATCATACTTTTCACAGGTGACCTGATCTTGGATTTTAAGGTTCTAGACTTGTGGAAAAAGCCAAAGAAGATTAGGCTTTCTCTCCAACATCTTTCCGCATGAGAAAGTGATGTCCATTTCAACTGTACCCAGAATTCTTTCTTCAGAATTTTCACACCTTCTCCCTTTTACTCTTTTTCTTAAATCAACTTTATTTTTTGCTAATCTTCTCTTCCTAAATTCAAACTGAATACACATTAATTGTAGAAAAGATAAAAGGGAAAGAAAAAACCCTTGGGACTAATGATCCTAAAGATTGCCATAATGACAGATTCAGAGAGCCACCTGTGTATCCTCGTATCTAGGGGAGGTCATAGTGAGTATGAATGAGGACACTAGAGCTGAACAGACCTCAGTCTGAGCCCTAGCTATATGGCCTTGAGCAAGTTAACTTCTCTAAGTCTCAGGTACCTGTCTAATGGAGTTAATAAACACACCCACCTTATAAGGTTGTAACTTAAGAAGATAATGAATGTACAACTAACACAGTGCCTGACTGGTGTCATTCAGTATCTTTCAACATCATTTTTTTTTAAATTTTTTATTTTTTATAAACATATAATATATTTTTATCCCCAGGAGTACAGGTCTGTGAATCGCCAGGTTTACACACTTCACAGCACTCACCATAGCACATACTCTCCCCAATGTCCATAACCTCATCCCCCTCTCCTGACCCCCTTCCCCCCAGCAACCCTCAGTTAGTTTTGTGAGATTAAGAGTCACTTATGGTTTGTCTCCCTCCCAATCCCATCTTGTTTCATTTATTCTTCTCCTACCCCCTTAACCCCCCCATGTTGCATCACCACTTCCTCATATCAGGGAGATCACATGATGGTTGTCTTTCTCTGCTTGACTTATTTCGCTAAGCATGATACCCTCTAGTTCCATCCACGTTGTCGCAAATGGCAAGATTTCATTTCTTTTGATGGCTGCATAGTATTCCATTGTGTATATATACCACATCTTCTTGATCCATTCATCTGTTGATGGACATCTAGGTTCTTTCCATAGTTTGGCTATTGTGGACATTGCTGCTATAAACATTCGGGTGCATGTGCTCCTTTGGATCACTACGTTTGTATCTTTAGGGTAAATACCCAGTAGTGCAATTGCTGGGTGATAGGGTAGTTCTATTTTCAACATTTTAAGGAACCTCCATGCTGTTTTCCAGAGTGGTTGCACCAGCTTGCATTCCCACCAACAGTGAAGGAGGGTTCCCCTTTCTCCGCATCCTCGCCAGCATCTGTCATTTCCTGACTTTCAACATCATTTTTAATACCTGCATCATATCCTATACCACTGAATAGTGCCAAGACCCCAACTGTTAAATATTTAATTTCTTTATGTCTTTTTATTATTATTAAATAAAACACTTATGATAACAGTGACTGCTACATTTCTGCATACATATACTAATTATTTCCTTAGGATAAATTTCTCCTTTTTTTTGCTAAATTCCTCTTTTTTTTCCTAAATATTACTCCTTCCAGGAGGTTGTCACTGTTAAAGAGTTAATATATGTAAAGAACTGATTGTCACACATAAAAGGCACAAACTATTAGACATGCACTTTCCTCCATTTTATGGTGGGATTAACATTTTGACTAAGTTTCTTTTTTTAAGTATTGATAGATTTATCTTCTAAATCTTCTGATGTCTGGAAATGACTTTCTTAATAGCCTTTCCACATAAGGTCGCTCTGATTACTGAATTTTTCAGTCTATAACCTCCTCCATGCCCACCATACACTGTGAAAGTGACTCCACTGTTTCCCGTATTTTGAGTAGTATTTAATATATCTAATCCACTTGTTTTTTTAAGTCTCATTTTACTTATCTTCTTTTTTCTGGTAGAGAGATGCAAAAAGGTCACAAACAATTTGCAAAAGAAGAAAGAAAGAGAAAAGAGAAAAGAAACACAAAATAAAGTTCTCTTTTTTTTTAAGATTTATATTTATTTGAAAAAAGAGAGAAAGAGAGCACAAGCAGGGGAGAGGAGCATAGGGAGAGGGAGAAGCAGAACTCTCACTGAGCAGGAAGTCCAATGCAGGGCTTGATCCCAGGAACCTGAGATCATGACCTGAACCAAAGGCAGACGCTTAACTGACTGAGCCATCCCACACCCCAGGAAGTTCTTTTGAAAAATGAGAAAATGTTCAGCCTTGCAGGTATAAATAAATAAATAAATAAATAAATTTTAAAAGGCAAAGCAAAACTGCATATCATTCTTTTGCTTTTCAGGATACAATATTAAAATAAAATCATACAATTACACAGCAAATATTTGGAGACATTGACCCTCTCATTTCCACTGGTGGGAATGCAAGTTGGCACAGGTCTTCTAGAATATACTTTGGCAATGTTCTATACTCTTTAACCATGAAAAGCTAATTTTAGGTATTTATACTAAAGAAATAACTATGGATCTATAAAAATATTTTAGGTATAGTGATACTTCCCACACATTCATCACAATAAAAAATTAAGAAACCACATAAATATCCAACAAAGTAGATTTAACCTATAAACATAATACATGTATTCATGAGATTGCTATGGGGTCATTAAAACATAGTAAAGTGGATCAATGTCTCCATTAGAGTGTGAAGGAAAAAAAAACAGGTTCCATAGAGAAAATTTGGTATTATCCCCATTTTTGTGAAGCAAGAGGGACATCTTCATCTGGTAGAGTAGGTTTCAAAAAGGTTAAAATGGTTATCTCTGAAGTATAGGAAGAGAAGACTTTTTGTTTGTCTGTCTTATTGGCTATGTTCTTATTTCTCTAAAGTTAACTTACATTACTTATGTAATTAAAAAATAAAAATGTCCATCAGAGTGAGCTATATCATTTGTAATTAGCATATAATGAGAGTCTTGCTCCTTTAGTACAGATTTAGTTTTCCCTGTAAGACTTTATTTCTTGGGGAAAATATGTACTTTTAAAACCAAACAGACTGTCATAAATCATTCCAAACCTCAGAGCACTACATATTTAACAATTCATACATTGATAACACCATCTCCATAAAACTGAAATGTCTATAAATCTATGCTGAATGACATGACTATATGAAGAAAGAGACAAAGTAGCCCCATTCTCCTATCAGTGACAAATATAATTACAGCAGCAATCATGAACATTATCTGGGTTGCGTTTGCTGCCCGGTACCTTCCTATCACAAATTAAAATCGTTTTCCCAAGAAACAATCACAGAGTAGTTTTCATTGTATGTTCATGAAGACAATTTATCCTAATCATTTTGGGGAGAAAAAGATATTAAAATATACAAAACAAGAGCAGAAGAAAGATAAAAATGAAAAATTACACTAAGCATGGAGAGAAGCAAGGCAGAGGGAGACATAAGAAGCTTGAGTCTTCATTTTGATCTTTGCCAAAAAGACAATATTTGATAAAACTGTGTATCTTTCCAACAGGATCTAAATTATGTAAAGTATTGTTCTAGGTTAGAAGTACAAATCACTCTTCATCAGACACTTTGAGGATCTGTATGCTAGTTTAGCCAGTGTTAATAAAGCAAAAATCCAGTGATTATAGGAGGGGATTTTTTTTTTCATTTGCAGGCAACCCAATTAATTTTTCAGCAGCCATTATTGTTCTAATGAGCCATTTCTTATCAAATTTAGATGCTCTAGATATGGGATTCCTATAACTTACGGTAACAGTTTAAAACTGGGCCAGGTAGAACAGCCAATCAAAATGAAATATAATTCCTCACTCTTGCTTTCCACTTCCATCCTGTTTTCTTCAATACACGATACAATCTAGACCACATCCACAAGTGAGGAAACTCTACAGATAACTCAGCCCTCTAAATATATTGTCATGTGACAAATTTTCTAATTCCAAATCCTCTTGTCTATCATGAAATCATGCACTAAGTTATTGAATACAGAATGTTGTGAACAACAGGCTCTTCTTATGTTTGTTTTAAAGATTGAACATTTCAGTACAGCAAAGAATTTTAAGCAAAAGAGTGGTGAATTTCTGGAGGAGCTGGTAGTTGGATCACAGCAACTTAACCTTAATTCCTTCTAAGAAGCTTACTGAAATGGCAAGAAATATGCATGTTTTTTCATCGAAACACCCTTAAATCACCCGTAAATCATTATACAGGAAAGGTTTCAATCTAAGCTAAGGGCAATTCACAGCTGTCCTTCCTGATACAGCATCCATGTTTTGCAAGAAGAGAAACAAGATCCTAGCAGCATAGTACCACAAAGAGCCTTATTTTAAACTATCAAATGTGGAGGTAAGGACAAGCTATGGGACAAATGAGCAATCCTCTCAAAGCTCACAAACACTCCTACAAAACATATGTAAATATAAAAAAATTAAAACACATAAAAGGAAAGAACATAAGAGCAGCTTTGAACACCTCCTCTCCAACACTAAATACCAAAATATAATGGTGCAAAATCTTTAGAAAATATTATTTTGTCCCAAGTTTCTATATCTAGCCGAATCAATCTTTAAGCAATGTCGTCTCACCATTATTTGTCTTTCCTCTGAAGGTTTCAGGTGGCGTGAAAATATGAGGGATAGAGCAGTCCCCGCTTTGCACTGTAGTGCAGAACTATACAAAAATGACCATACAAGCTGGAACTGTGTAAAGGGACCCTTGTTCCATGATCTTTAAAAACTCTTGTCAAGATATGAAAAATTCAGTCCGTTATAAATTTAGATGTGGAATGAAAAAATAAAAACACTGATAGGTATTTGACACATTGTAATTTAAAACCTTAGAAGTGTTGCACATTGAAATGTTTTATTTCTTTGTAAAAACTTATCAGGAGTAGTTTCAAAAATGCTTGCCTTCTTCTCATTGTACAGCTTTAGCATGAGGAGTGACCATTTTCTCGGTGCTTTGTTAAATTATGCTCCTTTCTAAATTCGGATCGTCTTCCAACATTTCACCCTTTGCACTTTCAATGTCTTGAAAAACCTTCAGAGGGTTGCTTTCAAGGGAAGTTTTTTCTCAGTGTCAATTCCTCTAGGACATCTTCATCTTTGTCATGACAACTACTTTTCTCACTCAGGTGGGAAAGTTGGTCGCTGACTTGCTATGGCTGCCCATCAAGAATCGCAGGAACAGCATCAGTGTCTACATCGCCCCTGTCCATCATTTCTTCTCTAACTCCATTTATGCTCCATTCAAATTCTACTTCCAGTATCATCACTTTTTGTTTCTTTGCTGAACTTTCATCCTTGTTGACTAATTACCTCTTTCAATTATTTATCCTTGTAAAATGTCACATGATTTACTACTGGGAGACACAGACACAACACAACTTTATGCACTGCTGTCTGTCCATGAGCTGAGTGACAGGTGCACAGTGACAAATCAAAAGACTTTGAAAGTAGTGATGTGACCACAGAGGCCACCAATCCTCTGTTACTGTGTAGTGACTTGTGCCCTGAAAAGCTAGTAAAAAATGTGTACTTTATGCAATTACGCACAGTTCGTATCTCATGGTAATTGAAATTTGAACTGTGTTTTTAAGGACCGGTGTTATTTAACTAAACTAGAGTAACTGATATCCACACATATCAAAGACATGGAAAGCAAGACCTACCTGCGTATTGGGATTTTTTTTTAAGCATTACTATTTACCGGTATTATGATATGAAATTACAAAAGAATGAATTTAAAATTTACAAGAACTATTAGATAGTTTGACAAAGTGCAAGAGCACAAGAGAATTTTTTTTAAATAGAAGTCCTATATTGTAACAAACACTTTAAAAATTCAAGAGTAAATGATCATTTGCAAAATATGAAATGTGCAGAATGAAAGATTGTAAAGCAGCTCATTCAGTACTCATACCTATCCCCTCCTAACTTACTTTCCTTAAGCCTTGTGACTACCTGTTCCAAGGATGCCTGGGTGGCTGGGTTTGTTGAAGGTCCCACTCTGGTTCTGCTTAGGTCATAATCTCAGCTTTCATGGGTCCTGAGGTCAAGCCCCACCCGCAGCCCCAGATCGGACTCTGTACTCAGGTGGGGTCTGCTTTGAAGATCCTCTCCCTTATCCTCCCTGCTGTGGTCCTGCTTCCTGTCTCAAATGAATAAATCTTTTAAAAAATAAATAAATAAATAATAGTGTGACTCATGGAGGAAGGGAGCTCACCCTAGGCAGAATGTGTCTCTTTCACATTCATTTAAAAAAAAAAAAAAACAACTACCTGTTTCAGCCTCCGCTGCAAGTAAAGTTTGCTACGTGGCCTGGTTTCTACCTAGCAGAAGCATCTGCATGATGCAAAAGGGAGAAAGCAAGTATCTCCCATGGGGCAGAAGCTGCAGGCAGAAAAAAACAAATCTTCTGGCAAGCTTGATGGCAGAGAAAGTTTGTTTTCCCAGGACAGGTGTGGCAAGTTTGCAGGCATCGAGAATGTCCGAGGGGCTGATGACAATGACACATCGCCACATGCTCCGGCTACAATGGCCCCATGGAGTTAGGCAGCTTTGTGCCTCACTATCTGGCATCTGAGCGTGGCTTTCCATCTCTCCCAGAGGCTCTGCAGACTCTTCAATCTTCTTTTTCAATAAACAACCTTCTTTCTGCTTACATTTGCTAGAGGATTATGTTGCCTGTAGGTTTTTCCGGTGCACTCAGAAATACATTCATCAACTAACACGTAGGACCCACAGCATAAAAATGTTAACTGAGGTTTATGAAAATAGAGACTTTAATAAATATAAATTGCATTAGATTTATTTTGCTGTGTAACAAATTACCACAAACTTAGCAGCCTAAAATGACACTGATTCACGAACTCACAGTTCTGCAGGTTGGAAGTCCAGGCCTCTCATAGCTGGGTTCTCAGCTCAGAATCTCACAGGTTCAAAACCAAGGTGTTGGAATCAAGGTGTTGTGTTCTCATGTGCATCTCAGGGTCCTCTTCCAAACTCTTTTAGTTGATGGCAGGACTCAGTTCTTCATTGGCTCTCAATTAGGAGGATGCTTTTTCTCCAAGACACCACTCCCTGGTCTTTGATGCAAGGCACCCCTCCATCTTCAAAGCCAGCAATGGAGACTCTTCCTCATATGTATCCCCACGACCTTTAAATCTCTCTAGGAAGGGCCTAAGATTTTTTAAGAGCCCACCTGGTTAGGTCCAGCCCACCTGAATAATCTTCCCTTTGATAACTCAAAAGTCAACTGATTGGGACACCTGGGTGGCTCAGTGGGTTAAAGCCTCTGTCTCCAGCTCAGGTCATGATCCCAGGGTCCTGGGATGGAGCCCCAAATCAGGATCTCTGCTCATTGGGGAGCCTGCTTCATCCTCTCTCTCTCTGCCTGCTTCTCTGCCTAATTGTGGTCTCACTCTCTGTCAAATAAATAAATAAATAATCTTAAAAAAAAAAAAGTCAACTGATTTGTGACCTCATGATGGGAGTGATATCCCATTATATTCACAGGTCCTGCTCACATACAAGTCCCTGCCTCATACAGAAATGATACCATGCGAACCTTACAAACCCTAGATTATTTCATAAAGACAATGAAAATTTAATCTAAATCCTACTTAGATACAATTTAAAAATACTGATCTTCACATTAGAAAAAAAAGCAGGTCAAAACAAGTGATCAATTTTGAAAAGGAAAAATTTAGTGGGTCTACAGAAACAGATATAAAATTATGTGATGTACATAATTATACATTTTACTTAAATTTTACATTTCAAAGTTATTATAATGGAAAGCACTATGATGAAATAAGAATAAAGGGAATGAATTATTGGAACAACATGAAAAAGCAATGAAAAGACTAGAAAGAGTAGAAAGAAACCTACATATGTATAGATGATTATATATGTTGAAAAGTTTATGTCTAATCTGTAAGAGAAGAATGGATGATTCAATAAATGATGTTAGTAAAACTGCTTTAAAAATTGCATAAAAATGAAATTCAATGTCTACTTCATACTATACCCTAAAATAAACTTCAGCTGGCTTATAAATATAATTCAAAAAAGAAAACTATAAAACCGTAAGAAAGAAAATAGATGAGTATCTCATTTCTGAGTGAAAGAGATGAGGATAAAAAAATAAAATAAAATAAACATACATATGTAACCAAAAATAAAAACCTTTCTTGGCTCCCAAACCACCACTCCACAGGCAAACAACAAAAGGAGAAATAAAATGCAAGTTTAATGAGAGATACTTTAATAGTTCTTTAAGACAATATGGAAAAGCAAAAAGGAAAACTGACAATCAAAGAAAAATTTGAATTGCCAGCAAACTTTTGAAAAATGTTCAGTCTCTATTAATCGAACTAATGTAGTTAATTAAAAAACAAGGAGCTATATGGGCACCTGGTGGCTTAGTCGGTTAAAAGTCTGCCTCAGGTCATGATCTTGGGTCCTGGGACTGAGTCCCACATAGAGTCCCACATCAAAGACCCTGCTCAGCAGGGAGTCTGCTTCACCCTCTGCCCCTCCCCCACCAACTCGTGTTCTCTCTCTCTCTCTCTCTCACACACACACACATGCAGGTGCACACACACAAAAATAAATAAAATTTTTTTAAAAAGAACAATGCTTTTTTTTTTTTTTTTTTTTTTTTTTGCCTTGCAAAATGCAATGAGTTTTAAAATACCTTGGTAAGGACATCCAAAAACTAACTTTCTTATTCACTGCCCATGTGATAGTCTGTAAAAAGCAATTTGGTATTGCTACAGGCTTTAAAATGTAGGTTGTCCATGTCTTAGAAATTCTACTTAAAATTATTTGTAGCATTGTATGTTTACTTATTTAGCAAACATTTAAAGGCTGTATACTGTGTGCCAAGTTCTGTTCTAAGGGCTTTGTAAATATGACCCATTTAATACAACAACCTAGTAAAGTAGGTACTATTATCACTACCCCCATTTTACAAATGAAATAATTAAGGCACGGTGAGTTTAAGTAATTCACTCAAGGTAGTTCTGCAAAGAGTCAGGATTTGAACCCAGGCAGACTGCTCCATGGACCAAGCTTCTAAACTATGCCGCACAGACTTTCATGCAACCTATGACACTAAAAATGAATATTATCAAAAGTTGTACCAAAGACTTATCCAGTCAGCACTCAAACTATCTTTATAAAGCCCTTTTTCAGCTAATGCCAAATTTCCCTGCTCCTTCACAGGGCAGCTTCCTGGAAGTGGTCTCTTTTCTTCACAATCTTGCCAACATTTGCTATCTCTTGTCTTTTTGATAATAGCCATTTTCACAGGTGTGGTTTTGATTTGCTTTTCTCTAATGATTAGTAATGTTGAGTATCTTTTCATGTGCCTGCTGGCCATTTGTATGTCTTCTTTGGAAAAATGTCTATTCAGGTCCTTTTGCCCATTTTTTAATTGGATTATTTGCTTTTTGCTATGGAGTTGCCTGAGTTCTTTATATATTTTAGGTATGAACCCCTTATCAGATAAATAGTATTTTCTCCCATTTTGTGTATTGCCTTTTCAATTTATTGTTTCCTTTGCTGTATAGAAGCCATTTAGTTACTGTAATCCCACTGTGAATATAGTTCACAATGAATATGTATTCTTTTATAACTTAGCAAGAAGGCTGTTGAAAGCATTTGAAGTGGACAATCTTACACTGTGAGACTCTGAATCTGTGAATTTTCAGGGTCTGAAATCCAGTTTTGCTATGTCTTGCCAAAAACTACAGTGAAGGCACCCTTTTGACCATTAAAAATTATTTTCGTTTTTGTTGTCTGTGCTTGTGTTGTCTTAGCCAAGAAATCATTGCCGAGATCAATGTCAAGGATCTTTTCCTCTGTGTTTTCTCTTAGAAATTTTATGGTTTCAGGTCTTGCACTTAGGTTTTTTATCCATTTTGAGTTTTTATTAGTGGTATAAGATAAGGGTTCAGTTTTATTCTTTTGCATGTGGATATCCACTTTTTCCAACAACATTTATTGAAGAGATTGTCCTTTCCCCATTGTATGCTTTAGTCACCCACCTTTTTTGAAGTTCAACCATGAACAGATTCCCATCTCTCTTCCCTGCCTACTCTGTCCTTCCTATTCTGTGTCAATGGGAGGTTCACATGTCCCCACCTCCTGGCCATTATAAAGGCCTAATCCACTGTTGCTTCCACTTTGCTCAAGCCATCTGGACCAGCTTGCACCCACACTTCTGTCTAGAATGTCCCACTATGTAGTAACAAACTTTCTTATACCCTCTTGGCATTTTCAGCATCACCAGTCTCAATCAGTATCTGAACCAATTTTAGGTGACCTCCATGGGGAGCCACAAAACACCTATGCTTAATGATTTATTTGCTGATTATCTCTTTCACTGGACTAAACTGCATGAGAGTAGGAAATAAGTCTGTTTGCTATATTTATATTCATTTATGTACAAGGCTTAATATCTTCTAGGCACCCAGTAAACATTTGAAGATTGATCAAATCATGTGCATAGTAGCACTGTTAATAATGGTGAAGAATTTAGGAGGAGGAGGACTAACTTCTTAACAATAAGAGATTGATTAAATAAATTACTTAGATAAGTGGAATATAAATGACACTGAAATTAATACACACCGTCTTTAGAAAACTTCTGCTGTGTATTAGTGAAAAGAGCAAATTACAGAAAGAATAAACATAGTATCATCATATTTTCCTAAAATTTGTTTGTATATTAATGCACAGTAAAAAGAGTGAAAAAATATAATCAAAATTATTAATAGCAACTTTCTATACACAAGTGATTTTAATTTTACTCTTTGTGCTTCTCTGTATTAAATGTTTTTCCACAATAAATATATTTTCTTTTATAACTTGGCAAGAAGACTGTTGAAAACATTTGAAGTAGACAGCCCTGTGTTGTAAGACTCTGGAGTTGTGCATTTTCAGGGTCTGAAATTCCAGTTCCCCAATGTCTTGCCAAAAACTACAGTGAAGGCATCTTTTTGACCATTAAAAATTAGAACAAAGAACTATCCAACAGTTAATTTCATCAGCCCCATCGAAATGAACCTTGAATTCTGAACCTCTGTCTGGGAAGAAAAATGTTCCTGTTGCCTTCTACCCAAGTGCACTATTTACAAATAAAGTGGTTAAAATTCTCCTCTGAATAACAACCCAAGTCAGTATTCAATTCAAGCTAGTATTACACCTCTGTATTATATCTCATTGCACTTCCCTTTACTGCTCCTTGCTCAAGAAGACCCCTGTTTCTTTACAAAAACAAGTTGCACTTCCTTTGTTTTTCCAGGTGTTCCAGATGCCTTCTGTTTACTGGGTTGGTACATGTGCTTCACCGAACGTCTTCTCTTCCTACCCACCTTCACAAGCCAGTCTTGCCCACTTGGTGCCTCCCCATTCCTGTCCACTCAAATGATCCTTCTTTCTTCCCACCGTATTACCCACTCTCTTTCTGGAGAAACTTCTTACCATTCTCTAGCCCAGGATTTCACCTCCCGCCTTCCAGGCCAGTCTGTGGTAGGTAGAAACACAGAGCTAAAGCAAGAACCCTGGAATGGAATAGCAAAACCCTACCCTTTCAGAGCCATATGAGGAGGCCTCTGAAAAGAGATGCACAGAGCTCAAGGCCAGGCAAAATGAACATTAATTACCCTGAGGTTTACTCCATACCCCAAGATAAATCCCCTGGCACACTGGCCAGGACTGTTCAGGCTAATCCCGTCTGCTTGAGTCAAAGACTGGCCTCTAGGATTGCCCTTCTCTTTTCCCCGAGATCCGTAGCCATAACTCTTACTACTATGAAGTAAAAAAAAAAACAAAACACAGAAGAGAAGGAGAAAGGGAGTATCCATGTCAGATCCCAGGCTTTCCTGGAGTGGGTGACTCTGTTCAAGTGTGAAGAGTTTCCAGGGTTTTTCTAGTGTACTGGCCTGGTAAGAAACCAAGTCTACCCCAATAGCCATGCCTTAGAAATGCCCTAGGAATTCATCCTTCCATATTACTTTGGCATAAGGGCTGACATCAGGGAAAGTATACAAGAAGTCTAGAATCCCCAGGAAAAACCAACACTGCATGACTTGGAACATGTTTATGGATGAAAGGGTGGATAGGTGGTTAGGTAAACTCATACTTGTGATTGATGTTAGGTGCCAGCTGATTACGAAGATGTGACCTTGAACCATCATAATAACCCCTAATGCAACAAAAAGCAGACATAAATTTGTGAGGACTACTCTCTGTGAACCTGAACAAATTCCCATGCTTTGTCCCTCTGTTGCTGTCTGTTCTTAACTCTACATTGACTGATAGGTCCTGTAATATTAGTATCACGTGTGACCCAGGTTTACTTCCAGTTCTGCTTTTTTCCCTTACACTAAATGGTGACTTTCGTGCATTCCCCCGGATCCAGCCTTACCCTGTTTCAATCAGGGCTGAATCATAACAGCCTTGACAAGCTTTGTGACCTTACTGGCTATCTGAAAAGAATGGACACATGAAAGGAGATGAAATTAAACAAAGTTATGTTGAATGTATTAGACCCTTCTGCTCTTCCAGAAGCCTGGTCAAGGTGCAGGGAAGGGGGAACCACAAGCTAAAATATCCAAATGGCCAGCGTTGCCGGATTCTACACTAAAAGAAAACAATTTCCTTTACCTTACAGAGTCTGAAGTATAGCTTTTGTTTCATTAACACCAGTACATTTTTTAAACATATTCTTACACATCATTGCTCTTTTTACCACAACCTGCTTGAGCAACAGCAATTTGCATCCAATGTTCACAAGATTTATCTTGCAAACTCTCTTTGCTAAGTGCTGCAAATTCCTACTGTACGGGGTGGGCAGTCTCAGTCAACTCTACTCCCAAACTGTGCTGTATTATAGGTCCCAAATAAGCACCATTTTTGCATGGGCTAATGCATGCTCAACCCTATTAACAGTAATAGTGTGAATGACCATAAGCCATTAATTTTGATGAGATCAGGTTCCTATCACCTCAAAGATTCAACGGAAGCCACAGGAGACATTGAAGTATTCCCACTTTGGTTCCCTTAATGAATAAAAATGTGAAAGTAGTTACAGTCCACCTGACAGTCAGACACCACAGGCCTGAGGAAAAGTTCACCCTGTCAGCAGCAGCAAGAGAAAAGTGCCAAGGAATTATTGCATTAGCTCCATAAGAGTCTAATAGCCAAAAGATGGGGGTAAAAGGCACTGAACACACCAGGCAGAAATTACCCTTGAAGTCCTGAAAAGACTTTTTTTTAGGGTGAGTAATTTTCTTTCTTAAGAATTCAGCAATATGGAACAAATTATTTACTCAAGAGTCTGCAGTCATCCTGGAAAAATACATCAAAATCCCAGGGCTCACTTAACCACCTCATGGACAGCTATTTTCAAAATGAAGTGGGAAGAGGAGACTTAGATCTTGTTCCCATAACTCATGAGCACATTTCCAACAGGCCATTTTGTTTTCAACTTTCATTACTCATTAATATTCAATTTAGGTTCCATCTTCTTCAGATGTGTGTGTGACATTTGTGAGCATCTCGGCTTTAATTTCGGGTGTCTGCAGAAACTTGCTTGAGTATGAGAGAAAGTTTCTGACCTGCCAAAAGAGGAGATTCACTGCTCCCTTCCCAACGGAGTAGGGAGGAGGAGGGAGAAAGCAATGATTTTGCTTTTCTGACTTGCAAATGTCTTGTAAAGGGAAAATCATAATTCATAGCCCCATATGTACAAAATGTTTCCAACGAGTTTCATTTTAGTGGTATAAGCAATGAATTTTCTGCTAAATGCAGCAGATCCAGTCACTATACTTATAAAACAAAATGCATTTAGATTCTGAATATGAAATGTAATCTCTGAGTGCAAGAAATTCCAAATCAGCATTAAAAAATATGTAAGAGCAGCAATAGAAAATGATCTATGATTGCTAATTATTGTACTATTTTCAGTACCATTTCTTTTCTAGTAAGTTCTGCTCTGGTAACTACTACGAAAATTAGGTACAGAGATGGATCAATAAACAATATTCTTAATCTTTGTCTCTAACATTAGACATGCAGTTTTACTGTTTTTCATGTAACTAGTGTGGTAGGCTGGCTAATAGCCCCCAAAGATATCCAGATCCTAACTCCTGGTGCCTATGAATGTTACCTTGCATACCTTGGGGTTTTGTTACATGACAAAAGTGGCTTTGCAGATGTAACCAAGTGAAGGATCTCGGGATGTGGAAATTATCCTGGGTCATCCGGGGAGCCCTAAGTGTAATCACAAGTGTCCTAACAAAAGAGAGGCAGAGGGAGATCTGCAGATGCTACACCGATGGCTTTTAAGGTGGAGAAAAAATCCTGTGAGCAAGATATGCCATTCTAGAAACTGGGGAAAGGCAAAAAATGGATTCTTCTCATAGAGCTTCCTAAGGGAACCAGACCCCTCCAATATCTTAGATGTTAATTTTACTCTAACTTCCAGAACTGCAAGAGAATAAATGTGTGTTGTTATCCTCCAAGTTATAGGTGATTTGTTGCAACAGCTATAGGAAATTACTACAACTGGTTATCAAATTTTCTGGTTTTGTATTGTTGATAGGATACATGGTTTTGTTTGTCTGTTTTTATCTTGACGTTTGGTTAATACAAAAGAACTTGAGTTCGTGCACACCTGGCTGTATGATAACAAGGAGAAATCTCCTCCCACTCCCTTGTCCCAGGTTGACAATAAGAGATTGGTGAGGTTTTTTTTTTAATTACCGTGCCTTATTAAATTAAATGAAAAATTAAATTTAGAAAGATAAAGAGGTAAAGATAGATACGGAAAAAGAGAAAAGAAGGAGACAAGGAGAAGGAGGTGGCGTGGAGGAAAGGAGGTGGGTATTGACAGAGAGACAAAGAGGTGGAATGATAACTATTGTGCGGCTCACCAATATTTCCAGTGCATCCCCTTGAGGGTGCATGATGGAAGCCCTTGCCCCTTAGGTTTAGATATGGCTCTTTGAATAGACTAGCAACAGATTGTGAGCAAAAAGGACAAATGTCACCTCTACATCCAAGCCTTAATTGCCAGTTACACTTCAGGACTCCTTTCAAACTACTGCAGGGATCGGTGCTGGAGGCTCCAACAACCTGGGTAGATCCTTGAGAGAAGACAGCATGGAACCGAGAGCTCCCCAGTCAAAAAGCCTGCAGTTTATTTTGACTAAGAGATTAATTTCCATTGCATAAAATCACCAAGACATAAGGGTTATTGGTTACCACAACATACCCTAGCTTATACTTTACAGATGAATGAGGATGAATGGAGGCCTGGAATAGATACTCACACGCATAAACAGATGTATAGGTAGATGCATAGTTACACAAAAAGACTAAGCTCTCATGACCCATAAAAATAGAAGTGGAAGAGGGCGCCTGCATGGCTGAGTGGGTTAAAGCCCCTGCCTTCAGCTCAGGTCATGATCCCAGGGTCCTAGGATCGAGTCCCGCATGGGGCTTCCTCTCTCTCTGCCTGCCTCTCTGCCTGCTTGTGATCTCTGTCTGTCAAATGAATAAATAAAAACTTTTTTTAAAAAAAAAAAGTAGAATTAGAGGAGACAACACCATTTCTACAGAATGTATGGCAAAGTTCTTCCATCATGTAATAGGGAGAAGTAGTGGAAGTTTTGCTGACAAAGGTTTTATCTTATTCATATCTTCATTTCTAGCTCTTAGCACAGTGTCTGGTACTCATTAGACATTAAATGACTTAACAAATAAAGTATTATTGAAAGATGGCAATATGAGGCCAAAAGTTTCTGAAAGAAAAGCCCCCATTGTTTGATTCAGCCCAACCAGAGTAAAAGTTGAGTCACAATTTAACCTAACACATCCTGGGCCAGACCGGAATTTAAAGATGTACCGCTTTCTTTGGAACTAGAGTTTTGCAATGTCCCTTGCTTGTGGATCTTTGAAAAGAAATGCCTGAGTATTTGTAAACCCAAGGTCTGAGTCATTCACTAGCCTATTTCTAAAGAAAGAATAGCTAATATTCTGCAGTTCTGCCAGATATTGGTCTACCAGAATGACAAATACTGTGGACAACAAACTCTTTCAAAAAATAGATAGTGAGTATATAACAAACGTATGTCTGTTCTAATCTGCCATGGATTTTACCTTTACTACTCTCAAATTGTCTATGACCTAATAGGAAAGAATATCAGCACCTTTGTGGGAAAACAGTTTCTTTTGTATTTGTGAAAGAAAAGAATAGTGTAGCTCCTGGACTATCTGAGGACAGTTTCGGACTTAGTACCTCATATGCCAGTTCTATGTGGAGAAAATAAAATAATATCCAGGAGACTATATGAATGTCCACCTAGAGATATAAATGATAAGACCATATGAAAAATGTACAGTTATGGTTCTTTTGGTCCTAACAGAAACCAATTCTGTCTAGCTTAAATAAAAATCAAATTAGCCAAAAATAAAATTTTGAAAGTTTGGGGTAGTGTAGAGGTGGTAGAAATTGTTGCCCAGAATCCAAGAAAGAAATAAAGAAAAGCCCTCAGAAAGACAAAAGGTACTGTGACTTCAAATACCTCAGCTGGAGAAAACAATGAACTCTCTTTCAAAAGTTGTTTCAGTTCACCATTCCATATCTCTAAAAGTAGGAGCCTGATTAGCCCTGCTTAGGTGAATCCAGCCCTGGGTCATTCACATTTGACCAGGAATAGGAGGTGAAACAGACCACCCATGATTGATATGGTATCCTCTTCTGTTTGGGAAAATTTTCAGTTAAGGTGGAGTCACTTTGAATTAGAACATTAATAAACACACAAAGTAATCTACTAAAGGAGAAGTAATGAATCAAAGCATAGTGCTTTGGGCTACAAGACAACAGAAAATTCTTCAATAATTATGGTTTGGGGGTGTTGAAGAAGTTTTTTGGGTTTTGTTTTGGTTTGTTTTTACATAATAAGAAGTCCAGTCAAATATTCAGTGCCAGAATTTTCAAAATTTGGTTGGCTTTTCCCTTGTAGTCATAAAGTAGCTGCTGCATCACCAACCCTCACATCTATAATCTAGTTCCGAAGAAGGAGAAAAGGGAGGGGATGATAGAAAGTGCAACTGTCAACTAGATATCTACACACACAAAAATGAAATTTGTGCCTTACCTCACACCATATGCAAAAACTAACTTAAAATGGATCAAAGGCCTAAAGGGAAGAACTAAAACTATAAAACTCTTAGAAGAAAACATTAAATATAAATGTTTGTGACCTTGGATTAGGCAACTATTTATTACATATGACACTTAAAGCACAAGCAATCAAAGGGGGGAAAAACAGATTAACTGGACTTCATGAAAATTAAAAACTTCTATGCTTCAAAGAAAAAAAATCAAGATAGTGAAAAGACAATGTACCAATGGGAGCAAACATTTTCAAATCATACAACTGATAAGTCTCTAATAGCCCAAATATGTAACTGTTACAACTCAACAATATAAAAGCAACTAATCTAATTTTAAAATTGGCAAAGGATCTTAATAGACATTTATCCAGGGAAGATATAAAGTGGCCAATAAGCACATGAAAAAAAAAAGCTCAGCATTCCATTCCTAAAGAGAAATGCAAATCAAAACCACAATGAGATACCACTTAACACCCACTAGGATACCTATAATCAAAATGATGGACAATAACAAGTGTTGGCAAGAATGTGGAGAAACTGGAACATTTATATGTTTCTGATCGAAATGGAAAATTGTGCAGTGCTTTGGAAAACTATTTAGCAGTTTCCCTAAAAATTAAACATAAAGTTGGCATACTTTCCAGCGATTCCACCCTAGGTGGGTACCCAAGAGAATGAAAAACAAATGTTCACACTAAATCTTGCACATGAACATTTGTAGTAGAATAGCCAAAAATGGAAACAACCCAAATGTCCATCAGCTGATGAAGTGGGTAAATAAAATATGGTGTATCCTCATAATATAATATTATTCATCCATAAAAACATGAAGGACTAATACATGCTACAATATGGATAAACCTTGAAAATACTATGCTAAGTGAAACAAGCCAGACACAAAAGGCCATATGTTATACATTCCATTTGTATGAAATGTCCAGAATGGGCATAGAAACAAAAAGTGAGCTATTTTGTTTGCAAAAGTCTACGAGAAGGGAGCAGGGAGGGACTACTAACAGGAAGGTTCCTTTTGGAGAGATGAAAATGTTCTAAAATTAAATACTGCTGATGGTTGCAAAACTCTGTGAATATATTAAAAGTCATTGACTTGTACAATGTGAATGGGTGAATTGTATGGTATGTGGATTATATATTTCAATAAGGCTGTTAAAAACAAAATTTACAACCAAAAATACAGGGAAGAAAAAATAATATAAGCTTACCTGGGAACCCCAAAGCAGAATTTCTGCTGAATCTCATTGACGTAACTGACATTAAGAGTAGAGGGAAAGTAGGGGCACCTGGGTGGCTCAGTCAGTTAAGTATGTGCCTTCAGCTTAGGTCATGGTCTCAGGGTCCTAAGATCCAGCCTCATGGGGCTCCCTATTCTATGGGGAGTATGTTTCTCCCTCTCCCATTGCCCCTCCCCCTCCCCTTGCTCTTGCTCTCTCTTGCAGGAGAGCCCCCCCCTCTCTCTCAAATAGAAAAATAAAATCTTTTAAAAAAAAAAAATAAGAGTGGAGGGAAGCAAACCGTAAGTGACTATTTTTTTTTTTCAAATTAGCTGTATTGGTAAAGGTTCTTTTTTTTTTTAAGATTTTATTTATTTATTTGACAGAGCTCACAAGTAGGCAGAGAGGCAGGCAGAGAGATAGGAGGAAGCAGGCTCCCTGCTGAGCAGAGAGCCCAGTGTGGGACTCGATCCCAGGACCCTGGGATCATGACCTGGGCCGAAGGCAGAGGCTTTAACCCATTGAGCCACCCAGCTGCCCCCATAAGAGACTTTTAACTATAGAGAACAAACTGAGGGTTGCTGGAGGGGAAGGGGCTGGGGGATGGGCTAAATGGGCGACAGCTATTAAGGAGCACGCTTGTTGTGACGAGCACTGGGTGTTATGCATAAATGATGATCACTCATTTTTACACCTGAAACCAATTTTACCATATATGTTAACTAACTAAAATTTAAATAAAAACTTGGAATTAAAAAAGAAAAGAGAGTAAATAGTAGCAGCTTCCTAGGGTTATGACTTCGGGGGCCCTGGAAAAGTCTCTGTCACCTGTGAATATTGTTTAGGGCAGTTCAGCATTATCTGAACAAAAAAGACAAAGACTTGGGCTTTGGAGGGAATCAGACTCTGGTTTGAATCGCAGCTCTGTCGCTTTAAAGGAACTCCCATCCTCTCATTAGTCCTCTGGGAGATGCTGCCAAGACTCTGCCCATTTCCCCTCTCCTCCTTGTCCATTTTTGTACAGACTGGCCTGTGATGCTCCTCCTTCTCAAAGGTCTGCACCACACCTCTTTGCTGGAGATCCCTTCAGGCTGAGAGAGAGCCCAAAGTACCACAGGATATAAGCAACTTTTGGCCAGTGCCTAATGGGGACAGGGGTACAAATACCCCAGTCATTTTGCTGCCATGAAAATATCTCTGAATTAAGACCCACAACTACAGAATCAAAGCGGAGCACCCTTGCTTAGGTTTCCTTCACTTCTCTACCCAATTTTCCTGCCCCAGTGAGGAACATTTCCTAATATTCTTTCCCCAGAACTCCTCATCCCAAAGTCTCCTTCTGGGAAACCCAATCTAAGAGAGCCTCAGCTTCCTTACCTACAAAATAATTATAAGGACCACAAGTAAAAAGCTCCATGATAACAAGAGATCTGGCCCTTGATAAACAGAGACTCTTCTCTGACTTTCAGCACCATGACCTCTTGGAACATACTTGTCCTTGGATAACCTCCTAGAGGACAGGAACAGAAAGACTATGAAAACCCTATGGAAGTAGTGAGTACGTGAGAGAATGAATGTGTAAGACAGGAAAACAGGAAGTCTTGGATGCCATGTAATGGAGTCGTTGAGAATGTGGACCCATCTGGATTTCAAGTATTCCAGCTACCTGGCCACATTATTTATTTCTCTAAGTCTCAGTTTTCCCCCCTCTGTAAAATGGAGATAACAATAGTACATATCTCAGAAACTGCCGGAGGAGTTAAATGAGATAATGAATCGCCAGCCACCGGCATTAGTAAAAATTCACTGTCATCGTGGTGAGGCGGGGGTGGGGGTGGGGGGCAGCGGTCATTACTTTTATTATAGGTGTATGTAGCCATAGTAGTAGGAGTAATCTTGAGGCACCAAAAACAAACTTCACTGGCTTCACAATTTTGCCACATTGGAAGTTAGATCCAATTTGACAACTAGGCAAAATTCCAAACACCTTACAGCAGATGCAGTTTGAAATTTCATTCCAAAGGATGAAACCCTATGCCCCATGTTGAGTATTGGAAGTGTTTTGCCTGGTGGCAGAAGGCACTAGGCTTTTGTTTCAGGCAGGTGACACCAGGCAGAGATTTTAATCAGTCCCCAAGGGGCCTTCCTAACACCACCCAGGCTTCTGGTAGTGGGAGAAGCACGGCGGCTGTCAAACTGACACTTTGCTGAGTACGAAAGCCTCATAAAATAGCAAGGGTATGTGTCTATATGCTTGTTTTTTTATTTTAAAAGGATGAAAAATGCATGGAGCTAGGACTCAGCCAGGCATAAATTATATGGGGTGGCATGTCAGTCAGCAAGCACAACAATGAGACACGTAAGAAGTTTGAGGACTAGGTAAACACCTGTCGAGGGCCCCCTTGCCCACAGCTCCGACACTCATGCTGCAAGGGCATGCTGTGACAATGGGCAGTGCCGCAGGTGCCCCTGGAAGCCCCGTGTGCCTTGTGCTGGCAAACCCCTCCAGGAAAGTAGAGACAGGTTTCAGTTGTACCTGTGTAAAGAGAGGGACTTCACACGTGCTGACTCAGGTTCATTTCAGCTAGGGTCCTTGCTGCACTCCGGCACGGTATGCCCCCCAAGAGCCCCAGAGTGATCCCTTTCCAACAAACACCAATTCATGTCACACTCCCACTCAAACCTCCTCCCCCCATGGCTTTCAGCACACATTGTACAAAATCAAAAATTCTCACCATGAGCAGCAAATCCCAACATAATCTGGCCCAGAGGTCCTTAGTTTACCTCATTTCCTGCCCTGGTTTGCTCCCTTTATTCCAGCCCATGACCTTCCTCTGTCTTCCTCAAATTTGCCAAGCACACATCCTCTCCAGGACCTTTTCTCCTGTCCCCTCCGCCAAGAATGCTTCCCTTCCCTCCTCAGATATTCTGAGGCTCACTCCTTATTGCGCTCAAATCTCTGCTCAAGTCTTAACCTCAGCAGAGTAGTCTGGTACCCAACAAAGGATGAATTTATCTGTACACATGTCTACAGCCTTTCCCACCCTGGACTTTAAAGTTTCGTGAAGACAGGGACTCTTATTCACAGCCATATCCCCGGGATATAGGACGGAGCCTGCCATAGGGTAGGCACATAGTGTTTGTTTAATGAATAAATGGTTGAAGGAATGGATTCATTGAGTGCATGTTACATAGCAGGCAACCGTGTTCAAAATAAAATTCAACGGATAAAGGATCTTGGAATCTGGTCCACCCTGTCTACACGTTCAGAGGTGGCTTTTGAGTATTTGGAAAGGTGAATGCCCAAACTTAGATATGCAGGAAATACAAAATACACACAGGATTTTGAAGACTTAATATGAAAAGCCAATGGAAATTAACTCCATTTTTGTAATTGGCTACATTTTGACATGATAACATTTGGATCTATTGGGTCAGGGAAAATATAGGATTAAAGTTAACTCCACCCATTTCTTTTCACTCTTTTAAATGTGACTACTAGGAAACTTTTAATTACGTATTGTAGTTACATTTAGTGCTTGCGTTATGTTTCTGTTGGGCAGAGACGGTCCAAAGGGAGTGAGAGATAGCAAATAGATTATTTTTAAATAGCATGGGTTAAGAAAGAAGAATTTTTTGTATTATCCACAAGGTGATATGGGAAGGTTGAATGAGGGACACTGTGTACAACCTGGATGTTCAAAGCCTGCTCGAGGAACTGATAGATGAAGTGTGTTTTAAAGCCATATTTCTCAGTTGAATACACACTGAATCACTTGGGATGGTATTAAATGCGGATTCTGACTTAATTGACCTGGTTTGGGCCTGAGATTCTGTGTTTCTTACAAGACCCCAAGTGGTACCAATGTGGAAGATCTGTAAGTAGAGAAGTTTCAAAGGTTCGTTTAGAATTGGGGGGGTGAAGAATGATGGGAAAGGATTCAGACCATTAGAAGCCTCACCCAAGGCGGTCCCAGTACCTCCCTGCCAATGGTAGGAAGATCTACTTCCTTAGTTGCTAAGACCGCATTTAAAAAATTCCCCACTGCCCAAAGCTGCTGCCCCTGTCCTGGATGCCTGGAGGAAACAAGTCAGAGACTGTCGATTTGGGAGTTCATGCAATGTATAATTTACTAAGAGATCACCAAGCCAGGATGAGCATGACTCAGGTGGAGCCTGACCCTTGGACTGCCAAAGCTTCAGCCCCAAAATCAGGACCTCTGCTCAGTACACCCTGCCCCCTTTCCTCCAGAACCGCACTCTGGAATCAGAAGTCCCCTGACTGCGGGAGGAAAGGATATGGCATTTAAGGTCTAGTGGCTCAAGCGAAGAGATTATCTTGCAACTCATCTCCTCCCCCGTCAGTGAGAAGATTCTGGAGCTTGCACTGAAGAAACACCAGAGGATTTTTCTTTAAGGTTTTTTTATTTATTTGAGAGAGAGAAAGCACAAGGAGAGGGAGGGGCAAAGAGAGAGGGAGAAGCAGGCTCCCCACCAGGCAGGGCGCCGGACACAGAGGACACAGAGCTTGATCTTAGGACCCTGGGATAATGACTGGAGCCAAAGGCAGACGCTTAACCGACTAAGCCACCCAGGCGTCCCCACCAGGGGATGTATGAAGGTTTGTTCCCACAGGGAGTGTTCAGGGTCTCAAGCAGGCACTTATGTTCAAATTACACATATAACATATGTCAGACTCAGTACATCAGAATGAAGCAGAGAAACCAATTTGAGAGAAAGGCTACAAGAAGGAGTTGATGGGGCGGGGTGCTGTGTATGTGGCAGACACGGGCTGCTGGTCATGCATAAGCACATAAGTGAAGGCAGAGAATAATGAGGATGACAGGGAAAGAAAGACAATGCCCAGACAGAAAAGTCACATTAAAGAGCATGAACTTTATTCTGTGGGCAAAGGGGAACTGATGTAAAGTTTTGAGTCCCAAAGTAACAAGGCAAGAGGTGACTTGAGAGGGACCACCCTGGATGCAGAGTAAAGGTCGGGTTTAAGGCGGTGGGATGGAGGGCAGTTGCCTACATCATTCAGGTGACAGGTGATACAGACATCAACCAGGAGGATTTCATGAAGAATGTTACGTTCAAGCAGGACTTGGAGATTAAAGTGCGGAGGTATGGAGAGAGGAATGCCGGGTCTCTGGTTTGGGGCTCAGGTAAGAAGATAGTAGCAGTGTTATGAACAGAGACTGTACATACAGACATTCCAAAGCCAGTGTGCTTGGGCTTGGGCGTGGAGAGAAGGAGGCCCAGTTCACTCCAGGACATGGTGATTTTCAAGTGGCCAGAGAGTAATCAAGCATGCTCAAATATATAAATCCACAACTCAGAAGAGACATCACGGCTGGAGACAGATTTGAGGGTCATCACAACAGAGGCGGACAACAAAATAATGAGAGTAGATAATATTGCCTAAGGACAGTGTATCGGAAGGAGAAGGCTATGCGCCACGGACAAATGCAAAGGAGGAGAAGGAAGAGCGTGTGGGGTGAAGTGAGGTACAAGAAGAGTCGAGAGGAAATGGTGGCAAGGCATGAAGAAGGGTTTCTAGAACCATGGTAGCTAATGTTATCCAGTGGGGTCCATAAAATAGGAATAGCAAAAGTTCATTAGGTTTGGCTACTAGGACATCGGTGACCTGTTCAATAGCGGTTTTGAGTATTGAAGACGTCAAATGACAAGAGATTGAAGAATAATGAAGAATAAAGAAAGTTGAGAAGGTAAACCTTGTCACTTCAGAGAAGCATGATGAGAGGGAAGGATGAGGTAGGATGGTGGTTCAAGGAAGATATGGTTCATGGAGGGTCTGAAGGATTTTATTTGTCTCCTTATTTTTGGTGGTTTGTTTTAGAATGGGAACAAATTTTCTATTTCAAAAGGGAAGGAATTTGAGTTTGAAAGAAGTTGTGAATCCTGGGCTTAGATTCTGGCCTCTGGGAGAAAACTTTTGGTCCGTAGTTATAACACACACACACACACACACACACAGATATCACATACTGATATACACACAAGCACATCAAAGTTATGTCACATAGTGATAACACACAGACACACACACAAAATTAGTTTTGAACTGTAATTTTACATTTATCCCAATCTTGAATTCTAATAAGATAAAATTGGAAGATTACTAGAGTCGAGAATCACAAGATCCAAGTTATAACCTTGGCTTTTCTTCCAAATGTCGCATGCCCTTTCAGTCACTCTGTCCTTCTGAGATTCAGTAACCTTACCTGAAAAATTAGAGAGCCGAACTGGGCTGGGAATGACATCTTAAATACCAGCTCTGATGGATTGATACAGACTGCTTAGCACGCCGTACCGAAGATGTTTCTCAGCCTGTATCTGAGCTGAGCAAGCAAGACTATTCTAATAGACTAGCAATGTCTGTCACAGGCAGGAAAATAGTAGTGTTAAGTGTTTACCATTGCTGAACTCCTGAATTAGAACATTCCATGATTCATTAAACACATTATGATCCTGTCATACATTATGACTTTGGCCCAGTAAAATGCTCTGTAGCCATTTTTACCCCTTATTTAGTCCAAAACCCATTATTATTATTATTTTTTTTTTTTACTAAGGAATTGAATGGATCTAACATCAACTATCTCTGTGTTTCTATTCAGAAACCAGGCCCATTCTTTTCTGTTTATCTTTCTAATAGGCTTCTCTAATAGCCATACCATTTAGGGAAATAAACCATTGGTTATAAAAACTGCCTCCAGATATTTAGAACCGCATTGTTTACTGACTATAGAAGGCTCCAAAGAGGGTCTAGAGCAGTTTGGACTATGATGGAACTTATTTTCAAGCCAGATCTATGGGTTCTTTCTTGCTGGATCCAAATGTCATATTTACAGCACTTAAAATGCCCAAATGAACGTTCCAGTGCCCTGTTGCTTACATAGGGGTCCACTGCCCTCAGAGTGTAATCACACGGAGAGGGATGACCACTAGTTCTCTCCAGCACAACAGCGGGAGACTCCCCTTCTCTCAACCACCCCCAGACTCTCAAGGATAGCTCTTGTCTAATTGGCCACCATGAGGTTAGCTCTGCTTCCCTTTGCAAGGGGACTCGGGCCCTGCCATTAACGTATGACACACCTATCGGGGGGCCTGTAACTTCTCATGATACTCTCTGCCTACAGCAGTGTCTAGAGGCTCAAATGAAGTATAAAGGAAAACACTTGTAAGGTCTCCATGTTCATAAATGGTATCATCGCTGTTTTCGCTCTCTTTCCCGGCAGAGGCCCTTGACAGGGAATGATGGGGTTGTTTTATATCTGCACGTATCGCTGGTACTTGGTCAAAGAACCAGAGAGGCAATTCACCGGGCTTCCAGCAGAACACTCTCAGCCTCCGAAGTTATTAGTCCACAAGGCCAGGGCACTTTGCCATTCCTCTCCCTCTCTATTGTGGCGAGAATTTTTATTTGTTAGAGAAGCTGATCTAATAGAAAACCTGTTGGCCCCCTATTCCTTTTGCCACGGATCTGCCCCTCAGGGGCAAGGAGGCAATCTTGGGCTGTCTGGGAACATTGCTTCTGCCTCCCTTGTTCTCTTAGCTCCTGGAGGAACTCCTCTGCGAGGCTCGCTTCCTGACTCTCTCCTTCTCTGTTGCTGCTTCCGTCTCACCGGCCCTTTCCAGCATGTGGACGCGGTCTCGAGCTGGTTCTCATATCGCTGCTGCAGTAATCCTCAGGGCCTACTGTACGACTAATACATCACGAGACGCTGCCGACTCGTTTTTTATTTCAAAGCCATCATTCTTGTCTCTGTCTGGCTTCTCTTTTGATTTTTGCCTTCCTGTAAGCAAGCTTACATTTGATATTTATTGTCTTATCTCATCTTTAATCTCATGTTTCAAAGAACCCAAGCTTAATTGAATTTTATTGAAAGTACGAGCAGATGCTGCCTTAAATTACTTTTGTTTCCTACGGTAAATCTTTTTTCAAGTATGTCCTTCCTTTGCCTCCTATGAGAGTTGTTCTTCTTTTGTGCTTCTAAGTCTTTTCATAGGCCCCAAATTGGTATGTGTGGATTTGATTTTTTTTTTTTTTTTTTTTTTTTTGCCTCTAGTTAATCCATACCCAAAAATGAAAATTCTGCACAGGCCTGGAATCTCCTCCAGAAGCAGGTGCAATAAGACACTAAAAATGAGGTACTTTCTCAGTTTCACTGAAATCTCCCACATTACTAGGGGCAACAAGGACTAAACACATAATTTTCTAGACCCAAACTGAAGTGAAAATACAGGGCCCCTTGCTCAAAAATTATTAAGACATTCGAGATGGTGACTACAGAGAATTAACCCAAGCACGGGGTCCTTCTGAATGAGGGATCCTGCCTAACTGCAAAGGCCGTGCCCCCACGAAGCCAGCCCTGGGGGCAGGGATCCCCACCATCAAAGCAGGGTGCTGGACCACCACGTAGGACAGCCAAGGAAGTGTAAACTCCAGTGTAAACTGGAGTTTCACATCTCAGGCCCTCACCATGTACAAGGTATAAAAGGATTGAATTGAAGCAGCTGACAAGTGAGTCAGAATTTGAAAAATTTCTCTAGAATGAGATATCCGCAGGCTCCTCACTGAGTGCGGCTTTGCAGACATCCCTGGAAGAGCTTTGCCGGGGGAAGAACTGTGGGTGGGCAGTCAGCCGTGAGGTACCAGGCTCACCCCCACCCAGAGCAATGCAGTAGAGTGTTCTCAGGGAGAAATTTCTGAGAACCTACCCAGATGCCTCTGTAAAAGAAAAGTGCCAGCTTTGAATGTTTGCCAAGTTGGGAGAGCACCAGATCGTGGCTGTGCCAGCCAGGAATGCCCTTTTCCTGCCCTGGCCTCCTGGACTGGCTGTGGGGTCTGAGGAACAGACAAGAGCAAAGAGAGAAGAGCTTTATATTGAGATTTGGGTTGTTGCTCAGGATTCTGGGATTCCAAGTGATCAGACCATTTCTGTGATCTGAGAATAACTGGACCGGCCAGAGAGTTCACCACAGGCCAAGGGAAGGACCCGAGGCAGCGGGCTTGCATCGAGCTGCTATGTACTTGGACCTCATCGAGTCCCGCTCATTTAAATGCTCAGGATCGGGGTGCTTGGGTGACTCAGTGGGCTAAATAAAGCCTCTGCCTTCAGCTCAGGTCATGATCTCAGGGTCCTAGGATTGAGCCCCGCATAGGGTTCTCTGCTCAGCGGGGAGCCTGCTTCCTCCTCTCTCTGTCTGCCTCTCTGCCTACTTGTGATCTCTCACTCTCTGTCAAAAAAAATTAATGAATAAATGAATTAATTAAATGCTCAGGATCCTGTGTCTCTCGTGGACCCCTTCAAGTGCCACCTGCTCGCCACAGAGAGACCTCTTGCTGGATCTTCAGAAGAGCACCATCTTGTTCCCGATGCAGCATCACGAGGGAGCGGGAGGAAGCTGTGTTTCGGGCAACCTCACTTAGCTCTGCGCAGCTGCAGCTCCAGGTGCCAGGCGTGGTGATAAAGGCTTCTGCTGCCTCGAGACTCCCTCACGGGTCCCCAGTTTCCCATCATCCTGAACACAAAGAATCTGCTGATTTGGAAGTTGTGCCTGTAAGCCTTTCCCTCGGGAACAGCTTCCTCCAACGCCATTAGAGAAGGCAGGAGGAGAGGGTGCTGCTGTCCACACCGAGGGTCAGCGGCTGGGGGCGGCCGCCTCCAGGGGTCCCCACTCAGGGGGACTTGAGGCCTTCTTGCTCTCCAATGACCACAACGTCAATGACCACATTCTGCCCCTCAGCCCGCCTCTGCCAGGAGCCCCAGCCCTTGCTTCTCTAAGCTCAAGCCCACCGGTCAGCTTTGATTGAGGCAGGGGATCCCCATCCCGACTGTACCTCAGAATCAGCTGAGGGGCGTTGCTGGCACTGATGGCTGGACCTCCACCAGACCCACTGCGATCAGCCACGGTGGCAGGGGGTAGGGGGAGGGGTGAGGCTCAGACAGGGTTTACATTCACACTCCAGGCAATTCCAATGTGCAGGGCCCCTCACGGGCTATTCCATTTTTTGCTCAATTCAGTCTCATCTTGCAGAAATCCCTCATAGCCTTTGGCATGTGGGTGACAATGTTTCCTATTTTTCAGTGCTGACACGGGTTTTTTTTCCTATTATTATATTGAGATCAGTTCAGATTTGTCCGCAATACAAGGAAGCCTCTCCTAACTGTCAGTGTTAGGAAATAACTGTATAACATCAGGAAAATAGGAAATCTGCCTCCACAGAGCTTGTGAAAACAAGCCAGAGTCCTCTTGTTTCCTGCAGCTCTCTAGGTGAACAGCTACCAGGCCTGAGTCCTCCCCTGTGCTGTGGACTTATGCTGTAATCTTAATCCATCATACTAAGAGTCTCTCCATCGTGTAAAATTCTCCATGGGCAATCCTTTCTTAGGGAAGGGGCCGAGATGAAGGGTTGTCCCTGGGCACGATAAGTAAAGAAATCCGGATGCCTTTGCAACACGAATTCCTCCTCTCTCCATCACTGCGATATTGTATTGATGCCCGATTTTGAAAAATACATTGTTTACTCTAAAGGCAAATTCAAGACTCCCAGACAATGTAGAACTTCCCTCAGAGGAATAAAATTGATCGCTGTGTCTATTCCCTGCACATTTAAATATGAAAATGTAACAATCACACAATGCATCAGATTACATTCAGCCTCTAACTTGTCTTTGTCCATTACCCTGAGCATCAGTAATTACTGTCACTCTGTGCCTTAACAAGCTCTCATTTTTGTCCACTCTTTAGGCAATGGAACATGCATTTCCTCTAGGATTTTGTTCACCTTAATTTACCTGCAGGGCTTGCAATGGAAAATTGCACCAACTCAGATAGCTGGCTTCTTCACGCAGGCCTTCTCTCCCCCAAGTAGAGCAAGCAGATTGCTCTGCTCCCTTCCTCTCCTGCACACTATCCAGGTGCTGCACACAAGAGGCCGTGAATAAATGATGAAACCAAGTTTTAGCTTAGAGCTTGCTGTGTTTCATTTGCATAGCTATAATGTCAGATTCATTATTCATGAGCATATGCTACAATGGCCCTCCCCTTATAGCTCTATCCTCCACCGCTTCTGATTCTCAGATGTACAAGATGAACCATCTCTCCTGCAGCTTGCAGCAATTTCTCCTTTCTGAGTGCACAGTGGAGTGATGGTCCTATTTTTTATGCAAGTGTGGATCCTTGGATGAATAACATTTACAACATAACATAAAATAAAACTGAAGGTTTTGATACTGGAAGTCGTAAGCATATTGGGTCAACAACAACAACAAAAAAAACGAAGGAACAGGGACTCCCTGTAGAATTCTGGTGGAGGAAAGAATTGGTCCAACTGTCAATAGAAGTAAATTATGACAGTGTATTGTAGGAGGCATGCTGGGAAGGCCTTACTAACCAAAAAAATCTCTCCCCCATATGGGTACCTCTCATGCCCAGGATTCCACTATTAAAAAATGTCAGGGGAAAAAAAAATGTCAGGAAACATTGTCTCTTGGAAGGAAAAGATCCTTGGGAAGAACGGCATCCTGGGCACTGCAGTGTACTTTAGCAGATCTTTATCCTCTCTGTGAATAAGATCAGCCCACTCTGATATGTGCTTCCTATGTAGCAGGCATTGTTCTAAATGCCTTCCACACACTGATTCATGTGATCCTTAAAATAGCTGTAGGAGGGGCACCTGGGTGGCTCAGTGGGTTAAGCCGCTGCCTTCGGCTCAGGTCATGATCCCAGGGTCCTGGGATCGAGTCCCTCATCGGGCTCTCTGCTCAGCAGGGAGCCTGCTTCCCTCTCTCTCTCTCTGCCTGCCTCTCTGTCTACTTGTGGTCTCTGTCTGTCAAATAAACAAATAAAATCTTTAAAAAAAAAAATAGCTGTAGGATGTGTACAGTATCATCACCATCATCATTGTCATCGTCATTGTCATCATCATTGTCATCGTCATCGTCATCATCATTGTCGCCATCATCACCATCATCATTGTCATCATCATGGTTGTCAACACCACCATCATCATCGTTGTCATCGTCATCATCATCATCGTTGTCAACACCACCATCATCATCATGGTCATCACCATCACCATCATCATCGTTGTTGTCATCATCATTACATCATTGTTGTCACCACCATCATCGTCATCATCGTCGTCATCACCATCATCCTCATCATCACCGTCATCACAATGTCCATGTTCCAGGTGAGACAAGTGAAACATGGAAAGGTTGTGTGACTGGCCCAATTCACCGGCAAGAGTTGATATTTGCAGCCACATAACCTGATGACAGAGTCTGAACACAAGCACTGCACTGCATTGCATGGCCTCTGGGGGATAACACATGTGTGAGGGCTCTCTTGGGATGTCTGGAAATAACAGACACAGTGGGAAATATTCTGAAAATATGAAATATGGAGCTTGCTGGGTAGGGCAAGGGACAAAAACCTCCCGTTGCCTAGGATCTGCCTCCAACCCAATTATCTTCATTCTTGTCTCATTGCTGCCTTCCCCTCACTGCGCTGGCCTCCCTGCAGCAACCTGATACAGCACACTCACTGTTCTGTCTTCCTGGAATGCTCAGAGATCCACGTGATTCCCTCCTTTACCTCTTTAAAGGTCTGATGAAGCTACAGTAGCTTCATGTAGCTTCATCAGAGAAGTCTTGTCCAGCTGTCCAGTATAACATAGCACCATAGCATCTATCCCTCCAACCTTCCCAGTTCTCCGTCCCATTTCCTGCTTCCTTTTTCTCCACAGCACTCATAACCATATGTGTTATACATATCCTCATTTATTTATTAACTGCCCTCTACTACTTACCTGCCACTGGAATGTGAGCTCCAGGAGAGAAAGAGCTTTTCGTCTTTTGGTTCACTGATCCATCTCTTACTAGTACCTAGAACTGTCCACATTCAAATCTCAATAGGCATTTAGTAAATGAACAGATGAATGATTATGAACTACTTCCTTTACAAGTCTTCCCAAGACAACCTCCAATTGGAAGATAAAACTTGAGACATCTTATAGGTCTGTCATATTCTATTTGGTTATGTGTGTCCAGGGCTGTAATTTAACAAGGCTCATTGGCAAATTAAATTGACTGATCTCCTTAGCAGTGACAAGGTTTGACCAGAAACATTTTTAGATGGAGACCAGTATAAATATAGCATCTGCCTAAGAAAAGGTTTTTGGTAGAGATGCTGACGTGTTGCTGCTAGCACAGATCCTAGAAGCATTAGGCATGCAATCAGTGGGAGATAAAAGTGAAAAGACGGAGTGGGTGTTGCAGAAATGACCAAAGTCTTGCAGTTCGATCTGGTTTCAAGTCCTGGGTCTGCTATTTATTGTTCTATGACCTTGGACAAATTAATCAACCTCATTGCACTTCATTCTTCTCATTTAGAACAATGGAAATAGGTAGCAATATGGCAGCACTGACCTTGAAGGACTATTGAGAAGGTCTAGTCAGACAATGTAAGCCAAACTGTTTAGTACACGATAAGTTTCCTTTTTTTAATCATGACTCTTTCTACAAAGGCAGCGTGATTTAGTGAGACATCAGAAGCACAAGATAATCAACAAGACTTTGTTTAAATAGGAAAAACAAAAAACATAAAATTCACAAGGTCTCCAGCCAAGTACAACTGATGTTCTTTACTTCCAACAGCTCCCATAGTTCTACTTCATTACTTTATTTAAACAAATCCTTCACTAAATTAATTTATTTACTGAGCTCTCACGAAATGCCAGGTGTCACCACTTCGTGATTGTGTCTTTAAGCTCTCTCTTATGATTACTACTTTACTGGTTAAGGATACTTTTACTGTGTTTTCCTCTTCTAGCATACAAGTGTGGAAGGAGAAAGCATTGTCAGTCCTTGAGCTGCCTGGGTTGCATAAGGAGAACAAGGATGCTGTCTGTTATTCCCAACATAAGCAACCAAAATACCTTGAGAAATACTTCGTGTTTTCAGTAGAATGAATCTGTGGGTGACAAAGGGTAGATGACGCCTCTGCAGGATAAAGTAGGAGCGAAATGATTAGTTTGGGCCCAGGGTCCTTTGTTCTCCTAGTTTATGTGTAATCACTGTCGACTTCTCTCACGGGACCATTAACATCCACGTGTGTGGCCTCAAGCCTAAGAAAAGAAGAAACATTGCATGAAGTCTTATTTTATTATTAATTTGTTCTCTCCGGGCTCAGGGGATGCTCTATGTCTTTCTGTTTCTGTTGTGGAACAGACTGTCTCAGGGCTGTTCTCTGACAGCCGTTTTTTGGCAGAACTGCATGCACAAAGAACTCCCATTCGTTTCAAGGAGAGCGCTGTTGCTGCCAAGGCCAGGAACGGATTGCTGGAAATCACTGCAGAGGGAATAGTGGAGCCCAGGCCGAGGCCTGCGTTGCACAGCACCCATTCACCTAAGCTCTCTGGATAACGTCTCACCTGGAGTAGGCAAATCAGGGCTTCTGCTCCCCCTCACACCCACTCTTAAGTTTGGGAGGGATTCAAGGTGGTGTATAAAGTCAAATCCTTGTCTCAGGGTTTCTAGCTAAATGGTGACCGAGTAGCAACTAGATCTCAACCTTTGAAATCCTTGCAAATCCATGTTAATTTCTCTTCTTCTCACTATTCTCCCTTTCACCCACACTCCTCAGTCCACGTGGTGAGTCGTCGTGATTTTTTTTTTTTTCTGTGAAATGTAGCCCATCATTTCCTTGAGGGATACTTCTTGGAGGGTGGTACAATTGTGAAGAATACATAACAAAACTTTCCTGAGAAAAGTCCTAAAGTACGAAGGCATTTTTCATTCTCATAATTCTCATGGTCCCCACTCACATGATGGGAAAAGTGAAACAGTCTTAAAGAACTGGTGAAAGGCATTTCATAAACCAAGTGGACAATCAATTACCGCAAAAAATGATCCATTTGTTCTAGCCAAAACGCAATATTACTCCTTGATTATAAACATATTTATTTAATAAAAATTGTGGAGGTTATATTGTTCATAGAAAACAGCAAGAACCCCGGGAATCAGTTGCTTTGATGGTAATAAATGCCTGATACATTCACAAAATCTCATGAAAACCAAAAGAAGAAAAGAAGAAAAAATAATACCCTAAGATTTGTAGTGGATTTTAATTTTATTGCATGAGCATTTTATTGGCTCTTTTCAAAAAGTATAAACAACACATTTGCATTCCCATCAAGTTTATAACCTTTTTCCCCTGTCCAGAAGGAATGTGAACTATCTCAGAGAGATGACTGTGACTTACAATTACAAAAAGAAAAAAAAAATCATTTAGGGGAAATGGGTCTGAATTATCCATACATCTAAATACAAAATAGTTTTAACCATGATATGATCTCAAATATATTACAAGCAAATCAGACTACCAGCCATGTCTTTCTACATGGTTGGTTTAATGCATGAATGAGTCATTTATGATGAGCAGCACTCCTGGGCAGTAAAAACAATTTTGTTTATAATTTTGAAGTTTATTTTCTTAGTAAATAGACCCCAGGAGCCCTACCCCTAGTATCACCATGAAAAAAGAAAACATTTTACTGTTGGTCAGCAAAGCTGGGAGATATAAGGGGCTAAATATAGAAAGAAAAAGAGAGAAAACATGTTGATACTTTATATTTTCTTAGCAGTCCTCTGTTTCACAAATATTTCAGTATCAATTTTCCTCTAACACCTATAGAATTATCTCTGAATCTTATTGCCGGTGCTTATGTCAAGATGATTTAACAGTACACGAATTTTAATTATATAAAAGTTTAAGTTCTCCGAAAGTAAAATTCCTAAGAAAATGTCAGTAGTCTGACTTTCATTCCCAAGGGCCCAGACCTGCTCTAGCCCCTCAGAACACATGGGATGCTTCCTCTGGGAATTTAGTCACCATACGGGAGAGGAGCCCATGGGGATGGGAGGGGTTGGGAAGTGGGTCATGGAGAGGTGCTCTAGTCTACAGCCCCAGATCAGCTTTCAGCTGGGTCCTCAGCAGCAGCCAGCAGCAACCGCTAGCCACATGAGTGAGCCACGTCAGAGGTCTGGCGCAGATATGGCGCCAGAAGACCACAGTCTCCAGAGGGATCTGACAGCACCAAAATCTGAAAGCAAGAACTGTCCAGTTGAGACTAGTCAAGTCACTGGACTGTGATAGATAAGAGACTATTGTCTGAAACCACTACATTTTGGGTTGGGGGGGGGGTAGAAATAAGTCACTGGAAGAGTCCTAGGACTAGGATTTGGTCCTTATTGATCCCCTTTAGTTCCTTGTTGCTGGATCTACAGTAAGTCTCTAAATCTGCTTGTTTAAGGTGTAGACAATTCCCTGATCTCTAACTGGTCCCAACTACTTCCCTGTCCCCAAGTCCTCCTTCCCCCTCCACAGCTGAAACACTGGACATGCACTACAACTCAATCTACCTTAGATTCTGAAACCAAATCATCTTTTTGCACCTCTTAAATCCTAACTCCTTGTCTTGATGGCTTTCTGTCAACAGAGCTTCCACCAGTTCTCAACCTTGCTGCTCATTGGGATCATTTGGGAAGTATTAAAAAAGAACTGGTTCCTAGTGCCCACCCCAAGAGACCCTCATCTAATTGGTCTAGAACATGGTTTCTCCACACTGGCACTATTGACATTTGGAGGCAGATCATACTTTGTTTTGAGGGGCTGTCGCCAAATTGTAGGGTACTTGGCAGTATCCTGGCCTGTACCATTGGCTGTCAGGAGCACCTTATTAATGACCAGAAATGTCTCCAGATATTGCTTAATGTTTTCCGAGGGGCAACGTCATCTCTGGTTGAGAATCACTAATGTGGGTTTCGGCCTGGTCATCGGGTAATTACTAAATTCCCCAGGTGATTCTAATGTCCAGTCAAGGTTGAGCAATACTGATCTAAGTAGCGCTACTTTTCACACTTACGGGTGTATATGAATCACCTGGGGGTCTTGTTGAAATGCTGATTCTGATTCAATAGGTCTAGGGTGAGCCAAGATTCTGTATTTATAACAGAGCTATAGGTGATTCAGGTGTGATTCTCAACCCATTCTTTGAATAACAGGGATGTAAACATTGTAATTTGCCTGAGGGCTTCCACTTAGCACCTTCACCTGAATACCCCAGGACCCTTCTCCCAACTGCTCCCAGAGGAAAATGGTTGATTGTTGAAACAGGGTACCTCTGCTCTCCATAGTAAGCAAAGATGCCTGAAAACATGGTAGCAGAGAAATGACTTCAAGTGGATTATTCCCTTCTTCGGGATCCGTGCGCGGGCTACATACTGCATTTCACCAAGGTAGAACGTGCCGGTAGATTAGGGGAAAACTTCCCTACAGTTTGCTGCTTGTTGTTGCCAAGGAAGAAAGCCAAACAATGCCTGAAGCTGCCAGCCTTTTTCAATAACACAATTCACCTTGCCAGTAGAGAGAAAGCCTAAGTGTGGGATGGAGATTCCAGCCTCCTACCCCCACCCCCGCCAGAGCCCGGCCTTAGCGCTCCTTTGGCAAGTCCGTGGCTTTAATGTTATATCGCAGGGGTTAAACAAATGAGTCAAGAGAGCACATCTGCAGTTTGAAAAGGGATTTCAGGAAGTCAATTCCAGTCCCTACAGGACAGAGGTCAAGCTACAATGGAGTCAAGACAGACTAGCCTTCTGGAATTTACACAGAACTGTGGAAAGGTTACGTCTCCCTGCACTCAGGATACAGGTACGCGGAGGTTTGTACGACTCTGTTCTGCCTTGGCTTTTGTCCAAGAGAAGTGCTCTCATTTCGTTCTGGTGGTATTTATTTGCACTAAAATTACTTCAGAAGTATATACACTCTCACCTGTAAATCTAGCTAGGAACTTGACAGTGCTTGTGGCTAAGGAGTCTTCTGGGCATATTATTTAAATCCTACTGGCTCCAAAGGCAGAAAAGGCATCTCGCTGTATGGGGATCTACAGTGAAGTACCGACCTATCTGTACACTGTCTATAGATTCTCTCTCGGTGTATAGGATGTAATACCGCTGTACTTGTCACCTAGAAACCACCCCCCCCCCGGGAGGGGTGCAGTGTGAATTGACTGCCCGTGGAAACAATTCTAATTAATTTCAGAGCATGCTTTGAGCGTAGCAACTATAGGAGAGAGTTCTTCTCTTCTACTTTCCCTCATGTCCCCAAGAGATAATTCTTAACAAACTTCCAGTTGATGAACACTACTTAATTTTGAATAGATGATGTCCCCAGTAACTCATATTTACTTCTATAATGTGAAGCAGGATAATGACCATGAAAGAAAGTTCAACTTCCTATTTACCTCTTTTTCTAAAAACCTTAGACCCAGTCAAACTAGTAACTGGCTCCTACATATGTCTCCCCTTGACGGTATCTTAGCTCCTCTTAGGTAGAGAATAGGCAGGAGGATTAAAGCCTCCAGGGATATTCAGCAAAATCTGGAAACCTTATTGGTTGTCCCTGTTAATGATGGAGGGTTGCTCCAGGTGGCTAATGGATAACAATTATCCCACCGAAAATATCAATTTGCTACCGTTGAAAACCCTGTCTTAGAATTTTACCAGCTCAAAAGACTCTCAAGTAAAGTCTACTAGAACTGTAGGCCTCACTCATCCTACCACCCAAAATTCTACGCCTAGAAGACAGAAGAAGAGGACGAGAAAGGACTCCATTGAGGAATTCCTGTCCTTCCTGTCCTTCTCCACAAGGTTGAAGATCTTCCCACCCTGCTCCTCTCTGCTCCCCCAGAAGGGAACAGTGCCTGACATGTAGCAGGTACTTACTTAGTAAATATTTGTCCAAGAAATAAATCAGTCCCATCCCCCAAGTTCAAGGATTTCCTCATGGAGGAAAGGAAGAAGAGAAGTCATAGCTGGGACTTTTTCAGGAAGCCTGTTCAGCACAATGGTGTTCCTCAAGTTTAATGTGTGTGTGAATCACCTGGGGGTCTCATTAAAAATGCCGACTGATTCACTAGGTGGAGGACCCTTGCAGCCTGAGAGTCTGCCTTTCCCCCAGGCTTCCAAGCGAAGCTGGTGCAGGCCAGGTCCCGCTTTGAGCAGCAGCTGTAGACTTTCTCAGCTCCCCGTTCTGCTCCAGAAAACAGGGAAGGTAATAAAATCTCTGCTGTGCCCTCCTGAAAAACTTGTTTTGATGACTAAATTAAAAAATAATAATAATAGATGGGTATGTCCTGACATGATCTAGAAACTTTACAAGGGACTTCAGAAAATACAGACACTGAGCTCTTTCATTTTTCAGTGAAGAAACAGAGGCCCCAATTCACCTTAACTTGCCCAAGGGTCACAGTGGTGAATGGCTGTGGGTCGGAATCCAGCCATCCTTCCCCCTCTCGCGGGCTGGCGGGCAGCACACAGGGCCTAGCACCAGCTGTTGTTTGTCTCTGCTCTTCCCCTCCTGGGGCTGGATCATGCCTTGGCGAAAAAGGAACCCGGACCACTCCTCCCAGTGCACCTGCCACTCCCTCTGCATCTGATTGCCACAGCCAGTGGGATTGGCCAGCTGCAGCCACATCCCCAAAATCAACGTTTCTACTCCGCTGCTCCTTTTAGTGCTTCACAATGTCCTTCTTCTGGTTTTGCTCTCCTGAGGTCTGAGAGATGCACAAACCAAATTAACTACAGGCAGAAAGAGCAGTTAGCCCGGTGCCAAACAACAGGGCAGGCACAGGGCTGGGACGAAAACCCCACATTTTGATTCCCGGCGCGTTCCCCACATCCCTTCAGAAAGGACACGGCGGCTCACTGTTTACACCAAACCCTCATTAGCCCAACAGCCTGTTTTCTTAATACTAAAAACCTACTCATCAATAGCAATTTAGGTGAGGGGAAATTATATTTAAAGAGAAACGGTCTATCATTTATGGGTTCGCTTTAAGAATCCTACCCTCCAATTGTCTCGAAATAATCTTGAGTCTGCTTTTCTTCTCCGGCAAAGTAGATAATGCTGTTCTGAGAACCGAAGTTGTATTCCTGTCCTGTGTCTTTCCTTGCCACCCGGTTAAGTGTCCCTCTGAGTCTCATGGATTTCAAGTGCCATCTAGTGGTGAATCTTCAGACGTTAGGCATAATGCAACTAAGTTTCATTTGGCAACTGTAGCCAGGTCTCCAGAAGTTGGTGGGATCCTCTCTTTACCCAAGAATCATCAGATCTGCCATATGTGAATTACCAGTATTCGGCAGTGCTAAATACGTTTTTAAAATAGTTCTGCATATTAATTTGAGCGTCAATTTTTTTTTATTTTTTTATTTTTTATAGAGCGTATCATGCTTAGTGAAATAAGTCAAGCAGTGAGCGTCACTTTTTAAAAACTCACTTCTCTATCCAAGAGCTTTAGAAAGATCCTTATAGTTGGTCTTTCTCTTATACATTAGGAACAAATGGGAGAATTCTGCATACATTTTTAATTTGAAGACAGGATTTTTAAACCAAAAAGAGCAGTTTAACCCTTCTGAGTACCTTTTATTGGTATTTTCTTTTCCTTTTTTTTTAAGATTTTATTTTTTATTTATTTGACAGAAAGAGAGGTCACAAGTAGGCAGGGAGGCAGGCAGAGAGAGAGGGAAGCAGGCTCCCTGCTGAGCAGAGACCACCCCCCCCCCATGCGGGGTTCGATCCCAGGACCCTGGGATCATGACCCAAGCCAAAGGCAGAGGCTTTAACCCACTGAGCCACCCAGGCGCCCTCATTGGTATTTTCTATTTGCTTTGACAACTCTATTTCTTCCATTACAGAGAGTAGCAACAACTCAGTATTTCATTCTGCGGAGAGACCAAAAAAAGTATTTCCTCACTTCCTCTTCTTTGGAGTAGAGGGAGACTGGAAAGACTGTGTCTCTTCTCTTCCTCCACCCACATGAGCCCTTAGCACCTGCTCCCTCCCATTTTTGGAGCCTCCCAACCCACCACTGCACTTAGGTGAATCTGGCTGAGTATTGTATGATTTGGGCTCCTTTGTCCGTTCTCTGTACAATGGCAGACAAACAAAAGGGGAGCAGACATTAAGGAATGTGTCTACAGACTTACCACTAGATCATAACAGAGTTAAAGTTATTTAGATTTTCAGCTCCTGGTCTAATGCTTCCTCTTCAAGATCAAAAGAAGTTGTGGCAGAAATGCACTTAAAAAAGTAGACCCCAGGTCTTCAGAGTAAATGTGTACAGATAAAACACAGCCAGAGAGGTATGAAAACAGATGTGCCTCCAGTAGCACAAATGGAAAGTTCAAAAGGAGTTTTTATTAAAAATTATTAGATATCTTTGAGCAGCAACTACTATTAAATGCTAGCTCACTACAATTTAATTCACTATGTTTCTGATAACATTAGTTTTTCCAAATAAAAATGGTAACTATAGAAGATACAGACAAAAGCATAAGTGAAATATAAGCTATCCCTCATATATCCTGTGGATAGAGCCCTATTAGTTTCCCTTGGGTTGTTTTCCTATAGATGTCTAGGTATAGAGATTGGGATTATATATGTATAATGTTTTGTCCAGTGAGGCTTTTTTTCGTTTAATAATATATTATGAGCATTTTCCCATGTCATTAAATATATTCACAACATCAAAATATCCCATCTTATATATGTATGATATTTCATTTAACCAGTACTTAATGATAGACATCAGATTGTTTCTAAATCCTTGCTCATACAGTTAAATCTCAAATGAACTAACCTGCAGACAAATAAGACAAATGGAAATATTTATTACAAATAGACTCCTAGGGCTTGTGGGATCAAAGGACATGAATGTGTTTATGTTTTGTGATATACCACTACCGTTTCCTAAAAATATGACCATCAGTTAACATTCTCACCAGGACCTTGTAAGTGTGCACTGGGAGGACATTTTCTTGGAGGAGGAAGGCCCCTACCTCATCAGCGTGTCTCCTTGAGCATCCAGCAAACCTGTCAAAAATCTCAACCTTTTACCATCACTATGCATGTGTGCAGGCCTTCTCTCTTGAACCTGTGAGCACCTCCACATTTAGCTCAGGACGTCTCACAAAAAGCAGGTTATACATAAGACCAGCACAAGTGCATCCCTGGTCTCAAGGAGATGAGAGAAGTTTTAGTTGTTCTGTCTTCTACTTTTCTGTATAAATGTCTGTAAAATTCTGTCCAGACTTTGTAGTCACTTTTCTCATGTAGTGCTACCTGACATGAACAGAGATCTGATAATTACCTCGTATTACACTGACCTTCTCTTTCCCTTGTCTAGGTTGGTCTTTGGTTCGTGAGACTGTTTTCTTTTCCTCGCAACCCTGTGAGAAGACCTATGTCCCACAAGTCAGAGTTTCAGTAGATATGGCTGCCTGGTAACAATAGAAATGGGAGAAGCAGATAATATAATTCTGGAAATTCCATCTGAATTCACATAATAGAATTCTTTTTTAAAAATAGAATATTTTACAATTGACAAATTTTAAAAATTCTTATCATGTTTCCCTGGCTTCTTTTTTTTTTTTAAGATTTTATTTATTTATTTATTTGACAGCGAGAGACACAGCAAGAGAGGGAATACAAGTGGGGGAGGTGGGAGAGGGAGAAGCAGACTTCCCACCCAGCAGGGAACCCGATGCAGGGCTTAACCCTGGGACCCTGGAATCATGACCTGAGCCAAAGGCAGACAACTAATGACTGAGCCACCCAGGTGCCCCCCCTGGCTTCTTATACATTATTATTTTCTGGATAACTGGTGGCATTCCTCAATTCTTTTAAATAAAAAAAAAACCTAGAAATATTTTTTTTTAAATACGTACCAAAGCTATTAGTCAAATTAACAAATTCTACTCTAAAAAAAAAAAAAACAAAAAACAAAAAACCTCTGACTGAAAATTTGCTTTCTCATTCCTATTTAAGCTCCCTTCAATAATCAGGGGAAGCTCATCAGTTTTGCTGATTATTAAACTAGGCCAGTAGTCAGGACTTTGGCTGAACACTCCCAATTTCTCTCTTCTCCAAATCTGTCAGGGAGGGTTTTCAACTCTGAACACAAACAAAATAACAGAATGTATTATTCTGGTTGAGACTGACTAAATCCACACTGTAATTAGGCTTGACACTATAAAATTGACAATATTTGACTATTTGGTTTAGGGAAAAGATGGCAATTTTATATGGCACAAGCTAATAGAACAATTTATAATTACTAAATCATAGGGAATAGATCCCTAGAATCAGACATTCAGAGGTGTCCCTACAGTGGGTTCTAGAGTTTGCTACCAGTCCCTCTTTGAAGATGCATTGCTGACCCCTGAGCCAAGAGTGGCTGCAGGAGTGGTGTCTGCAAGACTATGGACCCAGCCTTCCTTTTTTTTTCAATTTTTAAAAAAATGTTATTTATTTATCTGACAGAGAACACAGTAGGCAGAGAGACAGGCAGAAGCAGGCTCCCCACTGAGCAGAGAACCCAATGTAGGGCTTGAACCCAGGACCCCAAGATCATGACCTGAGTGGAAAGCAGAAGCCCAACCCACTGAGCCACCTAGGTGCCCCAGACCCAGCCGTCTTTATCTGGCATCATCTCTGATCTGGTTCTCCACAGATCCCAGTTGATGGCCCATGCTGACTGGACTATTCCATGTCCTGCTGGTCATTTCCCAATGTAACAAGTCATTAAGTAGAGGTGAAGACTAAAGATCCCATCATTCGACCACCAGGGCTGGACCCATCCTCGGGCAGACACAGAGACTGCCACATTGAACCTATCTGCACTCCATCCACCATCCTCATGTCCTGTGTCTGTTAGCAAATGACTAGGTTAGGATCTAAACAAATCATCAGAGTAAGGGAGCAGAAAAGTCAGCTTTTCCTTTTGATCCCATTGAATGAGAGAGGAAGACGCCCCCCCTTTCCAAGCTAATAGAGGAGGCACCAGAGACTCACTCGCTGAGATGCGGAGGCCTGCAAGAAAAGGAGACACATCTCTCCTTGAAGCTGGCTTTTGAAGCAGACTCACCAATAGGTCCTCCTGTGCCCATCTGAGCTAGAGGAGATGAGAATCCGTGAGAGGTAGCCACAGGAGGAAAGCCCCGAAGTCCTGGCAAAGCTGTGTTAGTTCTGTTGGGTCTGGTGGACATATGGGCAAGAGAGCTGGACCTGAGCTTCCTTATTATTATTCAGTTAGAATCCAGGAACAAGAGACCAGGTTGGGGAGGGGGGATTCTAGAGGGAGACAGCTGGGTGGCAGGAACAGGGAAGTGGAATAGAAAAGCAGAAGCCAAAGTCACAGCTTCTACAGAGGAACTGGAGGTCTTCCTTCTAGGGCCTCAGAAAAACCTATCCACAGGTTCCAAGAGAGAAGAGCACCTCCATCCTTACACAGAGAGGGTGTCACCCCTCCATCACTGTTGACTGGAGGAGCTGCGGTGTGCAAGAAAGGACAAAAGGGCAATCCAGTAAGTACAAGGGCCTCTGCCCTTTGACCCTGTTCCCTCCCCCCACCCCCACCCAGACTAGCTGCAAGAAGTACAGGAACCGTCACATCATCTTCCCACTATAAATCCGTCTGGCCACAGACCAGGCATCCATCAAGAATTAGGTAGATGAGTTTGGAGTTGAACGGAATTGGGTATTAATATCCACAAGTGCCCAAAAGGTAGTTAAGAGGCAAGAAGGGGAGATGCAATGGAGCATGATTAAAAGTAATGAGTGGAGACACATATTTTCATGCTTGTATGTCACCAAGTTCATATTATTCAATAGTCAGTTACATTAGTATCTGGACTGATGAATTAATTGAAATTTCTGGGTCTCTGTGGGTTCATTTGCTAAAAGTTCAGTTTTTAAGGGATAATTGAGTTCAAAGACAAGGAATCACCAGTATCAATTATAAAGGAGATGAAGATGAATTTTCATTTATAAAGAAATTCATCAAATTAAGCTAAATATAATGTGTAGTTTCATGTCAACTCACTGCAGCCACATACAATGCTTAAGAAGCAGAAATAATCCAATCCAGTAGTAGTAACCATGGCACATGAAAAAAAAATGAAAAGTGAATTTGGCTTATTTAATTGGTAGAACGTAAGGAGAAGAGTAAAGTTAGTTGTTTTTTTGTATTCTAAAAGTATGTTAAATGAATTTTTTGCTTTTCAGTTGTCCCCAAAATTCTAATTTACAATCCACAGATCATAGTGATACATTTATTCGAACAGGGTTGCCTTTTGGAATTTGATTCCATAAAGTTTAAGAGATTCAAGTCAGATACAATGACGCGACTTCACACAGTGCCTTTTCAAGGTTATTAAAGATGTTAACTACTTTACTTTTCACCATAACCTAGCCCACCACAAGGTAAAAAATCGAATGGACATTATTTACTCATTATTAAGACATGTCTTTAGTTAGAATCATTAAACCCAAATATTATTCTCTCTAGGTCATTAATTTGGAAATTTTCTTATGAATGATAATAATCTACTTAGCTTCCTGTGAGACCTTGTAACTCTATTAGTTATTTTACTTTCTTTGCCTTGGGCATTTAGGATCTTAGAGTTTAATATCTCTGGAAATTTACAAAGCTTGTCTAAAGAGATGGCCACCACAGTTTAACTTCTATATTAAATAGCGACTAGATTCTGGTTAATTCCTCATCTGTCAAGAACTTCTTGAACTTGAAATGGTCATATTTCTACCAAAATTCTTAAGAGGAATCTCGGTTCTTCAGACACTTGAGACAAGTATGTTTCTTCAAAGCACTTTTAAAGTTCAAATATAGCACATTTATAACCATCTGCTTCTAGAAAACTTCAATGACTATTTCAAACACTAGCAAGTTTTCTGTCTCTTGTAGCTAAAAGCAATGTCTGCATGTCCTTTCAATAAGAAACGGCTAAGGCTCCTATTTATTCAGCAACATGTAAGTAATGGATAGGTGATTCAGGCATGGAATTGACAAACGATACTGTTCATGGCATGAAATTTGTAATTCTTTTTTTCACTTCCTCAAGGTTATCATTGTATTTCATAATTTGCTAAAACTCTATTTCCCTTTCAAGTAGCAGAAAACATTTATGTTACTAGCCTTCGGGTAGGACCAGCTCTCCAATGCTCTTCCCAAACAGTACACACCCAACACTTTGAGTTCTTGATAGCATTCTGCCGAAAAATGGCATAGACCGTGCACTGGTTTTGCCACTCATTATGCAAGCCTCAAATTAATAAGATGGTGTTTTTCTATAAATGATCTGTAATTATTGTCTTTCACTAATCTAATTCAAATTGGTTTCTCCTATAGAAAGTACAAAATAGCTACCTTCTACCCTCCAAGACAAACAAAGCAAGGTCTAGTATCTTTCCCAGCTAAGGCAGAGCCCAGGTTGTTAAGACTAGACTAACATCAGTGTGCTTCAATGGCCTGAGGTTGTAGGACAAGAAACTTAGGGCTCTAATCACGGCAAATTTAAAAGCAGAACAGGAAGTCTATTTAAGGGATGGATACAAACAACAACACTGGGCAGAGAGCTAGAATCCAGCAACATGGCAACAGGGATACCAAGCAAGAATAAGAATAAGGAAATACCCAGGGAGTTGTTGAAGGAGGAGCCTAGATAAGTCTCCAGGCACTGTGTAGCATCTACAGCACCTATGGCTTTAATAAAAAATTCAGAGACCTCGCCAAAATATGTTGGCATTCTTTTTTAAAGATAAGGCTCAAAAGTTCCAGCTAATCTCAGCCTAGATTCTCTGGAAATGGTTCTAACTCCCAAATCTTTGGAGTTCACTTTTCTCATGTGGAGAGTTTCTCTGCTGTTATGCACTTGAATTATGTCCCGCAAAATTCATATATTAAAATGCTAACCCTCATGTGACTGCATTTGGAGACAGATCTTTTAAGAAGGTAACTAATTTAGGTCAGTTCATAAAGATAAGGCCCCTGTTCAATGTGACTTGTGTCCTTCTCCAAAGAGGAAGGGGTGCCAGCGAAGCACACACACAGACAAAAAGCCATGTGAGGACACCATGAGAAGGTGGCCACTGCAAGCCAGAGATAGAGGACCTGGGAGAAACCAAGTCTATCAACACCTAGATCTTGAATTTCCAGTCTTCAGAACTCCAAGAAAATAAATTGCTGTTGTTTAAGCCCCCCACCTAGAATATTTCTGAAACATTACTATTTAGATATTCTATCCATTGTCCTGTATTCTAAGAGAGACACTCTTAAAAATGTGACAGTATTTTTATTTGGCACAGTGACATCTACTTCTTTTATTTGTTATTGACCTACAATGTTGTATTAGTATCAGGTGTACAACCTAGTGATCCAAAATGTCTGTACATTATCAGTCCATTTTCAAAGGACAGCATTCTTATAGATTCTTGTTTAAACAGTAAAAAACTATACAAGCAAAGAGTACCATGTTCATTTAGTTGTTTCCACATCCTGCATAACCACTTACACTGATACAAGATTTACCTTAACTCCTTGGACTTCTACTCTTAAGGAGAGATGGGTGATAGCTATTATCTTTGTACGGTTTTTTATTTATTTGTTTGTTTGTTTATTTGTGAAGTATAATTGGCATAGAATTTTATATTAGTATCAGGTGCACAACATATTGTTTTGACGATTGTATACATTACTCCGTGCTCACCCCAGTGAGTGAAGTCACCATCTGTCATTGTACAACACTACTAAATATTATTGACTTTATTCCCTGTACTGTACCTTTTATTTCCATGACTTATTTATTTTATAACTGGAAGATTGTACCTCTTAATCCCCTTCATCTACTTCACACATTCAGAACAGATTGCTGTCTGGCAATCACCAATTTGTTCTCTCTACTTAAGAAACTGCGTTTTTTTTGTTGATTTGTTTGCTTTGTTCTTTAGGGTCTATATATAAGGGAAATCACTGGTATTTGTCTTTCTCTGTCTGACTTCTCTCACTTATGTCCATCCATGTTGTCACAAATAGCAAGATTTCATTCTTTTTTATATCTAAGTATTACTCTATGGCATATATACGCACCACTTCTTCATCCATTCATCTATTGGTGGACACTTGGGTTGTTTCCATATCTTGGCTAATATAAATTATGCTGCAGTGAACATGGGGGTGCATGTGTATTTTCAACTTAGTGCTTTCATTTTCTTTGGGTAAATACCCAGTAATGGAACTATGGGATCCAATGGTATTTCCACTTTAAATTTTTTGAAGAAACTCCATATTGTTTTCCACAGTTGCACCAATTTTCAGTCCCACCAACAGTGGACACGGGTTCCCTTTTATTCACATCCTCACCATCACTTGTTATTTTTAGGGGTTTTTTTATTTTGTTTTGTTTTTGTTTTTTTCTTAAGATTTTAAAGACAGAGAGACAGGTGGGAGGGGGGCAGGCTTCCCACTGAGCAGAGAGCCACATGTGGGGCTCAATCCCAGGACCCTGAGATCATGACCTGGGCTGAAGGTAGAGGCTTAATCCACTGAGCCACCCAGGCACCCCTGTTTTGTTTTTGTTTTAGTTTTTGATACTGACTGTTCTGACTGGTATGAGGTGATAATCTCATTATAGTTTTGATTCAAACTTCCCTGATGATTTTATGTGTGTGTAAGCCATCTGTACATCTTCTTTGGAAAGAAGACCTCTTCAGATCATCTGCTCATTTTCTAATCAGATTATTCGGGTTTTTTGGTGTTGAGTTGTGTAAGTTCTTTGTACATTTTGGGTATTAACCTTTTATTGGACATATCATTTGCAAAAATCCTCCCCCATCACCAGATTGCATTTTTGTTTTGTTGATGGTTTCCTCTGCTGTGCAAAAGCTTTTTATGTTGGCATAGACCTAATAGTTTACTTTTGGTTTTGTTTCCCTTACCTCAGGAGACATATTCATAAATGTGTTACTAATGCCAGTGTCTAAGAGATTACTGCCTATGTTTTCTTTTAAGAGTTTTATGGTTTCAGGTCACGCATTTAGGTCTTTAATCCATTTTGAATTTATTCTTATGTTTGGGAAAGAATGTGGTGCAGTTTCATTCTTTTGCATGTGGAGGTCCAGTTTTTCCAACACCATTTACTGAAAAAACTGTTTTTTCTCCATTGTATATTCTTGCCATAGATTAATTGACCATTTAAGTGTGGTTTTAATTCTGGGCTCTCTATCCTGTTTCATTGATCTATATGTCTCCTTTTGTGCCAGTACCATACTATTTGATTACTATAGCTTTTTAGTATATCCTTAAATCTGGGTTTATGTTACCTCCAGCTTTGTTCTTTTTTTCTGAAGATTGCTTTGACTTTCAAGGTCTTTTATGTTTCCACACAAATTCTAGGATTATTTGCTCTAATTCAGTGACAAATGCTATTGGTATTTGGTAGGGATTGTATTAAACCTGTAGATTGCTTTGAGTAGTATGAACATCTTAACAATGTTAATTCTTCCTACACCTGCATATAGTGTATCTTTCCATTTGTTTGTGTCTTCTTTAATTTCTTTCATCAATGTCTTAGAGGTTTCAGAGTATAAATCTTTCATCTGCTTGGTTAAGTTTATTCCTAGGTATTTTCTTCTTTTTGGTGTAAGTGTGAATGGATTGTTTTCTTAACTTCTCTTTCTGCTACTTCATTATTAGTATATAGAAACACAACAGATTTCTGTATATTAATTTTGTATCCTTCAACTTTAATGAATTCATTTATCAGTTCTGGTAGTTTTTTTGGTGAAGCCTTTAGAGTTTTCTATATGTAGTATCATAACATCTGGAAATAGTAAAAGTTTTACTTCTTCCTTACCAATTTGGATGGTTTTTATTTCTTTTTCTTATCTGATTGGTACAGCTAGGATCTCCAATACTATGCAGAATAGCAGTGGTAAAAGTGGCATCTTTGTTTTTTTCTAGATCTTCAAGAAGACTCTTTCCCTTTTTTACCATTGAGTATGATGCTAGCTATGGGTTTTTCATATATGGCCTTCATTATGTTGAGATAACTCCCTCTAAACCCACTTTGTTGAGAGTTTTTTCATGAATGGATATTGTATTTTGTCGAATTTTTTTCTGCATATATTCAGATGATTTTTTTAATTCTTTCTCTTGTTAATGTGATATATCACATTGATTGATTTGCATATATTGAATCACTCTGCATCCCCAGAATAAATCCCACTTGATCAATATGAATAATCCTTTTAACATTGTTGAATTCCATTTGCTAATATTTTGTTGAGGATTTTTGCATCTATGTTCATTGGACTTGTTGATCTGTAGTTTTCTTTTCTGGGGAGATGTGGGTATGGGGAATGTCATTGTCCAGTTTTGGTATGAAGAGAACACTGGCCTCATAGAATGAATTTGGAAAGTTTTCCTTCCTCTTCTATTTTTTTTTTTGAATAATTTGAGAAGAATAGATATTAATTCTTCTTTAAGCGTTTGGTCAAATTTGCCTATAAAGCCATCTGTTCCTACACTTTTGTTTGTTGGAAGTTTTTTGATAGCCAATTCAATTTTGTTACTATATTTGGTCTGTTTAAGTTTTCTCTTTCTTTCTGATTCCGTTTTAGAAGATTGGATGTTTCTAGGAATTTGGCCACTTTTCTAGGTTGTCTGAATTGTTAATATAAATTTTTTAACAATATTCTTTTATAATTCTTTTGATTTCTATGGTATTTGTTGTTATTCCTCCTCCTCTGTTTCTGATTTTATTTATTTGAGTCCTGTCCCTTTAATTCTTGATGACTCTGGCTAAAGGTTTATCAATTTTGTCTAGCTTTTTAAAGAACCAGCTCTCGGTTTCACTGATCTTTTCCTTTTTTACTTTTTGGCTTTCATTTTTTTTTTCCTGCTCTAATCTCTGTTATTTCCTTCTTTTCACTAGATTTGGACTTTGTCTGTTCTTCTTTTATTAGCGCCTTTAAATGTAACCTTAAGTTGTTTGAGATTTTTCTCATTTCTTGAGATAGGTCTATATTGCTATAAACCTCCTCTTAAAACAATTTTTGGACAAATATTTTGGACTGTTGTGTTTTCATTTTCATTTGTTTCCATATATTTTTTTATATTTACTTTGATTGGCCCTCCCATTATTTAGTAACATGTTATTTAGTCTCCATGTATTTGTGTTCTTTCCAGATTTTTTTCTTCTTGTGGTTAATTTCCAGTTAGGTGGTGTTGTGGTCAGAGAAGATGCATGGTATGATTTCAATATTTTTGAATTTGTTAAGACTTGTTTTGTGGCCTAATATGTGATCTATTCTGGAGAATACTCCATGTACTCTTGAAAAGAGTGTGTATTCTATTGTTTTAGGATGTAAAATTTTGAGTATAGAAGTTAGATTCATCTGGTCCAATGTGTCATACAAAGCCACTGTTTCCTTATTAATTTTCTGTTTGAATGACCTATGCATTGATGTAAGTGGGGTGTTAATCCCCTTCTATTATTGTACTGCTGTCAATCTCTCCCATTATGTTTGTTAATATTTGCTTTATGTATTTAGGTGCTCCTGTATTGGGTGTATAGATATTTTAAATGGTTACATCCTCTTGTTAGATTGATCCCTTTATCATCATATAATGCCCTTCTTTGTCTCTTACTATATTCTTTGTTTTAAAATATATTTGGGGGGCAACTGGGTGACTCGGTTAAATGTCTGACTCTTCTGGTTTCAGTTCAGGTCGGGATCTCAGGGTCCTGGGAACAAGCCCCATTTCAGGCTCTGTGCTCAGTGCATAGTCTTCCTGTCCCTCTCCCTCCTCTGGCTCTCTCTCTCCACTCTATCCTTTTCTCTCTCTCTCTCTCAATCATTCAAATAAATAAATAAAACCTTAAAAATAATAAAGTATATTGTATCAATATAAGTACTATCATCCCAACTTGTTATCACTTCCATTTTCATAGAATATCTTTTTCCATCCCTTCACTTTTAGTCTGTATGTGTCTTTAGGTCTGAAGTGAGTCTCTTGTAGGCAATATATAGCTTGATTCTGGTTTTTTTATCCATTCAGTCATCCCATGTCTTTTGATCAGAGCATTGTCTATTTGCATTTAAAGTAATTATTGGGGCGCCTGGGTGGCTCAGTGGGTTAAAGCTTCTGCCTTCGGCTCAGGTCATGATCCCAGGGTCCTGGGATCGAGCCCCACATCGGGGCGTCTCTGCTCAGCAAGGAGCCTGCTTCCTCCTCTCTCTCTCTCTCTCTGCCTGCTTGTGATCTTTGTCAAATAAATAAATAAAATCTTTTTTTAAAAAAAGTAATTATTGAAATGTAAGTATTTTTGTCATTTTCTTATTTGTTTTCTGGTTGTTTTTGTAGTCCTTTGTTCCTTCTTTTCTTGCTCTCTTCTCTTGTGGTTTGATGACTTCTTTAGTGTTATGCTTTAATTCATTTCTCTTTACTTTTTATGCATCACCTATAGGTTTTTAATCTGTGGTTACCACTGGATTCATATATAACATCTTATGTGTATAACAGTCTGTATTAAGTTGATGGTTGCTTAAGTTTGAACATATCCTAAAAACATGAAATTTTTACTCCCTTTTCCATGTTTTCTGTATATGATGTCATATTTTACATCTTTTTATGTTGTGTATCCCTTGGCTATTTTTATACATATAATTGATTTTACTACTTTTGTGTTTTAACCTCCATACTGACTTTTTAGGTAATTAGTATAGTATCTTTAGTATATGTTTGCTTTGCTTTTACCTGAGCCATTCTTTCCTTTCATAATTTTCTTACCTCTAATTATTGCCTTTTCTTTCCACTTAAGGAATTCTTTTTAATATTTCTTATATGGCTGGTTTAGTAATGATGAACCCCTTTAATTGCTGTTTGTCTAGGAAATTCTTTGCCTTTCCTTTTATCTTTCCTTCTATTCTAAGTGATAACCTGGCTAGGTAGAGTATTCTTGGTTGCATATTTTTTCCATTTAGCCCCTCACATGTATCATGTTACTTAATTCGAGCCTGCAAAGCTACTGCTGAAAAATTAACTTGTAGCTTTAAGAGATTCCCTTATATGTCACTGTTTTCTTTTCTCTCACCATCTTTGAAATTCTCTCTTTATCATGATTTTTTGACATTTTAAATATTATGTGCCTTGGGTTCATTTTGTTAGTGGCTCTCTTTGATTCCAGAAAATAGAAAAAGACTCTTTTTTTTCTTAGATTAGAAAAAGGTTTTTTTTAGATTTATTTATTTATTTATTTCACACAGAGAGAGAGAGATCACAAGTAGGCAGAGAGCTAGGCAGAGAGCTAGGCAGAGAGAGAGAGGAGAAAGCAGGCTCCCTGCTGAGCAGAGAGCCCAATGCGGGGCTCAATCCCAGGACCCTGGGATCATGACCTGAGCCAAAGGCAGAGGCTTATCGCACTGAGCCACCCAGGCGCCCCAGATTAGAAAAAGTTTTTAGCTGTTATTTCTTTGTGTAAGTTTTCTGCCCCTTTCTCTCTCTTCTCCTTCTGGGATTCCTAGAGTATGAATGTTACTATGCTTGATGATGTCTCAGCATTCACTTAACCTATTATTATTTTGTATGTATTATGTATGTATATATGTATTTAGCTATTAAGCCTGGGTGCTTTCCATTACCCTGTTTTCCAGATCACTAATGCATTCCTCTGCATCCTCTAATCTACTATTGATTCCCTCTGTTGTATTCTTCATTTCAGTTATTGAATTCTTCAGCTCTGACTTGACTCTTTTTTATATTTTCCATCTCTTTGTTGTAGTTCTCACTGGGTTCATCCAGTTTTTGCTCAAGTCCAGTGATTATGGCCATTCTTTTGAACTCTTTATCAAGTATATTGCTATCTCCATTTCATTTGCTTTTTCACTGTGATTTTTGTCTTTTCTTTCCTTTGGGACATATTTCTCTATCTCTTCATTTTGTCTAACTCTCTGTGGTTGTCTCTGTACTATGTAGGTTGGCTGTATCTCCTGGTCTTGAAAGTATTGGCCTTGTGTAGAAGAGGTTTGTGGTGTCCGTGGTGCAGTCCACACCCTGGTCACCAGAACCCGGCACTATAAGGGTGTACCCTGTATGGTCTGCGTGCACCCTCCTATTGTGACTGAGTTGTGATTGCATTCAGCCCAGCTGGCTGCAGTGACCAACTTTTCTGCTGTGAGCACAATGGGGAGGGTTTGTTCCCCGTGTTATTGAGAGACCTGGCTATAGCTGCTATAGACTTTTGGGCAGAACTGGCAGTCAGCCTATCTGCCTGTAATTAGCCTCTCTGCGACAGCTGCAGATGTATCAAAGGGCTCGCTCCCTAAGCAGCCAGTTAGAGACCCAGCTATAGGAATTGTAGGCCCACTGCTGTGTGACAGTTATCTGCCCCACTCTCCAGGGCAGAAGTCACTTTAGAGGGATGCCTGCCAAGGAGGGAAGGTGCATAGAAAAATCTTCAGGGGAATGCCAGGGTGGGCACTTGATTCTCACAAAGTAGATAGAAAATGTTAGCACTGGACCCTGCAAGCATTGGCTATCTAGGACAAAGGAGAGGAATAATAATGGAACCCACCAGCACTTTTGTTCCCAGAGAAATCTCCTGCAGATCCAGGCCTTTCCAGCAAAAATTCTCAGATTAGTCAATAAATTTCATTTGCGTGTACTCCAGGTGCTTTTCAAATTGCTTCTTCTGTGCCGTGCCTCAGGATGAGTTATTTAGTATGCTGTATCATTAAGGGCAGGGACTCCATTTCCTATTACCTTCTGGAAGTCCTGGAGTTATTCCCACTGATTTTTAAAGTTCCCAGTTAAACTTCACTGGTTTTCAAAGCCAGATGTCATGGGGGCTCATCATCCTACTGCAAGCCCCTAGTTCTGGGGTGCCCAGTGTGGGATCTGATCCTCTAGCTTCTCCATGCTTGTGATGTCCCTCCCATTTATGGTTAGCCATGCTGGGGATTTGGTTCCCAGCCATCTCTCTGCCCCTTCTACCATTTTCAATGTGGCCTTCTCTCTATGACTAGCTGTGCAAGGTCTCTGCTAGGCTTCAGATTGTTTTCAGAGTTAGTCATATAAATGTAGTAGTCACTTCAGCGTGTCCATGGAACAAAGTGAGCTCAGGATCCTCTTACTCCACCATCTTTTCTAGATGAGCACCATTTTGTGCCGTTTTTAGCTTTACCACTACTTTCACCTTTTCTTCTATTCTGTCATTTATTAATTCATTCTATTTATTGAGTGCCTATTAACGTTCCAGGCACTGTGCTGGACACATGGAATATATAACCCAATGGGGGAGATAGAAGTTGCTCTCTTCACAAAACTTCCTGCCCACATGGAATATATAACCCAATGGGGGAGATAGAAGAAGAGAATTAACATAAACAAATACAGAAGTATAATTTGCCATATGTGCTGTAAAGAACATGCATAAGATGCAGTGATAGAAAATAATGAGGGGTTAAGGGAAGAGTGGACATGTCTACTTAGTGTTTAGGGGAAGCCTCTGATCTAGTTTAAGGTAACACTAGCAGCTGCTGTAACAGATAAACTAGAAAACATTTGTGGTTTAACATAATAAATTTTTATTTCTCACTCACATATAATCCAACCAGTTGTTAACTAGTCAGCCTTCCACATGGTGTTTCAGAGACCCAGGCTCCTTTCATCCCTTGTCTCTATCATCTCCTAAAACCTCAGAATCTTTTTTTTTTTAATTCACTGGATGCAAACAGAGAGGATAGATAAGCCAAGGCCGTTTTTTAAGTCCTTTAGCACTGAAACGGCCACATCACTTCTGCACATATCCCACCAATGAAAAGTGGCCATATGTCCTCATCCAGATGCAAGGGGAAATGGGAAATGTAGTCTGTAACTGATCAGCCACTTCCCTGAGACAACTACACACTATGGAAGGGAAACAGATGTTGGCATCTGTGCCCTCACACCCCTCTGAGGAAAAGATAACTAAAGAAGAGATCTGGAGCCCCTGGGTGGCTCAGTCAGTTAAGTGTCTACCTTTGGCTCAGGTCATGGTCCAGGGCCCTGGGATGGAGCCCTGCATCAGACTCCCTGCTCCACAGGGAGCCTGCTTCTCCTTCTCTCCCTCTTACCACTCCCTGTGCTTGTATTTTCTTTCTCTCTCTCTCTCTCGCTCGCTCTGTCAAATAAATAAAATCTTCTTTAAAAATAAATAAAAAAGGAAAGGGTCTAAAGGATAGCAAGAGGTCAGACTTGAAAGCTGTGGGAGGGTGGGTTGAGCCAGAAGGAACTAAATATTGGAAAGCCAAACTCTCGACAGAAAGAGCCTTTTGTGTTCTAAGATCAGAAAGAAGGAACTGAAGTGAAGTAGGCAGGAAAAATAGAGGAATTTCCTGACGTTAAGGCAGAAAAGGAGACAGATGTGTGGGCTAGGATAAGCCACACTAAGGAGTTTGGGACTTTTTTATCAAGATATCCGAATATTTTTATAATTCTTGGATAATAATCTTACTCAAGCTATTTTCAAAATTATTTCTCTACAAGTCATGAGAAGATTGGCAAGAGGTAAGAAGTAAGGTTGAGAGACTTGAAATGACTCCTTTATTGTCTAAGCCAAAGGTGGTTGTGGATGGAGCAAATGTAGCGATCATGATGGAAAGAACAGAATCTGGCAACCCCAACAAGCAGTAGTTCATTTGCTTGACCAAACATGCACAACTCACTCATCTGACATGAAGTATATGGCATATGGGTAGCTCCTAGACCTTGCATTTTGGCAACAGTCTGACACATGTAGTGGTCCTGGGAAGGGGAGGCCCCCTAGACGAGGATAAATGAAGGAAGAGACACCAGCATCCTACTACTCACATTTGCGAAGAAATTCTAGATGACAGGGAGTTTAGCACATAAATATTGGCAAACTAGAATGACAAACTATATTTGACTGCCCTTGTGATCATGGACATGAACGCAAGCAAATAATAATAATCTGTGTTTCCAGATCAGCCCTATTTATTTGGTATTTATTGGGCTTAAGCAGGAGAATGCTTTCCCTTCGTCTAGACTTTCAGTCTACTGCTGTGGGTGAGAATTTAAAATGTTAAGGGATGGGTAGCCTTTATTTGATCTGAGACTCCGGTTTGAAAAGTGAAAATGTTAGGGTTCCTTTCACACATCAAAATACCACGTTAGACAAATCTGAGTATCAAAGGATCTGAGAAAAGAAGGTGAACATGATTCCAAATTTAAGGCATCAGTGGAAGTTGCTCTCTTCACAAAACCCAGGGTGCTGTTCTCCCGACTTACCTGGAGCATTATCTATAAGCTTAGCTGCGTCTGATGAATTTTCTGAGGAAAGAAACCAATCCCTAGACTCTTTTAGAAACCCACAGATAAGGGGTGTGCTAGTGCTTCAGTGTAGTTCTGGTGTTTTTTACATAACCCAGGACTCTACATGCTGTGTGCACGGTGTTTTGCAAGAACACAGAAGATTCGTTTCTGCCTTAAAGGGCTAAGATACAGGTGATTTTTCAAAAGAGCTCCTTACTTGACAAAGGATTAGGATAACTGGTATGAGTGAAAATAAGGTGAATGGAGGGCTTTACCCAAGGCAGGCAGCGCATTGTCTGCCATAGAAGGGATCCATTCATAGAATTAGGTCTAATGACAGGAAAAAGAGCCCAACATGAAATTATACTAATAAGGAAAGAAAAACCATCATAATTTCTGAAAACCCAGCTCACTGCAAAGTGAGGCTTGATAAGCCCTTTTGTGGAAATTCTGGATGATTCTACTAGACTTCCTCACTTAAATAGTATTAATGATATGAATACTTAAAGGAATACTTTGGCAATTTTCATTAAAGCTTTTGAAGAGGATCAAAGCCACCAGTGGGTGGACAGGGGCAGATTCTGATTAAAAGGAATGTTTAATCAGTTTTTTATCCAGCTTCTTGGCTACATGGGCCTCAATCGTTTTGCAAGAACCTTTGTTGAGCTGTTTTGGGAACAGACTGACTTGCCAAGCACAATTAATAACTGTGAAGGGTTGGAAAACATAAGCATTCCTCTCTGCAGTTTCCAAACCCCAAGCATAAAGAAAAGACATTTTTAAAAATAAGAGGAAAGGACAACCTCATTGCCTGCATGTGCAAAGGTACTATTGTGTCCTAGCACTTTTCCCAGGAAGCAGATGATCGAGATTGTCTTGCCAGCACTGCACACGTCCCAGTGGGATGGCTCTGGCGGGGTGTTAAGCCCCTCCGAGCCACAACTTTCATTTCTACAAAACGAAGGTGTTGGAATAAATGACCTCTAAATTGCCTCTTTTCTGTTCTAACGTGGAGCCTCTCCGACACAGTAATGGATTGGAAGCTTCACGTCGAGTGGGCAAAGACAACAGAAAGCACCGGTTAGGAAGGTCATGGAAGACACTGACAGATTTGGAGGTTTTTGCCCGTGTCCCTCTTGATGGGGAAGCCACATGCCAAGTGCCGAGCTTCCACCCACAGATCTAAGCTCATTCCACACTCAGAGCTCCAACCAACATTAATGGGACCTGAGCGCACACATCAATGCTGGGAGCAGTGGCTGCGGCAAAAACCCCAGAATGGAGCCAAAAGGAAAACTATGGCTGTAATTTAAAGCTGGCCTTTTGAGCAGACAGAACTTGATTTTCAAAGGAATAAAATGTCTTGATGTTTATGGTCTCCCTCAGAACACTCAGGCTTTACCCTATGGGGGCGGGGGGATAGAATTAGAAACATTGTTTTTAGTGAATTAACTCTTTCCAAATGATGGTCTCAAAGAACAAAAGAGTCTCCCATGGTCTCCCAGGGTTTCTCTCTTCACTGTGTGGCTTGTCTCATGGCATGTTGATCATCAGGGATGCAATGCAACAGAAGAGATGCAGAACCATTTTTAAATAATCATTTTCATTTGTTTTCGGTAAGTAGCATTTACAGAATTAGTAGCAGCCTGGCACAGAGCTTTGTAAATCAGTTAAGAAATCATTTAGATTGCCTTTACAGTTTTTGATAAAAATTAATTTGATTATCAGCTGGATATCATCGGCACACAAGATGCTCAGTATATAGAATATGATAGGAGAAGCTGAGGCAGAATAGTAATAGCATTTCAAAGCATTCTGGGGTGGAATGTAATTTAAATGGATAGTGGGGAGGACAGAATACATACCATACAGAATAAAGTTCTGCTAAAAGACATTACTAGTTTATCTGAATACCCAAAATAGGCCATTTTCAATTTACCGTTTTTAAAATGTCCTTAATTTCTTCCTTTGAATGCAGCAGCAATGGTAAATAACATTATTTATTAAGTGCTTCTGTTTGGCGATACTGTTTTACATATTCCATTTAGTCATTCAGCAAATGGTTACTGAGCATTGACTCCTTGCCCCACATAGTATGAGGTGATAGGCATCGAATGGTAGAATCCTACTCTATCTGGAAGCGGAGGCAGAAACTGAATAAACACACTCATTCATACATGATTACAGACTGTGAACAGTGTGATTTTTGTTTTAAATAAAAAAAATTTTAAGATTTTATCTATTTATTTGACAGAGAGAGAGAGCACAAGCAGGGGGAGCAACAGGCAGAGGGAGAGGGAGCAGCAGGCTCCTGACGGAGCAGGGAGCCCGATGCGGGGCTCGATTCCAGAACCCTGAGATCATGACCTGAGCTGAAGGCAGATGCTTTACCAACTGAGCTACCCAGGTGCCCCCCTGTGTGATTTTTTTTTTTTTTTTAATTAAGATGCTCAAGGAGAACGTAACTAAAAGAGAGAGAAGGGAAATCCTCACTGTGAAAATGTCATTTGAGTCCACACCTGAAAGTCGTCCATCTGGCAGCTAGTGGGAGGACAAGCGCTGCAGAGAAGTGATCTTGGGCAAAAGCTTCCGGGAGTAAATACTATCCCTATCCCTATTTAACAAAGGGGTCAGCTAAAGCTTACAGAAATTAACCAACTTTGCCTAAGGCAATGCAGCTAGTAAGTTGCAACAAGCAAGGAGTCAAAGGCACAAGCAATACCAGAACTCTAATAACAAAGGGCCCCTGGAAATTAACAACAATTCATTCTTTATTATCACAGGGGTGAATTCATCACATCTCGAGCTTCAGATCAAAGGCGTCGTCTCTGAAGGTATCGGAAACAAAACTTCTTCCTTCATGTATCCCATCCTACAATGCCTGGGTAAATCGTTATTGTCATTATTATTATTTGGCTCCCTCAGAATCTCCAGGCATTGGAGTGCTGCCAATGACAGGAGATAGGAGGTTCACTGAACCAGAAGAATCATACCATAAATCCTGATGCCATTTTGAGAACAGTAAAAAGCAAACAACCCATTACATTATAGAGCAAGAAGATGAACAAATATCACCTTCCCCCTGAATATCAGTATGAAGTGCATTAGATAAACAGAAGGCTGACCGTGCAATACCAAGGGCACAGAGAACTACTGACGGAAAACAGGTGAACAAAATTAATCGCACTCTCTCGACTGGATAGCCCAGGTTCCCCAGTAGCTGTTTGTGGAGCTGTTGGAGACATCTGCCCAGGTTCCACTCCTGACCAACCTCTGTTTCTACTCTTTTTTTCCTAAGTAGCATCTCAAAAGTAAATAAGTCATTAATTCAAGAGTCTCTCCAAAATCATACAGCCAAGTTTAGAGCAGAGAATGGAACTCAGCGATACTGATAGGACTGGATCTGTGCCAGGTACCTTTCAAGGTAATTTTCAAAACAGGTAGACTCCTTCCTGACTCTCATACGGATATAAAACAAACATATATTGAAGATTTTATTTAACTCATTATTCATTGAGGGAGTTAGCAAGATGGAAAAACTGATTCAAATGAGAACCCAAAGAAGAGACATATTTATAGGCCAGAAATACTAATGTTTGTGTGCAGATGGAGCCAAAACTATTCTCTTTCACAGTAGAGAACAGTCAGTTGAGTTTCTGCTGGATAGGACAGAATTCGCCTGTGTAAATGTTGCCCTGTAGACTAGGGAAACCTCCCGGCCCAGCGACCTCCTTCCAGTCTATCCCCTGGAGGTCGCCAGAGGGACTTCATCTTGTCACCAGAAAAGAATACAAGGCCAGACCAGACAGTGGCTGAGGGGTGCAAGTGAGTTCGTTAAATGAGAGAGAGCTCACTCTCTAGATGTGAGAAGGGGGAGCTGCATGCCCTACTCTATCTTTTATTGGCAGCTGTTAACTAGGGGGAGGAATATTTATTATTCAGGGAGGGGATGTTGTTGGTAGCAGGGATTTGTGCCTTTTCTCCATTACTTGGTCAGGGTGTCCAGCCTTCTTTGTCTTAGGCCCATCTAGTTTGATCTGGCTTTCTTGTGGCTTTGTTTTTGGAGTGCTTCAGAGGAGGTCGGGGGGAGATATCTGTCTTTCCCAATGGCTGACTCTGACTCCATCTTTGCTGGCCTCCAGGCATCCTGTTCAAACCTAACCAGCTGCTTACTCCAACATCTATGCAAGAATTATTTTGCATTGCCTTCCGTTATCTATACAGAATGGCAAAATGGCACAAAGACGATGGAAGTCTAGAATTGGGTAACCCTGGGGATGTGCTCTAGAAGGTGCGTGGTTTTCCATGGAAGCACCGAGTCTCCTACACACAGATAAGATAACCACCACGGACCTTGCCATTGGATCCCTGCATAATGTAAGGATAAAGAAAACTTGAAAATAAGAGACTTAATTCTCACTGTGGAAAATAAAAAAGCATCCCCTTTCCTTTTTCTTAGAGCACTGACTTTAGAAAACTTAAAATTGTAAGTATTTTCTTCTCTCTTTGAGATCTCCAAATCTTTTTGAAAACTAGATTGACCTTTGTCACCTTTATGACCCAGGAATGTCTTTCTCAAGGACGGAGGGGCCATCTTTCTGAAAATGCAAACATCAAAGGAGAGAGCACTCCTGTTTCTGTGAGAGGCAAAGATGCAAAACTACCTCTTGTCATAAAAATACTCGATTTTCTCTAGATAAAGCCAATTAGGAAACACAGGGATTGCCCCAATTACAAAATAAAGTTAAGATGAACTGTGTGTGACCAAGGGTACTATCAAGTCCTCTTACTTGAGGACTAGCTAGTGTTTACCTTGAGACTGTGTATGAAATAGGTTGTGTCTGCTTGGCTATATTTGAGGGTGAGGTTCCTTTTGTCTTTGCAATCCCTTGGCAGATTGCACGATGCACATCAAAGTCTGGCTCAATATTTAACAATAAATCCATTTTCTTTCTCTGCTACTTTTGTGAAGGTTTTCTAGGTCGGAAGAAAGATTTTGTTTTTAGTTCCATTTGCCCAGTAGTAATGTCCCAAGTATACCATGAATCCCAGAAGCATTCAGCCAGATAAAAATCCTAGGAACCAAATCACTTGCTTCTGTTGGTCATTTCCTCCTTGCCTCTAGACACAATGAGGACCTTTTGCAATCAACAAAAGAGGACTGAACAAATTGCCCCCATGCCAAGCATCCAGTAGGCCATCAGTAATGCATGTGGGTTGATGTAGGCAATCAGGAGGCCTGCGGACAAAAGGAGGCCCAGGAAAAGGGGAAATGTTGGAAACAAAGATGGCATCCCTTGATTATTGTTACTGTCATCTCTGAGCATGGAAGGTTGGCTCCCCGAATACCACTAGCACATCGTGTTGACAACGTTGTGATAGGCAATGTATGTATCACAGCATGTGATAGACAAAGCTGAGTTCATTGCTTACCATGATTAAGAAAGAAAACCATCTATGGGGCACCTGGGTGGCTCAGTGGGTTAAAGAGGGAAAACCATCTAGCAGTACTTGGGCAGCATTCTAAGATGTGAGACGGTAAGGTCAGAATGCATTAAAAATTGGAAGATTGATTTAAGGCAGGTCTTTCAAGGGAGGTTAAGGGGAAAACTTGGGGGTCTGAGTAGGATTGGGTAAGGATTACAATATAATAGTCCAGGACTGGAGGAAACAGTAAGGTCAGGATTTTGAGGGGAGAGATTTAAAAACTCTTAAGGCTTGTCTGTCTGTTGATGTTTTCCACTGAGGATCTGATGCGTCTTTGGAGAAATTCCTATAAAGAACATTCAGATCATTTGCCCAAAGAGTGAAGTTCTGCTACTGAAGACAGAGGGATGGCATAAAGTAACATTAATGTACACAGTAAGGCATGGCTTTAATTCTCAGGCTGAATGTGGGGGTAGAGGCTTTTGATTATTAAAAGCTTAAGCCAAAACTCGGATGTGTAGGAAATAATCTTTTAATTTTTCTCTAACTCAGCTTATTTTCTATTTTGGATCCTGTTAAGTTTTTAATATCCATATTTATTAATATTATCCTGAATACACACATGAGGTTTCTGGAGCAGAGCAGATTATCCACGAACAACAAAAAGTACAGGAAGATTTATTTTCCCACAGGCCCTGATTATCCTGGAAAACCCATCTCAGCCCATTAGGGTCCTTCATGCCTCTTTCCTCAGGACTGTAGCTAGGTTTCAGGGGCTCTCAGAGTACAAGGCAAGGGGAGGGAGCCCTTTCTGGTTCTCTGTGCCATCTGTTCTCCCTGGGGCCTTTCCATCTGGCTCTTGGTCATCAATCCATCATTTACCCTTGAGGTATCCCTTCTCCCTCTTACCTGGTATGTTCACCTGGCAGCAACTCTCTCTCTCACCTCTGTGCTTTGGGCTAAGGGACAACTGAGGCTTTGGTTGGTCATCTCTGAGGCTTTCCAACAGGCCCTCTGGATCTGGACTCAACTACCTCCCCATGTCTTCTATCTCCCCACAGATCTATCCAGGGAACATGGTACAAGGCTCCTGGGTATGAGAGATAGCCCATCTCTCATCTCTTTGCCTCTATTCAGCTCGTGCAACCCAAGAAATCTTAAAAGATGGGGGAAACCCTTGCTGTTCTCAAACATTCCATCTAAGTCTCTCCACTCCTCTGTACTAGGCTTTCTCAACCATATTCCCCCCATTAACATGATAATTCTTTGCAGCATGGGGCTTGTCCTGTGGATTGTAGGATGTTGCTAATATATTGTGAGCTAATACTTAGGGACATCCTACATGTATCCATTGGATACCCCCTGGCTGTGACAACCAGAGAGGCAAAATGTTTCTTTCAGGGAGAAAAATAGCCCCATGTCAAAAATCATTATCTTAAAAGCTTGACTTTTCATGAAACAAGCACCAGGAGGAAAGTCTGAGTGTTTCCCTCCTGCTTGCCTCATGTCTCCCCCTGAGACCCTGAACTCAGGAAAGCCTCCCTGTGTGATGGAGCAAGGCAAAATGAAAGCAAATTTGGTGGACGGAGAACACAGATAAATATTTCATAATAGTATCTCTTCACCAGAATGCTCTATCTCAGTGCTACTCGTCATCTGGTGGCTCATTAAAAATGCAGAATCTCAGGCTCCACCCCGTAATTACTAAATGAGAGTCTTGGTTGTATATCAGCAAACTCCCTGGGTGATTCTTATGCCATGGAGTCATAAAGGAAGACCATCCAGATGAGCACAAGCAGAGGCTTACTATTCAGAACTGGCTATTGCAAAGGAATCTGCCACCCATTGGCAAAGACTCAAAGGCAGGCAGAGGGATGGGAAAGCTTTACAGAGGGTAAAACAGAAGGCTTCAGATGTACCCTGCTTGGAGGTTCTAAAAGTAAGGAAGCTGAAGGAAGCTAACTAGACGTGTGACATCCTATGAGATCAGTTTGGGAATCTATTTCATTTCCTCTGGTGGGTCCCAAGTTGAGAGCAGGGATAAAAATTAGCAAAGCTGGCAGTGATCAACCAAACCCTCACGGCTCTGGGCAAATAGTTGTAAGTAAGGGTTGTGGTTTGGCTTCCCAGGCTGGGTGCTGCACAGGTTGTGGGTCAGGTTCTGTTGTCATAGATAGTCTGGCAATTGTCTGTCTGTCTCTATCATCTCTCAGCCACTAAACCTTGAGAATTAGTGCCCTTTCCAAAATACCTGGCTGAGCCAAGGGTTAAAGATTTGAAGAAGGTGCCTTCTGGAGGTAAACTGTGGCTGACAGTTCAGCAGAGGAACAGAACATGAAAACTACCTGCCACACAAGCCACACTGAGGCAGAGGCCCACGAGGGTGGTCAAGACAAGGTGTCCTGAGAACAGGGGGATGGGAGGAAGTCCCCCTGACGGGGAGATGAGGGAAGGCTCCCAGAGGATGCAGTGTATGGGGAACCTTGAAGGATCAGTGGGATTTCAAAACAAAAAAGCTGAACTAATAGGAAACTGCTACTTCTGAAAAAAATATATATTTTTAGTCAAGGGAGAGCGTCTTCAGGGCTCAGAACTAAAATCTGGTCTCTTGAGATTGCAGGGAAGGGATTGTACCTACAATTTTCCTAGCAACCCACCTCTTAGATTTTGCTGTATCTGTCTTTGTACCAGAAAAGACAGTAAGGCCAGGGCCAATTACAGACTGATGTGTGTCCAGAAGCAAATGGCCTCGCCTTCCGACCAGGAGCGTCTCTGCCCCTGCGCTGCCCTTAAAGACTAAAGACACTCAAATAGCAGCAAGGTGTAGCAGAAGGAATCCTGGGAAAGCGCCAAATCCTGGAAGGGGAGGGAAAGAAGGTTGGCATCGTGTGAATAACTTGAGCAGCGTGGAGAGGGACAAAGAGGACAGACAAAGGGGGGACAAAACGGGTCAGAATGAAGAACTGATACAACTCAGGGACAAAAAGATGCAAAATGTAGGAGGTTGAATGAGGAAGGAAGGTCCAGAAAGAACGAGCCTTTCTGGAGAAGCCATTGTGGCCCCAGGAGGAAGAAGAGGGCAAAGCCTCCACGGGGATAAGGAAGGGGTGATGAATGACTTTGTACCACTGGGATTACAGAAAAATGGAAGAGCAGAGTGATCATGTCTAGAGGGTTATAGTCCCTCATGTGTGGGAATTCCTAATGCCCAGAGTCTGTTAATGGCCCATCCCCACCCTTCTGGCCCAGAGTTGGGAACCCACTGGTTGGAGCTGCCTAGTGAGTCCCAGAGCAGGGCAGAAGGGGGAAGAGCTCAAGACTCTCTGCACAGGGAGGTGCCCAGGGCTTGCTTCCTTCCCAGGGAGCAAGGCAGTTATAGCGGCCTGTCTCTGCTCATCCGCCTTCCAGAGCTAATAGTTCCTCTACCCTTCCCCTCTTTCATTCCCAGTGCTCCACTCTTATCTTTATGATACGAGGAAAGCAAGCGGGGATACAACTAATCTTCTAAGCTCTCTTGTTCTCCAAGAGATGTTAAAGACACATCCTCCTAGATTTTAATCAAAGTCCAAATATGACTATTCCCTCAAATCCACAACATTTTCTCCTACTTCCTTTCTCAACTGAAAAATTCTGTTTCCAATTAATTTTCTCAGTATGTATCCTGAGGCAAGGAAACCTAGGCAGGCACAAGTATCTCTGAGAGAACCAGCCCTCCGCTCAAGGGTAAAGTAAGTGTAGTTCGTCCTTCTATGAGGGAAAACTAAGAAAGGAAATTCATATCTGATGGCAGCTGTTATTTGGCAGTCACTGAGATAAGTACCTCTATATAAATTTGTACTTAATTTGAGTAACAACACTAGGAAGTTGGCCCCGTGATCCAGGATTGACAGCGAAAACACTGAGGCTAAGGTGTTAGCAAACCAAGTCACTCCTTCAGAAAGCAGAGAAACCGAGGCCCAAACTCTGCCACTGGACCTTGGTCTTCTGCTCCCTTTGCCTTCATGACAACTTATCTCTGCCCACCGAGGAGCTTAGTTTCATGATGTCTCCTTCAATTCCCATAGAACCTTGCCTTTTGGAAAGAATTTGTTGCCGATCATTTAACACTGAATCTATTTTCTAGAGAACATTGGTACTCTGAATCATGGGTTCCATAGGCAAGTAAATGTGGAAAGCACTGGACTAAACAAATGTAAACATAAATGTTTACTGCAGGACTTTCTCAGAACCTTGATCGTGGTTGTGGACACTGTGAAATAAGAAGTGGATATGGTGGTATCCTGGCATGGGGTGAGGCAAGATAATGCAGTGGGTTCCGCTCCCAGTGTCTGGGGCCAGATCAGTTAGGTTCCAATCCCAGATCTGGGCAAGTTACCAGGCTTCCTATGCTTTATAAAATGGAGATAATAATATAATTTACCTCTTAGATGGGTTTGTTATTAAGGTTAAGTGAAATGATACATATCAAGTATCTTTAGATTAAAACCTGGGTGAAAGCCATGAAAATACACCTCTCAGACATCCCGCTGCAGGGAGCGAAGTTGGCTGATGGCCCCAGCTGCCTGCCCTCTGGATCCCCCTCTGAGTTGATGTAGACATCACATTTTCTCTCTAGCAGGGCACTGTGTGGGTCCCAGAGGAAGCCCATTCCCATGGGACATGGAACTTCTCCAGCAGGTGACTTCAGCTCGAGAGCCCCTTGTGCTCGCTGAAACTGTCCCCGCCCCACTCCACAGCCCGAGACTCTTCCTGCCTAATCCTCCTTTCTCCCTCTGTGTTCCTGCCTGCGCCGGCTTCTTCGCTTTTATTCTTCAGCTGTTTTCCTAATAAATCTCTCGCATTTCTAATCCCATGTTGGCATCTGTTTCCTGGAAGACCTGAACCGACCTGGGCTTACCCTGAGACACAGTCCCCTGAAGTGAGTTAGCGCACGGAGTCCCTTACTCAGGAAGCTACTCAAGCGACACATCCTGTGCAATGCATTTTGGGAAATTAGTGACTATATCGAGTTGAGTTTGCCTGTAGGTGGAGACATTTTAGGCATTTGTTACCAGGGAGGGAAGAAAGGGGGCATAAGGGCAGGAGGATCCTCAAGTTAATCTGAAGTCAAATTGCATACCAACGAACTACCAACCCAGCACATATTACTGGCTCTAGCTGGCACAGCAAATAGATTCTGCTGGGACTCGCAGACACAAAATAATCTGTGAAACTCTAAATTCACTTCTCACCATAGAACACCATGGATGTGAATTTAACTCCATGAGAACCCAATTTGCCCTGGAGAGGGCCGGGGGGTGGGGGGGGGGGGCAAGGACTGGAGAACACCAGCCCTCAGTACTGCCATTCAGCAGTGCCCTCACTCACTTCCCAAAGAAGGATTGGGTTGTCAGTAAGCACTGGTTCCATTCCCAGGTGCCAAGGATTATCTGACACAACAGTCAGATGTAGAAACAACTTCAATCCATGCAATGAAGGTCGTAAGGGAGTGTCAGATGCTACAGGAGCACAGAGGAGAAAGAACTTGACTTTGCCTAACACTGAGGAGGAGTCTTTCAGGGTGGCAATGAGTAAAGGGCATTCCAGGTGGACAGAACACCTTGCGAAAGAAAGAGCACACCTTGCTCGGAAAGCTCACCCTAATCTTAGTGTCTAGAATGAGAGCCTGGGGTGGGAGGAGACTATAAGGACAGGCAGAGGGCAGACCCCAGTGGGCATCCCCCTAGCACACTGAGGACTATGTGCAACCCTAGGGTCCCTAGCCGGATGGCGTGAAACAAAAGGATGAGACGTCGGAAGGTGATGTCAATGAGGATATGCAGATACCACCACTAGAAGAATTCACTGGGAAAAAAATGTAAAAACCTGTTGTCAGTATATATATATATATATATATATATATATATATATATATATATATATATAATTTTTTTTTTAAGTAGTCTCCATACCCTGTGCAGAGGGTGCCATGGGGCTTGAACTCATGACACTGAGATCAAGACCTGAGCTGAGAATAAGAGTCAGGTACTTAACTGATTAAGCCACCCAGGTGTCCCTGTGGCTGGTATTTCTTAAATTTGCACATATGCATGGTCTAGACCAACAGCAATGCATTCACCTGTGTATCAAAAATAAAATAAAGGTTTCTCATATGAAAAAAAAAAATCAAAACAAAGAAAGATTGGGCCCTTGCCCATGCAGAAGAGGCAAAGAGCTGTGCCGTCCGTCTTGCAATGAAGCCCCAGACACTCAGTATGAGGAGCTGGAAACCTCCCTTGAGGGAGCTGGGCCCAAACTGGTATCTGCAGGGCCCAATCAGTTCATGCTATGGGTATAATAAAGCCAGGAATGGAGCACGTGAGCATTTACACAGGAACACATGTGTGTTACTGTTTTGTCCCCAGAAGAAAGGAAGCCCATTCTGTTGAAAATCATCAATATAGAATTGATCTGAAGCACTTACAATTTGCAGAAATGACCTTGTTTTATACCATAACCATAGAATAAATACTAAAAGAATATGACTTGGGAAGAGCTGAGATTTCGGAGAGCTCTGTGATTTTTTTCTAACAAGTGGCAGGGTAAACTGTAGTTAACCAAAAGAACAGGAGATTTCTAAATTTGAAAAAATACAGTTCCAGCACCCTGGTATCATGTGACTCTTCTTTGTGCCCTCATTTTACTCTGTGCTCACAATTTTTTTAATCCCCATTTTAAAAACCCATATGCATATTTTATGAACTGAGCCTAAATGTCCCATCACCACAAGTTCCTAGGACTCTTTCTGCTCAAGAACTGATCATTAGCGAATTCATTTCGTATTCTGGTGGTTGTCAAAGGCAGTTCTGAAGGTGTTACATGGAGTTTTGACATTAATTGATGAACACTTAAACTCATCATAACTCTGCTGGGATTCAGAACAGCAGAAATTAGAAAGATGAATTTCAGGAGATGAATCCATTGAAAAGAAATGTGACTTCAGAGTCATTACTGTTGAACGCTCAGAATTCCGTGATACCCACACAGAATGCAATAAGGGCTCTGGTTGCAGTCGAGCACAGGGCTCCGGTGGGAAGAAAGGGGGTTATTCTGCACGTGTCAAGCAAAGCTGGACCCAATCACAGTTCTCTGTCCTGGGTATGCATGAGAACTAGGTTTGCCTTCTGTTAACTCATGAAACACGAGCATCTCCACAAGATAGGAGAAAACTCTTTAGATGGAAATTATAAAGAGTTTTTATTTCTGTAACTACCAAAGGATTTGATGAAATAGAAAATGTCAGTCTTGGGCTGGCAGTCAGGAGTCAGAGCCATGGAATCCCATCGGCTCTGACAAGCAGGTGCTAAATAAAGTCATGGAGCTGACAGGGAAATAGAGCAGTTTCCCTTGGTGACAATGATCATGTACCCGCTTAGCGATGCCATTTGAATGGCTCCGTTGGGAGCTCAGGATGTTGCTCGATATTACAAAGCTTTCAGGAAACAGGAAGTGATGATGGAATGATTATTACACAGGTTAAAATCGGAAAATATTCAAATTCTGTAGCTGTTATCCCAGTGTGGGTCTAAACCCTCTGGGGTCACATCCTTGGAATCCAAAGTCCAATCAATACAAATGACTTTCTTTCTATTTGCTTTACTCTTCAAAGCTCCACAAGGGAGTTTGTTTTCTTTTGTTTACTTAGACTCTAACCTACAGGCTTCCAACTAGTCATGAGAAAAACTATGTACCAAAAGGAACATAGAAGGCTTTATGAAGACCTTGTCTCAGTGAAGGCAAGAAAGTAATTAACTAAGCTTTTAGGAAATACTGCATTCATGAAAGTAATTAATAGCTGTACCTCCTTTGGTCCTGGCATAATGCTAGCCTCCATATACTTTTACTTCTTATGCATGAGGAAAGAGATAACAATTATCTCTAATTTACAAATGAATAACTTCAGTCTTGAAAAAGGCCACTGAATTTTCAATCATATGGCTGGTAAATTTTGTACCCAGATTTCAATCCCGTGCACCTTAACCTCAGAGCCCAATATACCATTTTATCTCCCAACTCCTGCCTGAGTTGACTTATTCATCATGAATGTCAAATGCCATTCCAGCTGAAGGCAGAAGAGAACTGTTCTCACGGGACCAGCCAGCCAACCAACCGAGACCCTGTGTTTGATTCCATGTAGATTACAATGGTGTTACTAGTGGTCTCACAATTGTCAAAAAGCCTTCTAGTGAACATTGCATTCAATCTTGCCCCTCCAGGGGCACCTAGGTGGCTCAGTCATTTACGCATCTGCCTTCAGCTCAGGTCATGATCTCAGGGTTCTCAGATGGAGTCCCGCATGGGGCTCCCTGCTCAGTAGGGAGTCTGCTTCTCTTTCTGCCCCTCCTTCTTGCTTGTGCCCCCTGCCCCTGTCTTTCTCTCTCAGTCTCAATCTCAAATAAATAAAATCTTTAAAAAAAAATCTTGCCCCTCCAAACCATTTATAGATTTGGAAGCCAAGTAATAAGTAAGTCATTCCAGTGATTATATTTTCTGGAATCTAGCATGCACCTTGTGTTCTTATGAGTTTTGTAACCTGTTTTGTTGTTCTTTAAACATTTTTTCCTTAACCAACTAAGCCACCCAGGCACCCTAAACATTTTTTTCTTGTAGTGAATATAATCTGAGCCAACGTAAAGGACCATATCCTTGAATTCGATTCATAAGAACCAGAGATCTTATGCAGTTTTGAGTCTTAATAACTTCATGAATTCAAGTAATCACAACGCATAGACAGAGCATGGAAAAGTCCAAAACTACCAACCCATGGCCAAGGTTCTTTCTTGTTCCAGTTCAGATTAAGCATACAGGGCTTTATGTGAAGGGTACAGGTAACATTTATACTTATTATATAGTCAGGAAACATCTCTATTTTATACTTTGAGAAGTATACATAGCTTTTGTGACGTCTTCCACTGACGTATGCTCCAGAAACCCATAGATTCTTGGTTAATTTAGTACAAGCAATTCTAGACAGACCAAGTACCTCTTGCTAAAATTGTGTCACAGATTCCCTACTGTTAAATACTAAGAATGCGTTTGCTAGCAGGTCTTCCATTGACACATTCACAAAGGGACTTAACCAAGCCATCTTTCTGTTTCCCCAGTCCTCCCTCCATAAACTAAAAGAGCGAACTCAGGGCTCCTGCCAATCCTTTCCTTCCCAAATAATACTCATTGGCGACATCTTTGAAAATATAGAAAACTGCCAGATGAAACTAGAAATCACCTGTAATTACTCATTTAGAAATAATTACTATTAAAAATATGTTGTTGTGTTTCAATCCTAATCATTTCTCTATACAGATTGTATCTCTATGCAAATTAATTACTGAGAATCGTATACTCTGTATCTGATACACTGTAAACCACTGATTCTAGAGAATACATTGGGACTGCATTCCCTTATTTCCACATAATCTTCCAAAATATTATTTTTAGTGATTATATATTATTGTAGCATTTGGATTCAACATTCATTTTTATTTTTTTTAAGATTTTATTTATTCATTTGACAGATAGAGATCACAAGTAGGCAGAGAGGCAGGCAGAGAGAGGTAGAAGCAGGCTTCCCACTGAGCAGAGATTCCGATGTGGGGCTCAATCCCAGGACCCTGGGATCATGACCTGAGCCGAAGGCAGAGGCTTTAACCCACTGAGCCACCCAGGCGCCCCCAACATTCATTTTTAATAACCATTATTGTGTATTTAGATTTCTATATGCCAGTAGAGTTTTCCCCCATAAAATTTGCAATTAAATACTACTCTCCCAATGAGGTATTCAAACACCAGAACTAAGCTATTTCCCAAAGCTAGATTTTAATAACATATTTTTAAACTTTATTAATTATATAGAAACCTATACCAGTCTGGATCTCTCAGTAGCTACAATTGGTAGAGCCCTCTTACGGCTCCACACTGGTCATATGACATGACCAAAAAATAGTTATGTTGAGTTCTTGATAGTTGGAGGCTATTTATTACTTCAGCATAACCTAGTCTATTCCTACTGATACACTTGCAAATACTTTTCCAATTTATTTCCTCTAACTTAAGTTTAGCTAATTTTCTTCTGTACAAAAATTGTTATAATGGAAAAAAATTGTTATAGTGGCAAATATCTCTGGCTTTGAAAATTGTAGGTTCTTTCTTTGTGTTTACTCATTGAAAGCTCTTTGCTAGTGATGAGATAAATATTCACCGGTGTTTTCTTCTAGTTCTTTTATGGTTTTGGTTTTCATATTTAGTTTTTCTTTTCTAAATAGCATTCATGACCTATTTTTTCCTACTTGTGGGATTAATACACACTTGAAGCAAAAAAATCTTTAAAAACGTAACAGTCAACTGTTGAAATAAAGAAAAAAATCTTATAGTATGTCACCATCCAACGATGACCAGTGCTAAATATTAATTTATATATGTTGTAAGGAAATCATTTTCCTATGCAGAAACATACATCTAGGTGAATAAATGAAATGACACTTTCTGTAAGATTTCAAAACCCATTTTTCAATGACATAAAACATCATACATGTCTTCTTAGATGCATACTTTCTAAAATTCCTGCCTAGCATTTTGCCATGTGCAGACACCAACTGTAATTTTTCTAATTCATTATTTTGGGGCCTTAAAATTATTTCCAGAAATAAATAATAGTGCAAAGACTATCCTTACATATGTAGCAGATAGCAATAAGAAGGACAACTGGGCACCCACTTGATCCTGGTGCTAGCAAAGAATGATTGCTCTTTTGAAGGCTCCCCACAATCCCCAGATCTTATGGTCTCCTGTCTGTGGATCCTTCCTGTCCTTATATTCCTCCCATGCCCCTCACCCTGCCTGTGACATCTTTTCTCTACTCTGCATGTAGGAAAAGTAGGATTTCTGCCTACCTGATTGATTTCATTCTCTCTTTGGTCTTGTTTTTATTTTACTCCAGAAATATTATTATGACTGTGTTTGTCATTTCAGAAGGCCTCATTTGTGTAAATTTTCAGTCTCCCAATCTTGCTCCAGTAACATATCTCATGTCTAATTAGCTCCATATATTTCAATAGCAGCTGATAGTCTGGTTCCGACTAATTACAGCTATTAATGCAAGCTAATGATATAGTGGTAATAAAAAGACCACATCTCTTTTCATATTTTGGAATTTACTATAAGCTCCTCTGTAGCTCAAAAGAGGATCCTGTTTTCATTGCTCAGCTCAGAGACTAAAAGAAATGTCAGAAATCACATTTCAGTACACCATTAATATTTCTTTGCCCAGCTGGCTGTGTGGGCTTTCAGATTGCAATCTAATCTGTTTTTGCAAGCTTTTCTACCTAATTCTTGGCTTTATCCCCAGATTAGATATTGAACACTGTTTTAGCTGCTAATTTCCTTGGTCAGGCCATCAGTACTACCAAACAGAGGCAACATTTGCAGTCATTTCTCAAGTCACAGAGATAACTGATACAGTTTGCCATAAAGCAACTAGGGAAATCTATCAATTAATATCCCACTCCCTTCAAGGTCCAGGGACAGGTAGAGGTGAATAATAAAGGGATTGACAACTGCCTTATAGAAGACTGGGAATTCTCTTATGTTTGTTTTTAATTTACCACAAGTCAGACAAGATAATACAATTAAAATCTGTAAAGTCAGAAACTCCATGAATACAGAGGCCAGGGGATTGTTCTAGAAATTCCAGCATTCAGTAAAATCCATATCAAAAAAAGGTGAATGAAGAGGAATAGAGGTCACTGATAATCCCAGATTAAATAAAACTGGTCAAAGCAGAGTATGAGATGAATTTAACATGCACGTATTCTATAGATGATATGTAAATGTGGGTTTTTTTAAAGATACAAAAGATGAAAATAGTCTGTTGTTATGGTTTCTTATGAGAATTAAAGATTGAGAAATGGGATCTGAACTTAGAAAACTAAACATGGAAATTTACTAAAATGACAAAAAAGCAAGACCTAGCCCCCACTGCCACCCCACTGCTCTGGGAGGAAAAAAAAGCTAAAACCATAAAAGTTCCCACAAACAAATTGCTTTGAAAACCCCATTCTAGGCCCCAGAAACAACTGAAAGTGACTGCAACCTGCCTCCGCTCCTGATCCCAAATGGTTAAATTCTATCCTCATATCACCCCAGCTCTAACCCTAATCCCAATCCTAGGTTGATAAAAACCTTTCTGGAAATGCTCCTTCAAACCAGCATTGAGCCTTTGTTCTTAGCAGTTCTCTCCCTTGTCTGAAAGAACATGAATAAACTAGCTTGTATGGTTGAGGGGGTATTTCCCCAGTGATCTCGGCAAGCTCTACAACACATGTGAGCTGAGCTTTTTTTTAGGGGGGGGGTATTTTTTTTTTTAACTTTTGTTTTGTTTATCTTCTTCTATTTGCTTGTTGGGGTTGTTTTTTTATTATTACTATGGTGAGAACACAACATGAGATCTACCCTCTTAATAAATTTCAAGTGCTTCATGCCATATTGTTAACCCTAAGCACAATGTTGTACAGATCTCTAGAACTTTTTCAACTTGCAAAAATCAAACCCTATATCAATTGATCAACAACTCCCCAATTTCCCCCGATCTCCAGCCCCTGGCCACCACCATGCTATTCTCTATTTCTGTAAGTTTGACTACTTTAGGTATCTCCTATAAATGGAAACATGCAGTATTTGTCCTTCTGTGACTGGCTTATTTCACTTAGCGTAATGTCTTCAAGGCTCATTGGTATTACTACATATGGCAGCAGAATTTCCTTTTTTTTTTTTTTAAGGCAGAATAATACTTATTCTGTTGGGGCACCTGGGTGGCTCAGTTGGTTAAGCATCTGGCTTCAGTTCAGGTCATGATCCGGGTCCTTGAATCAGCCTGCATCATACCCCATGTCAGGCTATGGGCTCCTTTCTCAGCAGGGAGTCTGCTTGTCCCTCTGTCTCTCTCCCTCTTCATGCGCTCTCTCTCTCAGATAAATAAAATCTTCATATATATATATAGTATATATATACACTATATATATATATAGTATGTATATCCTATATATTCTTTATCCATTCATTGGTTGATAAACATTTTGATTGTTTCCACATCTTGGCTATTGTGAATAGAGCTGCAAATGAACATGGGAGTGAATATCTGTCCTTGAGATTCTGATTTTAATACTTTTGGCTAAATATCCAGAAGTAGGATTACTGGATCATATGGTAATTCAAGTTGTAATATTATTAAAGGAAACACCATACTGTTTTCTGTAATGGCTACACCTCTTTACGTTCCCATTAATAGTGTGCAACAGTTCAGATTTCCCCATGTTCTCACCAACACTTGTCTTTTTTTTTTTTTTCTTATAGCAGTCTTTCTGCTAGGTATAAGATGATTTCTCGAAAAGGAAAAAAAAAAAAAAAAGATGATTTCTCACTATGGTTTTGATTTGCATTTCTCTGATGATTAGTGACATAGAGCATCTTTTCATACACCTGGTAACCATTTATACGTCTTCTTCAAAGAAATGTCTATTTAAGTTCTTTGTTCACTTTTAAATCAGGATTTTGTTGTTGTTTGTATTGAGTCAAAGGAGTTCCTTATATTTTTTGCATATTAAGTCCTTATCAGATTGAAAAATTACAAACATTCTCTCTCACTTTATAGGTTGTCTTTTCACTCTCAATTATTTCCTTTGCACAAAGTGCAGAAGCTTTTTAATTTGACATAGTCCCACATTTATTTTTACTTTTGTTGCTTGTGGTTTTGTTGTCATAACCAAGAAATCATTGCTAAAACCCATATCATGAAGTTTTTCCCCTAGGGTTTCTTCTAGCATTTTACAGTTTCAAATTTTATTTTTAAGAGTTTCACATACTTGGGGCACCATACTTGGTAGCTCAGTGGGTTAAAGCCGCTGCTTTCGGCTCAGGTCATAATCCCAGGGTCCTGGGATCGAGCCCCACATCAGACTCTCTGCTCAGCAAGGAGCCTGCTTCCCCCCTCTCTCTCTGCCTGCCTCTGCCTACATGTGATCTCTGTCAAATAAATAAATGAAATCTCTAAAAAAAAAAAAAAAAAAAAAAAGTTTCACATACTTTAAGTTGATTTTAGTGTATGGTGTAATGGTTCAATTTTATTTTTTTCTGTGTAAATATCCAGTTGTCCAACATCATTGGTTGAAGAGACTATCCTTTCCCCCACTGCCAGTCAAGGTTTTCTTGAAATAAACTTACACATAACCATCTGATCTTTCACAGGCATGCCAAGATCATACCATGGGTTTTTTTAATTGAGGATTTAAATAAAGTCAATGCAACATTAGCTTTCCATGATGCCAAGTTCTCTCCTCACCAACTAAGCACTCCAACTACTGTCTGAGTCAGCAACTAAACGGTCACACAGCATGTCTTGCTCGCCCTTCATTGCTATGCCTCCTGAAGCAACTACCTAAGGCTGTGAGACCACGGTTCACACTCAACGTGCTCCAGACACTCATTCAAATGTTCCATCCCCCTCCTCCTTAACGTCAGAGCCTTGCAGAGTTTTTCTTCCTTACATTGACTCCTGGGCCTAAAGTAATTGTATAAGTACTATGAAAAAATACCGTATCAAAGTTTAAAAGACAAGTTCTAGCCTACATGCTAAGTGCTGTATAGACTTTGTTACGCAATAGCCCCCTTTCCCCATTTGGACGATTACACTTGTGGAGTAGAGAATGAACAGATACATGTCTACAGACCTCATAAATTCTAAGTCACATGTCCTCAGACTCAGGAAATGCCACTAGATACACACAACAACAACAGTGACAACAACAACAATATCAGAAAGACTCAAACCTTTTCTTGTGCATCTTGAAAACCAGAAAGAGATGTTAATGCTTAATCCAGAGAAATGCTACATAAAATCTTCACCTCTTTCTAATACCACAGTTGCTCCAGGACCTCTCTCTGAAACTCCTACCCCTTGCCCCCCAATATATCTGTCTTCTTCCTCTTTTCCTTTCTCAGTAGTTTATTCCTCAGTACTTTCTCAGTACAATGGGCATCAGAATCATTTGGAGGCCTTGTCAAAACACAGATTAGGCTCCATCTCAGAGTCTCTGATTCAAGAGGTCTAGGGTGGGACCCAAGAATCTGCATTTCTAGCAAGTTCCCAGGTGATGCTGGTGGTCCAGAGATCCCTCTTTGAGAACTGCTGTTGTAGATCCTCTTCGTTGCTCTGGCTTTGTCTTTTCTTCCTGTCTCTATCATCCTGGCTCCCACTTTCCACTCTCCCAGTTCTCCACCACAGAAATACCAGAAACACAGCTCTGAAACTCAACTCTTCTGAAATGACAAAGACTGAATTCCTCTTGGCGGGCAGATTAATAGGAGGAAACTAAGTAGTCTCATTAATAAAGATTAGACCAGAGCTTATATAAAGTATGCAATACCATGAATGAATCTCAAAAACATTATGCTGAGAAAAAGAAACCAAACGCTGAAGATTACATGCTGTATGATTCCCTTCACGTGAAATCCTAGAAGTAACAGAATTACATTGACAGGAAACAGATTAATGGTTGCCTCAGGCTGGGGATCTGGGGAGAGGATTGACTGTACAGAGAGGCACAAGGGAACTTTTTGGAATGATGGAAATGTTCCATATATTGATTGTGCTGGTGGTTTCATAGACATATACAACTGTCAACACTCACTAAACTGTACACTTAAAAATGAGTGAATTTACCACATGTAAATTATGAGTCAGTAAATCAGGGGAAATATATATGTGTGCATAAAATGAAATGTCTCCAAAAATAAAAAAAAGATTCCTTTTAAATTCAACCAGTGGATCCTGCCCACTTTTCCTCTGATTTTAAAAGAGTTTTCTTGTTTTTGTTTTTTGTCTTCTACCCCCTGTGCAAAAGGACTGCTATCCAAGCTATATTACACAAAATCTACTTCTGAGTTCATGAAAGTGAGCAAGACCCATTCTCCTCTCCCTGGCTCGGGTTCAAAGGAGTGTGTAGAATTGTATTTGTGAACCAATGAACACTGCTAGAGTTGTGTGAGTGTGCACGTGGTTTACCCTATGAAGAAAAGGTAAGCAAAGTTCAACAAAAGAAACGGTGTGATTGAGGGCAGATCTTCACAAATCTTTCTCCGTGGCAATGTTTGGTGTCGTTCCTTCTTCTCCATCTCCCAGAGGAATAATTACACAAGTTCTGCTTTCTGCTCACCTGCCTCCTCATGTCAGATCTGGCATCTCTATTGCAAGATAATTGCTGCCTGGAATATTCAATTAGCTTTTAATTAAATATTGCTCATTAATATAACTGCAAGACAATAAAACATATGTCATTTGATTAGCCAAAAATTCAAATATAAATTACATTCATTTTTATGCCAACATGCACTTTACCTAATGAGACATTTGTCACCCTGCTATAAAAAGATCGTGTGTGATCTTATTTTCTGTTAGAGATTTTTTTAATGCCTGCAAGCAAAGTTTATAAATTATACACAACTCCTATTCTTTTTCTCATCTCCAGGTTAACCATCTAGAACAGAAAATTACATGCACTTACATACAATGAAATTTCATAACAGCAGGTGTTTGCATAGTAGCTTAGCCCCCAATTTTTGACTGTGCCACTTTATTTATCAAAATCTTTCATTTGTTAAGGGGCAGATGTCTTTTAATTTAACAATGAATTTTTATGATTATAAAGGAGAGGGATATTTATATAAGAAACTTTCAAAAAATACAGAAGAGGAACTTGTTAAAACATTGAATATTTTCTTCCAGTTCTTTTTCTCTAAAAATGTTTTCTATGTTTCTTATTCTGTTTTTAAAATTTCAAATTATAGGGACTCCTGGGTGGCTCAGTCAGTTAAGTGTCTGACTCTTGGTTTTGGTTCGGGTCATGACCTCTGGGTGGTGAGATCAAGCCCTGCCTTGGGCTCCATGCTCAGTGGGGAGTCTGTTTTGCTCTCTCTCCCTCTGGCCCTCCCCCTGTTCACACACCTTCTCTCTCTCTCTCTTTCTCTCAGATAAAGAAATAAATCTTTTTTAAAAATTTAAACCAGGGGCGCCTGGGTGGCTCAGTGGGTTAAAGCCTCTGCCTTCGGCTCAGGTCATGATCCCAGGGTCCTGAGATCAAGCCCCACGTCGGGCTCTCTGCTCAGCGGGGAGCCTGCTTCCTCCTCTCCCTGCCTGCCTCTCTGCCTACTTGTGATCTCTGTCTGTCAAATAAATAAATAAAATCTTTAAAAAAAAAAAAAAATTTAAACCAGGGGCGCCTGGGTGACTCAGCTGGTTAAGCGTCTACCTTTGGCTTAGTCATGATCCCGGGGTCCTGGGATTGAGCCCTACGTTGGGCTCCCAGCTCAGCCAAGAGCCTGTTCCTCCCTCTACCCCTTACCCTGTCCCCACTCATGTATGCATGCTCTCTCTCTCATTTGCTCTCTGTCTCAAATAAATAAAATAAATAAAATCTTTTTAAAAATTTTAAAAATTTGGGGCACCTGGGTGGCTCAGTGGGTTAAAGCCTCTGCCTTTGGCTCAGGTCATGATCCCAGGGTCCTGGGATTAAGCCCCGCATCAGGCTCTCTGCTCAGCAGGGAGCCTGCTTCCCTTCCTCTCTCTTTGCCTGCCTCTCTACCTACTTGTGATCTCTGTCTGTCAAATAAATAAATAAAACCTTTAAAAAAATAAAAGACTAAAAATTTTAAAATTTAAACTATAGCATATATTGTTATATTTAATTGTGTTTTTTCCTTTCAGTATTATACTGTGAACATGTACCATACCACTAACTCTCCTGAAAATAAAAGCTATATAATGTTCTATCATATAAATGAGCTATAACTTTTGTAGATTAGGGGCTTTTTCCCCTAAATTTTTTTGCTGTTACAGAGAAAAGTTAAGGCAAATATATTTATGCATACATCTGATCACATCTCTGATTATTTTCTTAGGATTGATTTCCAGAAATAGAATTATTGGTTTAAAAGTATTAAGAGAATACTGTATTTTCAGCTCCTTTGTCTTTTTTTAAAGATTTTATTTATTTATTTAAGAGAGAGGGGGAGTACAAGCATGGGGAAGGGCAGAAGGAGAGAGAGAGGCAGACACCCCACTGAACATGGAGCCCACCTTGGGCTCGATCCCAGAACCCTGAGATCATGACGTCAGCTGAAGGCAGACGCTTAACTTACTGAGCCACCCAGGTATCCCCAGCTACTTGTGTCTTTACAGAGCATAGACAGTCCAGATCCAAACACTCTCAGACCCCATGTAGACCCTGAACTTGACCTTCCCGTGGGAAGAGTAACTAATGTGGTTGGAGAATTGGAGAGAGTGAGCCTCTGGTATAGGTTTGGTTAACTGCAGTACACCCCATCTCTTGACGTCTTGGCTCACTCAGCTCCTGAAGTAAGATTATCAGACAGGGACCCCCCACCACCACCCCAGCAAGGAGTGACTGCCTTTTTAAGCCTCACTACCTGTAAGTGAGATGGGGGAGTGTGTAGTCGGTAGTCAGAATTATCAGATCCTTGGGACTAGGATTGGAGGTGCCACCAGTTCTCCAATCCACTTTACTCAACAGGCCTATAATCTAGAACACTTTCTACTCCTTGACACAGTTTGGGGCTGTACCTCATCTCCAAAAACCTAAGTATGGAATAAAGGTGACTAGCAGGATTCAAGTGACAAACCCTTCATTAAACCTGTAACAAAAAGATATAAAATGAGAGCTCCGGGAAGACAGAGCAGTACACTCACACTTCGAAACACTGCTACTCCAAATACATAGCAGTAATAGAAAAAAAGAATGAAAACAAAAAACAAGTAGAAACTGTTTGGAAACAAAAAGATATATACCTTCATAGGTCATACATGGAAAAGAAATGCAAAATGGGAGCTCGGCTCTGGGCCAAGAAGCAAAGAGGAGCTATTAGAAATTCAGTTCCTACGAAGTAATGGGGAATAAAAAATGATTCACTAGACCAGGCAGTAAATCAGAGCAAAGCCACTGTCTAAGACGGTTCAGTAAAGGATCTGCACTTCATGAAAGCAGGCTAAAGAAAACTACTATCAATAAAATCTTTAAAAAAAAAAAAAAAAGAAAGAAAAGAAAAGGGGCACCTGGGTGGCTCAGTGGGTTAAGCCGCTGCCTTCGGCTCAGGTCATGATCTCAGGGTCCTGGGATCGAGTCCCGCATCGGGCTCTCTGCTCGGCAGGGAGCCTGCTTCCCTCTCTTTCTCTCTCTGCCTGCCTCTCTGTCTACTGTGATCTCTCTCTGTCAAATAAATAAATAAAATCTTTAAAAAAAAAGAAAAGAAAACTACTATCAACTCTGCCTCAGAATGTAGATTATAAGATCCATGGGAAGCCAAAGACATAGACAAAATAAAATCCCAAATAACATGACGACATCTAGTGCTAAGAAAGATGCTTAACAAACTTAATAGGATAAGCTTGAATTTATTCCAAGTGAAATTAATTTTAAATAACAATCTAAATGACTTTTAAATAAACATTTTAGGCCCTCCAATTACATTAACAAAAGATATGCAGCCATAAAAAAGAAGAAACTATAGAATAAAAATAAGAAGAAATTTTTAAAAATACAAGTGGATATAAAAAAAGATTTCTAGAAATAATAAAATATGAAAATATAAAATTTTTTAAATCAGTGAATGAGACAAACTGTAGAAAAGATAAAACTGAAGAGAGAATTGTTCATCAGAAAATAGTCTGGGGATTCACCAAAATCACAACGGGAAAGACAGGGAAAATTACACATACACATATACATGTATGTACATATACACAACCTATGTGCATACATACATGTATGCGTGCATATATAGAAAGCAGTAAGAGGCCTCCACGGAAAAAATTGAGATATGTCAACATATGTCTCCTAGGAATCCCACAGACTAGAGGGAAGAAGAGAAGGGCAATTTTTAACAAAGGAGTGGCTGAAATTTTTCCAGAATCAAACATATGTCCTCAAGTTAAACACAAACTCCAAACACTGAGTAAGATAAATAAAAATAAACCCAAACTTAACTAGAGAGAGGAATTAGAGAACATAAGAAAAGAAAGAAAATCTTAAAAGCTACCAGACAGAAAAGATACATCATTTAAAAGACATACTAAGATTGACAGCCGATTTATCTTTTCCAGAAAGAGATTTCAGAAGATAATGGAGTAAAATCTTAAAAGCACTGAGACATAACGGTCTGTCTTGCATTTATGTATGTAAGCATGTATGTATGTGTGTTCTTCATGATCTGTCCAACATCTACATGTTGGAACATTCCAGGGTTCAATCTTTGAATCTCTTCCTTTATCTCTTTTCACTCCCTCATGAGCTCATCTGGCCTCATAGCTCCATGCCATCTGCATGTCAAAGAATTGTTTCAGCTATCTGTTGTTGCGTAAGAAACTTCCCTAAAACGTGATGGCTTAAAATAGCAATTTATGGGGCACCTGGGTGGCTCAGTGGGTTAAAGCCTCTGCCTTCGGCTCAGATCATGGTCCCAGGGTCCTGGGATCGAGCCCCAAATAAGGCTTCCTGCTCAGCGGGGAACCTGCTTCCCCCTCTCTCTCTGCCTGCCTCTCTGCCTACTTGTAATCTCTGTCTGTCAAATAAATAAATAAAATCTTTTAAAATAAATAAGATAGCAATTTATTATTATCTCTCACTGCTCTAGGGGTTTAGAGGCTCAGCTGGGCAATTACAGCTGAGGCAGGAGACACATAAAGCATACTCATTTAGAGGTGCCTAGGCTGGGATGATTCTATCATCCCAATCAGGGCCAATCAGGCATCTCTGTCTCTGTGAAGAGTTCCAAGTTCCTCACAGCATGGTAGTCTCAGGTAATAAATCTTCTTACATGGTGTCTGATGCCTAAAGTAAATATTTAAGAGACCCAGGCAGAAGCTGCAAGGGTTCCTATCACTCAGCCTTGAATGTCCTAGAACATCTCTTCTGCCACATTCCATTGGTTAAGCAAGTTGCTGAGTTTTAGAGTCTATTTTCAACATAACTACTAGGGTGGTTATTTTCAATCAATGTGAAATCATGGTATTTTTTTTTTTTTTTTACCAAACTCCCCCAGCAGCTTCCCACATCATCCAGAATAAAAAGCAAAGCCCTTATACTGAATGACTTTGCCTTATCCAGTCTGATTTTTTGTTCTTCTTAGACTTCGTCACTAGGTGTGCTTCTCCGCCACCTCCCAGCTTCATCTCACTCCACGCAGTATAGACAACTTGATGTTCTTTGGACACAGCAGACGTCCCGCATCTTCCTGTCTCAGGGCCTTGCATGTAATTCGTTCTAGTCAGACCGCTCTTCTACCAACTATCTGTACACCGTGCTCCCTCACCTCCTCTGAGCTTTGCCAGGTATCATCTGGCTTCATCACTCAATGAGTCTTCCCTTGCAAATCTGCCTACTACCCAACATCTTTACACCTCTTCCACTTTACGTTTTTACCGCAGCAGTTATGATCATAGGAATCCTGTGTATCCATTTATTTAGTCAATGATTACTATCTATGTCTACTACAGTGTAAGCTCCCCAAGGCTAGGATTTTTATCTGTTTTGCTTCCAGATGGATCATACAACTAAAACAGGGCCTGGCATACTGTAGGTGCTCAGTATATAGTACTGTGGAAGTAAATGTTTAGTGACCAGCTCTCAAAAACAGTAACAACAAGGACACACACTCTGATTTGTTGGCATTTGCCAATTTCCATGGTGTATATACTCCTACCGTGCAATTTCAAACTCTGTGTCACTAAACATGGAATTGGGAGCAATAGGGACAGTTGGTTCTCATGAGTCGATACAAGCTGGGTCCAGCACACCACTGTTATGGGTTAAAGGAATGGAAAAGAAGAAAAGGAAGGAAGAAAAAATATATATCTGTGTTATAATTCAAAATGAAAGGAAATAAAGAATTTTTCAGATAAAGATTTTGGGAGTATACCATGAACAAACCCTCATTGAAGGAACTACTAAAAACTATTTTATTAGAAGAAGGGCAAGACTGGAGAGATTGCAGGGAACATAAGAAATAATGGTAGTGCAGCAATTGATAAAATGTATCAACTCTAATGTAATAAATGTAATTAACTATCAACTATATAAATGTAATTAGCTATCAGCTGTAAACATTTTTTAAATAAGAACTAATTTTATATGTTTAAAAATGCATCCACTAAAACTCTAGACACAGTGTAGGGCCTAGCACAGAGCAAGTGTGCTATTGTTACTCCATCGTGAGAAGCAAATAGATACATATTCAAAACATGGAGAAGGAGCAACATTAGCATGCTACAGACGTAGAAAGAAATACTAAAAGACTCATCTAAAAGATTTAAAGGGGGGGCACCTGGGTGGCTCAGACCGTTAAGCAATAGACTACTGATTTCTGCTCAGGTCCTGAACTCAGGGTCCCGATCTCAGGATCCTGGGATCCAGTCCCAAGTTGAGCCCCTGCATCAGGCTCAGCGCTCAGCAGGGAGTCCGCTAGAGGTTCTCCCACCCTCTCTCCCTCCCCTTCTTTTCCTCCCCCAACCCCCAACATCCACAGGCACACATGCTCTCTTTCTCTCCTAAATAAATAAAATCTTTCAAAATAAATAAATAAGTGAAAAAATGTAAAGGTATTTCATCTGAGGGAGGGAAATAAAGTGTCCTAGGTTTTTCACAATAAACCTCATAGACTATTTGATGCTATAATTGTGCTTTAAAACAAAACAAAACAAAATCATAAAAGAAAATGAGAAATAAAAAAGCAGGGAAGCTGGCAGGCACACTGACAAACACTAACCGGAAGAAAGCTGGTGTAATAATATTCATACCAGATAAAATAGAATTCAATTATTTCAGAGGGATAAAGAGGGACATTACACAATTACAAAAATATAATACTTTTGAACTTGTGTGTACTAGCAGCAAAGCTTTACACTAGATAAAGCAAAAATTGACGGGATTATAAGAAGAAATGTTTTAAAAAACATAAACAATCATACTACCACAGTCAGAAGTTAATGCATGAAGCAAAGGAAAAAATAGTGTGTAGATTACTATTTTTTTAAAGATTTTGTTTATGTATTTGACAGAGAGAAAAACACACAGTGAGGGAGGGAACACAAGCAGAGAGAGTGGGAGAGGGAGAAGCAGGCTTTCTGCTTAGCAGCAAGCCCGATGCAGCACTCGAGCCCAAGACCCTTGGATCATGACCTAAGCCAAAGGCAACGCCCAACAACTGAACCACCCAGGTGCCTCTATGTATATGGATTATTTGAGCAATTAAATGTATAAACTAAAAACTCTTAACAAATAAAATAAAATTTAAAAATCCAGATCATGCAGACTTCACTCTATGTCCACAATGAAATTGAATCACATATCAATAGTTAAAAGAACATTTTTAAAGAGATACCCATATGTTTGAAAAGTTAGGTTAAAATAAAATAATAATAGAAAATACTAAATAAAGAGAGGGATAATGATGAAAGTTCTGGCATCAAAACTAATGGATATTGGGATGTCTTGCTAGCTCAGTTGTTGAAGCGTGCAATCTCAGGGTTGTGAGTTCAAGCCCCACATTGGGAGTAGAAATTACTTTAAAAAAATAAAATAAAATCTTAAAAAAAAAAAACTAGTGGATGCAGCTAAAGCAATTCTTAGTGTTTCAGTAATGTCTTTAAATGCATGTATAGGGGCACCTGGGTTGCTCAGATGGTTAAGTGTCTGCCTTTGGCTCAGGTCATGATCTCCTAGTCCTGGGATGGAGTCCTCTGTCAGGTTCTTAGCTCAGCAGGGAGTCTGCTTCTCCCTCTCCCTCTCCCCCAGCTTGCACTCTCTGTCTCTCTCTCTCTCAAATGAATAAATAAAATCTTTTAAAATAAAATAAAAAATAAATGCATATATAAAAAACAAATGAGATAATGTTCATCTCAAAATAAAACCTAAAGAAAGTAGACTCAAGGGGCACCAGGGTGGCTCAGTGGGTTAAAGCCTCTGCCTTCGGCTCAGGTCATGATCCCAGGGTCCTGGTATCGAGCCTCACATCAGGCTCTCTGCTTCCCCCTCTTTCTCTCTGCCTGCCTCGCTGCCTACTTGTGATCTCTCTGTCTGTCAAATAAATAAATAAAATCTTTAAAAAAAGAAAAAGTAGACTCTAAATTAATTAATTAATTAGAAAAAAACAGAGACCATTAACAAAAGGTGATTTCTTTGAAAATATGAATAAGACTTCTAAATCTCTGGCAAAAATGATCAAGAAAAAAGATTAAGAAATGTTAGGACCAAAAAAATAGTATATTAAGCAAAGAGTTTCCTATGCCTCATTAAATAAATTAGACATAGAACTGATATTTTTATATAATAGAGTAGTATTTAAAAAATCTTGTCACCCCGAAAAATTATAAACATGAATAAAATAGACAATTTCCTAGAAAAATATAAATTAGCCAAATTGACTCAAGATGAGATAAAAACCAATAACCATTAAATAAATGCTAAGGGTTAAGTGGGAGATGGGTATTAAGGAGGGCAATTGTGATGAGTACTGAGTATCACATGTAAGTGAGGAATCACTGAATTCTACTCCTGAAACTAAAATTACACCATATGCTAACAATTGGAATTAAATAAAAACTCAAAACGAGCTAACTAGATAATCAAATATTTTCTCACTCTCCCAGCAAGTGACATCAATCCTCGATAGCCTCATAGGTGAGTCTTCGGAGCATCTAATCTAGTGTTTTTCCATAGAAAGTTTATGCAAACCCCTGTGTAATTTTACATTTTCTGGTGACCACACTAAAAATGTGACATTCATCTTAATAATATTTTTTACTGACAATAGTGAAAATTTTTCATTTTGATACATGACAATAGAACATTTAGTTTTAAAGTATTAGGGAAATAATTTATACACGTTTTTCCATACTAAGTTTTTGAAATACACGAAGTATTTTGTATTCAATTAACAGTAGCCACATTTCAAATGCTCACTAGCCACATATAGCCACAGATTACCATGTTATACAGCATAGCTATAATCTCTATTTTAGACAAACTGTTTCATATAATAGAAGAGGAAGACCTGTCCAATTTATTTAATGAGGCATAGAAGACCCTAATACCAAAACCACACAAGAACAGTGTAAGAAAAAACGTAGAGACCCATCTCACTTAGAGTATAATAAATAAATTCTTTTTAAAAAATTACATAAGATTCATATGAAAAATTAAGGCCAAGGTGATTTGGAAATAAACAACAGAGTACCAAGTTGCCCCACCAGATATTAAAACTTATTTTAAAAGCAAGGTAATAGGATTATGTGATACTGTTGCAGGATCAGACAAATAGGCCAAAATAACAATATACAGAACATAATTAACGACCATAAGTAACACTGCAAAGGGAATGTCCTGTTCGGTCTATGGTACTACAACAAATTACCCACAATTTAAAAAAAGAAAACAAAGAGAAAAAGAAAAACAAATTGAATGAGATCCCTATTTTCCATCTACGAAAATATGTGCTAAATGATTTAAAGACCTAACTATAAGAAATGAAATTTTAATATTTCAAAAGAAAATATGTAGTGGAATTTCTTGTTTAAGAAACTTGTTTAAGAAACTCCACTACATATTCTTTTTTTTTTAAATATTTTATTTATTTATTTATTTGACAGGGACAGAGTGAGAGAGAGAAATTATGAGCAGGCTGAGAGGCAGAAGGAGAAGCAGACTCCCTGCTGAGTGGGGAGCCCAATGCGGGGCTTGATTCCTGGATTCCTGTATCAGGACCTGAGCCAAAGGAAGACACTTAATTGACTGAGCCACCCAGGTGCCCCTTTAAACAAGATTTCTTAAACAAGACCCCCCAAAACACAACTTATTTGGGCAAATATTGATAAATTTTACTATCCTAAATTTTAAAACTTCTGTAAAACAGAGAACATCACAGAAATAACGTTTAAAAATCATGTCCAGGCTGTGAGAAGGTATTTATAATGGTAAAACTAACAAAGGAAATAGATCTGGAATAAATAAGGCATACTTAAAAATCAATAAGCAAAAGATGAAAAATCCAACAGAAAAAAGGACAAAGAAAATGAAAAGAAAAATGTTCAGACCAAAAAAAAAAAACACACAAATGTCCATTAAACATATGAAGAGGGGTGCCTGGGTGGCTCAGTTGGTTAAGTGTCTGATTCTTGGTTTCAGCTCAGGTCATAATCTCAGGGTTGTGAGCTCAAGCCCCACATTGGGCTCCATGCCAAGATTCTCACTCTTCCTCTGTCCCTCCCTCCCCCCCAGCTGCTACTTGCATGTTCTCTGCAGAGATTAGTGAGAACACAGAGCAACAGGAACTCATATACTGCAGATGTGAGTATGAATTTGAACAAACAATGTGGAAGGCAATTTAATGATATCTAGTAAAGCAGAGAAGGCATAGGCTCCATCAGCAATTACACTTCTAAGTAAATACCCTTGAGAAATTCTAATTTGTTGGATAAAACAATTTATTTTTTTTCTTTTTGTCCTACCTTTATCCCCTCCAGACTAGGTCCAAAGGAGACTCCACGTCCTCAACCCCAAAGCACATCAAGCTATCTTGTGATGTTCTTTTCTTAATTTTTTTTTTTTTTTAGTATACTTGACATACAGTGTTACATTAGTTTCAAGGGTAAGACATAGTGACTCAACTTCTCTTTATGTTAGCTGTGCTCAACACAAGCACCACAAGTATGGCTACCATCTATCACCATGCACCATTATTACAATATTGTTGACTATATTCCTTATGCTATGCGTTTCAATCCTAGGACTCATTCATTCCTTAACTGGAAGGCTGCATCTTCCACTCCCTTTCACCCATTTTGCCCAACCCTCCAACACTTCCTCCCCTCTGGCCACCATCAGTTTGTTCTTTATATGTCTGATTCTGCTATTTGTTGGTTTATTCATTTGTTTTGGTTTCTTTTTTTTTTTATTCCACATATGTGTGAAATCATATTCTTAGTCTGAATTATTTCACCTAGCATCATACCCTGTAGATCCATCCATATTGTCCCAAATGGCATAATCTCATCCTTTTTGTGGCTGCAAAATAATCCAGTGTGTGTGTGTTTGTGTGTATCACAACTTCTTCATAAATTCATCTATTGATAGATATTTGGGTTTCTTCCATATCTTGGCTATTTAAATAATGCTGCAATAAACATAGAAGTGCATATATCTTTTCTAATTAGTGTTTTCATTTTCATTGAGTAGATACCCAGTAGTGGAATTATTGAATCATATAGTATTTCTATTTTTAACTTTTTGAGGAATCACCATACTATTTCCACAGTGATTATACTAATTTACATTCCCACTAACACTGCAAGAGGGCTTCTTTTCTTCACCAGTATTTTTATTTCTTGCCTTTTTGATTTTAGGCATTCTGACAGGTTCAAGTTGGTATCTCAGGTGATATCTTAGTATTTGTATTTTTCTAATAATTAGTGACATTGAGCATCTTTTCATGTGTCTGTTCACTATCTGCATGTCTTCTCTGGAAAAATAAACATCTATTTAGGTCTTCTGTCCAGTTTTTAATCAAATTTTTTTGTTGTTGTATAAGTTCTTTGTATATTTTAGATATTAACCGTTGATCAAATATATCATTAGCAAAAATCTTCTCCCACTCACTAGATTGTGTTTTTTGTTTTGTTGATGGTTTCTTTCACTATGCAAAAGCTTTTTATGTTTTATGTTTATGTCCCAACAGTTTATTTTTACTTTTGTTTTCCTTGCCTTAGGAGACATATCTAGAAGAAATGTTGCTCTAGCCAATGTCAGAGAAATTACTGCCCATGCTCTAGGATTTTTTATGATTTGGGTTCTCACATTTAGGTCTTTAATCTACTTTGAGTTTATTTTTATGGATTGTGTAAGAAAGTGATACAGTTTCATTCTTTTGTATATAGCTGTCCAGTTTTCCCAACACCATTTATTAAAGACACTATTTGTTCCCCTACTGTATAATCTTGCCTCCTTTTTCATATCTTAAATAACCATATAAGTGTGGGTTTACTTCTGGGCTCTCTATTCTGTTCTATCGATCTATGTGTCCATTTTTGTGCCAGTACCACACTCTTTTGATTACTACAACTTTGTAGTATATCTTGATATCTGGGATTGTGATACCTCCGGCTTTGTCTCTCTTTCTCAAGATTGCTTTGGCAATTCAGGGTCTTTTATGGTTCCATGCAACTTTTAGTATTATTTGTTCTGTTTTTTTCCATTTGTTTGTGTTATCTTTAATTTCTTTTATCAGTATTTTGTGTTGGCAGAGTATAGGTCTTTCACCTCCTTGGTTAAGTTTATTCCTAGGTATTTTATTCTTTTGGGTACAATTATAAATGGAATCATTTTCTTTGTTTCTCTTTCTGCTACATTGTTATTAGCATATAGAAATAGTCAATTTCTCGGTATTAATTTTGTATCCTGCAACTTTACTGAATTCATTTACCACTTCTACTAGCTGTTTGGTAGAGATTTCAGGCTTTTCTAAATAGTTCCATGTCATCTGCAAATAGTAACAGTTTAACTTCTTTACTGAAATGGGTGCCTCTTGTTTCCTTTTCTTATCTGGTTGTTGAGGCTAAGACTTCCAGTACTATTTTGAATAAAAGTGTAAAGATGGACATTTTTGTCTTGTTCCTGATCTTGAAGGAAAAACTCTCAGTTTTTTACCATTGAGGATGACATTAGCTGTGGGTTTTTTGTTTGTTTGTTTGTTTGTTTTTTATATAAAGCCTTTTTATGTTGACGTGTGTTTATTATGGTGTTTTCTTACAACAAATACAAAAAACCAGCTTCCCTGAGATTATGCCACTGGCCAATAATACAAAGTTGCTATGGTCAATTTTGTTTAAAATATTAGTTTTCTGGGGTGCCTAGGTGCCTCAGTTGTTAAGCGTCTGCCTTTGGCTTAGGTTATGATCCCAGGGTCCTGGGATTGAGCCCCTCATCGGGCTCTCTGCTTGGCGGGAAGCCTGCTTCCTCCTCTCCCACTCCCCCTGCTTGTGTCCCTTCTCTCACTGTCTCTCTCTGTCAAATAAATAAATAAAATCTTTAAAAAATATATATATTAGTTTTCCTTCCCATCACAGATATAAATTCCACAGTAGTAGGAAAGCATTGAAAGGAGGAGAAATAAAAATGCAAGTTATCTTTGAGTCCAGTTGCATTTAGAATAAAGTCCAAAATCCTTAGCAGGCCAGTAAGCTTTTGCACATTTTCTCACTGGCCCATGGTCCTTCAGCATCATGTTGCCCCACTACCCAGTTCTTCCCACTTCCAAGGTAATGAGCATCACCTTACTCCTCGAATTCACCAGGCCTTTCGCATCAAATGGCTCTTGTTCCTTCTTCCTGAAAGCTGCCTTCTCTACCTCCTTTGTCTTGCTAACTAATACTCAGTTTACAAGTAGTAATTCTTGGCAAAACAGTAAACACTCAATAAATATTTTTTATCTGATATAGAGTGGCTAAACACTCAAGTGATTTGTCCTGCTTGACTATTGATCTTTAGGAATTGAACCTGATAAAAATGCCCTTCAAAATGAGGCCACAAACTAGGAGCTATGCCCAGTCCCAGGGGGATTAGAAGCCTGGGGAGGCAGATAGCAGGATTATATCAAAGTATCTGTGGGAACCAGCTGCATTAAGGATCAATATGGAATGCCATCTTGGAAAAAATGTCCATCACTCCCAAAGCCTGACATGAATGGAAATATGAAAAGAAATGTCCTGTAAAGCAAGACCATCTCAAGGGGACACAAGAGTCTCTTCATGGTCCTGCCAAAAATATCAGAAGTGGTGTTTTTGTGCCTTCATCTGTAAAGTGTAAAACCAACAAAGCCCCATTTGGATCATTTGTGATTCAGCTAGCCAGATGGCATCATGGCATAGTCAAAGTGCCTGGGTACAGTATCCAGAAGAGACACACAGTCTCCCACATTTGAGACTAGCTCACCTCCCTATTTGGCCCTGGCCAGCTGGCCGCTGTGAGGCCCTGGTCCTCCAAGCAGCACTCTTGTGTGGAGTTATCTGCCTGTGGCTCTTGCCAAGCTGCAAAATCTCAGATGACAGGGCTGCTGAGGGTGCAAGTGTCTGCTTGAACCCATAGCGCTCTTGATCCCAGTATAGAACATGTCTGGCCAGGAGTTTAGGCTGACAGGGAAAGGATGATAAGGCGTTCAAATACTATATCTCCGGAGCGCTGTGAATGCCCCAGTTTCTCTCAGCTGCCAAGCTTAGGTGGTCTGCATGTCTTGTCCTGGCATGCTGTGCTCTCTTGGGGCAGACTTCACACCGCCTAGAGGCAGTAGTAGCAGCTGTCTCCTCATGAGATAACTGGCCTTACATGTGCCCAGCTTCCCGGGCCTTGGGTCAAAAAACTGGGTCCATCATTAATTAAATGCAAAGGCAAGAACCAATTACCCGGAATTCCATGATGCATTGGTTCCTGTAACCAGGACCTAGGATGTGGTACAAAGTTTGGGAAGTCAAGTCCTGCATCAGAATGAACGTCCACCCATAGACCCAGCACCCTTGGAGGAATTAGTCTGCCCACGGGAGTATGTGCTTGCCACTGGGATTTGTAGTAAGTAGGAAAGTGGATGGGCCAGGGGTCCCAAGACTGTGGCCAGGGAATTGTGGACATGATACCAATGTGCTTCGCTATTTGCAGTGAATATATCTATTCAGAAAACCTCAGGGCCTCAGAAACCTGATCTAATGAACCCAGTGAGACTTGAAGCTGGCCCATAGATAATGCCAGTCAGCCAAGCCCTGCAAGGTCTGTGGATGGCATTGTTAAACATCTGCATCAGGCCAGCCACCAACAGATTGCTTGGCTCAGGCTGGAGGTCCAGTTGTTTTCAAGTAACAGACAAGATCCGGTGGGGAGGTCCTACCCATTCCTGCTTTCCTACAGGGCGAGGACCTGCCATGCTCAACTCCCACATAAACTGCTGCTTGACCTTCATACATGCAGTAGGGCTAAACAGATCTAGAAAGGGTGGTAAGACATCAGTGGGCAAAATGGGAAATATGTCCATTGAGAACCGCCAAAGCCAAAGTAGATAGTGCCCTCGTGTGGAAGAAAAAAATTTTTTTTTTTTTTTTTTTTTTAAGATTTTATTTATTTACTTGAGAGAGAGACAGTGAGAGAGAGCATGAATGAGGAGAAGGTCAGAGAGAGAAGCAGACTCCCCATGGAGCTGGGAGCCCGATGCGGGACTCGATCCCGGGACTCCAGGATCATGACCTGAGCCGAAGGCAGTCGTCCAACCAACTGAGCCACCCAGGCGTCCCGAAAAAAAAATTTTTAAGGAAAAAATTCTCCTATGGGTGACCTGTTGCTATTGAGTATTTTTCAGAAATACGCAGGAGGCTGATACACTCCACCAACCAAGGGCAGCCCACCGCCAGTCCTCCATGGATCAAGATGGCTGAAATTCTGAAGCCAAACACTACATGACGAAATACTACACGTAAAGAACAAATGATTAACTTTAGCATATAAAATTTAAGCCCAAGAAGTTGTATGGACTTCAACAAAACCAGACAGCTTATTTTTACTCTAAAGAAGTAAATATAACATCTAGCTAATAGAAAACTCGTTTTTCCTGTCCCACTAAATAAGGGTGAAGATTGTTTTGTTTTGTTTTGTTTTGTTTTTAAGGACAGTTTAAATAAGTGTCCAGTTATTCATCTTCCCTGAGGAAACACTTGCTGGTACTGGACCCTAAGGCATAGCCCCAGGAAGGGAAGAGCAGCAGGGTTTCACAAGCTCACTCCTGATTTTTTTTTTTTTTTTCTGGGGAGAGGCAGGAACAGTGGTGCTTGAGAGCACTGGACATGGAGCCAGATCTTTGCTCAGTGCCGTCAACCCAGAGCACCTGCAAGAGGGGTGGCGGTGCTCTCTGAAAGAGGAGGCCATGTTGAGAGGAAGAGAGAGGAGGGTTTGAACTTGCAGGGAACTGAAGTCTTGTGCTGGTCTTCAGGAGTACCAGAGTGACCTGCCAGCTCCATAAGTGTGATAGGAAAGATAGATATAGAGAGGGATAGATAGATTAGATAGATGATTGATTGATAGATAGATATATAGATAGATGATAGGAAGAATATAGTACCTCCATGGAAAGCAGCAAACCCTACAAAGGAGGGGTTTTCTCCTGGAGAGCTGGCTGTTTACCAAAACACCATCGCTCCTATTAATTAGTCTTAAGCTCTCTTACACTTTGAGTCCTACTACCTTTGGTATTCATCAGCTCTACACTTTTATTCCTTTCCTCTGTCCTGTTTGCCTTGTGCAGTCACCTTCCCGGGCCTAACCTCCTTCCAAAGCCAGTGAGCACTCTCTGTTGCTTGCACGGTTAACTACACAGTCCTACCCTGTCTACAATTTCCCACCTATGAATCCATCGAATCTATGCCTTTTTTTTTTTTTTCCTACTTCATGGCGTCCAATGGCATCCAAGCATTGCTGGAGAAAATGTCATAGCCTGAATGTTGGTGTCGTTGAAATGTGTGGTATACAGCTTCACAGTCTCCTCGGTGCTTCTTGGAATCTACTTGTACTTGACCAGCTTAGCTGTGTACACCTAATATATGTCGCAGTTGGCCCCTCCTTCCCATTCTGTCATAGGATGAGGTACTGAATCATCTGACATGATGGTGGTTATGTAGTGACATCTAAGATTCTGGTTGACGAGGGGCACCTGGGTAATTCGGTGGGTTAAAGCCTCTGCCTTCAGCTCAGGTCATGATCCCAGGGTCCTGGGATGGAGCCCCACATTGGGCTCTCTGCTCAGGAGGGAGCCTGCTTCCCTCTCTCTCTCTCTCTCTCTGCCTGCCTCTCTGCCTACTTGTGCTCTCTCTCTGTCAAATAAAATATTAAAAAAAAAATTTACAAAAGAGATTCTGGTTGACATATATTGACCAACTGCAAAAAAAGCAATTCTCTGAAACAAAATGATTATTCATTCCCTTTTTTAATGAATCTCAGAGCCAGGGGTCTGTAATATAAATCCTCATCAATGAAAACATGTCCCAGCATCTACCCAGGTCTGTTTTAGCGAGCCAGGTAGCTTTCTCCTTAGATTAGTCATGGGCTGTTTTACTTGCATCCTAGTATATTAATACAACAAGAAGTAATTGCTATAGCATATATTTTTCCTTCACTAGTTAAGAATAATTCTAAGGCTATGTGACTACCCACAATAACTCTAGCTAGTGAACTTAAATTTAAACTGGTTTATTATGTGTCTGAGACAAAGGTGTATAATTCATGTTTTACTAAATTTTGACATTCTTTTTCAGTTGTGCTTTTTTTTCCTTTGAACTGTGGGAATTGTGACCTATGTAGTATGCATAAAGAGGAAGTAGTTTTCCTTATAGGAAATTTTTCCAAATAACCTGTGCTTGCTTCTCTTTATAGATTTTTGGGCATTATTTTCAAGGAAGCATGATTTCCTAGTACTTTTAATTTTCTGAAAATCTCTAACAATTATCCTCAATACACAGGTTACGTTAGCATGTGGCAAGCAGGAATATTTCACATAATTAGTACTCTAACAGAGACAGATTATTCTGAGAGCATAAGTATAAATTAATACAACAGGATCAGGCAAAATTTTTGTCTCTCAAGTTGGGCAGATTCCTTGAGTGGAGTTAAACAGTTCCTGCAAAGTAGGTGCATCTGAAGAGAAGAAAGTAACTATTGTAGGAAGAATGGCCCTAATAGGGGCACCTAGGTGGCTCAGTGGGTTAAAAGCCTAGGTCATGATCTCAGGATCCTGGGATCGAGTCTTGCATTGGGCTCTCTGCTCAGCAGGGAGACTGCTTCCCCCTCTCTCTCTGCCTGCCTCTTTGTCTACTTGTGATCTCTGTCTGTCAAATAAATAAATAAAATTAAAAAAAAAAAAAAGAATGGCCCTAATATTAGTTCTTATTTTTGAAAGGCTGGGTTTTGCTGATACCATTATAATGATTTTAGCAAAAGCATTTTGCAATAGTGAGGTCAAGGTTTAATTTTTACAAGACTAAATAAAGGTTGAGATTAATGATGTAAGGAAAATTTAAGTTATGGAAGATCCTATGAAAAATAATCTACCTGTTGAAGCGTTTGAAAGAATAGTTAATAAATTTGTTGGCAGACAGTTAAATTCACAGCCTAGCTATGATCTGAGAAAAACATATCAGGAAGTTTGGTTTTCTTTTTCTTAAGTGGCAAAAACCATACAAATCTAAAATGACAGAGTAAAGATAAGGGCGATTGTATTGAGTAAGAAGTCTTTTAGTTAATTCATAGAGGATATCAAACAAAATACAATAGTAAGTAAGATTAATGGTAGAGTAAAGGAAAAGCAGATGGGTGATAAAAGATTAGAAGATAAATCTTTTGGGAGCACCTGGGTCGCTCAGTCACTAAGCATCTGCCTTCAGCTCAGGTCATGATCCCAGGATCCTGGGATGGAGCTCTACATCAGGCTTCCGGCTTGGCAGGAAACCTGCTTCTCCCTCTCCCACTTCCCCACCTTATATTCCCTTCTCGCTGTTTCTTTCTCTCTCTCTCTCTCTCTTTTTGTCAAAAAAAAATAAATGAAAACTTAAAAAAAAAAAGAAAAGAAATCTTTTCTTGGGTGGAAGCTGCTTTTTCTGTAATTAACAATATGGTCTGTCATCTTGGGTAAAAAATTTCTGTAGTCAGAAGAGGCTTCTGGAAAATTCCTAAAAAATATAAATTTAAGGTCTCTGAATGGAAAGGACATCAAGTTGTCAGAGGAAAGTAATACATGTCTTGTAAGTTGAGATCAAAACCTTGGAGTTTTACCAGGATGTCAGTAGTTAATATTACCAGGTAAGGTCTATTCCACTGGGGCTTGAGGGTAGTTTTTTCTCTAATGGCTCCTTTACAAGACCAAATATCCAAGATTCAGATCATGTAGAGTCTACCTAGGTAGATGTTTTAGAAATGTAGCTTGTTGATAATTAACCTGGAAGCATCAAACAAGCCTCCAGTAGTGTTCCATCTTATCAGCTTATACTGGGTTAGAATTTGGGATGGGAAACAATGCCCAACGGCTTGATGCAAACTGGTTTTTAACTCACAGGGAGATAACTTACGGTTCCAAAAAGGAAAATCATTGCTGCTATCACCGCTCATGGCAATAAATCGGCCTTAAAAATGTAAGGTTTCTTCAAACTTTGATAGTTATAGTTTTAGAATTCCTTATGTTCTCGTCATTTTTCCTGAGGTTTGTCAATGATAAGGATAGTGGAGATTCTGAGTAAAAGATAAGGCTAGAATAGAGTGAAACTCAGGAGGATTTCTACCCACTGTGAAAACTAAGAGGCTAAGAAAGAGAGCTGACCAAGAGAGATAAGGAAGCCACATGCTGACAAAAGATTTGGGAAGAGTCCAGTTTTTTACTTTCAGGTCTGTCTAAGACCCATCTATATTACTACTCACAAAACAACCTGTATTTTCATAATAATTCTTCCTCCTCCCTTTCCTTCTCTTCTACTTTCTTCTTCTTTGCCTAAGTAGCATTGGTATATGTTACTTGCTCCTCTTGACTAAAGTTGGGATAATTTGACTGTCAATTAGAATAATAACTGCAATGATCCAAAACACATAGTGTATGTTTAAATTCTGAGCATATATAAAACTTGAAAAATACTAATTGGTCATTATAGGAGGATGTTATAAAGCAACTAACTTGTTTGAAAATGTTTAAATAAAGACAAAAGAATAAGCATTTAGACTCCTTCTTCCTATTTGAATGATATTACTCAATGCCCAATATTAGATGAGAAATTTCTCTTTTAAAAAGCATTCCACCTGGGGCACCTGGGTGGCTCAGTGGGTAAAGCCTCTGCCTTCGGCTCAGGTAATGATCTCAGGGTCCTGGGGGTAATGATCTCAGGGTCCTGGGATCGAGGCCCGCATGGGGCTCTCTGCTCAGTGGGGAGCCTGCTTCCCGCTCTCTCTCTGCCTGCCTCTCTGCCTACTTGTGATCTCTCTCTTTGTCAAATAAATAAAATCTTTAAAAAATAATAGTAATGATAAAAGTAAAAAGCATTTCACCTAATAAATTTTTAAATGAGTGATACAATATCACCATTTTCAAGCCCTAATGAATTACCAGACCTAGATACTAAGCTTTAATGGCACTTAACATCATACACACACACACACACACACACCCAAAGAGACAAATAGACATTATATGCAACTCAATGGCAGAAAATCACCCTACCAATGAGGTATCCTTGTTATAAAAGTTGAACTTGAATCTGATAAAACCCCTATATACAGAAACCACAGGGGACAAAGAAGCATGTTAAACATGACAACATGTACACTGCAATCAGCAAACACCAACCAAACTCTGAAAAACAAATCTACAGTTTTTTCAATAAATGAATTGCAAGAATGAAAAAGCAACAGTGAGAGAGAGAGTGATTATCACAGATTAAAAGAAGCTTAAAAGATACCAACTAATCCCCATTTTGACCCTCATTTAGATCTTGACACAAATTATAAAAAAAAAAGTTATGATTGAACATTTGAATAGTTGCTGATACTTTATGATCTTAAAAATTATTATTGGGGTGCCTGAATGGCTCAGTCAGGCAACTGGCCCTTGGTTTTAGCTCAAGTTATAATTTCGGGGTCCTGAAATCAAGCCCCGCATTGGGCTTCCACACGCAGCAGGGACTCGACTTCCCCCCCCCCTCCCACCCTCAGACTCCTTCCCCCACTCACTCTCTCTTTTTTTCTCTCTCTCAAATAAGTAAAATCTTTAAAAATGTTTAATTATTTTTAAGGGTGATAATTATATTGTGATTATTTTTTTTAATAATATAGTCCTTATATTTTAAAGATGCTTGAGCGACTTATGGATGAAACACCATGCCTGTGATTTATTTCAAAAATAATGTATGAGGAAAGAAGTAAATGGTAGAGATGAAACAAATTGTCTATGGGTTGAAAATGATCAAAGCTGCGAGATGAGAGTTCATTAAACAGTTCTGTGTACTTATCATATGTGTTTCAAAGTTTTCCGTAATTTTTAATTATACTGGATCAATTGGATATTCATGTAAAAACATTCTTTTAAGATTTTTTTTATTTATTTGAGAGAGAGAGAGAGTTGTGGGGGAGAAGCGGAGGGCGAGGGAGAGAGAGAGAATCTCAAGCACATTCCATACTGAGTGTAGAGCCCAGCACAGGGTTCCATCTCAGGGCCCCCAAGATCATAACCTGAGTCAAAATCAAGAGTCATATGCTTAACTAACTGAGCCACCAAGGCACTCCTCATATAAAAACATTTTTTAAAACTTAAACTTTTATTTTTTTAAAGATTTTATTTATTTACTTGACAGAGAGAGATCACAAGTAGGCAGAGAGAGGGGGGAAGCAGGCTCCCCACTGAGCAGAGAGCCTGATGCGGGGCTCGATCCCAGGATCCTGAGACGAGACATGACCTGAGCCAAAGGCAGAGGCTTAACCCACTGAGCCACCCAGGCGCCCCTAAAACATTTAAACTTTTAAAGAGGAATTAACACCACTTCTTCTTGAACTCTTCTAAAAAATGGAAGAGGAGGGAACACTCCCAAATTCAATTGAAGAGTTTTCTTATAGTGCCCTTATCTGATATTAAGGTCAGATAAAGTACACTACAAGAAAAGAAAACCAGTATCTCTGAAGAATATAGATGCAAAAAATTTCAACAAAATGTTTGCAATCCAAATTCAACAACAAATTACGAAGACTACACACCATAATCAATGGGGTCTATTCCTGTGGTGCAAGGAAAATTGAACCTACAAAAATCAATTACTATGATACACCACAGACTGAAAGAGATAAATCATATAATCTTCTTAATAGATGCTGAGAAAACACTTAACAAAATATAGTATCTTCTCATAATAAAAAGAATTGTGTATAGAAGCCTCAACATAAAAGCTATATATGACAAACTTGCAGCCAACATTGTACTCAACGGTGAAAGGCTGAAAGCTTTTCCTCTAAGATCAGGAACAAGACAAGGATGCCTAATCTCACCATTCTTACCTGACATCTTACTGAAAATATGAGCTAGAGCAATCAGGCAAGACAAAGAAATAAAAAGAAAATAAAGAAATTGAAAGGAGGAAGTAAGTTGTTGTTGTCTGCCCATGGTACGATCTTATATGTAGGAAATCCTAAAGACTATAAACACACACACAAACTATAAGAACCAATAAAGGAATAAAACAAAATCAAGACACAAAAATTAATTGCAGTTCTGTGTCCTAATTGTGAAAAATCAAAAAAGGAAATTAAGAGAATAATCCCATTTATAATAGCATCAAAAAGGAAAAAAAATAGGAATAAATCTAATCGAGGAGTTTAAGGACTAATACATTGAAAATTGCAAAACACTAATGAAATTAAAGAAAACAAAATGGAAAGATATCTGGTATTCACAGACTGGAAGACTTGGTATTATTCCAATAATTGTATTACTCAGAATGATCTACAAATTCAATACAATCCCTATTAAAACCCCAATGGCATTTTTTACAGAAATAGAAAAAAAGATCCTAAAATTCATATGGAACCACAAATCATGCCAAATGGCCAAGCAACCTTAAGAAGAAGAACAAAGTTGGAGGTCTCATATTTTCTGATTTTAAGACTTATCACAGAGCCACCATAATTAAAGGCAGTACGGCACTGCCATAAGAACAGACATGTAGAACAATGATACAGAATAGAGAGCTCAGAAATAAACACACACATGCAGTCAGTCAATTGGTCTTTGACAAAGGGGCCAAGAATACACAATGGGAATAGGATAGCCTCTGTAATAGACGGTGTTGGGAAAACTGGGTATCCACATGTAAAAGAATGAAACTGGAACTTTATCCTACACCACACACACACACAAATCAGGTCAGCATACAGCTCAGAATGTATTAATGCAATGAGTTCTACAACTCATAAAAGAAAATATTAGGGATCTTCATGACATCGGTCTTGGCAATGATATATTTTTTTTATATGATACCAAAAGTACAGACAACAAAATAGAAAATAGACAAGTGGAACTATACCAAACTAAAAAGTTTCTGCACAGCAAAGGAAACACTCACAAAAAGAAAAGATCTCTTATGGAAAAGGAGAAAAATATTTGCAAAATGCATATCTGATAAACGATCAATACGAAAAACACACAACATACTCCTACAACTCAATTGCAAACAAATAATCCAGTTTTTAAATGGGCAACAGTCTTGGGGCAGCTGGGTGGCTCAGTCAGGTAAGCATCCAAAACTCTCGATTTTGGCTCAGGTCATGAACTCAGGGTTGTGAGATCGAGCCCTGTGTGACCCCATGCTCAGCAGGGAGTCTGCTTGAGATTCTCTCTCTTTCCCTCCACTCCTCTTCTGTCTCTTTCTCTCTCTCTTTTTCTCAAATAAATAAATAAATAAATCTTTTCTAAAAATAAGTTAATTAATTTAATTTAATGGGCAAAGGTTTTGAATATACTTCTCCAAAGGTGTCAACAGGTGTGTGAAAGATGTTCAATGTCACTAATCATCAGGGAAATCCAAATCAAAACTACACTGAGATATCACTACACAACTAGTGTAGTTAGTACAACTAGTATTTATTTTTTTTATTTTTTTTTATTTTTTTATTTTTTATAAACATATATTTTTATCCCCAGGGGTACAGGTCTGTGAATCACCAGGTTTACACACTTCACAGCACTCACCAAATCACATGCCCTCCCCAATGTCCATAATCCCAACCCCTTCTCCCAAACCCCCTCCCCCCGGCAACCCTCAGTTTGTTTTGTGAGATTAAGAGTCACTTATGGTTTGTCTCCCTCCCAATCCCATCTTGTTTCATTTATTCTTCTTCTACCCACTTAAGCCTCCATGTTGCATCACCACTTCCTCATATCAGGGAGATCATATGATAGTTGTCTTTCTCTGCTTGACTTATTTCGCTAAGCATGATACGCTCTAGTTCCATCCATGTTGTTGCAAATGGCAAGATTTCATTTCTTTTGATGGCTGCATAGTATTCCATTGTGTATATATACCACATCTTCTTGATCCATTCATCTGTTGATGGACATCTAGGTTCTTTCCATAGTTTGGCTATTGTGGACATTGCTGCTATAAACATTCGGGTGCACGTGCCCCTTTGGATCACTACATTTGTATCTTTAGGGTAAATACCCAATAGTGCAATTGCTGGGTCATAGGGCAGTTCTATTTTCAACATTTTGAGGAACCTCCATGCTGTTTTCCAGAGTGGCTGCACCAGCTTGCATTCCCACCAACAGTGTAGGAGGGTTCCCCTTTCTCCGCATCCTCGCCAGCATCTGTCATTTCCTGACTTGTTGATTTTAGCCATTCTGACTGGTGTGGGGTGATATCTCATTGTGGTTTTGATTTGTATTTCCCTGATGCCGAGTGATATGGAGCACTTTTTCATGTGTCTGTTCGCCATCTGGATGTCTTCTTTGCAGAAATGTCTGTTCATGTCCTCTGCCCATTTCTTGATTGGATTATTTGTTCTTTGGGTGTTGAGTTTGCTAAGTTCTTTATAGATTCTGGACACTAGTCCTTTATCTGATATGTCGTTTGCAAATATCTTCTCCCATTCTGTCAGTTGTCTTTTGATTTTGTTAACTGTTTCCTTTGCTGTGCAAAAGCTTTTGATCTTGATGAAATCCCAGTAGTTCATTTTTTCCCTTGCTTCCCTTGCCTTTTGCGTTGTTCCTAGGAAGATGTTGCTGCGGCAGAGGTCGAAGAGGTTGCTGCCCGTGTTCTCCTCAAGGATTTTGATGGATTCCTTTCGTACATTGAGGTCCTTCATCCATTTTGAGTCTATTTTTGTGTGTGGTGTAAGGAAATGGTCCAATTTCATTTTTCTGCATGTGGCTGTCCAATTTTCCCAGCACCATTTATTGAAAAGGCTGTCTTTTTTCCATTGGACATTCTTTCTTTCCTGCTTTGTCGAAGATTAGTTGACCATAGATTTGAGGGTCTATTTCTGGGCTCTCTATTCTGTTCCATTGATCTATGTGTCTGTTTTTGTGCCAGTACCATGCTGTCTTGATGATGACAGCTTTGTAATAGAGCTTGAAGTCCGGAATTGTGATGCCACCAACGTTGGCTTTCTTTTTCAATATCCCTTTGGCTATTCGAGGTCTTTTCTGGTTCCATATAAATTTTAGCATTATTTGTTCCATTTCTTTGAAAAAGATGGATGGTACTTTGATAGGAATTGCATTAAATGTGTAGATTGCTTTAGGTAGCATAGACATTTTCACAATATTTATTCTTCCAATCCAGGAGCATGGAACATTTTTCCATTTCTTTGTGTCTTCCTCAATTTCTTTCATGAGTACTTTATAGTTTTCTGAGTATAGATTCTGTGTCTCTTTGGTTAGGTTTATTCCTAGGTATCTTATGGTTTTGGATGCAATTGTAAATGGGATTGACTCCTTAATATCTCTTTCTTCTGTCTTGCTGTTGGTGTAGAGAAATGCAACTGATTTCTGTGCATTGATTTTATATCCTGACACTTTACTGAATTCCTGTATAAGTTCTAGCAGTTTTGGAGTGGAGTCTTTTGGGTTTTCCACATATAGTATCATATCATCTGCGAAGAGTGATAATTTGACTTCTTCTTTGCCGATTTGGATGCCTTTAATTTCCTTTTGTTGTCTGATTGCTGAGGCTAGAACCTCTAGTACGATGTTGAATAGCAGTGGTGATAATGGACATCCCTGCCGTGTTCCTGACCTTAGCGGAAAAGCTTTCAGTTTTTCTCCATTGAGAATGATATTTGCGGTGGGTTTTTCATAGATGGCTTTGATGATATTGAGGTATGTGCCCTCTATCCCTACACTTTGAAGAGTTTTGATCAGGAAGGGATGTTGTACTTTGTCAAATGCTTTTTCAGCATCTATTGAGAGTATCATATGGTTCTTGTTCTTTCTTTTATTGATGTGTTGTATCACATTGACTGATTTGCGGATGTTGAACCAACCTTGCAGCCCTGGAATAAATCCCACTTGGTCGTGGTGAATAATCTTTTTAATGTACTGTTGAATCCTATTGGCTAGTATTTTGTTGAGTATTTTCGCATCTGTGTTCATCAAGGATATCGGTCTATAGCTCTCTTTTTTGGTGGGATCCTTGTCTGGTTTTGGGATCAAGGTGATGCTGGCTTCATAAAATGAGTTTGGAAGTTTTCCTTCCATTTCTATTTTTTGGAACAGTTTCAGGAGAATAGGAATTAGTTCTTCTTTAAATGTTTGGTAGAATTCCCCCGGGAAGCCGTCTGGCCCTGGGCTTTTGTTTGTTTGGAGATTTTTAATGACTGTTTCAATCTCCTTACTGGTTATGGGTCTGTTCAGGCTTTCTATTTCTTCCTGGTTCAGTTGTGGTAGTTTATATGTTTCTAGGAATGCATCCATTTCTTCTAGATTGTCAAATTTATTGCCATAGAGTTGCTCATAGTATGTTCTTATAATAGTTTGTATTTCTTTGGTGTTAGTTGTGATCTCTCCTCTTTCATTCATGATTTTATTTATTTGGGTCCTTTCTCTTTTCTTTTTGATAAGTCGGGCCAGGGGTTTATCAATTTTATTAATTCTTTCAAAGAACCAGCTCCTAGTTTCGTTGATTTGTTCTATTGTTTTTTTGGTTTCTATTTCATTGATTTCTGCTCTGATCTTTATGATTTCTCTTCTCCTGCTGGGCTTAGGGTTTCTTTCTTGTTCTTTCTCCAGCTCCTTTAGGTGTAGGGTTAGGTTGTGTACCTGAGACCTTTCTTGTTTCTTGAGAAAGGCTTGTACCGCTATATATTTTCCTCTCAGGACTGCCTTTGTTGTGTCCCACAGATTTTGAACCGTTGTATTTTCATTATCATTTGTTTCCATGATTTTTTTCAATTCTTCTTTAATTTCCCGGTTAACCCATTCATTCTTTAGAAGGATACTGTTTAGTCTCCATGTATTTGGGTTCTTTCCAAACTTCCTTTTGTGGTTGAGTTCTAGCTTTAGAGCATTGTGGTCTGAAAATATGCAGGGAATGATCCCAATCTTTTGATACCGGTTGAGTCCTGATTTAGGACCGAGGATGTGATCTATTCTGGAGAATGTTCCATGTGCACTAGAGAAGAATGTGTATTCTGTTGCTTTGGGATGAAATGCTCTGAATATATCTGTGATGTCCATCTGGTCCAGTGTGTCGTTTAAGGCCTTTATTTCCTTGCTGATCTTTTGCTTGGATGACCTGTCTATTTCAGTGAGGGGAGTGTTAAAGTCCCCTACTATTATTGTATTATTGTTGATGTGTTTCTTTGATTTTGTTATTAATTGGTTTATATAGTTGGCTGCTCCCACATTGGGGGCATAGATATTTAAAATTGTTAAATCTTCTTGTTGGACAGACCCTTTGAGTATGATATAGTGTCCTTCCTCATCTCTTATTATAGTCTTTGGCTTAAAATCTAATTGATCTGATATAAGGATTGCCACTCCTGCTTTCTTCTGATGTCCATTAGCATGGTAAATTCTTTTCCACCCCCTCACTTTAAATCTGGAGGTGTCTTCGGGCTTAAAATGTGTTTCTTGGAGGCAACATATAGATGGGTTTTGTTTTTTAATCCATTCTGATACCCTGTGTCTTTTGACAGGGGCATTTAGCCCATTCACATTCAGGGTAAGTATTGAGAGATATGAATTTAGTGCCATTGTATTGCCTGTAAGGTGACTGTTACTGTATATGGTCTCTGTTCCTTTCTGATCTACCACTTGTAGGCTCTCTCTTTGCTTAGAGGACCCCTTTCAATATTTCCTGTAGAGCTGGTTTGGTATTTGCAAATTCTTTCAGTTGTTGTTTGTCCTGGAAGCTTTTAATCTCTCCTTCTATTTTCAATGATAGCCTAGCTGGATATAGTATTCTTGGCTGCATGTTTTTCTCGTTTAGTGCTCTGAAAATATCATGCCAGCTCTTTCTGGCCTGCCAGGTCTCTGTGGATAAGTCAGCTGCCAATCTAATATTTTTACCATTGTATGTTACAGACTTCTTTTCCCGGGCTGCTTTCAGGATTTTCTCTTTGTCACTGAGACTTGTAAATTTTACTATTAGGTGACGGGGTGTGGGCCTATTCTTATTGATTTTGAGGGGCGTTCTCTGAACCTCCTGAATTTTGATGCTCGTTCCCTTTGCCATATTGGGGAAATTCTCCCCAATAATTCTCTCCAGTATACCTTCTGCTCCCCTCTCTCTTTCTTCTTCTTCTGGAATCCCAATTATTCTAATGTTGTTTCGTCTTATGGTGTCACTTATCTCTCGAATTCTCCCCTCGTGGTCCAGTAGCTGTTTGTCCCTCTTTTGCTCAGCTTCTTTATTCTCTGTCATTTGGTCTTCTATATCACTAATTCTTTCTTCTGCCTCATTTATCCTAGCAGTTAGAGCCTCCATTTTTGATTGCACCTCATTAATAGCTTTTTTGATTTCACCTTGGTTAGATTTTAGTTCTTTTATTTCTCCAGAAAGGGCTTTTATATCTCTCGAGAGGGTTTCTCTCATATCTTCCATGCCTTTTTCGAGCCCGGCTAGAACCTTGAGAATTGTCATTCTGAACTCTAGATCTGACATATTACCGATGTCTGTATTGATTAGGTCCCTAGCCTTCGGTACTGCCTCTTGTTCTTTTTTTTGTGTTGAATTTTTATGTCTTGTCATTTTGTCCAGGTAAGAGTAAATGAAGGGGCAAGTAAAATGCTAAAAGGGTGGCAACAACCCCAGGAAAATATGCTTTAACCAAATTAGAAGAGATCCAAAATCGTGAGTGGGGAGAAAGGGGATAAAAAGAAGTTCAAAAAGGAAGAAAGAAAAAAAAAAAAACAAAAAGAAAAGAAAAAAAAAAGAAAAGAAAAGAATTTTTAAAAAAAGAAAACACCTAAGAAAAATGTAAAAAAGAAAAAATATATATATTAGATAAACTAGTAAAAAATCGTTAAAAAAGAAAAAGGTAACAGTTAAAAAAAAAATTTTACCCGAAGGCGAGAAAAAAAAAAAATGAAAAAGAAAAAATTAAATTAACTGCAAGACTAAAAAAAATCACAGGAAAAAAGCCATGAGTTCCGTGTTTGGCTTTCTCCTCCTCTGGAATTCTGCTGCTCTCCTTGGTATTGAAACCGCACTCCTTGGTAGGTGAACTTGGTCTCGGCTGGATTTCTTGTTGATCTTCTGGGGGAGGGGCCTGGTGTAGTGATTCTCAAGTGTATTTGCCCCAGGCGGAATTACACCGCCCTTACCCGGGGCCGGGGTGAGTAATCTGCTCGGGTTTGCTTTCAGGAGCTTTTGTTACCTGAGCGCTTTCCGTAGAGTTCCGGAGGACGGGAATACAAATGGCGGCCTCCTGGTCTCCGGCCCGGAGGAGCCGAGAGCCCAGGGCCCCACTCCTCAGTGCGCCCTCAGAGAACAGCGCCCAGTTACTCCCGTCTGCCTGACCTCCGGCCGCGCTCCGAGCTCACCGAGCCTGCGACCGGTTCAAGGTAACACGGAGCTGCGAGCTTACTGTCGGCTCTGCCTCTGTAGCCGGCTTTCCCGTTCCAATACCCGCAAGCTCTGCGACACTCAGACACCCCCGATCCTTCTGTGACCCTGCGGGACCTGAGGCCACGCTGACCCCGCGTGGGCTTCACCCCGGTTTAGCCTCTGGAGCGATGTCCCTCAGCGGAACAGACTTTTAAAAGTCCTGATTTTGTGCACGGTTGCTCCGCTGCTTGCCGGGAGCCGGCCCCTCCCCCCGGGGTCTATCTTCCCGTCGCTTTGGATTCACTTCTCCGCCGGTCCTACCTTTCAGAAAGTGGTTGTTTTTCTGTTTCCAGAATTGCTGTTCTTCTTCTCTTCGATCTGCCGATGGATTTTCAGGTGTTTGCAATCTTTAGATAAGCTATCTAGCTGATCTCCGGCTAGCTGAAGCAGTCTCAGCTTGCTACTTCTCCGCCATCTTGACTCAGTACAACTAGTATTTAAAAACAAAAAACAAGGAAGCCTGAGTGGCTCGTTTGGTTAAGCATTTGCCTTCAGCTCAGGTCATGATCCCACGGTCCTGGGATTGGGCCCTATCATATCAGGCTCCCTGCTCAGCTTGGAGACTGCTTCTCCCTCTCCCCCTGGCTTGTGCTCTCTCTCTCTCTCTCTCTCTCTCTCTCTCACACACACACACACACACACACACTCTCTCTCAAATAAATAAGTAAAGTCTTAAAAAAAAAAAAGCGTTGGCAAAATTGTGGAGAAATTGGAACTCTTACATACTGCTGGTAGGAATGTGGAATGGGAGAGTCAGTATGGAAAATAGTATGACGGTTCCTCAAAAAATTAATAATAAAATTACCATGTGATCCGGCAATCCCACTTCTGGTTATTCATCCAAAAGAACTGAAATCAGGATCTCAAAGAAATGCACATGCTCCATGTTCATAATAGCTAAGATTTGGAAACCACCTAAATATCCACCAGCGAACTTACTGGATAATATGGCATAACCAGTTTTAATTTTTTAAGAAACTCCATACCATTGTCCACAGTGGTTACACCAATTTATACTCCCACCAACAGTGCATAAAGGTTCCTTTTTCTCCACAACTTTGCCAGCACCTTCTTTCTTGTCATTTTGATACTAGTCGTTCTGACTGGTGTGAGGTAATATCTCATTGTGACTTTGATTTACACTTGCAAGATAATGAGTGATGTTGAGTATCTTTTCATGTGTTTTTTGACCATCTGTATGTCTTCTTTGGGAAAATGTCTATTCGGGTCATCTGCCTATTTTTTAATTGGATTCTTTCAAGTTTTTTAGTGTTACATTGTATAAGTTCTTTACATATTTTGGGTATTAACACCTTATCAAACATACCATTGGCAGAAATCTTCTCCCATTCTCTAGGTTGCCTTTTTGTTTTGTTGATGGTTTCCTTCACAGTGTAAAAGCTTTTTATTTCAATGTAATCCCAACAGTTTATTTTTGCTTTTGTTTCCCTTGCCTGAGGAAACACATCTATAAATATGTTGCTAAGGCCGCTAAGAGATTACTGCCTATGTTTTCTTTTAGGAGTTTTATGGTTTTAGGTCTCACATGTAGGTCTTTAATTCATCCTGGGTTTATTTTTATGTATGGTATAAGAAAGTAGTCTTTTTTTCCCAAGTAGCTGTCCAGTTTTCCCAACATGATTTATTGAAAAGCGTGTCCTTTCCCCATTGCATATTCTTGACTCCTTTGCCCTTTAAAAAAAAAAAAAAAAGGCATTTCCAGTAAGTTAACCTGTAGAGCTAATTTGACTAATAACACCTGACATTTTGGGAGCAGGACCCCATGTATGTTGCAACCCTCAGGTCCCAGAACAAGGTTCCCATCAAAATAAGTACTAAAAAAAAAAAAATAGACACCAAAAATGAAAGTACAATTAGGTACATATTTTATGGACGCATTTCCAGAATAACTTTTTTTTTTAAGGAAAAGGGAACTCACTCAACGGAAAGAGTGATACTTTACTTATAAACATGACTTTACAAAATTTTGTCAGCTGAGAAATTTTGACATAGGTTGGCTTAAAAATGAATATATCCATCACTTGTAACAAGAGTGAACGAAAAAATAGCTCTATAATAAGAAGGAGGCAATTTCCAAAAGCTATTTGACACAATTCTTCTGTCAGTAACTCATGTCTCACTAGAGGGAGCTCAGAACCCACTGATCAAGGGCAAGAGAAGCTGAATAAAATGTCATTTCACTTCTGGGGAAAGAGTCTGAGTAAACATGACATTGATTTCCAGAAGCTGGTAATTTTGCCAGTTATTAACTTCACTTTTTAATTATGTAATAGGTAAATAATACAAAGCCTCCTAATAATCATTCAATGAATTTAATAAGCTATTATTGTAAGTAGGGTGTGGGGCAGAAAGAGATATGACATTATTCTTGCCTTCTTAGGGGAAAAATACCTAGTATTCATGAAAAAAGAAAATAATATAAGGCAGTAATGACTATAGGTACCCAGGAAGGGTGTTTGGAGAAATAGAATTCTTGCTGTCTCACTTCTCTTTTCCTATCGACATGGGTAAACCTGTAGACCATCTTTCCCTTTAAAGTTGTGCCTTCTTGGGTACCTTTGGGGAAGGGGTCTTTCTCACAGCCACACCAAAGCCATATGCTCAGCGGTCTGCTTCTTCCCCTGTCACCCCCTACATCTCCTCTGACACTCTCACCTGAGAAATTAAAGAGCCACCATCCCTTCCTCATCTCAAAGGGGCTGACCCACTGACCTCAACTGTCAAGTCCTTCATTCCCAACAGCAGTGTTAGCTCAAGACTTGGTGGAGAGAAGTTTCACTGAAGGCTTAGGGAGAAACAGCATCTTCCAAGTCCCTTGTTTCACAGTCCTCTCATCCCCACCACTGGGGACCTCACACTGAATGTCATTTCTCCTCAGATTTCAAAACCACTGCCACTCACAGGTTGCAAAACCTTACTCCACTTTTTGAAAATTTTCACACCTTTCTTTACCCTAGACTAGAGTTCCAATATGTCCTATTCAAGTGCATCCCAAATATTGGATGTAACATACTTATACTAAAAAAAAAAAAAAAAAAAAAAAAAAAAAAAAAAACAGTTCCTTGTGTATCTGAAATTCAAATTTTACTAGGCATCCTATAATTTTTCTAAATCTAGCAACATTACCCTAAGAGCCTGTACTCTGCTTCCCCTAAGGTCAAAGAAGGAAATTCAGGATTCCTCCCTCTTTGTTAAATGAGTCCTATTTTATCTTCTCCCATTCACACAATAGCCAGAAAAAAAATAACCTACATCACTTCTCTCCCTTGGGACATGAATTTGGTTTATGTTTTAAATAGCTGAGTTTTTCTTTCCATCTGATAACTTGTGTCCAACAAGTTAAAGGAATTTGTTTTCAGGTTTCATTATCATGATTGAAGAGAAGTGTTTCAGAATTGCCTCATCCACACATTTAGTTCATGGAATTCACTGTTAATTCAATGTATACCGTGCATTAGACACTATACTAGCTAGGTACAGAGATATCAGGAGAAAGAGAAGGGTCCTGTCTGGCAAGGGAGTGGACTTTAAAATGAGGAAGTAAACAACCACTTCATATCAGCTGATGGCTCAGACACCCAGCTGAAAAAGTGAAATCTGCCTACTGTTTGAATATTTTGACTAGACATGGTCTTTGAGTTGGTGGTTTCTTTTGTTTTTTGTTTTTTTGTTTTTTGTTTTTAGGTTTTGTTTTGTTTTGTTTTTGAGTTGATAGTTTTTGAAGGGAAAGGGCAGCCTTCTGGAACACCAGCATTATACTTAGGTCATTCTTAAATAAATTGCTTCCTTTGTAAGCAACCCTGGGAGTGAATTCTGTCCTGCTGACCCCCTTTCAAACTAAGACAAATGCTTCGAGCAATTTTGGAGACAGCTGGAGAATCCTTCTTGAGAAAGTGTAGACACCCATCCTTATGGAGGACTACTACCGTTAGATTGACTCATTCAGTGTGAAGAGATTCTTAGTAGTTTTCCTCTTTGAGGATTATTTTGTTTCCAAATTTTGAGGTACATAATGGCATTTGCCATTTGTACCTGTTACAGGTACAGATGTACAAACAGGTACATCTGTCACAATTTGATACGAAATTCATCAATTATTATTAAAATATTTTTTAATATCTTAAGGGTAATTAATTTTTCTTCGTATCTGTCCTAGGACCTTGCTACTTAAAGCGTGGTCCTCAGACAATCAGCTTTGGCTTCTCCTAGGAGCTTGCTAAAAATGAGGACTCGGGTTTCACTACGGACCTGATTAATCAATGTCTATATTTCCACACCATTCCTAGATTATTTGAAGAAAACTGGATTTGAAGAGCACTAGCCTAGGGCCTAGCATGGTGCTTGGACTAGTCATTGCATAATAAATACTAGCTGAACTGTATAATGCATGATGATCTTTCTTTATTTAGTGCATAAAAGAATACTGACTTTTCTTCTAATCACAATCATGATCATCTTACCTCATTCTCTTCATCATTTTAAAGTCATGGTCAAGCGGCACCTGGGTGTCTCAGTCCCTTAAGCATCTGCCTTCAACTCAAGTCATGATCCCAGGGTCCTGGAATAGAGAGCCCTGAGTGTCAGGCTCCCTGCTCAGCAGGGGAGTGCTCCCTCTCCCTCTTCTCCTCCCTCACCCCCCCCACCCCCGCCTCTTGTGCTCTCTAACTTTCTCTCACTCTTTCTCTCTTTCTCAAATAAATAAATAAAATCTTTAAAAATAAATAAATAAAGTTAGAGTCTACTTACTGGTTTTCCATTAACTGCTTTGTAGCGCAGTGTGATCTTCCTCTGCTTAAGGAGAATAGAGCAGCACTCACGCAGGACTTGGGAATTCGACATGGATAGCTGGTATGCCAAAAAGCACTGGGCCAAAGGAGATAGTCACTGACACCCCATGCCCCAACATCAAGCTCTGGAGTTCTTTCTAGCTATAAGGAATGCTTGGCTCTTGTGCTGGGAAGCTCTTCTTTTAGATGATACAAATACCTCCATTTCTAATTATTTGCCACTACCTTAATAAAAAGTGTTTCAGACAGTGCCCTAATTTTATCTAGATTTTTTAAAAAGCTCTCTTTAGAAGTCATTAATAAATTATGAATAACTGATAATACTTCATTATAGCATTTCCTAAGTGTGTTCTGGAAAGTACACATTCATCGAGATGAGCCATGGAAAGGAACCACATCAGTCAGGGAAATTCTCCCTATTCTTTGTCCCTTGGGTAGAATATAGTCAGCAGTACAGTGGTAAGTGATTGAAAATTGGCTTTCTGGAAGGAAAGTCCTGATCTCTGAGATCTGTATGTTTCTGTGTTATGAATACTCCCACCATGGCTGATTTCAGGCTACCAACATGGCGTCCCTGACAGAGCTGGTAATGGATATGTAGGAGCACGAGAGTACACAGTATTTCCACTCAACAGATACCACGGACATAAATAACCTCAATAGCAGAGATAGCAGAGAAAGGTTGTAGGAATTGGGAGGTGGTAAGTTTTGAGTACTTACTACTCTTATTTTTTAAATCTTTTTTTTTCTTAGATTTTTATTTATTTATTTATTTGACAGACAGAGATCACAAGTAGTCAGAGAGGCAGGCAGAGAGAGAGAGGAAGGGAAGCAGGCTCCCTGGTGAGCAGAGAGCCCGATGCGGGACTTGATCCCAGGACCCCGGGATCAATGATCTGAGCTGAAGGCAGAGGCTTTAACCTACTGAGCCACCCAGGTGCCCCACTACTCTTATTTTTATGTACTTCATTTGATTGCATTTCTTTAATTCCATTTTTAATGATGACTATGTCTAACAATTGGCTTGCACACTACCTGACATTTTGCAGCCACCTGTCCAGCACACACAGGAGCTGACCTCAGCTCACCACTGGAAGAGCTGTCTCACAGCTCAGACATTCCCAGGCTGTGGTTCATGCCACACACAGAGAAGGAAATGGGGCTCATTCCCAAAGCTAATATCGTAGAGAAAGAGTCTACTTGGTCTACCATGATTGGGTGTCTATTCTGATCCTGCTAGCCTTGTCCCAGGAGGTGGACATAGGTGTCCCAGGAGGTAGATTTGGGATGGAGGGTAGATTTCTAGAGGAGAGTTGGCTTATTGGTAAGGTGCATCCCTTAAAATGCACAGCAATGTCTATTTTAGCTATGGCTCTACCCTTCGATCAATTATTATTTTTTAAGATTTTATTTATTTGACAGACCACAAGTAGGCAGAGAGGCAGGCAGAGAGAGAAGAGGAAGCAGGCTCCCCACTGAGCAGAGAGCCCAAAGCGGGGCTCGATCCCAGGACCCTGGGATCATGACCTGAGCCGAAGGCAAACGCTTTAACCCACTGAGCCATCCAGGCGTCCCTCAATCAATTTTTTAAAAATATAATCCTTATGAGGCTTCCCAAGCAAGAAGTGTTTTTCTTTTTCTGTTTTGTTCTGTGTTTTGTTTTGTTTTGTTTTTTAGCAACTGGGGTTTCCACAGTCAGTAGAAAGAAGTCATCTGTGATGGTGAGTTTCACACTTTTTTCTTGTATATGCCTTCAGAAGTTTTAAAAATCATTATCTCAGAATACTTTCAGGTATACATTTATGAGTTCTCATCATAAATTTTGGCAGTTGCCAAGGATGTAATTTCTGGTGTATTATACATATTGGCCCTTCTGAAATATTTATTTATCTATTTATTTGAGAGAGTGAGAGCCCTGGGGGAGGTTTGGTGCAAGGAGTGAGAGAGAGAGAGAAAGAATCTGAAGCACGCTCCCCACTAGGCACAGAGTCCAACACAGACTCAATCTCACAACCCTGAGATCATGACCTGAGCCAAAATCAGGAGTTGGATGCTCAACCAGCTGAACCACCCAGGTGCCCCAGCACTTTTAAAATAGATTTGTTCTTGGGGTGCCTGGGTGGCCGAGTGGGTTAAGCCTCTGCCTTCAGCTCTGGTCATGATCCCAGGGTCCTGGGATTGAGTCCTGCATCGGGCTCTCTGCTCAGCGGGGAGCCTGCTTCTTCCTCTCTCTCTGCCAGCCTCTCTGCCTACTTGTGATCTCTGTCTGTCAAGTAAATAAATAAAATCTTTTTTTAAAAAATGAATAAATAAATAAAATAGATGTGTTCTTGCTGGTGGGAATGCAAGCTGGTATGGCCTCTCTGGAAAACAGTATGGAGGATCCCCAGAAAGTTGAAAATAGAGCTATCCTATGACCTAGCAATTGCACTACTGGGTATTTACCCCAAAGATACAGAGGCAGTGGTCCAAAGGGGTACCTGCACCCCAATGTTCATAGCAGCAGTGTCCATAATAGCCAACTGTGGAAAGAGCCAAAATGATGAATGGATAAAGAAGATGTGGTGTGTGGTATATATACATCATTTTGTATGATATGTATATGTATATATGTATATATATACACACACAATGGAATATTATTCACCCATCAGAAAGGATGAATATTTACCATTTGCATGGATGTGGATGGAACTGTAGGGTATTTGCTGAGTGAAATAAGAGAAATAAGAGAAAATAAGAGAAAAACCATTATCATAGGGTTTCACTCATATGTGGAATACAGGAAACAGCACAGAGGATCCATAGGAGAAGGAAGGAAAAATTGAATGGGAAGTCATTAAAGAGGGAGAAAAACTCCCTCTTTAACTCTTTAACTCTTAAGTATAGGAAAAAAAAAAACTGAGGGTTTCTGGAGCGGAGGTTGGGGGGGGATGGAATGCCTGGGTGATGGGCATTAAGGAGAGCACATGATGTGATGAGTACTGGGTGTTACATGCAGCTGAGAAATTGTTGAACACCATTTCTGAGGCTAATGATGTACTATATGTTGTCTAATTGAATTGAAATTTAAAAAAATAGATGTGTTGTGTCATTCATTTAAATGTATCTAATGTAATCTAAATACCAAACTTATTTAATACTTATCAACCATTTGAAAAATGCACAAACCTTTTACATCATTGCTTTTTCTCTTCCAAGTCATATTTTTATCACCTACAACATTTCATCTAATGAAATGAAATTTATGTTTGAAATTCTTTTATTGGTCAATGTATACTTCCCTATAAAAGTAGGTATGGTGTGTATATATTATATATGTGTGTGTTTATTTTATATATATATATTCTTTATATTCTATGTAGATATATATTCTATATGGATATATATTACATATGGATATATATATTCTTGTGATTACAAAGCTCTAATTTTATTTATCTTGGATTGAGTTGTCTTCATAATTTTAATAATGAGAAAGTGAAAACCAACTCAGCTGGAAGTCAAGACCACACTGCAACTGCAAGAATTACTTCTGAGTGACTGCCCCTTTCTTATTAGTGACACTCCGACCCCAGAGTCTCCTTCTGTTCCTTCCACTTCTTGAACAAATTTACAAAAGTACCCAACTGCCAAACGGTCCCAACTTGACATTATGCAATCCAAATCTGACCCTGCTTCCCTTCGCTCTCCTCAAAAATCTTCTAGCACAAAGCAAAGTAAGTCAGTCAGAGAAAGACAAATAAGATGTGATTTCAGTCATAAGTGGAATTTAAGAAACAAAATAAACAAACATAAGGGGTACAAAAGGGGAGACAAAACAAGAAACAGACTCCCCTTTTTTTTAAGATTTTATTTATTTATTTGACAGATAGAGAGAGAGTGCACACACATAGGCCAGGGAAGTGGGAAAGGGAGAGGCAGCCTATCCACTGAGCAGGGAGCTCTGTGTGGGGCTGGGGTCCTATGCTGGGCTAGATCCCAGGACCTGGGATCATGACCTGAGCCAAAGTCAGACTCTTAACCAACTGAGCCACCCAGGCACCCAAGAAACAGACTCTTAACTATAGAGAACAAATTGATGGTTACCAGAGGGGAAGTGTATAGGCAGATGGGTGAAATAGGTGATGGGGATTAAGGAGGGCACTTGTGGTGAGAGCCACTGTCTTATAAAATTATTGAATCACTAAATTCTACACCTGAAACTAATGTCATACTGTTTGTTAACCATATGCTAACTATATGTTAACATACTATATGTTAACTATCATACTATATGTTAATATATAGTTAACTACATGTTAACTATAATAACATACTATATGTTAACTATGATATAGTAATCATACTATATGTAACATACTATATGTTAACTTGAAAAGAAAAAAAAATCTAGCACAAACCCAAATCCTGTAATAATCTCCACTCAACTCTCTCTTACAAGAAACACCATAGTTTCTTTGGTCTGTGTGTTACTTTGTTGAGACAAACTAAATGAACTTTGACTTCGTGTCCTCCTAGTAGCATTTGGGGGGTGGACTTCAACACACTTGATCAACACAACTTAAATACATCAAAATAAATCTCAACTTTTCTGACAAAAAAACATTTTTTTGGGAATGCATCTCATTATGACAAAGACAGTCTTCCCACACACATTAGTTCATGCACCCACAGACCGCTATTACTTATTGCTAAAATAGTATAGTGTCGTTGTTAATTGCATTACTATACTTTTGTATTATATAGGCACTGAGGAAACTTTCCACATATTAAGTGATATATTTACCCCTATTCTTAGTTCAATTCTCAAAACTCCGAAGTCTATGCAAAAATCAGTGATTCATACTCAAAAATTATTTTGAGTGGCCAACTGGAGTTGGTCCTCCATTTTCACGGAAAGCAAGACATTGAAAACGGTGATTTCCAGCAGAACTGTTGAGTTTATAGGTATTTATTCTCATCCTGACAATAAAATTTTAGATGGTGCAGGAGTTATTACACATGGGTGTATGTGCTGTAGTACATTCAGGAAGAACAGAGAATTGTGTCTCTTCTTTGTAAGAAGGGGAGAGAAAACTACAATGGCAGAGCGCTGCATGAATGAAGGGGTTCTCAGGCAGCTACATACAGAGGGAGGTGAGCATCTACAAACTGATCTCTTAAAATAACCCTTTCTATGAACCTCTTGGAAAGTCTCTCTGAACTTTAAAGCACGAACTGAAACTTTGTGGAGCATGGGGCCAAACTCAGCAAGAGAATTTAAATGAACTGAATGGTTATTTGCTTCAGATGGATATGGTCAGAGGCATCCAAGTAAGAATGGGCTTTACCAAGAAGACCAAGAACTCAGTCCATGGTGAAGGCTTCCTCTCTCTGAACAGTGCTTAACGGATCCAGTCCAAGTTTCCCAAGATTTTTGCAGTCCTTTACCACTGCTCGACTTTCTAAACAAGACACCCCCTTTTCTCAGATATACATTTTTTCCTGCTGGGCCAAAGCAATTTTTAAAAATGTTTTTTTTTTTCTTTTTTAAAATTTTACTTACTTGACAGAGAGAGACACAACCGAGAGGGAACACAAGCAGGGGGAGTAGGAGAAGAAGTAGGCTTAGAGGGAACACAAGCAGGGGGAGTAGGAGAAGAAGTAGGCTTCCCGCCTACAGGGAGCCCGATGTGGGGCTTGATCCCAGGATACTGGGATTATGACCTGAGCCAAAGACGGCTGCTTAACGGGTGAGCCACCCAGGTGCCCCTGGGCCAAGGCATTTAACCAGGCTCTGTTGAAAACTTGCCTGAGAGCAATCATTTGATTTTTGCTTACTTGTGCATCTGTCATTTATGTGTAGATCTTACTGTTTAGCTTTCAGAAGCAATCTCTCCAAACACACACCCTCTTCTGATTTTTTTTGTTTGTTTTAATTCTTGGCTGGAGAGAATTTTGCTCTCTCCGCGGCACTCAGCTCCAGGAGCCTGCCGGACTCTGCCGGACTCTTTCCACTACGAATCGCCGCCAGCACAACCTGGCCTCGGAAAGAGAACGCTTTGCATCTCCAGGCCCCGCCCCTTAAACCCAGCTCCACAGACCAGAGCACGCATGCGCAGGGCGAAGCGGGCGCGGACGGCGCGTGGAAAGCACAGCGTCGCCCGACGGTACCAGCGGGAGCGCGCGCCGGCGTGGACGCCGTAGACCGGGCAGGCGTGCGCAGGGAGAGAGTGTGCGCGGAGCATCCGGATCTCGGCCATGGCTCATAGGCCGAAGAGGACCTTCCGGCAGCGCCGGGCCCACTCTAGTGACAGCGACGGCGCGGAAGAGCAGTCTTCTGAACCCGGGGCCCCGGAGGAGCAGACGGCCCCGGGCCTTACGGAGGAAGGGCCGCCCTCGGGAGGGGGACGCCTAGAGGCGACGGCCCGGCGTGGTCGGAGTCGGGGTCGGGGTCGGGGTCGGGGCCGGGTGTGGGCAAGTTCCCGACGCGCGGCGGGAGCGGCTACGCGCACCGAAGGCGTCTTGAGCGTCCCAGGTGAGGCAGGGCGGGGGGGAGCCGGAGGTGACGCGAGGTAGGGGAGGCGGGGAGAGGCCCCCGGGGTTCTCCGGAGGTTCTTGTGTCCCGCTGCGGACCGAGAGCAGTCGCGGCGGCCGAGAGCAAGACAACCCGCCTTCGAGCGCTCGCCCGCTGCTCGCAAGCCCTTGTTCGTTGCGGGGGGGGGGGGCGGGGGGGGGTGTCGTCGAATGGGAGACCAGAAAGAATCCTGTACGGTGTGTGGCTCGTCTGTGTTTGCATCATCGGGAGAACTCGGACCCGTTGTCGCTTTAGTGCAGTACTTGCTGTTGTGAAGAACCTAAGTTGTCCCAGAGGTTTAAAAACAATCCCTAATACTTTCAGGTAGGGGAAAGTTTTATGTACTTTTGGAAACATCCCCAAACAATCAGAACAGTACATTAGACGAATCTAGGTGACAGACACTTAGGACGTTTTCATTTGTTTTGTTTTTCATCAGTTATTTGTAAGAACGGAGATTAGAATAACGCTGTATGTCCCAAAGTAGCATAATGGGTTGACGACCCTGTAGACTGTACCAATAATGGCATTAAACTAAGTACAATGTAATAGTATTGAAGTACCCCTAAGTACAGAATTTAATACAGTACTCCTTAAATACAGAATTTAAGCAGCATAAAGTTGTTTACATTAAATATGTTTTAGTTTGAATTGGAGCTTAAGAAAAATGCTGTTTTCGGTGTAGTATTGAGGTTAAAAAGTTATCTTCCACTGTTTTTAGTACAAGTGATTTTGGTGATTTCTTAATTATCACCTTCTGTTTGTCTAAAGCTTTTTGTATTTTCCCACTCTGAAAGTCACCTGTTCAAACTTTAATAGGGAGAACAGAGTCCAGGAGTTGCCCCCCCCCCCGCTTTTTTTTTTTTTTTAAGATTTTATTAGCACAAGTTGGGGAGGGGGAAGGCAGAGGGAGGAGGAGCCCCCACACCAGGAGGGAGCCCCATGGGGACTCTCCCAGGACCCAAGATCATGACCTGAGCCTAAGGCAGCTGCTTAACTGACTGAGCCACCCAGGTGCCCCCAGGAGTTCCTTTTTGCTTACATTCTAAAACAGTGGTTCTCAAAACTTTTTGGTCTTAGTATCCCCTTTATAAAGGTATCCCAAACATCTTTTTTTTCTGTGTATTATATTTATTGATATTAACCATGTTAGAAATTAAGATAAATTTTTATTCATTTTTTTTCCTAAATTAAACCATTACATGTAAAAGAAAACAAAACAAAACAACTTTTCCAGAAAATAGAGTGACATTGTTTTCAATTTGCAAATCTTTAATGTCTGATTTCATAGAAGACAGCCGACTTTTCAAAGCTCCTTCCACATTCAGTCTGTTGTGATGCATTGTTTCATTTGAAATATGAAAAAAAAAAAAACAGGTATGTGGTGTAATGGGAATACCTAATAGCCTTTTTAGATCATTGAGGGTGTTCTGCTTTGATATGACAAAAAAGGATCAACAAATAGTAGCTTGCTTCTTAAAGGTAGTTTGTAATGGCATCTGAAACCGTACCTGTCAGTTTTTTTATACTCCATTACATTAAAATCCACTGGTCTGTTTTGCACTTTCAATGGAATCTTTTATTCATGCATGATTGGTAACATCATGCATTGACCATTGGAAAGTATTGGTTCACTGAGTTTGCAAATGTTGGTACATTTTATTACATAATATCCCCCCCAAAACTTGTTAATGTTATGGTGTTACTTCTGATAATGATCAGTGGTTTAGTGATGGAAAGAAACTAAGTTCACAGTACACGATGTAACTTTTCCAAAACTCTAGTTTTCACTTGAAATCTCTAATTCTTGAAGTGATAGGCATGCCTTTGCTCATTTTTGAGGAAATTTCTTACTTATCCATGTAGGAATAATTGGATAGTCAGTTTGTCAGTCGTTCTCCTTGAAAGCAGTGGCTAGTTCAACTTGCAGCTGATCATACAAATGCTTTTCAGTGAGGTAACCGTTGTTTCAGTATGCCCCAGAAGTGCTGTATACACACTTCCATTTTGTCCCACAGAATATTTAAAAGATGTGTACTCCAAGGTCAAAATTTAATAAAGTTAATAATTTTGTATTGCTTCATTGAGGATGGTAAATACAACTGTTTTTTGTTTTTGTTTTGTTTTGCTTTTCCTGGCAATGCATGGTGATGAATACAATGGCTGCCAGTACAGATAGCTGTCACTGTCTTGATTCATACTAATAAACCAGTATTACCCACCATTGCTTTTGCTGCATTATGTAAATAGCAACAAACTAAAAAGGGCAAATAACATGATAATATGTGATGAAAGTAGTTTTGAATTCACACACCCTCTGAAAGGGTCCTAGGGATTTCCAGGGCTTAGTGGGCCATGATTTTGAGAACCACTGCTCTGATGTTAATCCACTTTGAGAACAGGTAGGAGTTGTCATAAATAGTAGCAAAGAAAGATGTAATCTGTAGTTATATTACTTTGTATTCTAAGTTTTGATCTTACTACAGGTTTTTTTAATTCTATATAGGTATGTTAATTAAGGTAAATTTTTAAGATAAAAAGTACTATTTATGTAAACTTAAGTTTTAAAGTTCTTAAAAAATACAAAATAATTATAAACTAACCAGTCCTTTCTTGTCAGTAATACCATGAATTCTTTCACATTTTGTTTGTTCAGTTCTCACAATACCCTTATGGGTGTTATAACCGAATGTTATCTTTGCTTAATAGAGTATGGACAGACCATCCTTCCCAAATCAAGTAGTGGAAACAAAGAGATCTGTGATTTAATGGAGACCACAGTGCTCATTACAGTACTATTTGCCACTAGCCATTGAAATATAACATAAATTTCAGAGTTGAATAAAATTAAATTGAAATCCCTGCTTCTCCACTTAATAACTTTGTGACACTGGGCATGTTATTTAGCCTCTCCAGTGCCTAGTGTCTTCATCAACAATAGCATTTACTTTATAGAATTGTGAAATTCTGTAATTGTGTGAAATAGACCTTGTAAAACAGATTAAAGCGTGCCTAGAGTTATTAAGTGTACATCAGTTCTTTTTCTTTTTGAACTTATTCACTACTATTCACTACTATTTTCTTCTTTATTTTAAATTTTCTTTCACTTCTTGATGCCTTTTTCTCATTGCATCTTTTAAGAGAATATTAGGTAAGTAGATCGTATAAATAGGGTCAATCTGTGCTTTTATTAGATCATCCACAGGTTTCAGAAAGAAGGGAAATGGAGAAAGATACTTAAAATACATGGAGAGAAATTAAAACACTATACATGTATAATGCTATGTGTTATGTAGAATTTCAGTTAGTAACTCCACTGTCTTGACTCTTTCTTGTTTTTTTCAAAAAATGTCCTGTTAGAATCCAGAAAAGTTGATCTTTCAACAGATGAAGAAGAGGATGAAACAGCTCATTCCTTAGAAAATAAGGATGATCAGAGTTCATCATCTACCAGCTCTAGCTCTCTGGAAGAAGAATTTTCATCAGTAGGTTGGTAAATTTTATAATTGTGATTAGCTTTATTTCTAATATCGGTATCCTCTATGCCAGTGATTCTTAATTATTGGTAACACAGCTATAGTGAAGTATGGAGCAAGCAAATCATTACCAATGATTGTCAAAGTGTCAAAATTGACTGCTTTTTTCCCATTACATGACATGTGCAATGCCAGACACTTTTTAAGACCCAGAGCTAGGATTCAGACGCAGGTAGTCTGCTCCAGAACCTGTTCTTAACCACTGTGCTGTACTGTACTGGGTGATTCATGCCAGTATCTGAAGAATGGTAAGAATTTGTTGCTGAGGATGTTTTGGGTATAGGATATAGCAAATGTTGAACTCTAGGGAAATTAGCATATGCAGAGAACTAAAAATAGTTGTTGGAATGAAATATTTAGTTGGAGTTTAAGAAGGAGGAACAATAAAAACAGACAAATTGGAGTCAGATAATATAGAGTTTGGGAGAACTACTGAAAATTTTTTGCATACAAATGACATGACCATTTTTAGAAAGATCAGTCCAGTTTAGGGGTTGGCAGATTACCACTTGTGAGCCAAATGTGAACCATCACATGCTTTTGCAAGTAAATCCTTATTAAAACACAGCCACTCTCATTCAATTATGTATTGTCTACGGCTGCTTTTGCATTACATTGACAGAGTTTAGAAGTTGTGACAGATACTTCATGGCCCACAAAGCTGAAAGTTTTTCTCTGGGCTAGTATTTAAGCTCAAGGTTTTGTAACTTGTTTTGTGCTTTGGACTTTTGTCAGTCTCTTGAAGTCTGAGACGCTTCTTGAGAAGAATATGTAGCGTTCTAAAAGAAACAAATTAATTTGAAATGTAATTGTCTAAATACATTTTTAAAGACTTGTAATAGGCCATCTGGGTGGCTCAGTAGTCTGCTGCAGCTCAGGTCATGATCCAGGGGTTCTGGGATCAAGTCCCACATCAGGCTCCCTGCTCCGCAGGGAGTCTGCTGCTCCCTCCAACCTTCCCCACTTCCCATAATATCTCTCTCAAATAAGATCTTTAAAAAAAAAAAACAAAAACAAAAACTAGTAACTCTTACAATTTTTTTCTTATACAAGTTCACAAGGTACAGAAGTCCTTAGTGATGAAAACAAAATTAAGAATCGAAGCCTGGTAGAGACGTGATGCTTTGTCTAGACTCTAGATATGGTGCTGTCCAATAGAACTTTCTGCAGTGATATAAAAATTTTATATCTTCATATAAAGAAGAGCTCTTGAAATGTGGCTAGTGCAGCTAAGGAACTGGATTTTGAAATTGGCTAAATTTAAATGGTCACATATGGCTAGTGGTAACTGTATTGTACAGTGCTGCTTTAGAAAATGAATTAGTATAAGCCAGTAGTTATAAAGTGTTGGCAGCTTTACATACCTAAGGAGAGAAGACAGTGTTTGGCAATGTGTGGGATAGTTTTTAATTATTTTAATTATTTTTAATTATTGTTGTGACTGAGGTGTTGCTGGCATGTTGTGCCCTGGAGATAAGAGATGATAAATTTCTCAGAGTACAGGACAGTTCACCAGAGTGAAGAATTGTCCCTCCCCAGAGCTCATTTCAGAAGTACTGAAAGTTGAAAATTTGTCCTGTTTTTCTTTCTTCTGGAGAAGAAAAGATGAAGGAATGTGAGAGGTTTGGGGATTGGCTTATGGATCAAGGAGTGCATTTATTTTTTGTTCAAACAGTGCAACTATTAGAATGATCCAGTAGTGGAATATCTGCCTTGAGATGCTGTAGATAGTGCATGTTACACATGGGCATGATAGTAACCAGTACTGCTTAGATGAGATGATGTATACGAAAATTATTTAACTTACAAATCTGCATGTTTTTATTATAAAGCAGTATGCTAACTTAATTCATTCATTCCATGTTTGGCCAGCATCTGCTACAAGGTAATGTTGGATATAGATAGGACAGGATAATAACTCTTCTCTTGAATTTTTTTCCCTTTATTGTAGCTTGAGAGAGAATTAGCTTTTTGTAGCACTGGTATTTTACTAGTGAGTCCATTGCCTGTGATTTATTAAACCCCATCAAGTCATTTGCAGATGAATCCCTTACACTTCCAGAATTTCTGCTATTGTATTCATACAGTTGAGTATTTGAACCTCCGTGTATCATCTTCCTCCTGATTTTACATTAAAATTTCCTAGAAGGCATAAAAACATAGTGCTGCTCAGCTCCATCTCAGATCAACAGTCCAAATCTCTGGGATGGGGAGCTTAGGTACTAGTAGATTACCAAGCTTTCCAGGTGACTCTAATGTGCAAGAAGCGTAAGAAATGCTAGTGGAACCTGGTTATATTTAGCTGTCCCTCCCAGCTTTAAAGACATGTCTTTTTAGCTTTGTTCACCTCACATTAAGATCATTAAACCAGGCAGGACAACAACAGAGCCCTTAACAGATCCCTACAGTGCTTCATAATCAGCATATTTTTTTGGAGAAATAATTCAACTAGTTAGGAATTCAGTGCGCTACGTGATTTTCCCCACACATTTTAACGTTATCCACAAGGAAAAAATGCAACTGTTAAATTCTTTGGAAGGATGAAGAAACATCTCACCTGCATCATTTCTCTGTACTAATCTATAAATTTGTACTAGGTCCTTAAAAACTAAGTCACTTGATTAGCTATTCCTTTTTTTTTTTTTTTAAGGTTTTATTTATTGGAGAGACAATAAGGTTTTATTTATTCAAGTCATGAGTGGGGACAGGAGAGGGAAAATGAGAGAATCTCAAGCGGACTCTGCACTGAGCACAGAGCCCAATGCAGGCTTGATCTCATAACCTTGAGATTACGACCTGAGCCAAAACCAAGAGTTGGATGTTTGGCCTATTGAGCCACCTAGACACGCCTGATATTCCTTGTTCTTAATGAACATACGTTGGTTTTTAGTGATCACCTGTTACTGTTGATAATTCAAGAGCTTGTTTGCCTTAGCACCAATGTCAACATCTCCAGGCATAAGACATCTTTTTATTTCTCAAAGAATTTGGAACAGTTTATGGTAAAGTTTAGAACATTTTACTTGGGCCTCGGTAGCTTAACATCCCTAATTATCATTTTGAAGTGCTTGAAATAGTGAAAATTTCCTTTACCATTTGTTTACCAAGTATTTTGCTTAAGAAACTTTTTTTTTTCCAGAAAGTAAAGATAAATTTCAGCTTAGATCATGTATAAGAAAATTGTTTTGAATTAGAAGAGTACACATTAATATGGTTTATACACTATAAAGAAAAACTAAAACAAGGATGTTTTAAAAGATGTCACTAAAATAGTTTTCACCTGGTAAATGAACCTGATTATTTTTGTTACACTTTTTAACTTCTTACATTTATTCATGTGGAAATCACCAGAGGACCTTGGAGACTGATTGAGCTGTATGCTGGTTTTAGTCACTTTCTCACTCTCTCTATGCCTGGATGCCCTAAGGGGAGGGGCATCCTCTCCCTCTTCTTGAATCAGACTGGCCTGTCCACCTTCATCCTAACCTCTACAGTTCTCACTGACTAAGCCATCCGCAACTCTCTCCACATCCCAACCCAAATAATCTCAGAGCTTCTAGAAATGAGAAATAGTCCTCAACAAAAAGCCAGCAACATCTGATGCATAAGGGAGCTGAGAGATAAACTGAAGTGATATGAGTACATTTTCTGATAATTCTAGATTAGATTCATTTTCTGATTTTCTATTTTAATCTCTGTAAAAGTAATTTTCTTTCATTATTGATGTAGGTTTTGAGCTGTGCAGTTACATTCATATCAGAATATGAAGAAAATTAGACACTATTTAAATATGAGAAATATGTATTTCTGTTACTGTTTGTTTTGTTTTTCATTGTCTCCCTCTTTGTTCCTTTCAGTAAATATCCCTGATGCAGCTTTTATTCAGGCAGCCCGCAGAAAGCGTGAATTGGCCAGGGCCCAAAATGACTATATTTCTTTGGATGTAAAACATACCTCTGCCATCCCTGGGATGAAGAAAAACAGTGTTGAAGATCCTGAGAGTGAGCCTGATGACCATGAGAAGAGAATAGCATTTACTCCAAAGTCTCAAACCCTTAAACAAAGAATGGCTGAAGAAACAAGTATATACTTAATTTATTTACAGTGTATTAACATTAAGGGATTTTTCACTTGAATTTAATATTATGTTAAAATCTCCATAAAAACATAATGTAGTATTTACTTTAAAAGTGTAGAAGTTGGTTTTTATTTAATACTAGTTTGGTCAGTGACATAATAGTCTGTGAAAGACATGTCTGTTAAAATATTATTATCAAATAATGTGTAATAACGTTTACTATTATCTGACCTCCACTTGATCTTTTTTGGCAGATTAAGAAAAATTGTACAATGTCTTATTTTTGATATTGAAAACTTTCATTGTCACCTTTATAAAGATTTTTTTTTTTTAAGATCTCAGTAGGCATTTTTTTTTTTTAAGATTTTTTTTTAACATGGAAGCATCTACAGGGATTTTTCTGTCATTTATTAAAATCTCCCCTGCTCTAATAAAATATTTCCTCTACCGATAATCCTTAGGTCTCAAAGGACTTTTTTCACATTTCACATTTATAAACAATATGTTTTACCAAAACTTTTGTTACTTCAAATAGGAATTTTTCAGAATGAGACTTTTGGTTTCCTTATAACCCAGAAATTATTTTTCAGTATTCAGATTCTGAAGTAGAATTTATAATCTCTGATAAGGAATAGTAAATGTTTCTTTTTTACAAGGTTTTTTTTTTCCCCCATATGTGAAACTGTAGTGCTTTCAGTGGGATGGTTTGGTGATGGGTACTGATTCCAGGATTCAAGACTCAGCTGCAGCACATTCCTCAGACAAGTAATTTAACTGCCTGATAGGAGTTCCCTCAGTATTTTTTTTTTTAAAAAAGAGTGATAATAGTGCTTTCTACCTAGAATTATTGTGAAGAATAAGTTAACACATGTAAAGGTACTAAGCCAGCACATTATAAGCCTCCCAAAAAGGTTACCTGATGCTATTAGAATGGAAAAATATGGACTTATTTTTGAATTTTTTTCCTAGCACCCAGAAATGAAGAAACAAGTGAAGAAAGTCAGGAAGATGAAAATCAAGATATTTGGGAACAGCAGCAAATGAGGAAAGCCGTTAAAATCACAGAGGTAATAATTTTTTATACCAGTTGTGTTCATTTTCTGTGGCTGCTATAACAAATTAATCACAAACCTGATGGCTTAAAAACAAGAAACATATATTCTCTCCTAGTTGTGGAAGCTAGAAGTCCAAAAGCAAGGTATTAGTAGGGCTGTGTTCCCTTTGAAAGCCTAGGGGAGAATCTTTTCTTGCCTTCCAAATCTGGTCACCCCAGATGTTCCTTGCTTTGCAACTGCATAACCCCTCTCTCTGTCTCCTTTATATGGTCTTCTCTGTGCCTCTACTCTCATTTTGTAAGAAAAGTTCTCATTGAACTTAGGACCCACCTGGATAATACAAGATTTCTCATCTTGCAATATTTCACTTAATTAAAACCACAAAGACCCTTTTTCCAAATAAGGCCATATTCACAGGTTCTGGGGGTGGGACATAGACATATCTTCTGTGAGACCACTCTTCAACTTACTATACCTTTTATATTATGTTCTTTTCCTACTAGATCATAAACACCTTCCACATTTTATAGGCCATTTGAGGGGACCATATTTTATTTTTAATTTTATAGTAACTGTGACATGGTAGGTACGTAAATGTAAAGTTTAAACAAATAAATAGATTTAAAACAAAACTAATTAAAAAATACTATTCTTGAGGTCAAAAGTCCTAGAATTGATTTCTTACTGTACCACTAAAAATATATGCTCCATGAGGTCAAGAATTATTAACTATTCGGTGTTTTATTCCTCTGTACCTAGTATTATGAGTGCTCAATAAATATTTGCAACTTTGAGCAAATTAATCTTTTTTTTTTTTTTTTTAAGATTTATTTATTTTAGAGCATACACATGCCTGAGCAGGGACTCAGGTAGTTGGAAATGGAGAGGAGAGAATTTCAAGCAGACTCCATGCTGATCATGGAGCCTGGCATGGGGCTTGATCTCCCAACCCTGAGATCACTACCGGAGATGAAACCAATAGTCAGTCATTCATATGACTGTGCACCTGGGCACCCCAAATTATTTCATTTTCTAAATCTGTTCTCTTATCAGTAAAATGGGAGGATAATGTTACCTGCATGAGTAGGTGGCCATAGGTTCAAAATCACCATTTTTTTTTTTAAAGATTTTATTTGTTTATTTGACAAACAGAAATCACAAGTAGGCAGAGAGGCAGGCAGAGAGGAAGGGAGAAGCAGGCTTCCCGCCGAGTAGAGCCCGATGTGGGGCTCGATCCCAGGACCCAGGGATCGTGACCTGAGCTGAAGGTAGAGGCTTTAACCCACTGAGCCACCCAGGCGCCCCTCAAAATTACAACTTAAATCAGCACTTACAGATTATTTAATATTCAAATATAAGGTTTTATTTTTTAATCTGTTTAATGAGAATGTTTTGAAAGATTGTTTGTGCTCTTTTAGATAAGGAAGTATTGTTAAAATCTCCATGTTATTAAAACCAAAAAGCTAAGTAAAGGTAAACGTTTGGTTGTAACAACATTTAGAAATCTCTAATCAGAGAAATGGTTAGAGGGCTATTTTTATGATGTAAAAACAAGAGCTGTAGGTCTTCCCTCCTCTTTTTAGTAAAATCAGTATAGCATGAAAAAAATGCTTTGAGAAAAAACTTGTCATAGTCCTTACTCTGACTGCTCAAGTTTGTCTAATTCCTTTTTTTAAGTATTTGTTTAATTGCAGTCATAGTATATATTAGAAGGTCCTAGACTTCCCATTCACAGAACCCTCATTGTCAGTAACTTTATCCTGGTTCCCCCTGGCCCAAAGAAGTAGAAAACAATTCCATTTATGAAGTAGTTACATCAAAGAATTTAATAACATTTGTGTCCTAATAACTTAGTAGGCTTTCAGAAAAAACATAAAGTGAAGAAAAAAATCTGTTAATTCCATTTTTAAATAATCACAATTACTTACTAATGGGCAGCACCTCTTAGGCACTGCATGCCATCTCAAGCCTTGGAATCAGACTTGCATTGTCATTCTCACCTCCTTTCCAAATTGATTGTCAATCACTGTTTCCTTTTTATTACAGCCACCAAGAACCTGCCTTCATTAATAAGACTTTATCAGAGAACTGTAGCACTACCTGTGAACTAGGAAAAACTAGTAGTCCGACAAATGATGAATATGTATTCCCCTAAAATATTTAAAATATTTAAATATTTAAAATATATTTATATTTAAAATATTTATATTTAAAATATTTCACAGCACCCCTTTGAGTTTACAGGGATGCCTTGGCATGTAGTTTGGGAACTATGGTATGCATACAATTTCAAGTTTGGGGTTTTTTGCTTGACATGTTATAAATATTTTCCCCTATTTCTTTTTTTTTTTTTTAAGATTTAATTTATTTATTTAACAGAGAGAGAGAGAGATTACAAGTAGGCAGAGCAGCAGGCAGAGAGGGGAGGAAGCAGGCTCCCCGCCAAGCAGAGAGCCCAATGCGGGGCTCAATCCCAGGACCCTGAGATCATGACCTGAGCCAAAGGCAGAGGCTTAACCCACTGAGCCACCCAGGTGCCCCTCCCCTATTTCTATACATAGTTATCATAGTAACTAATTTTTTTAAATTGCATAATATTTACTAGAGTCAGTGAATCATAATTTTTTTAGCCATTCTTCCTTTTGGCAAACATTTTAGATTAACTGTCTGAATCTTTTTTTCTATTATTAATAAGAAATAGAAGGGTCACCTGGTGGCTCAGTGAGTGGAGCATCCAACTCTTGATCTCAGGGTTGTGAGTTTGAGCCACATGTTTGGTGTAGAGATTACTTAAATAAAACTTTAAAAGAAATAATAAGAATTGGTAAATATTTGCTTTCCTTTTTTCCCTTCCTTTTCTTTCTTTTTTTTTTTTTTTTTTTTTTTAATATTTTATTTATTGACAGAGAGAGAGAGATCACAAGTAGGCAGAGAGGCAAGCAGAGAGAGAGGAGAAAGCAGGAGGAGAGAGGAGGAAGCAGGCTCTCTGCTGTGCAGAGAGCCTGATGCGGGGCTTGATCCCAGGATCCTGAGATCATGACCTGAGCCGAAGGCAGAGGCTTAACCCACTGAGCCACCCAGGCGCCCCCTTTTCTTTCTTTTGTTCAGATGTATGTTATCTTAGGATAATAGGATAATAATATTATCTTAGGATAATGGCCAAGATAAAGGACATGAACATTTTTATGGCATTTACTACATTTTTCCCTATTGCTTTCTAAAGAGAATTTAGATGAGTTTGTAACGCCACTGATATTATGAGAATGCTTCATAACAGTCTTGCCATCTTAGGTGCAAGATTAGTTGGACCTAAAAAATGGAATCTCAAGCTATTTGATTTGCATTTTTTATTACTAACTGTGGGTATATTCACTGGTTCCTTTATTGACTGTCTACCACATGCTACTGTCTTAGTTTCCTGTGATTGCTGTAACAGATAACCATAAGTATTGTGGCTTAAAACAACAGAAATTTATTTTCTCATATTTCAGGAGATCAGAAGTCCAAAATCCAGGTATTAGTAGGGCTATATTCCTTCGAAAAGTCTAGAGGATAATCTGTTCCTTGACTGTTCTAGCTTGTGGCAGCTGTTGACATGTAGCACCTCTGTCTGCTCCATCTTCACATCACCTCCTCTGTGCCCCAGAACTCCCTCTCCCTCTCTTATAGGATATGTGTATTGCATTTAGGACTCATCTGGGTAATCTTGGATAAGCTCCTTCTCTCCAAATCCTTAATCACATCTTTTGCCATGTAAGGTAAAATTCACAACTTTGGGAGATTAGGATATGGACTTCTCTTTTTGGGGTTGCCGTTCAGCTGCTGCACCACTTAATAATGATAGACACTAGAATGTACAGTCTTTATAGGGGAGAAACAGCTAAACAAAATAATTGTAGTGAAATCTTACAGGTTGTCTGACAGAACCTGTACAGTGTCCTGAGATGGCACATAGGAGCAAGAGGGTGGTCACTTTCACTGAGTGAATAGGGAGACTTGGAAGAGCTGCTGCAGAAGTCGATCATATTTAGATGGGTCTTTGAAAGATGCTTAGAATGTAAGGGATTTGAGACAATGTATCAGGATGTGAAGACATAAGATGTGAAATAGTCTAACTAGTTTGAGGATTTGCAGGAGTGATAGGAGCCTGATGGGAGGTTTGGTTAAAAATTAACATGAAAAATGATGATGCCTTGTGGAAAACAGAAGGATAGTTAAGTCAGTGGCTTGGCTAATTATCTGGTCTACTTCTTTGCATATCCTTGTTTAAAACACATTCTTCAGAACTCTTTTTTCAACATTCTGTGTATGGTGGTGATAAGTAATGATTAACCAGAGGACAGTAATATGAAATGTTATGAGATGTACTAACTAGAACATGGTCCTCAACTAGTAATAGACAACCCAAATAATAGTAATAGCTTAAACAGAACTAAAAGCTTTACCTGGAAATCCTCCAGAAGACTTCCATTTACTTTTCTTTGACTAGAGCAGTTAAGTGGATACTTCTATCATGGAAAACATAATTTTCTGGGAGTACATTAGATCATAAACAAAACTACCTTTAAAAACACTGAGAAGCGGGGCACCTGGGTGGCTCAGTGGGTTAAAGCCTCTGCCTTCAGCTCAGGTCATGATCCCAGGGTCCTGGGATCAACCCATATCAGGCTCTCTGTCATCGGGGAGCATGCTTCTCCCCTTCCCTTCCAACCCCCACCTGCTTCTCTGCTTGCTTGTGATCTCTGTCAAATAAATAAATAAAATCTTTTTTTAAAAAAAATGAGAAGCTAGCTTTTGTGAAAAATAAGATTTTGTAATTTGCCTCTTGCATGCAAAAGTGACGCTTTATTTAATTATTTTTTTAACTTTTTTTTTTTATTTTTGAAAAATATGAGCGGGAAGTGGGGGACCGGGGCGGGGGTGGGGGGAGATAGGGTGGCACAGAGGGAGAGAATCTTTAACCCACTGAGCCACCCAGGCACCCCAGAGGGAGAGAATCTTAAGCAAACACTGCCCTGAGCCCAACAGAGGGCTCAATCTTGTGACCTGTGCCGAAATCAAGAGTTGAATGCTTAACCGACTAAGCCACCCAGGCGCCCCTAAAATTCTGTATCTTAAAACTGAGAACTGTAAAAACATTTTATTATAACTATAAAAACTGTCAAAGGCATGGAATTTTGATCTGGTAAGACACTGGAATACCCAGTCTGTTTTCATGCTATTAATGTTTATAAGATTAATGACAATCTTTTAATTGTCTTTTAAAACAATACAAATTTTTATATTTTTAGGGGCGAGACCTAGATCTTTCCTACAGCAGTGAACCTCAAACAGTAAAGAAGTTTGATACTTCGATTTCATTACCACCAGTAAATTTAGGAATTATAAAAAAGCAATTAAATACTAGGTAAGTAATTGATTTTAAAATACATTTGTCCTAGACATTTAATAGTTGGAAAAAAACACTATGTTCTTCCTAAGTACAAATATTAATATTAAACAGATTTGTAGGAAAAAATAGCATCACCTGTGTTATCACACTAGCACCACTGATTTTTTAGTGTGTCTTTTTAGTCTTTATAATAGATACATGCTACATAGTTAAAATCAATAAATATCAAATTCTGCTTTTTTTCTTACTATTTTATAACAACCTTTAATTTATCAGCATTGTTAAATGGCCTTTAATTCTTAAAAGTAGTAAGTTGGGAGTGATATCAGGAAGATGCCAGACCTCATTTCCCCTTAAAGATACCAACTTACTATACAGTCTAAAAAGCCTTTTTGAGAATTCAGAAACCATTTAGCACAAAACCAAGAATAGCCACATTGAAATAGGGGAGAATCCATTTCTTTTTTTAAACTTAAATTCAATTAATTAACATATAGTGTTCTACTAGCTTCAGAGGTACGTCAGTGATTCATCAGTTTTATATAATACCCAGTGCTCATTACATCACCTGCCCTCCTTAATGTCCATCACCAAAGCCATTTCATTTTAGCCGCATCAACCACTCTTACAAGCCTGTACTGCTTATGAGAGAGAAAAAGCCCAATTCACAGCTTCTCCATTGAGAGGAAAAAAGAGAAGTGGAACAAACCTCCAACATTTTGGCTTTTGGAGGGACTGCGTGAGGGACTGTTTCTGTCTCCTCTGTCTCAGCTGTAATGGGGAACTGTCACACCTTGGATAACGGGGCCACAAAGAACAAAAGACAGCTCTGTTGTTGCAGAGCCAGAAAGCCTGCCATACTACAGATGAACACCAGAGGGACCAAGTGACTACGATGCCTTAAAAAAGGAACCCACAACCCTTCTAATAGGGAAATTTCATATAGAAGCCCAAAGAAGATACATCCCCCACAAAAGATTTGAGGATACCTCACCCTGCCCCCCAGGTCTCTAGCCAGGCTGATTGGTGATGTCCCTTCCCAATCTGAAACTTTCTCCATTAAGTGCATTTCCAAATGCGTAAGACAACAACAAAAAATAACAGGAGGCAGAAACAAGGAAAACCTGGCCAAACCAAAGGAGCAAAATAATTCCCCAGAATCAACCTTAAAGAAACACATCTATCAATTACTTGGCAAAGAGTTCAGAAAAATCTGATAGAAGCTGAAAGTGCTATAAGAGAGCACACACAACTGAGGAAAATTACAGAAACAGTATATAAACAAAGTGAAAATATCAACAAAGAGAAACTATAAAAAAAGAATGAGAAATTCTGGAGCTAAGCAATATAATAAGTGAGCTGAAAACTTCACTAGAGAGGATCAGCAACCTATTTGATCAAGCAGTGACCTCAAAGTAACCTCAAAGACTGGTCATTTGAAATTATCAAGTCAAAGGAACCAAAAAAACAAGATGAAAAGTGAAGAAAGCCTAAGGGACTTAGAGTATCTGTCAAACAGAGCAACGTATACATTATGGAAGTCCAAGTAGGAGAAGAGAGAGTGGGGCAGGGAGCTTATCTGAAGATCTCATGGCTAAAAACTTAACAATCTGAGGAAGGAAGTGGATATCCAATTTCAAGCTTAAAAGATTACAAGAAAGTTGAACCCAGAGAGGCTCACTCTGAGACACATAATCAAACTTTTAAAAGGCAGAAAGAGAAAATTTAAAAGCCACAAGGCAGAAGCCCCTCATCGGATACTAAGAAGCCCCATAAGATTATCAGTAGATTTCTCAACAGAAACATAGGCCAGAGGAGTAGAATGATATATACAAAGTGCTGAAAGAAACTCCCACCAATAAAAATTATCCTTCAAAAATGAAGGAGAAATAAAAACTTCAGATAAAAGCTGAGGGTGTTCATTACCTTTAACCCGCCTTACAAAAATTACTATCAAAAGTTCAGTTGAGAGGAAGCCAGCTGGTAATAGGAACCATGTCAGAACAAAATATAAAGCTGTCTAGTAGGGATGCCTGGGTGGCTCAGTGGGTTAAAGCCTCTGCCTTCAGCTCAGGTCGTGATCCCAGGACCCTGGGATCAAGCCCCACATCCAGCTCTCTGCTCAGCCGAGAGCCTGCTTCCCTTCCTCTCTCTCTGCCTGCCTCTCTGCCTGCTTGTGATCTGTCTCTCAAATAAATAAATAAAATCTTAAAAAGAAAAAAAGCTGTCTGGTAAACATAATATATAGACAAATAGATAATCAGATTCTGCTGTAAGGGTGATGTGAAAATCAGTTTTAGTTCAGGTATAGAATCTAAAAGATAAATACCTACAAAAAACTGTAATGCTGTTAATAGAAAATTTTAACATGTAATTTTTGACATCAATAAAAAGAAATGGAGGAAATAAAGAATAGGTACAGTTTTTTTATATGTGAGTGAAGTTATTATCAGCTTAAAATAGGTTAGAACTATAAGATATATTTTGTAATCCCTGTGGTGTGTACACACACACGTACACACACGGAGAGAACCTATAGAAGATGCACAAAAGAAAATGAGAAAAGACTGAGGACATGTCCCTATAAAGAATCAACAAAACACTAAGGTAGCAAGAGAAGAAAAGGCAGAAAATAACTACAAGACAGAAAACAATTTACAAAATGGCAATAAGTAAGTCCTTCTGTATTAGTGTTACTTTAAATATAAAAAGATTAAACTGTATAATCAAAAGACATGGAGCAGCTAAATGGATTAAAAAAAAATTAAGATCCAGCTATATACTGTCTGCAAGAGACTCATTTAGATTTAAGGATACATACAGACTAAAAGTGAAAGGACTGAAAAATATATTCCATGCAAATAGTAAACTAAAGAGCAGTAGTATCATAGTTAAGAACTATTACAAGAGACAGAGAATAACATGGTGGTATATAAAGAGATCAATTTATCAGGAATTATAATAATAAACAATTATAAATAAATACGCATCTTAACATTACAGCACCTATATAAAGCAAATATCAACAGCTGAAGAGAGAAATATAGCAATACAGTAATAGAACAAGACTTCAGTATCCCACTTTTCTATAATGGATAGAATATCCAAACAGAAAATCAAGGAGGAAAGAGTGATCCTGAACAAAATGGACCTAACCATACAGATGGAACATTCCACCCAACTGCAGCAGAATGTACATTGTTTTCAAGTACACATGGAATACTCTTCAAGAAAGATCAAATGTGAGGTAACAGAAAAGTCTTAACAAATGTTAGATTGAAGTCACACCAAGTATCTTTTCCAAACACAATGGAAGGATGATGTTCATGAAGAACATTTTCATTGCTTTTTTTTTTTTTTTTTAATACTTGGGAATTTTTTTCTAATACAGAGTAGTACATTCCAAATTTTCTTCCCCTGTATCTTTTGTGTAAATCAGCTTTAAAGTCGTTTCATTCCATAATTATATTACACCTAAGAAATACTGGTCATAGTTGCTCATTTAAATGGTTTGATGTAGAAAAGGACATTTTATAGCATTGTATTATGAAATAAATATAAACATATATAGATGTACCAGTTTTAGATACTGGGCTATCTATATTATAGGGAGTTAGCAAACTGCCAGCCCACTGCCTATTTTTGTAAATAGAGTTTTATTGGTACACAGCCATACTTACACGTTTATGCATTGTCTTTGGCTGCTGTTGAGTAGTAGCAATAGCAACCATTTAACTCCAAACCCTAAAATATTGACTGTCTTGATCTTTAGAGGAAAAGTTTGCCAAGCTGTGTCCTAGGTCACTGTTTTTCAGTGATATTAAATGAAGATTGCCTTGATTCAAGACTTTTTGTAATAACCTTACAATTATTTGCTGTCCTTCTGATAGTCCCTCCTTAATTGGAAGAACAGAACTAGAATTATACTCATTGCATGAAAAATTACATGGAGGTTTTTGTTTTGGCTTTTTTGAAATTGTGTTGGAGACCATTGTCTTGCATGAATTATGTAATAGTAAAAAGGTAGCAGACCACTGATAGAGATTAGCATTTCACTTTATCTGGATAGGTTTTATTTTTAACTTTAGTGTATATATTTTTTTTAATTTTATTAATTAGAATATACAGGAGCAAGGGGAGGGTCAGAGGGAGAGGAAGAAAGAATCCCAAGCAGAGTCTGCCGAGCGTGGAACCTGACGCAGGGTTTGATTCCATGACCCTGAGATCATGATGCGAGCCAAAATTAAGAGTCAGATGCCAGTCCAACTGAGCTGCCCTATTTTATTTTGTTATTAACTGGGTTTTTTATTTTAAAAGGAAAATATGTTTTTGTGGTCCAAAGACTAAAGACAAAATCAAACAGTACAAAAAGATACACAGAGAAAAGGAAGTCACCTTCCACAGAGGAAACCATCCTCCCAGTTTCCTTGGTTTCATTCCAGAAGTAGTCTGTATATCTATACAAGCACATATGTACTTAGATATTGCCCATTTTTTAATACAAAAATGAAGCACACTGTATACCCTGTATACCTTGCTTTTCTCATGTAATATGTATTTATGAACTTGTTATTATAGCCAATAATATTCCACTCAAAGCATTTTATTCGTAATGTTTTCTGTCCATTATTGTCATTTCTTAGCTGTCTCCATTCTTTACATAAAGCAAAGAAAAACTTTGAAAGACAAACGCATTAGTCATTGTTCCAAGGAAATGGATAGATGACATTTGGTCTAAGCAAGTACTTACTGACTTTTCATTATACAGCAGGTTAGCTGGAGGAGTTGAATTCTTGGGAAAAAAAAGTTCAGTTGAAGACCACATACTACAAATTTGTTATTTCATTTGTAGTTAATTCTCTAATTATAATGTACTCACAGTGTCAAATATTAGTGGAAAACACATTCCAGGTATTTTTAACCAACTGACCCACCCAGGTGCCCACATTCCAGATACTTTTAAAGAAAGTGTTTCTTACTCCTCTATTGTCAGGTGTATGGGGAGATAACTGCATTTTAAAAAATAAGCAAACATTGAATTGTATTTGACACTTTTTTTTTTCACATTACATCAGTTGATACATGTGATATTCACAAGGTTGAAAAAAGGCTGTCTTATCAATAAAAAAATGTATGGGGGGCTACATCAAAAACAGGAAATGAAATATGCCTCAGAGGGGCGCCTGGGTGGCTCAGTGGGTTAAGCCTCTGCCTTCAGCTCATGTCATGATCTCAGGGTCCTGGGATCAAGCCCCACATCAGGCTCTCTGCTCAGCAGGGAACCTGCTTCCCCTTCTCTCTGCCTGTCTCTCTGCCTACTTGTGATCTCTTTGTCAAATAAATAAGTAAGATCTTAAAAAAAAAAAAGAAAGAAATATGCCTCAAAGAACATGAAATTCTAAAGGCAGATAAAACCATTGAATCACAAAACACGTTATACCAAATCATAACATGCTCAAATGGTTTTAATACCAGCTTATTCAAATGTTCTAAGAAAGACCACAAATTGTTCTTACAGTAACTCCTGATGGACTCCTCCTGAGTTTCACATAAAAGACTTTGGATTGTTCTAGAAACTCACCAGTTCTAATCAGTCAACACTGAACAGCTTTCACCCTAAAATTACCCTCTGATTAGCTTGAGCACCTAAAAACCTTTAAGTGTCCTTCCTTTCATACCTTGTCCTTTGAGACCTCTTTCATTGTGCCCTTCTCCTTTATACAGAAAATCTCGTAGACCCAGGTTTATAAGATTGTCAGTTTCCTTGGTGGTCTCTGTAAGATAGCTTTGAAAAAATTTCATTAGACTGCTGTTTACTGTAGTAGAAATAAAAGTTGGAAAAACAGTTTTTAGTACTCATTTTTCTTTATTTTGTTTACTTAGATTAACATTGCTACAGGATACTCACCGCTCACACCTGAGGGAATATGAAAAGTATATACAGGATGTTGAAAGCTCAAAGAGTACCATCCAGAACCTAGAGAATTCATCAAATCAAGCTCTAAATTTTAAATTCTATAAAAGCATGAAAATTTATGTAGAAAATTTAATTGACTGTCTTAATGAAAAGGTAATGTGGTTATAGATACAGAATTTCCTTTTTTATATAGAAATCCCCTCGCCACAATATTTTTTAAAAGTAAATCCTACAATTAAATTCTTTCCTCTAGGGTTTTCCTATACATTTTTTACATACTACAACATTAAGTATCCCCTTAATGTTGGACAGTTAGGTTTTTTGCAGTTATTTTGGTATTATGAAGTTTTGTATATAAATTTTTGTGTTAAAATTTCATCTGTTTAAGGAAAATTTCTAGAAGAGGAATTACTAAGTCAGTGTCTAAATATCCTTAAGGCTTATAAAACATTGTTTAGTTATTTACCAAAAGGATTTTATCAGTTTTATTTCTAGCTTATTTCATTTAAAAAATGGTGGTTTTTATATATTTTTTTCTCATTTTTGTCCTTTTTTTAAAAATTTTAAATATAATTGATTAACATATAGTGTGTTATTAGTTTCAGAGGAAGAGTTCAGTGACTCATCAGTCTTCTACCCAGTGCTCATTACATCACATGTCTTCCTTCATGTCCCTCACCCAGTTACACCATCTCCAACCCCAACCCCCAGGGGCAGCAGCCTCAGTTTGTTTCCTATGGTCAAGAGTCTCTCGTGGTTTTTCTCCCTCTCTAATTTCATCTTACTTGTTTATTTTGATCTGAAACAACCCTTTGTTTTATTAACACTTGTAGTCATTTTTTCTTGCGAATTATTTGTTGTCTGTGCCCTGTTTTTTTAGTTCGTAGTGGGGATTTTTCTTTTTCATTTTTCCTTATATGGTGAAAATTTCTTACTGCTTAGAATTTTTAAATGTTTTATCCTACTTGATGTAGAAAGCAGTTTGTCTTTTGATTTCATTTGCAGTTTTTTTTTTTTAACATCCTGATGTTTTGAAATTTTTGCATTAATCAGATCTTGAATCATTCTTTCCCTTTATAATTTCTGTTTTTGTTCTGTACATACTAAGTTCTTACATTAGGGTATTGGGTTGACTTTTTTTCTTTTTAAGTTGATGAATCACTTTAAAAAAATACTTTCTACTTTCTTCATTGCTTTTTATTTACATTTAAAATGTTACCGAACAATTGGATTTCTTTTTCTCCTGTTGTTTCAAATTTACTTTTTACTGTCCCTTGGTAGTTACTTTTTGACGTATTTATTGCAATACCACTTAATTCATTGATCTTTGAAGAATGACGCTGTTAAAATCTCTTGGCCTACACATTGATGTACCCATGGCTATGAGTTAACATAGAACATCATTGGATTGGGGGGGAGTTGTTGCCCAAGAAATATAAGAAACACTGATTTTAAATAATCACTTATTTCTGCTTAATAGTTTCTTTACCTGTCTTGTTAGGTCTCCTCCATTCTCCATTTTTTCAAATTAATCAGTTTCATCAGTGTGCCTCCTCAGCTGATGAAAAATAACTGTATTCCTCATTTTCTCCTGCTCCTCATATTTCAAATAAAGAATCCTGTTTCTTATCTATCCATTCTTAACCATGTTCCTAACTCTAGCCCATTTGCTTTCATTATTTATGATATTTATAGCTGTTTTAGTACTGTAAGTTGATTTTCTGGTTTTACCAATATTAAAAGCATTGGCAGCCACATCTGTATCTCACAATAAATACTGTGGTATAAATGTGGTAGTATTGAAAATGTTCCTTTATATAAGAATTGAGCATAAACACATGCTTATGTATTGCTTTTTATAATTCATTATTGATGACCTACAAAATGTTACTTATATATGTATTTCAGATTGTCAGCATCCAAGAAATAGAATCATCCATGCATGCACTCCTTTTAAAACAAGCCATGACCTTTATGAAACGCAGGCAAGATGAATTAAAACATGAATCAACGTATTTACAACAGTTATCACGTTAGTGTTTTTCATATTCAATATAATTTATTATTCATTAAGCTGAATTATCAGCTAAAGAATAAAATATTTTTATTCCTATACAAAAATATGCTTTTTTTTTTATGCCTTTCACCTACCCTTTCCTAAAAAACTCAAAATATTTAGAGTCAGGGCTTTAAAATGTCCTAAATTAAGTCTAAGACAAAAATTATATCTTCTAATCACTTAGTATTTGAGACAAGATATATGGTCCGATGAGTGTTTTGAGAGGAGTTGATGTAAACCTATAAGCCTGTAGGCTTACAGAAATCTAACTTATTAAAGATTTCATGGTCCTTCCACAGATTAGTTGTGGAGGTTAAAGATGTTTTGGTGGGTTTCAGTGATTATCTGTGAGATCTCAAATAAGATTTGGATGCTACCTTTTAGTTCTCATGCTGGTTTCAGAGATGGCTTCTTTGGATTAAAGTGCTGTCCAGGGAATAGTGAAAGAGATGAGATCATAACCAAATAGCTGATGAAAGCAAAGTGACTCTCAAACACATGACCTATAGTTGGTTAGAAATTACGGTACATTCTAAAGTAGAAAATAATATGAATAACATATTGGTAATACAAATAATTGTAGCAATTTAGGGGTAAAAAAAAAACTGGTGAAAACTACTGAAAAAGAATGTGAGAGAGAGAAACTGGTAGAATTTCGTCAGTATTCTCAAGTGCTGATTTATATTCACCAGCCAAGGTATCAGGCTAGCAAGCTCAATGCCTATTAATATTGTGATAGGGAGTTAACATTGAAATTTCATTGCATGATGAAATATGCAATTTAAGCATATTAAGTGTATTTATATATATATCTATATGTATAGACACCCAAGATACAACTTTTGTTTAATAGTTTCTCACTATATTTCTTTTAAGAATTTACAGTATGAAATCAATTTTATTCCTTAACAGGCAGAACTGAAACATCAACAAATGAAAGCTTGACTGTAGATGAAAAAACTCAATGGATTTTAGAAGAGATTGAATCTCGAAGGTAACTGTATAATCTGAAGACTTAAAGCATCATTGAGCAATTATTTTTCACTACTTAAATATAGTTAACCCGTATGGTATAATTAACCATAACTGAACGTTAGCTTGTGAGAATGATATAAAACCAAAATTGAGTTAAACGGTCCTCACCCCCCAAGGTTTAAAGACACACTGGTGTTTTGGGTCAGTCAAAAGAAAAAGGTAAGATGGCATGTATTGGTCCAGGAATTTCTCATAACTACAGCCAGTCATTATTATATTGTTACTCCCTCTTTAAAGTCTGGGTAGCCCATGGGAATGTCCTGTAAGAAAAAGAGGGAGAACCACCAATTCAGATTAATCAAGCTGAAATGCCAAAAATATTAGCATAAAATTGTGTGATGTATATTCTGGGCATTTCTTTTTGTTTTAAAGCATTTCTTTTTAGCAGGAACTGTTCATTTTCAATTTGTTTTTGGCTTATTGCAAAACATAGATCACAAAGAAGACAAGCAAGGGCACTTTCTGGGAATTGCGATCATCAGGAAGGGACATCTAGTGATGATGAACTGTCTTCAGCAGACATGAATGACTTCCAAAAAACCCAAGGTCAGTTACCAAGTTTTTAATATGTCTTAATTTGAAATATTAAAATGGTAGGAAGTGCTTTACTGTGCTTCCCCTTAAGTACATAAGGGCAATATATATATATATATAATAATTGGGAAATTTCAGGAAAAGAATACATTTTTTTCCTTTTTTTTAGACTTTTCTTGGGGTACCTGGCTGGCTCAGTAGCACATGTGACTCTTGATCTTGGGGTTGTGAGTTTGAGCCCCCACTTTGGGATTTATTTAAAAAAAAAAAAGACTTTTTCTACCTCTGAAAAAATGGGATGAAATGGAGGAACATTGTGCATCTTTATAGTTTTGCATCTTTATAGTTTTGCATCTTTATAGTTTTTTTCCCTCAGTCTTCCTCATCTTTTGTAAAGGAACTATGAACATTTTGGTTTCTTTTTTTTGTGACATACTTTCTATATCATCATTTTTAATTGAAAAGTTAAATGTAGGGGCTCCTGGCTGGCTCATTCACTAAAGCATGCAACTCTTGTTCTCGGGATTGTGAGTTCAAGCCCCACATTTTGGGTAGAGGTTACTTAAAAATTGTAGTGAAATGAGAAGGTAAAATACTGTGTTGTAAGAATTGGGGCCTTAATGTTAGATAGGTTTGAAGAAGGGCTGTATCTTAGGCAGATTCATTGACCTCCCTGAATCTCATGTTGCTTATTTGCTTGTTTTTTGTCTGTAAATAGGGTAGTAATACCTGCTTTGTAGGGAAGATAGTTACGATGCTAACGTAACAGGGACTCTATAAGTGGTGGAGTTCCTTAGTGTCGATATGGCTATTAAAGCATTTTTCTTAATAAAAACTAATTTATGTTAATATCAAAGGAAAGTTTTCAGCTCAGTTGATCATATACATCGTTGTACGTGATTGTTTATAGGAAACAAAGGTCACAAATTTAAAATGTACTATATACAGAGACTCATTTTGTTTACAGATGACATTTCACAGGATCATAAGAAGATTTTTGAAGATGTACATGATGATTTTTGTAATATCCAGCATATTTTGTTGAAATTTCAACAATGGCGAGAAAAGTATCCTGATTCTTATTATGAAGCATTCATTAGTTTGTGTATACCGAAGCTTTTAAATCCCTTAATCCGAGTTCAGCTGATTGATTGGAATCCTCTTAAGGTATTTAAGCTTAACATATAAAGGAAATAATTCTGTTGTGTTAATTATTTAAATGCCCTTGTTATCAGGTTAGCTTTAAAACACATAGAGTTGGAATTGATAATTAGTGCTTTGGGGTAATAGTTTGCATTCATCTTTTTTATTTTTGGTTCTCCCTTTATTTTTAGGCCGAATAGCACTAAACATCTGCAAAGGAAACTTTTTTGGTTTTTGTTTTTTAGCTTCTTCTATGATAAGTTTCATATCTTCTTAAATGATTTAAAAATGTAAAGGTAGTGTTAGCTTTTGGCCTGAGGAATTTGACATACGTACCAAGAACTCTGAAGGTGGAGATGATATATTGGTAATAATTTGGTTTGGAAAGCTGCATGGAAGAAGGGGAGTGGAAATGAGGATTGGAAGAGTAAAGAAGATTTAAATGAGACAAAATTTTTTGTAAAAGTGAATAAGGAGAAATCGTAGTTCAAGAGCTAGAGACTACGTAGAGATTCAGATCCTAAATTAAGAGATAGGAACTTACCTTGGTAAATAATGGGAGGAGTAGCATTTTGAGAGTAATGTTTTAGGAAGCCCTAGCAGCAGGCTAACTTGGAGAGAAGGGAAATAAGAGGTGGATATAATACTGAAAGGTACTGCTCTACACCGAGTCCAAGGTAGTGAATTCTTCACACAGAATGGTAGTGACAAAGGAGAGAGAAGGGTTGATTATACAGAGGGAGAAAGAGATACTGAGAGTCATAACCATGGAGAAGAAACTGATGGTTACCAGAGGGGAGGGGGACAAGGGAGTGGGTGAAAGAGGCATGAGGATTAAGCAGTGCACTTGTCCTGATGAACACTGGGTGATGTATGGAGGTGTTGAATCACTATATTGTATACCTAAAACTAATACAACTCTCTGTTAACTATATTAGAATTAAAATGAAAGAATTAGTAAAATACTAAGAATAACTCTGACACATCATCACATCAAAAGGTTGCCCCAGTGTTTTCATTCTGGGTTATTAGAGCAGTGGTAGTTCCATTAATAGGAATGGGGACTTTCCAGAGGGAAAAAATTTTTGAAGGAAGTTTTACTGATAGTTTTACTAATAGTGGAACGTCCATGTGAATATATCTATAAGGAGACAAATGAGAAAATGAAGGAATAGAGAACCAAAGATAAAGACTGAACAAACTAAAGGAGACAGAGCCATGTCCTTTTATCTTTCTCTGTCCTAGTTATGCATGCCTGTTGCTGTGTTACATTCGGGTCCACGCAGTCTTCATAGTACAGGAGCTAAGCTTATCCCTAAGAAAATAAGTAGTTGGTTAGACAGCAGCATAGTTGTTAACCGCTCAGCTGATCTGTTCATTCATTCAACAAATAATAATTTGCCATCTGCCACTTGCTTATTAAGCTAAACCACCTGTAAAAAACACATTTGTGCCTATGAGAATTGAGGGAGCCAGAAATGAATTTTGCATGAGGCAAATGAATTTTTATATAAATTTTTATATACTTATTTTAAGTACTATTCTTACAAATGTATATTTTGTTCCCAAAAGTAAAGTGTGGCAGGTTCTGAACACAGTGGGCATTTTCGGAGAATTTGTCATACAAACAATGGATAGAATATAGTTTCTTGTCATACACTTTAGACATCAATCTTAGTCATGTCATCCTGCCTCGTCTTGGTGGTCTAGTGCTAAATACAGGGGCTTAAAATGTGGAATTATTCTTTTTTGATTCTTAGAAAGGTTCCAGTGATTACTCAAAAATATAACTATTCTAAAGTAATGTTTAAGAATGTATTGATAATTTTGATAATTTTATTTATAAGTGTGATGCCATAGGTTTAAAACAGATGCCGTGGTTCACATCTATAGAAGAATTTATGGCTAACAGTATGGAAGATTCAAAGAAGGAGGATAGTTCTGATAAGACGATCTTGTCTGCTGTCATCAACAAAACAATTATTCCTCGACTTACAGGTACTACTGCTTTGTAATCTTGGTAAAATTAAATTATTCTCTGGCAGAGTCTAAGATCATTAATTTCTGTTATATTCACAGATTATTTTTTAGAAGTTTTTGAACACGGGGAAATGTAAAATGCAGTAAAAATCAATAGATGTCATAATTGAAGGTAATTAAGGAGTGCTTCTTTACACAAGTGATTGGCTACCAGACTGCTAGTATTCTTCAGCCTTTAGCCTTTAGCATTTATGACATTAGTGTTACTTTTTTTTTTTTTTTAATATTTTATTTGTTTATTTGACAGCTAGAGAGAGAGCACAAGTAAGCAGAGTGGCAGGGAGATGGGGAGAGAGAGAAGCAGGCTCTCTACTGAGAGCCTGATGCGGGGCTCGATCCCAGGACCCTGGAACCATGACCCGAGCCGAAGGCAGCTGCTTAACCAACTGAGCCACCCGGGCGCCCCCATTAGTGTTACTTTTATAACATCTGAGTCATTTATTAGTGATATACTTTCATTCCGACTGCAGTAGGATTTCTTCCTTTCCCTTGACTTCATCCCATTTCTTTTTATTTCTTTCTTTAAAAAACCTTACTACATCTTCCTCAAATCTGCACTTAGCATTGATGCTTGTTTGCTTCAGTCTGAAGAGTTGTTTCATCTGAAATTGTACTTGATAAGGAACTGTTTCACCATGTCCCTGAGAACAGATTCGGATAGCAAAGGCTGCAGAATTCTTAAAAAGTGAAACAACCACTTTTGTATTGCTTCTTAGCCAATTTGGCTAACTTTAAAGATTTTCCTCCGTGTATCTTGCAGTACAGTCATGGTTTAATTAGAAAGTTATACTTTTACCTAGCTCTGTTAATGGTAGCACAGATTATGTATGCCTCATATAAGTTCTCTTTTAAAAACTCCAAATACAGGGGCGCCTGGGTGGCTCAGTGGGTTAAAGCCTCTGCCTTCGGCTCAGGTCATGATTCCAGGGTCCTGGGATTGAGCCCCACATCGGGCTCTCTGCTCAGCAGGGAGCCTACCTCCTCCTTTTTCTCTGCCTGCCTCTCTGCCTGCTTGTGATCTCTGTCTATCAAATAAATAAATAAAATCTTTAAAAAAAAAAAAAACTCCAAATACATCACTTAAAATAGAATTATGAGAAATTAATATTATATCTTTATTCTTGAGCTCTGTCCTGGATCCTCTTGTACTCTTCATGAGCCCCATGGGTAATCTTATGCATTCCTTTAGTGACATCTGTATCTGTGCTGTTCCGTGTGGTAACCAGTAACTAAATGTGATTATTAAAATTTTCAACTAGGTAAAATTAAAATTTACTTGCTCAGTTACACTAATGACATTTTAAATCCTTAATAATTACATATATGTAGCTCATAGCTATCATAGTACAAATATAACATGTTTTTTCCATCATTCAGAAAGTTACTTCAGATAGCGCTGCTCTTTGCAATTTTAAATCCAAAAGAACTGGAGGAAGTCCAGATCTCTCTTATCAAAGTACCTTCGAAGTACCTCTACTTGGATGTCCAGCAGTCACTCGCAGTGCACATGTGAAGTCATACTTACCATCTTTGCTACAGATATACTCCTCGTGTTCCTTGTCAAGAAAATGGCATCTCCATCTACCCATGTATTCAAACCAGAATTTTCAAGTCATTCACTCTCTTCCTTTTTCTTGCTTCCTTATATAAGCAATAGCCACATCTGGTTTGGGTCCCCCCAGCCATTTTCTGTACTACAGCCAGTGTAATTTGTGAGTCTAAAATGTGAGTCTGGTTCTGTCATAACTCGCTTAAAACACTTTCATCATTCTTAACTCCCCCTTGGGATGAAGCCTCAACTCTTTAACATGGCTTTCATGGCCTTTCAGAATCCCATCTTTGCTTAGGAATTCTCTAGCCCCATCTCTTGCTAAGCTCTCTTCCTTCTTTTCCTCATCCTTTCCTCTACTACATTTTAGCTATATTCTTCCTAGGCCTTTGTATCTTCTATGTTCTATCCATTTGGCAAACCTCCCAGCCCCACCCCTTCCTCCTGGCTAATTCCTCTTCATCTTTCAGTATAGACATCACTTTTAGGAACTGGTTTACACATACCTCTCTGGGTTCCTGTAGCATTCTGAACTCATACTTATGGTTACACCAACACATTGAATTATAATTGTTTATATAAATGTATTTGCCTTAGACAAAGTTGTTCAAAGGCAGCTACCTACCTAATCTTATTCATTGCTGTGCCTCTTATATTGAACACTAGGCACATAGTAGGCTCTCAGTACTAGTTGACCAAATATTTCTAAGGTTATTAGAAACCTAAACTTCTGGGGCTCCTGGGTGGCTCAGTCAGTTAAGCGTCTGCCTTCAGCTCACATGATCCTGGGTTCCTGGGATCAAGCTGTACATCGAGCTCCCTGCTGAGCAGGGAGCCTGCTTCTCCCTCCTTCTGTAGCTCCCTCTGCTTGTGTTCTCATGCACTCTCTGTCAAATAATTGAATAAAATTTAAAAAAAAAAAAAAAGAAGAAGTCTAGATGCTTGAGAAGTCACTTTTTATTTTTTTTTCTTTTTACCTATTTCATTTTTTCTATTATTTAACTTATATTTTATAGGGTCTGCCTGATATCAGGTACTGTTATTGATTCAGCACATACATTAGTGAACAAAATAATAATCCCTTTCCTCCTGGAGCTTACATTCTGCAAAAAAGACGGATAACAAAAATCTAGAAAACGTTAGTTATGAGGGCTGAGATGAAAAAGTAAGAGAAAGGGATACAAATTATCAAAGAGGAGTGCAATTTAAAAAAGATTGACCAAAGAAGGCCTTCCTAAGAAGTTCACAATTGAGTAGATTCTGAAAGGAAGAAGTGGGCCCTAAGAATATCTGGGGAAACAGAATCCACGACAGTGGGAACAGCAAATGCAAAGGACCTGAGGTAGGAGCCAGCCTGATTTCCTTGAGAAATAGCACATAGGTCTTTGTGGCTATAGTGGTGTGAGGATGGGCAGAGAACAGAAAGAGGTTAACAAGATGACAAGAGCTGGGGCACTTGGGTGGCTCAGTCAGTTAAGCCTATGATTCTTGGTTTCAGCTCAGGACATAATCTCAGGGTCGTGGGATCGAGGCCTATATCGGGCTCTACACTCGGTATGGAGTCTGCTTGAGATTTTATCTCTTTCTCTCCAAAATAAAGATCTTTTTTTAAAAAATGACATGGGCTACATTATATGGATTCTTATCATTTGTAAGGACTTCACTTTTTATTGTAAGTGAAAGAGTGAGAAGTAATTGGTCTGCCTAACATTTTAACAGAATCACTGTGGTTATTGTGTTGAGAATGAACTGTAGGCAGACCATTTAGGAAGCCTTTGCAGTAATCCAAGCGACAGATGACACTGGCTTAGGCTAGGGTGTTAAAAGTGGAGTTCTGAAAAGTGGTTGAATTCTGCATACATTTCGAAGATAGCACTAACAGAATTTTCTAATGGATTGGTTATGTGGAGCAAGAGAGAGAAGAATTCAAGAGTGACTGCATGGGTTTGGGCCCAAGCATCTGGAAGAACAGAGTTGCCATTTTCTGAAGTGGAAGAGACTGAGAGGAGCATGTTTAGAGCAAGGAGGTCTTATCAGGAGCTTAGTTTGACAAATGCTGAGTTTGCAGTGCCTGTCATCCAAGCAGAGATGTCAACTAGATTGTTGAATACATGAGTCTAAAGGAGAGGGTCAAGTAGCAGTCGTAAATTTGTAATTTATCAACACATCAATGACAGAGCCACAAAACTGACTTTAAATACTAAGGGTATTTATAAATGTCGATAGGAAAGAGAAGGTGAGTGACCTGAGTCCTGAGGTACTCCAGCATTCTTTAATCAAAGAGATGACAGGCAGCCAGCAAAGGAGACCGCAGAGATAGGTGGGAAATCAGGAATGCTATCCTGGATGCCAAGAAATGTTTGTAAGGGGAGTGGTGAACTGTTCCAATTGTTGCTGATAAATCAGTTGGGGACTAGAATCAACCATTAGGTTTTGCAAGGTGAAGGTCATCTCCAGTGGTAGCAATAGTTTAGGTAGAATGGTTGGAGATAAGGTCTAACTGAAGTGAATTCAGGGGTTAATAGGAGGAAAGAAATTAGACAGTTTTGACAGTTTTTTGAATTTTGTTGTAAAGTAAAGGAAAGAAATAAGGCAATATTAGAGGGGAAAGAAGGGGCAAGGGAAGGGTTATTTTTATTATAAGAAAATAATTGTTTGTAGCTGATGGGAAAGATCCAGTAGAAGTGATGGCAATACCGAAGTTAAGAGGGCAGAATTCTGGGAACAGTATCTTCCAGCAAGCCAAAGGCATTGAGAAGAAAAGTTGGCCTTCATGAGGAGCTTGGGGGCTTCAACCATAAGAATGGAAGACAAATTAAGAGTATGTTGGGGGTGGGGTTATGGACATTGGGGAGGGTATGTGCTTTGGTGAGTGGTGATTCACAGACCTATACCCCTGGGGATAAAAATACATGTTTATAAAAAATAAAAAATTAAAAAAAATAAAAGAGTATGTGGGCATGGATGTAGGTAGGTGTATAGATTCTGCAGTAGTTTATGGAACTTTTCTTCTGTTTTTTCATCAGTTGAGGAAGTCTCAACATGAGGGCAAGAGCAAGGGAAGAGAAAAGAAAAGGTAAACAGCTGTCTGGAAGAGTCAAATCCATTAACTGAGAGAGCAAGGAGGGGAAAAAAGGACAGGAAATGATCATCTGGATAAGAGGAAGGAGGAATGGGCCAGGGAAACATGATTTCTAGGCAGCATGAAGGGCTCACTGGAGTTTCACAGTGATAAGTTTAAAGTATATTTTTTTTTTTCCAGCCATGATTTAGCCACATGGTTGGAGCCACAGACTCGGTGACAAGTAGATTTAATTTACGTAGGGCTGTGGTTGAGTTAAACAAGTTTAACAGAGCCCAAAAAGGACAAGGAAATTGAGAATGTATGCAAATACATAATAGTAATGATTGGCATGGATTTTAAATTGCATAGGATGGGAGTCTTTGCTAAAGGCCTCAACTGTTTATATGTGAAAAGCAAAGCAATCTAGTAAATAAATTGTACATTACTGAAACTTTTGTTTCAGACTTTGTAGAATTCATTTGGGATCCCTTGTCGACCTCACAGACAACAAGTTTAATAACACACTGCAGAGCGATTCTTGAAGAACTTTCCACTTGTGCAAATGAAGTTAGTAAAGGCAAACAGGTAATCATTTCTAGAGTTAATAAATGTCTTGATTTATTTATAGATTAATGTAATTTTGTTCTAAATCTTTGTTTACAGAAGATGCAAATGAAGTAATTACCAAATAACAATTTGGGGAGAAATAGATTTACTTCTGATTTATAGAAACTAGGATTGACCATTTCTTCTTATTGATAATAAGATGAAAGAATATACCTTCATATTTATGAACACTCTAATAGGGATGACAGTCGTTATTAATTATAGGATACACATACATGTAATAAGATCCAGATTATTATATTAGTTTATTCCTCTCTGTTCAGTGGCCTGATTTTTGTTCCCATGGTCCAACCAGCCATTTTTCAGGTTTGTGAATATACTTTGGACCTGCAGAGATGAACAGGCATAAATGCATTAGTGCAAATTTGTTCCTTCTAAGAGGGAAAAACAATTACTTACTTTTTTTTTTTAGCAATAATCTGGTATTATGGCTTCACTTTAATAATAATTTTAAAATTAGGTTAACATTCATTATATTAACTAGTTTCTTGTAATCGGCCAAAGTTAAAAGCAGTAATCTCTTTAAGGATTCCAAAAGTTCAGTGAATATGGAGCACCTGACTGGCTCAGTCAGTAGAGCTTGTGAGTCTTGATCTTGGAGCCCGAGTTCAAGCCCTACATTTGGGTATAGATTATACTTAAAATTTTTTTTTAAATCCTTAAAAAAAAAGTTTCATAGGATAGATTTTCATCATACCATTATTTAGAATTGAGTTTTGTTCAACATAAGACCTAAGGAGAGACCTTTTAGAGGCTTTGGTGAGAATGTGTTAAATCTTACTTTTATTGTGGTACTCCTTTTTATCATTCTGCTTTTTGATGAGAATGTCACATATTCATACAGTTAAATCAGTAAATCAAATATATGTTGAGCTTTAAGGAAATTGAGAGAGAATTGACAGTCTGGAGATTGTCCAGAGTAGAATAAGCAAAGTGGTTGAGAAGCAAGGAGGCATGTCACATTCATATTCTGAACACCATTAAATTTTAGCACTGGGAATTATTATGAAGGAGGGAAGCTGTAAGAAGTAAGAGGGAGAAGAGGGAAACCAGCATGATTCTGTCTTCAAGCAACATGTGATCTTAAAGGAAATAAGGTGTGCATAAGTTGTTATTTAAGGGGTGCCTGGGTGACTCAGTTCGTTAAGCTCAGGTCTCGGTCATGAGTTCAAGCCCCACGTTGGGCGTGAAGTCTACGTTAAAAAGGAAAAAATGTTATTTAAAATAGGAAGTGAGAAGTGGGGGAAGACAAGGAACAGTTATTTAATTCCTGCTATGTACTTCGCACTCTCTTGGACCTTGTTCCTGTGTCATCTTAGTTCTAGTTGCTCTATTAAAAAATGGGTGATAGCTTCATTTTACAGATGAAGATACAGTCTCAGAAATTGGTTCATAGTAATACCTTGAATTAGAACTAGGATTTGAACCTTAATCTTATTTTAAAGCCTAAGCTTGCGTCACTGACCACATTGCCTCCCCTCCCCTCCCCCAACCTGTGCAGCCCAGAGAAAATACTGTGAAATGTTTAAGGTGGCATTGGAGCCCAGTGGAAAGTCAAGGATTTGAACATATAGCAAACTGATGAGAGTGAGAGCGTCTTCACCTCGTTCCAATAGGATAAAGACATACAACTTGAAAATCATTTCAGAAATTAGAGCTATTTAACTTAGAAAAAGATACACATGAAGATTCTTTATTTGAAGAAGGAGTGGGTTTATTCTGTGTTGTTACAGAGCATTGAATCAGGATCAGTAGATAAGAACCACAAGGAAGTAGATATGGAATCTTATATCTGCTCTCTGTATGGGACTATGTAAGTGTAACCTAAATATAATCAGTGCTTTTCTATTTATTAAACACTTTCACGTTGTCTCATTTAATCTTCACAACCCTGTAGAATGTGTTGACTTTAACTCCATTTTACAGATGAAGAAGCTGGGGCCCAGAGGGCCATGTCCCTGGTAAAAGGTCACTTGGGTCGTAAGTGGTAGACCTGGCACCTTGTAATTTATAATAACTAAAATCTTTCAAAAGTGTTAGAGATCCACTCATGAAGTTCTTATACAAGCAATTTTTATTCTGGAAGCCCTCCCACAATGAATGTGGAAAATGGGTTCTTTGTGTAATTAGTAGGAGACTGGACTATATCAGGATTTTTCATCTTCAACAGTCTTGGCATTTGGAGCAAGATAATTCTGTGGAAAGTTGTCCTGTGCTCTGTAGTGTGCTTAGCAGCTTCCCTGGCCTCTAACCACTAGATGCCAGTAGTGCTCTCTAGTCTCGACAACCAGAAATCTCTCCAGACACTGTAAAACACTCCCTGAGTGTGGCATAGTCACTCGTACATAAGAATCTCTGAACTACATAGTGTTCCTGGCTACTGAGACAGTTTGCCTTGCCAGTGACATCACTCTGTTTTTTCAGTGATGTGTAAGAAATTGAAGAGAATGAAAAAGATTCTAGAATAATGGACTCAAACAGCATAGTTCTTATTTTCAAAGTAAGAAGCAAATGATTCTATAAGCTAATGCCTGGTTGAGAATAGTTTTGATTCTTGATAAGATTCTAAAATAGATTATTACAGAGGTAGATTGTGAACACCTAAAAAAAAAAAAAAAAAGTAGTAATTACTATAATCTATCACTGATAGGGTTCCTAAATGCAGGTGATTGGTTACTGAAGCAAAGTGTCCCATATTATCTCAGTTACTTTCACTGAATAGTAAGGTACTGTGCAGGTAGAGTAGGTAGTGTATTTATAATTGTTCCTGAGGATTAAATGGGGAAAGATAAGCTTAGCAATTTACAGTTAGGTACAAGAAACTGGTAAGAGTATGGCTATAGAATACTGGACCAAGAGGAATGTGGCTGCCTTTGGGGGGAGTCTTTTAGTATTAGGTATCTTCTTAATATTTGCCCTGTTCAATATTGAACTGGATGAAAATGTAAAATGCCTGCTAATAAAATTTGTCAATGGCACAAAGCTAGGAATTCTGCATAGACTTATAGATAGTAGAATAGTATTCAAAGGGATTTCAAATATTGAGAAAATGGACTCTCAAAGTATACGGTGTGAAAGGAATATATATTGTGTCCTACCTCTGTATTCAGACATTCAACTGCATAAATAAAAGATAGGAAAGAAATGGCCTTGAAGCAGTGTAAAAACTACTAAAGCTTTTAGAGTCTTTTCAAAGCTAGTTTAAAGAATGTATACAGAGTGTGTTTGTATGTGTGTCTGTGGTCGTTAAAACTTTACTGTTTGGAGAACTTTTCCCCCCTACGAAATAATGTATTTGAATAATCGAAAAAGTTAATGAGCTCAGAGTTTAAAAATATAGGAGTTTGTTTTAAACAAATTTTTGGAAATAATGTCAAATTACAAAAAATTCTCATGAATAAAAATAGCATGCTCATAGGCCCTTTACCCAGATTCACCTGTCATTAATATTTTGCTCCATTATGCTTTATTATCTGCTGTTCCATTGTATATATATACACAGTTTGTTTCTCCTGAACACTTTGTGAGTAAATTGCTTATTTGTTAAGAATAAAAAGTCTGGGGGGAAAAAATAAGAATAAAAAGTTTGTTACATAATCATGGAACACTTACCATTTTCAGTAAACTTCATATATTTAATCTACCATCCATATCCCACTTCCAACATTTAACTCAATAATGTCCTTTGTAGCATTTCTTTTTAGAAAACTGTTTTTAAGAAACACAAATTTTAAACAATATGGAAATATTTGTCAAGGCTGGCATTCAAAATGATGTATTTTAAATGGAAAAGAACTTTTATACAATATTGTGTGTAATATAGCTCCCAAACTGGAAACACCTGAATATCCCATTATTAGTATTGATGTGACAGAATATGCCCTACAACAATGAAAATGCACTAGCTACAGCTGTATGCACCAACATGGGTGAATAAAGTTCTCTTGTTACCTTATTGATAGTGATTTTAACACCTGATTCTGTGTTACAGTATAGTACAAATCTGTACTATACTTTTAAAATTACTACTTTTGTTAAGTAGACTTCTACCTATGGCTATCACTGATGCTTTTAAATTTTTCTATAATAGGACTTACTTAAATCCGTTGTTGTGAGAATGAAGAAAGCAATAGAAGATGATGTTTTTATTCCTCTGTATCCAAAGAGGTAAGAGCTTTTGATTTTTAGATTATATGTAATAGCTAATCATGTAATGCAAACTTAAGAATGCAGTGCAAAAGAAACTAAATTAAGTGTTCTCTAGGGGCACCTAGAGAACCCTACTCAGTGGGTTAAAGCCCCTGCCTTTGGCTCAGGTCATGATCCCAGGGTCCTGGGATCGAGCCCCACATCGAGCTCTCTACTCAGCAGGGAGTCTGCCTCTCTTCCTCTCTCTCTGCCTGCCTCTCTGCCTACCTGTGATCTCTGTCAAATAAATAAATAAAATCTTTAAAAAAATAAATTAGGTGTTCTCTCAAATATACATACACCTAATAAGGTGCAAATTGGGATTTCAGCAAAATAATTCACTTTTTCATTCCATGTATGATATCTGACACACTTGGACTTAGATGTTTGGTTTTTTTTATGTTAAGAACGTAGCAGATGGCATCACAGTGTGGTTAAATCCAGATTCTGGAGCCCAGATTTACTAGATATTTGACTTTGGGCTTGTGTGCATCAGTGTCTTTGTATGTAAAGTAAGGTATTAATGCCTACTTCACAAGACACTGTGAAGATGAAACACATGCTCAGAGCGGTGCCAGCACAGAAAGCTAGAAACTCTGTGAATTATGGATTTACTTTAGGAAACAAGTAGGGTTTTTTTGTTTTTGTTTTCCTTGCCTAAGGAGATATTTTTCCTAGATGAAAAATGTTGCTATGGCTGTTGCCAAAAAAAATTATTGCCTGTGCTCTCTTCTAGGATTCTGAAGTTTTCAGGTCTCACATTTAGGTCTTTAATCCATTCTGAGTTTGTTTTTTTGTATGGCAGAAGAAGGTAGTCCAGTTTTCCGGCACCATTTGTTGAGATTATCTTTTCCCCTTTGAATATTCTTGCCTTTTTTTATTGTAGAATCAATTGACCATATAAATATGGGTTTATTTCTGGGTCTTTATTCCGTTCCATTAATCTATGGGTCTATTTTTTTGCCAGTACCATACTGTTCTGACTACAGCTTTGTAGTGTATCTTGAGATCTGGAATTGTGACACCTCCAGTTTTGTCCTTTCTCATGCTTGGTTTGACTGTTTCGAATTTTCTGTTGCTCCATACAAATTTTAGTATTATTCTAGTTTTGTGAAAAATGCAGTTGGTATTTTGATAGGGATTGCCTTAAATCTTTAGATTGCTTTGGGTAGGGTGGACATTTTAACGGCATTTGATCTGCCAGTCCATGAGAATGATATTAACTTTCCATGTGTTTTATGTTGTCTTTAGTTTCTTTCATCCATGTTTTATAGGTTGCAGAGTACAGGTCTTTCACCTCATTGGTTAAGTTTATTTCTAGGTATTATGTTCTTCTCAGTACAGTTATAAATGCAATTTTTTTTTTTTAAGATTTTATTTATTCATTTGACAGAGAGAGATCACAAGTAGATGGAGAGGCAGGCAGAGAGATAGAGAAAAAGAGGGAAGCAGGCTCCCCGCTGAGCAGAGCGCCCGATGCGGGACTTGATCCCAGGACCCTGAGATCATGACCTGAGCCAAAGGCAGCAGCTTAACCCACTAAGCCACCCAGGCGCCCTAAATGCAATTGTTTTCTTAATTTCTTTTTGCTACTTCATTATTAGTGTATAGAAATGCAACAAATTTCTGCATATTAATTTTGTATCTTGTGACTACTGAATTCACTTATCAGTTCTAGTAGTTTTGGTGGAATCTTTAGGGTTCTATATACAGTATCATGAAGCAAGTAGTATCTGAAGCTTTTTATACATTTGCTAAAAAGACAGTTTATAGTACTGGATCATGAACTAAAGTGATCCAGTGAGCGTTCACAGGATGGAAGAGCTTCTGTGGAGAGAAAAGAAAGGAACTTCTGAGCTTTCTGGCTAATTTAATTGTGAAGAGATACCTGCGTATAAAAATTATGCCCTGTTAAAGTTTGTAGTAGAATGTTTAAATAAGAAATCTATTCATATGGTTCAGAAGTATGAGTAGTAGGAGTATGTATATTTTAATTTATATTTAAAACGGAGTCTTACTCCCTCCCCTCCTGCCCTCCATCCAGTTTTTGCCCCTCCTCTTCCATATACATAATAATCACTGTTAGTAATTTTTTTACCTTTCCATAATTTCGTCATGTAATTAGAATTAAATACTTACATATGCCGTAATCTTATTCCCACCCCATCATTCTATAGCAGAGAAGGTACATTTGTAACCATAGTCTTGTACCTTATTTTGACTTAGTATATCTTTGAGATCATATCATCACAAGAGTACTTTCCTCCTGTTTTAAGCTGCCTAATTTGCCTTCATATAATGTAATGTAACTGGTGGGCATGGGAGTGAAAAACCATTACCAACAGTGCTGTGAATAATTTTATAGACCCACCAACCAGTACATGTGCAAGTATACCTCCAGAAGGCATTCTCAGAAATAGGGTTGTTGGATCAAAGTGTACATGTAATTGTAATTTTGATATCCGAAGACTCTACTTACATTCTGTTAATGTGTTAAAGTTTAATTTAGTTGCTTAAAAAAAAGAGTTTTTTAAACCCTGGTTCTGTAAGATTAACAGTTTGCATTTTGTTCTTTCTTGGTTTCAAATTAGCACTGTAGAAAACAAAACATCACCGCATTCAAAGTTCCAAGAAAGGCAGTTCTGGTCAGGTTTAAAGGTAAGCAGAAAAACTACAAAAATAAAATTTTTCTCATTTACTAGTATGTGGTAGAGTAGAGATTATCAAACTTCTTAAAGGACCAGGTAGTAAATATTTTCTGCTTTGAATGTCCATTGAACTATTCAACTCTCTGCCTTGTAGTATAAAAGCAGTTATAAACAATATGTAAACAAATAAGCATGGTTGTTTCAGTAAAACATTACTTACAGACACTAAAATGTCAGTGTCTTAAGTTTCACATGTTACAAAATGTGTTTTTTGGGGTGTTTTGTTTTTGTTTTTCAAAATAATAGGTCATTCTTAGTTTACCAGCTCTGCAAAACCAGGCAGCAAGCTAGATTTAATCCACCATCAATAGTTGGCCAACTCCTAGTCTAAAATGGTGAAGTCATTACTAAGTCAGTGGTAAGAGGGAGAGATGGTAAAAAGTTGGGTTCGGAAGATATTTAGGATGGAGCACTGAAAAGACTTGATGATTAAATTATAATTACATGTGAAGACCAGGGTGCTAGCCAAGTTTCTGACTTTGGCAGCTTGGTAACTTGGAGGGGATACAGGAAGAACAGGCTTGAAGGGAAGATAAAGGTCTGTTTCAGATGGTGAATTGAAATCTATGGGGGAAAATATAGGAATAGATAGACGTCTGGACTGCAGGAGGCAGATCTTAGTTGGAGATTGAGAAGTCAGCCACATGGAGGCAGTATTAGGAATGGCATGAAGCATGAGAAGGCTAACAACACAACCTTGGGAAAGAGGGACATGAGGCAGGCAGAGAAAGTGAAGTCTTCAAATAAGCGTTAGAATTTATTGTGAAACTTAGAGTAGTCACAAGAGGGTGGCATCATGAAAACTAAGCAAAGAATTTTTAAGAGTGAAGACAAAGTATTAAATACCACCCAAGAGACTTGGGAGAAAGACTGAAAATGTTTACTGGATTTTACAATTAAGAGGGTCTTGGGTGACCTCAGCAAACTTAGTTTTTAATAGGGTGAATCCATATTTGTTAGGTGGTTGAATCAGGGAAAACACTTTCCAGAAAGAGGGAACAACGTCAGTAATGACAAAGTGTAGAAAGATTGCATGTTAGAGTAATATAGTACTGGGAAGAAAATGGAAATCATAAAATTCACAAAAATATGGATTTAGAGGATGGAAAGGCAACTAATGTTAGTTTTATTGGAATATCATGTTTTTTAATCTTATGTATCAGAGCAATGACAGTTTCTCAGAATAACACATTAGTAACAGTGACACTGACTTTAACAGTAGTCCTTTATGAATATCTGGGTCCTATGGTCTTGCGCCTGATGACCCCAGACTCTGGGAGTGTGAATCGAGGAGGAAGATCACTGATCTGGAGAGGGTCCAGTGAAGATTGAGATGATGTTGGGTGATAGTCCTAAGAAATATGATGAGCAAATATATGGAGGTTGTAAAGAATTAGGTATTTGTTCAGAAATGTTTTCTAGTGATTGTAAAATTGATAGACCAATGTTTTATGTTTGTTGGAAACTACTACCTTTTTCCTTTAGGGGAAACAGCTGCACAGTCACTTAATCTTTATTTTATTTTAGCTATTCCGCAATATTCTTCTTTGGAATGGACTCCTCCCAGATGACACCTTGCAAGAACTAGGACTAGGGAAGCTCCTAAATCGTTACCTTATTATAGCTCTTCTTAATGCCATACCTGGGCCAGATGTTGTTAAAAAGTGCAACCAGGTCAGTGTAATATTACTTTTTAAAATTCAATTAATACAGTCTGTATTGTGGGGCACCTGACTATCTTAGGGGGTAGAGCATGTGACTCGATCTCAAGGTCAGGATATTGGGGTCTAGAGATTACTTAAAAAGTTTAAAACCTATTTTGTAACAGAATAATTAAAATTGTTGTGGTACTCATAATAATTTAATAGACTAGAAACCCAAAAGCAACCAATCTCTCAGTATTTAAGGATTTGTATACTAGTTTGAATTACCTCCAGCAGGGAAAAGAAAAATTTAATAAATGGTGCTGGGCCAGTTGGTTAACTCTTTACAAAAAGAATGATAAATCCTCAACTTTCACTAAATACCAGTATAAATTTCAGATAAAGTATAAAAAAGAAACTGTAAAATACTATACTAAGAGGATAAATGTATCTTTTTGAACTTAAAAGCAAGAGAAAAAATGGTGAAAAAAAGATTTAATGAAAGTATAAAACTTCAGTGAATTTAAAAACATTTAAAAGGTATCAAGATTTGATCATTGTTAAAACTGAAGGATAGTTTCATTGGGGTGACCAGTTATTCCTTCTTCTTTTCTATAATTAAAAGTTAAAAGGAGGGACACCTGGGTGGCACAGTTGGTTAAGCAGCTGCCTTCGGCTCAGGTCATGATCCCAGCGTCCTGGGATCGAGTCCCACATCGGGCTCCTTGCTCGGCAGGGAGCCTGCTTCTCCCTCTGCCTCTGCCTGCCTCTCTGTCTGCCTGTGCTTGCTCTCTCCCCCTCTCTCTCTCTGATAAATAAATTAAAAAAAAAAAAAAAAAAGTTAAAAGGAAAACTGAGAAATAAAAGTTATAATCCATAGAAGGATTAACATCCACCTGTTTAAAAAAGCTCTTTAAAGTTAGTAAACAATTCAGATATTCCAGTTAAAAATAGACAAGACATGCAACAGGAAATTCACCAAAAACAGAATATGTAAAAGTTTCTAAACTCATGGAAAAGATCAAAAGTACTAATAAGAGAAATGCAAAATAACATAGTAAGGATATTATTTTTACCAGTTATGCTGGCCAGGGTTTTGTTTGTTTGTTTTTTGCTGTTATTTCCTAGTTCTTGTCATAAGCATGAGGAAACAATTGCACATTATTTCCGGGGCACCTAGAATGGGTGATGCCGGGGTTCTGAGAAACAGTCTTCACTGGTGGAATGAGGGCTTGAACTCGATAGAGTTGGCATGATGGGTAAAAACCCTTAAAGTTCATACCCCTTGTCTTAGGATAAAATTCCTTGAAGTAAAATTGTTGAGTTAGAGATCAGAGATGCACATGTAGATTTGTGAGAAAATGCAATGGAGTACATTTGAGATCTAAGTGGCTTTATTAAGGTTCTGTGACTCGGGCAGCATTCTCTGAGGAGTTGTACACAATGAAAGGGTTTCATAAGAATGAAGGTGAGACAAGGAACTGTTAGCAAAAGAAAAGGATTATTTCAGGCTGGGACAGGGTCTTACTGGGGAAAGGAAAATGGCATGGTTTTTATTTTACAGACCTCAAATCTGGGGATTGACTGTTTAAAAGTGACATTCCTGAGATGAGTTGAAACTGCAGTTCAGATCTTGGGTTTGCTGTTGTAAGGAGCAAGTGACCCTATTTGGGGCTTGTTTCTTTAACAAAGTTTAAGTACAAAGAATATTGTAGCGTTATTTATAATAGAGTTGCCAACTCTCTACCCAAAAACATTGTCTATTCATCAGATAAGTTAGTTTTAAGAATATAGAAAAATGTTTATAAATTTAAAAACAACATAAGAAATTAGATAGCAGTTCCTAACCCATCATGATTTTTTTGGCTATTTTTATATCACACAGTTTTAAACTGCATTATCTCCCCAAAATTGAATTCATCGTCCATGCTATAAATTTCAGGTTCAGTTTAGTCCTCTTTGACCATGAGTCTACTACCAGAAATAGAAAAGTGGCAGGACATTCTCATCCTTTTAAGATGTATAAACTTTGACAATGAAAAATTCTCGAAATTTATTTTACCATAACCATAAAGGGCTAAATGAGATGGACTGATGTTAGCAAAAAGCCTTAGATAACTTACTAAAAACTGACCATGTGTTTTAATTAACAGATAGCAGCGTATTTACCAGAAAAATGGTTCCAAAGTTCTGCCACGAGAACGTCTATTCCCCAGCTAGAAAACTTCATCCAGTTTTTGTTGCAGTTTGCACATAAATTATCTAGAAGTGAATTCAGGTAATTTGCATATTTGTATCTCCATAAGCATAGTTCAAGGATTCTATTTTACACTCCGTAATTTTTAGAAAAATTTGTACTTATTACTCTATTTTTAAAAGTCTATGGAGACTACCACTATAGAATTAGTACTTTCATGCACAACCTTTGGAATCACTATTTTATACTCCCACCTCATGCCTAATAGTTCATATTTTTAAATGTAAATCTCTTCTAAAATAAGCAGTTCCAGAAAACTATCACACAGGAGAATTTAAGAAACTATAAATCAGAAGCCTCTTACTAATCATGTTTTTCATTTTCCTGGCCATTTAAAAATCTCAACTATTGTTTAAGTACAGGTCTGCAGCCTGCCTTTTACCCAGCAATAGCTAGAATCTCTTGGATGTTTTATTAACAACACTAAGTGTTTAGGGGCTTCATTAACACCACTAGATGTACAGTGGTGTTCTGGTAAACCACTACTCCAAAAGTTTAAAAAATTTTTAAATAAAAAGCACAGATTTGTAGCATCCATAGGTAAATATTCCTACCGAGGCTCCCCCCATCATAGTCCTTACAAGCTGATAGCCCCACACCCACCGTAACTTTAAGTCTACCATCAGCTTTCTGATGGTAGATTTAACTGCTTTTTAATCATTCACATTAAAATTTGCCAGCATACCTCCCCTAATGACTATAGCTGAATGCTCTATGGAGAAAGTAACATCTGAATATTTTATGCTATTTTAGATACTGGGTTAAAATTTTTGTTTCAGATTAACAACTAGTGATTCACTATGCTTTCAAACCTTTTTTTGTTTTTCAGGGATGAAGTCAAAGAAATAATTCCTATTCTAGTGAAAATAAAAGCTTTGAATCAAGCAGAATCCTTCATAGAAGAGTATCACCTCGACGATCTGACGATCTGAAATCAGTAATTAAAGAAGTTTGAACAAACTATGGGAAAGTACTAACATGAGATTTTAATATAATCATACTTGCCTCCTTTGCTTGGGGGCCAGGTGGAGCAGGACTCCATCCTTCCAATCCTCCCCTTACCTTTTGGTATCATGAAAGGCTGGCCCCCCTGTGGTGGTTGCAGGAATTAAGCACACAGGAGCATTAAGAATTTAACATAGTCCCTTTGATTCTTCTCACTTTTCTAGTTGAAGAGAGAAATTGAAGAAACCTTGCTGTCTGGGCTTTGGTGAGTCTTCCGAACTGCACCATAAAAACATGTTAGTTTTCTTCACTTTAACGATCTCTGTTTACAAATAAGTTAAAATGTAAAACTTAATTGGAATGAATTATTTGCTAAGTATTAACTGAGTAAAGGCATTTTAAGGTTTATTGATAACTACTGTAACAGAGGCCAGTGAAACCACCCTCCCCCCCAGCCACAGGATAGGTATTACCTTTTTTTTCTTACTCCATGCAGATTTAGTAGCTATAAAAAATCATATTTTAATTATTCATTTTGGCTATTAGAGAATAAGTATTTTTTTCTTTTTGGCTATTTGTAATTTTTTTTTAATAACCCATTCATCTTAGGGATTTGTCAGAACCTTTTATATTTTAAAGATACTGTCCCTGTCCTATGTTATAGTTTCCTCATTGCCATTTTTAATTTTGTGTATGATGTTTGTAGTGTGCTAAGGTCATCATAGTTGTTACTTACTTGACTACTCTTTTGTTACTGTTTTTTCATTGGTGATAGGCTTAGATAAGAAACAGTTACTTTAAATACTCAAAACAGGTTATAAACTTCCTAATAAAATATTGGTGTAATTGAAAAGAAATTTAAAAAATTACTAGTAAATTCTCATTTTGAGAAATCTTTTCTTAAATCTATTTGTTAAATAACTCAAGAGAAACCCTGAATATGTAGTTCATAAATTATTGCCCCAAAGATAATCAGGAAATCTTTGATTGTAGAGGATTTGAGCATGTGGCTTCTGCCATTATCACCTCTAGTTTTGAAGTTGGTGTATATTTTAACAGATTGATGTGTTATTTCTACTGCAGTGAAGACTTATGATTCACTAGTAGGAATAGTTTAAATTTTCTTTTAGTTACACAAATTATATAAGAATGGAATTTCTAGAAATTCAAACCATTACTCAGAGGCATTTAGCATTCCTGCAATTACTGTCCCAGAGGTGAATGTTGTTTTCATTTTAATGTTATCCTTTCAGACCTTTTCTCTACTTACAAACATATATGTGTGTTAACATAAGTGACATTGTTATTGCATATGAAATTTCTAATTTTTATTAATAAAATGTATTTGAAAACGTTCCTAAGACTTCTGCATTTTTAATTAAAGATAGATATGTTCCCTATGTTTTTAATTTGAGCAGAGAGATTTCTCTTTTTGTAGAATGGAAAATGTTAGAACTGCTTTCAGAAATACAAATTGATTTAAACTCCCAATAGCTTAAATACCTATCATTATACTGGATTTCATTATACTTCGTGTTTGAACCTCAAGATTTTTATCTTTCATATACTCTAATTGAGGATATTCAAAAACATGTGAAACTTGATTTTAATTCAATCCCCAGGCCAGGTTTTTTTTCTTTGTCCCCTCTGAGTGTAGAATGGATGGAATGAAAGGGAGGAACACAACTAGCAAGAACAAAATCTTGAGTTAGAAATTCATATCTCAATTCTCTCCCTGGGTTTTTTACCTTTTTCACATAAAAACTTCACAATCTTTACAGAATCAGAAAGATGACTTTAAAGCTCTTTGTTGTTAGGAACCCAAAAATGCCTTGAAAAAACACCTCAAAACAACTGATTTTTGCATTTCCTAGGCCTGTGACAAAATGTTTATGTAGCTGTATCAAATACCATATGTGATTTAAAAAAAAAACCTGAAAAAAATTATTACAGACCAATATTCTTCATGAACATATGAATGAAAGTCCTTCAGACATTAGCAAACTGAACCTAGCAGCATGTAAAAAGGATGATAATACATCTTGACTAAACAGGTGTTCTTTTAGGAGGGCAAGGTTTAACATTAGAAAGTCCAATCAGTATGTTCATCTATGAAGAGAGTAACAGAGGAAACCATATGATCATCTCAATTGCAGGAAATGCATTGGACAAAATTCAGCATGCCCTCACAATACAAACCCTGGGAGTATAAGTTCCTCAGTCTGATAAAGAACATCTGCAAAAGAACATCTATGCTTAACATCATATATGTCATGGTGAAATATGAAGCAAACCAAGGATGTCTGCTCTCACCATTTCTGTTCAGCATTGTTCAGTAGCCATACAATCAGTCAAGAAAAAAGCATAAAGATTGAGACATAAGAGTTGAATAGTCATTCACAAATGATATGACTGTTTATATTAAAAAAACCCTTATGTTCTCCACAAAAAAAGAAAACCAACAAGAATAAATGAATTTAGCAAGATCTTAGAAAATCAAAGCCCAGGTCATGCTGGTCATCTGACTGGAAATAGATTTTAAAAATTAGCATTCCAATAGCAGCAAAATCATAAATTACTTAGAAACAAATTTATAGAAAGATATGTAAGAACTCTGCACTAAAGAGCAAAACATTGCTGAGATGATGTTCTTAAAACAAAGGGAGAGACCTAGCATGTTCATGAAGTGGAAAACGATCTTTGGTTAAGGTGTCAATTCTCCTTAAATATATTTATAGTTAGCTATTCATATCAAAATCTTTTTTAAAAATTGTCTAATGAAATTTTATTTGACAGATCACAAGTAGAGAGGCAGGCAGGGCAGGGAGGGAGGCAGGCTCCCCGCTGAGCAGAGAGCCCAATGTGGGGCTCAATCCCAGGACATATATGATGATCCTCAATCCCAGGATTACCTAGGATTACCTAGGATCATGACCTGAGCCGAAGGCAGAGGCTTTAACCCACTGAGCCACACAGGTGCCCCATAATCTCATTAGACTTAAAAAAAAAAAATTAATATTTTTAAAAGTTATATAGTAGATGGCAGAGGATTAGGAGACTTAAATCTCGTCAGGTCCCAGGAATTCAGCTAGGTAGTTATCAAACCATTCTGAACACTTACAAACTCAACAGGAGAGTGAAGAAAAGAATAGCAGCAATTCCAGGAACAGAAAAGTGACCACTTCTGGAAGGTAGGACATAGAGAAGAGTGAATCCAAGGAGACATACAGGAAGAGAGACTGCAGCAGGGAGGGGCCGGCTTCCAGCAAGTGGTAGATCAGTGAAGCACAAAATCAGAACTTTCAGAAGTCTGCTCTGCAAAGGGATGTTGCTCCAGTGGCGAAGCAAGGGGTGGAGCCCTTGCTAAGACAGTGTGGTCTCAGGACCTGTGGAGTCACAGAAACCAGGGGTGCCTGAGTACAGCAGAGCTACCAGGTATTGGAGACAGAGCCGAGGAGTGGGCTCTCAGCTCAGGGATGCCATAAACTGTGATCCAAGGCACGGTTGAGCCACTACTTTTCAAGCAGAGACCCCACAAGTGGCAGATACAGGAAGGCCCCTCCCCCCACTTCCTTCACTGGGAGGAGCGGCGTAGGAGCCCATTGCAGGAATCTGCTGGGTTTGGAGACTAATTGGGGCTGTGCACCAGAGATAGAAATGCTCAGTCACAGGCCGGGCAAGCCCAGAGCACAACTGGAGACCAGGGAGATGGGTGGGATTGACTGGTTTTCTCTGAAGGCACACTGAGAAGTGGGGCCCCAAGCTCTTGGCTCCTCCTGGTGGAGACTGGAAGGCCACCATCCTCTTTCCAGTCCTCTGAAGCTCTACGGAAAGGATTCAGGAAAAAAAAGTGAGAGCAAAACCAAGATTATTTGGCCTGGCCCCTGACAAGGGCAGTTCAATTCCACCTCGGGCAGAGACATTTGAGAATCACTGCAACAGGCTCCTCCCCCAGAAGATTAGCAAGAACAGCTAGTCAAAGACCAAGTTCATTGATCAACGTGAAATGTGGAACTCCAGAGCTAGGGGAATGCAATACACAGAATTCATGGCTTTTTCCCCATAATTCTTAGTCTTTCAAAAATAAATTTTTTAAATTCTTATTCTATTTTTTTCATTTTTTCTTGTTTCCTATTTTAGCCTTTTTAAAACTATTTTATCTTACCAATACCTTTTTAAAAATCTTTAAATTTTTATTGTTACAGTCGTCTATCTCTTCATTGTATTCAATCTAATTTTTTGTATACATATAAATTTTTCATTCTTTAAAATTTTGGGATACAGTTTCTTCTAACAGATCAAAATATACCCTAAATCTAGCATGTGGCTTTGTTCTAGTCTACAGCCTAATCACATTCTTTTTTCCTTTTTTCTTTTTTCAAAGAACTCTTACCAATTCTTTTTAGAATCTTTTTTGATTGTCATCTTTAAAATCATATTCCATCCCTTCATTGTGTTCACCCTTATTTTCATAGGTTTTTCTTTCTTTAAAATTTTGGGAGTAGTCTCTTCTAACATACCAATACACCCAAAAATCAAGTGTGTGGCTCTCTTCTAATCATATATATGTATTTTTTTCTCTTTTTTCTTCTTCCTTCTCCCCCCAGGTTCAGGTCTCTTCTGATTGGGCTAGTGTGTATTTTTCTGGGGTCATTGCCACCCTTTTAGCATTTTGTTCTCTCATCTATCTGTTCTCATCTATTCTTCTCCCATCTCATCTATTCTTACCTGGATAAAATGGCAAAGTGGAAAAACTCACCAAGAAAAAGAACAAGAGACAGTACCAATGGCTAGGGACCTAATCAATACACATGTAAGATGTCAGAACCAGAGTTCAGAATGACAATTATCAAGATGCTAGCTGGGCTTAAAAAAAGCAGTGGGTTAAGCCTCTGTCTTCAGCTCAGGTCATGATCTCAGGGTCCTGGAATCAAGCCCTGCATCAGGCTCTCTGCTCAGCAGGGGGCCTGCTTCTCTTCCCCTCTGCCTGCTTCTCTGCCTACTTGTGATCTATCTCTGTGTCAAATAAATAAATCTTTAAAAAAAAAAATAAGTAAAAGCATAGAAGATTCTAGAGAATCCCTTTCTGGAGAAATAAAATCTAACCAGGTTGAAATCCAATGAAGTTGACATCAAAAATGCTATCAATGAGGTGCAATAAAAACTGGAAGCTCTTTACTGCTAGGATAAATGAAGCAGAAGAATTAGTCATATAGAAGACCAAATGATGGAGAATAAAGCTGAAAAAAGGAGAGAAACAATTACCGGACCACAAGGCTCCCCTTGTGAGAGATAAGTGATAAACAGTATTAGAGTAATGGGGATCCCAGAAGAAGAAGAAAGAGTGGGGGACAGAAGGTATATTGGAACAAATTACAGCAGAGAATTTCCCTAGTTTGTGGAAGGGAACAAGCATCAAAATCCAGGAGACACAAAGAACCTCCCTTAAAATAGGTCCACACCCCATCATCTAATAGTAAAACAAGTCTCAGTGACAAAGAGAAAATCCTGAAAGCAACTCAGGACAAGAGGTCTATATATTCAGAGCACAAAATTAGAAAAATAAGTAGCCAAGAATACTGTATCCAGCTAGGCTGTCATTGACAATAGAAGGACAAAAAAAAAAAAAAAGAATTTGCAAACATCAAACCAGCCCTACACAAAATATTGAAAGGGGTTCTCCAAAGAGAAAGCCTAAAATGTTGTAACAAACCAGAAAGGAACAGAGACAATATACAATAACAGTCAACTTACAGACAATACAATGGCACTAAATTCTTATCTTTCAATAGTTACCCTGAATGTAAATGGACTAAATACCCCAATCAAAAGAAACAGGGTATCAGAATGGATAAACAACAACAACAAAATCCATTGATATGCTGTCTGCAAGAAACTCATTTTAGACCCAAAGACACCACCAGATTTAAAGTGAGGGGGTGGCAAACAATTTGCCATGCTAATGGATACCAAAGGAAAGTGGGGGTGGCAATCCTTATATCAGATTAATTAGATTTTAAGCCAAAGACTATAATAAGAGATAATAACAGACATTATATCATACTTAAAGGGTCTATCCAATAGGAAGATCTAACCATTTTAAATATCTATGTCCCTAACATGGGAGCAGCCAATTATATAAACCAATAAATAAAAAAATCAAAGAAACACATCGACAACAATACAAGAGTAGGGGACATTAACACCCCCCCCCTCACTGAAAGGGACAGATCATCTAAACAAAAGATTAACAAGGAAATAAAAGGCTTTAAATAAAACATAGACCAGATGGACAACAGATATATTCAGAATTTTCCATCCCAAAGCAACAGAATACACATTCTTCTCTAGTGCACATGGAACATTCTCCAGAATAGATCACATCCTGGATCACAAATCAGGTCTCAACTGGTACCAAAAGATTAGGATCATTCCCTGCATATTTTTAGACCACAATGCTCTGAAGCTAGAACTCAATCACAAGAGGAAAATTAGAAAGAACTCAAAAACATGGAGGTTAAAGAGCATCCTAATAAAGAATGAATGGGTCAAACCAGAAAATTAAAGAATTTTTTTAAAAATTTCATAGAAACAAATGAAAATGAAACACAACTGTTCAAAATCTTTGGGACACAGCAAAAGTGGTCCTGAGAAGAAAATATAAAAATACAAGCCTTTCTCAAGAAACAAGAAAGGTCTCAAGTACACAACCTAACTCTACACCTAAAAGAGCTGGAAAAAGAACAGCAAAGAAAGCCTAAACCCAGCAAGAGAAGAGAAATAATAAAGATCAGAGTAGGGGGAGGAGTTAAGATGGCAGAGAAGCAGCAGGCTGATATGACATCAGGTAGCAGGAGATCAACTAGATGGCTTATCAAACCATTCCAAACACCTACAAATCCAACAGGAGATCAAAGAGAAGAAGAGAAGCAATTCTAGAAACAGAAAATCAACCACTTTGGTAGATTCGGCGGAGAAGTGAATCCAGAGTGAAGGGAAGATAGACCATGGGGGAAGTGTCCGGCTCCCAGCAAGCGAAGGAGCAACGGAGCACAAAATCTGAACTTTTGAAAGTCTACTCCTCTGAAGGACATTGCTCCAGAGGCTAAGCCGGAGGTGAAGCCCACACAGGAACAGCGTGGCCTCAGGTCCCATGGGGTCACAGAAGGATCAGGGGTATCTGAGTGTCACAGAGCCCATGGGTATTAGAGCTCGGAAGCCGGCTACAGAGACAGAGCTGAGGAGTGAGCTCTCAACTCGGGGTTACCATTAACTGATCTGTGGCACAGGCCACTGCTCTGTGAGTGGAGACCCTACAAGATCCAGGATGACCCCTCCAAAAGAGCTCAGAGATCTACAGGGTTCAGAGACTCCAGGTGGGACTGTGTGCCCGAGACAGAGATGCCTTGTCACAGGCTGGGTGAGCCCAGAGCATAACTGGAAGCTAGGGAGACAGGAGTTTTTCAGCGCTTTTCTCTGAGGGCGCACTGAGAAGTGGGGCCCGAGCTCTCGGCTCCTCCGGACTGAAGACTGGGAGGCCGCCATTTTCATTCCCATCCTCTGGAACTCTACAAAAAGCATTCAGAGAACAAAAGCTCCTGAAAGCGAACCCAAGCAGATTACTTAGCCTGGCCCCTAGTAAAGGTGGTGCATTTCCACCTCAGGCAAAGACACTTGAGAATCACTACAACAGTTCCCTCCCCCAGAAGATCGACAAGAAATCCAACAAAGACCAAGTTCACTTACCAAGGAGAAGAGCGAAATTCCAGAGGAGAAAGCAAAGCATGGAATTCATGGCTTTCTCCCCATGATTCTGTAGTCTTACAAAGTTAATTATTATTTTTTTAAATTTTATTTTTTTTCTTCTGCTTTTTTTTCTAAACTTTTACCTTTTCCTCTTTTAACATTTTTAAACTAGTTTATATCAACAATACCTTTCATTAAGAAAAATCTTTTTGGAGGGCACCTGGGTGGCTCAGTGGGTTAAGGCCTCTGCCTTCGGCTCAGGTCATGATCCCAGGGTCCTGGGACTGAGCCCTGCATCGGTCTTTCTGCTCAGTGGGGAGCCTGCTTCTACCTCTTTATCTACCTGCCTTTCTGTCTCCTTGTGATCTCTGCCTAGCAAATAAATAAATAAAATCTTTAAAAAACATTTTTTTTTGAAACTTCATTATTATAGTCATATTTTATCCTTCATTGTATCTAACTTTATTTTTTGTATACACATAGGGTTTTTTCTTCTAAAAAGTTTGGGGTATAATTTTTTCTAATAGATCAAAATATACCCTAAATCTAGCACAGGGCTTTGTTCTAGTGCCCAGCCTGAGCAAATTCTCTCCACTTTCTTTTTCTTTATTCTCCCAACCAACTTATCTTATCAACTCCTTTTTTAGAAATTTAAAAACAATACAAAAACTTTTCTAGTCAAATTCTATCCCTACATTGTGTTTACTCCTATATATGTTTTACATTTTTTACAATTTTGGGAGGTAGTTTCTTCTATGAGACCAAAATATTCCCAAAATTAAGTGGGTGACCCTGTTCTATTCTCCAGTCTAATATATATATTTTCTTTTTCATATTTTTTCTTTATTACTTTCCTTTTCTTAAAAATTTTTTTTCTGAACTTCTTTTTACCCTCTTTCTTCCCCCCATGATTTGGGGTCTCTTCTGATTTGGTTAAAGCACATTTTCTTGGGGTCTTTGCCACCCTTTTAGTATTTTATATGCTCCTTCATATATTCTTATCTAGATAAAATGCAAGGTGGAAAAACTCATCACAAAAAAAAAAAAAAATAAAAATAAACAAAAAAAACAAAAAACAAAACAAAACACAAGAGACAGTACTGAAGGCCAGGGACCTAATCAATACAGACATTTGTAATACGTCAGATCTAGAATTCAGAATGATGATTCTCAAGGTGCTAGCAGGGCTGGAAAAATGCATGGAAGATATTAGAGAAACCCTGTCTGGAGAAATAAAAGCCCTTTCTGGAGAACTAAAAAAACTAAAATCTAACCAAGTTGAAATGAAAAAAGCTATTAATGAGGTCCAATCAAAAATGGAGGCTCTTGGGGCACCTGGGTGGCTCAGTGGGTTAAAGCCTCTGCCTTCAGCTCAGGTCATGATTCTAGGGTCCTGGGAGAGCCCCACATTGGGCTCTCTGCTCAGCGGGGAGCCTGCTTTTCCCCACCCCCTCTGCCTGCCTCTCTGCCTACTTGTGATCTCTGTCAAATGAATAAATAAAATCTTTTTAAAAATGGAGGTTCTTACTGCTAGGATAAATGAGGCAGAAGGGAGAATTAGTGATGTAGAAGACCAAATGATAGAGAATAAAGAAGCTAAGCAAAAGAGAGACAAACAACTACTGGACCATGAGGAGAGAATTTGAGAGATAAGTGATACCATAAGACAAAACAACATTAGGATCATTGGGATTCCAGAAGAAGAAGAGAGAGGGGAGCAAAGGTATATTGGAGAGAATTATTGTAGAGAATTTCCCTAATATGGCAAAGGAAACAATCATCAAAATCCAGAAGGTGCAGAGAACCTCCCTCAAAATTAATAAGAATAGGTCCACACCCCATCATCTAATAGTAAAATTTACAAGTCTCAGCAACAAAGAAAATCCTGAAAGCAGCCCAGGAAAAGAAGTCTGTAACAATGGTAAAAATATTAGATTGACAGCAGACTTATCCACAGAGACCTGGCAGACCAGAAATAATTGGCATGATATATTCAGAGCACTAAACGAGGAAAAGCATGCAGCCAAGAATACTATATCCAGCTAAGTTATCATTGAAAATAGGAGAGATAAAAAGCTTCCAGGACAAACAAAAACTAAAAGAATTTGTGAACACCAAACCAGTTCTACAGGAAATATTGAAGGATGTCCTCTAAGCAAAGAGAGAGCCTAAAAGTAGTAGACCAGAAAGAAACAGTAACAGTCACCCTACAGGTAATACAATGGCACTAAATTCATATCTCTCAGTTACCCTGAATGTAAATGGGCTAAATGCCCTAATCAAAAGACACAGGGTATCAGAATGGACAAAAAACCAAATCCCATCAATATGCTGTCTACAAGAAACTCATTTTAGACCCAAAGACAGCTCCAGATTTAAAGTGAGGGGGTAGAAAACAATTTACCATGCTAATGAACATCACAAGAAAGCTGGGTGGGAAATACTTAGATCAATTAGATTTTAAGCCAAAGACTATAGTAAGAGATGAGGAAGGACACAATATCATACTCAAAGGGTCTGTCCAACAAGAAGATCTAAAAATTTTAAATATTTATGCCCCTAACATGGGAGCAGCCAACTATATAAACCAATTAATAACAAAATCAAAGAAACACATAGACAATAATACAATAATAGTAGGGGACTTTAACACTTCCCTCACTGAAATGGACAGATCATCCAAGCAAAAGATCAACAAGGAAATAAAGGCCTTAAATGACACAGGATCAGATGGACATCACAGATATATTCAGAACATTCCATCCCAAAGCAACAGAATACACATTCTTCTCTAGTGCACATAGGACATTCTCCAGAATAGATCACATCCTGGGTCATAAATCAGGTCTCAACTGGTACCAACAGATTGAGATTATTCCCTGCATATTTTCAGACCACAATGCTCTGAAGCTAGAACTCAATCACAAGAGAAAATTTGGAAAGAATCCAAATACATGGAAACTAAAGAGCATCCTTCTAAAGAATGAATGGGTCAACCAGGAAATTAAAGAAGAAGTAAAAAAAAAATTAATGGCAACAAATGATAATGAAAACACAACAGTTCAAAATCTGTGGGACACAACAAAGGCAGTCCTGAGAGGAAAATATATAGCAATACAAGCCTTTCTTGAGAAACAAGAAAGATCTCAAATACACAACCTAACCCTACACTTAAAGGACTGAAGAACAACAAAGAAAGCCTAAACCCAGCAGGAGAAGAGAAATAATAAAGATCAGAGCAGAAATCAATGAAATAGAAACAAACAAAACAAAACAAAACAAAACAAAACAAAACCAGATCAACAAAATCAACAAAACTAGGAGCTGGTTCTTTGAAAGAATTAAGATCGATAAAGCCGGGGCACCTGGGTGGCTCAGTGGGTTAAGCCGCTGCCTTTGGCTCAGGTCATGATCTCAGGGTCCTGGGATTGAGTCCCGTATCGGGCTCTCTGCTCAGCAGGGAGCCTGCTTCCTCCTCTCTCTCTCTCTCTCTCTCTCTCTCTCTCTCTCTGCCTGCCTCTCTGCCTACTTGTAATCTCTGTCTGACAAATAAAATAAATAAAATCTTTTAAAAAAATTGATAAAGCCCTGGCCAGGCTTATTAAAAAGAAAAGAGAAAGGACCCAAATAAATAAAATCATGAATGAAAAAGGAGAGCTCACAACCAAAACCAAAGAAATACAAACAATTAGAAGAACATATTATGAGCAACTATACGCCAGCAAATTTGATGATCTAGAAGAAATGGATGCATTCCTACAGACATATAAACTACCACAACTGAACCAGGAAGAAATAGAAATATTGAAGAGACCCATAACCAGTAAGGAGATTGAAGCAGTCATCAAAAATCTACCAAAAAGAGCTAAGGGCCAGACGACTTCCCAGGGGAATTCTACCAAACATCTAAAGAAGAATTAATTCCTATTCTCCTAAAACTATTGCAAAAAAATAGAAATGGAAGGAAAACTTCCAAACTCATTTTATGAGGCCAACATTACCTTGCTCCCCAAACCAGACAAGGATCCCATCATAAAAGAGAATTACCAATATCCTTGATTAACACAGATGTGAAAATTCTCACCAAAATACTAGCCAATAGGATCCAACAGTACATTAGAAGGATTATTCACCACGACTAAGTGGGATTTATTCCAGGGCTGCAAGGTTGGTTCAACATCTGCAAATCAATGTGCTACAATACATTAATAAAAAAAAGAACAAGAACCATAGGATACTCTCAGTAGATGCTGAAAAAGCATTTGACAAAGTACAGCATCCTTTCTTGATCAAAACTCTTCAAAGTGTAGGGATAGAGATTACATACCTCAATATCATCAAAACCATCTATGAAAAGCCCACACGAGTATCATTCTAGTATCAGAGCTTTTCCCCCAAGGTCAGGAACATGGCAGGGATGTCCATTATCACCACTGCTATTCAACATAGAAGTCCTAGCCTCAGCAATCAGACAACAAAAAGAAATTAAAGGCATCCAAATTGGCAAAGAAGTCAAACTATCACTTTATGCAGATGACATGATACTATACTATATGTGGAAAACCCAAAAGACTCCACTCCAAATCTTCTAGAACTTGTGCAGGAATTCAGTAAACTGTCAGGATATAGAAATCAATGCACAGAAATCAGTTGCATTTCTTTACACCAACAACAAGACAGAAGAAAGAAATGTACCCAAAACCATAAGGTACTAGGAATAAACCTAACCAAAGAGGCTAAGAATCTATACTCAGAAAACTATAAGGTACTCATGAAAGAAACTGAGGAAGAAACAAAGAAGTGGAAAAATGTTCCATGCTTATGGATTGGAAGAACAAATATTTTAAAAATATCTATTCTACCTAAAGCAATCTACACATTCAATGCAATCCCTATCAAAATGACATCCAATTTTTTCAAAGAAATGGAAAAAATAATCCTAAAATATGTATGGAACCAGAAAAGACATTGAATAGTCAGAGGTATATTGAAAAAGAAAGCCAAAGTTGGTGGCATCACAAATAGAGACTTCAAGTTCTATTACAAAGTTGTCATCATCAAGACAGTATGGTACTGGCACAAAAACAGACACATAGATCAATGGAACAGAATAGAGAGCCCAGAAATAGACCCTCAACTCTATGGTCAACTCATCTTTGACACAGCAGGAAAGAATGTTCAATGGAAAAAAGACTGCCTCTTCAACAAATGGTATTGGGAAAATTGGACAGCCACATGCAAAAAAAAAGAAACTGGACCATTTCCTTACACCACCAATGAAAATAGACTCAAAATGGATGAAGGACCTCCATGTGAGACAGGAATCCATCAAAATCCTTGAGGAGAACACAGGCAGCAACTGCTATCAAAGTACAGCATCCCTTCCTGATCAAAACTCTTCAAAGTGTAGGGATAGAGGGTACATACCTCAATATTATCAAAGCCATCTATGAAAAACCCACACTAATATCATTCTCAGTGGGGAAAAGCTGAGAGATTTTCTTCAGGTCAGGAACATGGCAGGTCTGTCCACTATCACCACTGCTATTCAACATAGTACTAGAAGTCCTAGCCTTAGCAATCAGACAACAGAAAGAAATAAAATATATCCAAATCAGCAAAGTAAAAGTCAAACTCTTACTCTTTGGAGATGATAGGATATTTTATGTAGAAAACCCAAAAGACCCCACTTCAAACTTCTAGAACTTGTACAGAAATTCAGTAAAGTGTCAGGATATAAAATCAATGCACAGAAATTAGTTGCATTTCTATTTCAGCAATAGCAAGACAGAGGAAAGAAATTAAGGAGTCAATCCCATTTACAATTGCACCAAAAACTGTTAGATACCTTGCAATAACACTAATCAAAGAGGCAAAGAATCTGTGCTCAGAAAACTATTAAGAGTACTCATGAAAGAAATTGAGGAAGACACAAAGAAATGGGAAAACATTTCATGTTTATGGATTGGAAGGACAAATATTGTGGAAAATGTACATGCTATCTAGAGCAATCTACATGTTTAATGCAATCCCTATCAAAATACCATTGACTTTTTTCAAAGAAATGCAACAAATAATCCTAAAATGTATATGACCAGAAAAAATCCTGAATATCCAGAAGAATGTTGAAAAAAGAAAACCAAAGTTGGTAGCATTGGAATTCCAGACTTCAAGCTCTATTACAAAGCTGTCATCATCAAGAAAGTTATAGTACTGGTACAAAAACAGATACACAGATCAATGGAACAGAATGGAGAGCCCAGAAATGGGCCCTCAAAGTTATAGTCAACTAATCTTCAACAAAGCAGGAAAGAATGTCCAATGGAAAAAAGACAGTCTTCAATAAATGGTGTTGGGAAAATTGGGCGGCCACATGTAGAAGAATGAAACTGGACCATTCCTTATACCACACAGAAAAATAGACTCCAAATGGATGAAAGACCAATATGAGAAAGGAATCCATCAAAATCCTTGAGAACACAGGCAGCAACCTCTTCCTAGAAACATCGCCAAAGACAAGGGAAGTAAGGGTAAGAATGAACTATTTGAGACTTCAAGATAAAAATATTTTGCACAGCAAAGGGAATGGTAAACAAAACCAAAAGACAACTGACAGAATGGGAGAAGATATTTACAAGTGACATATCATATCCAAAATCTATAAGAACTTATCAAACTCAAGACCAAAAGAATAATCCAATCAAGAAATGGGCAGAAGGCATGAACAGACATTTCTGCAAAGAAGACATCCAAATGGCCAAGAGATACATGAAAAAGTGCTCCACATCACTCAGCATCAGGGAAAAATAAATCAAAACCACAGTGAGATACCACCTCGCACCAGTCAAAATGGCTAAAATTAACCAGTCAAGAAACAACAGGTGTTGGCAAGGATGCAGAGAAAGGGGAACCCTCCTACATTGTTGGTGGGAATGCAAGCTGGGGCAGCCACTCTGGAAAACAGCATGGAGGTTCCTCAAAAAGCTGAAAATAGAGCTACCCTACAACCCAGCAATCGCACTACTAGGTATTTACCCTAAAGATACAAACAGTGAGGAACACCTGGGTGGCTCAGTGGGTTAAGCCACTGCTGTCGGCTCAGGTCATGATCTCAGGGTCCTGGGATCGAGTCCCGTATCGGGCTCTCTGCATGGCAGGGAACCTGCTTCCTCCTCTCTCTCTGTGCCTGCCTCTCTGCCTACTTGTGATCTCTCTCTCTCTCTGTCAAATAAATAAATAAATAAAATATTAAAAAAAAAAAAAGATACAAACAGTGATCTGAAGGGCATGTGCACCAGAACATTTACAGCAGTAATGCCCACAATAGCCAATCTATGGAAAGAGCCTAGATGTATCAACAGATGAATGGATAAAAATGTGATAGGTGTACACACACACACAGGAATACTATGCAGCCATCAAAAAATGAAACCCTGCCATTTACAACAAAGTGGATGGAATTATAGAGTATTATGTTAAGCAAAGTAAGTCCATCAGAGAAAGACAATTATCATATGATCTCTGATATGAAGAATTTGAGAAACAGGGTGGGGGTTCGTGGGAGGAAGGGAATGAAACAAGATGGGACTGGGGAGGGAGACAAACCTAAGAGACTCTTATTATCAGGAAAATAATTGAGGGCTGCTGAGGGGGGTGGTTGTAAAGAGACAGGCTGGCTGAGTGATGGACATTGGGGAGTGATGGACATGGTGAGTACTGTGAATTGTGTAAGACTGATGATTCAGATCTGTACCCCTGAAATAAATAATACATTATATGTTTAAAAAAAAAGGGAAAAAGAAAAAAAATTATTTAAAAGTATAAAAACCATGAAAAAGTGCTCCATATCACTCAGCATCAGGGAAATACAAATCAAAACCACAATGAGATATCACCTCACACCAGTCAGAATGGCTAAAATTAACAAGTCAGGAAATGACAGATGCTGGCAAGGATGCGGAGAAAGGGGAACCCTCCTACACTGTTGGTGGGAATGCAAGCTGGTGCAACCACTCTGGAAAACAGCATGGAGGTTCCTCAAAATGTTGAAAATAGAACTACCCTATAACCCAGCAATTGCACAAGTGCGTATTTACCCTAAAGATACAAACGTAGTGATCCAAAGGGGCATGTGCACCTGAATGTTTATAGCAGCAATGTCTACAATAGCCAAACTATGGAAAGAACCTAGATGTCCATCAACAGATGAATGGATAAAGAAGATGTGGTGTATATGCACAACGGAATACTATGCAGCCATCAAAAGAAATGAAATCTTACCATTTGCGACGACGTTGATGGAACCATGGTATCATGCTTAGCGAAATAAGACAATCAGAGAAAGACAACTATCATATGATCTCCCTGATATGAGGAAGTGGAGATGCAACATGGGGGGTTAAGGGAGTAGGAGAAGAATCAATGAAACAAGATGGGATTGGGAGGGAGACAAACCATAAGTGACTCTTAATCTCACAAACCAAACTGAGGGTTGCTGGGGGGAGGGGGGTTGGGAGAAGGGGGGTGGGGTTATGGACATTGGGGAGGGTATGTGCTATGGTGAGTGCTGTGAAATGTGTAAACCTGGAGATTCACAGACCTGTACCCCTGGGGATAAAAATATATGTTTATAGGGGTGCCTGGGTGGCTCAGTGGGTTAACCCTCTGCTTTCTGCTCAGGTCATGATCTCAGGATCCTGGGATTGAGCCCCGCATAGAGCTCTCTGCTCAGCAGGGAGCCTGCTTCCCCCTCTCTCTCTGCCTGCCTCTCTGCCTACTTGTAATCTCTCTCTCTGTCAAATAAATAAAACATTTTATATACATATATATATGTATATATATATATATATATATATATATATATATATATATATAAAATAATTAAAAAATAAATTTTTAAAAAATAAAAAAAGTGTAAAAACCTTAAAATACCCAAACCAGTCTTGGACACACTGCTGCTTATCTGATGTCAAAACTTACTAAAAAGGGGGAGCCTGGCTGGCTCAGTCGAAAGAGCATGCCATCTTGATCTCAAGGTTGTAAGCTCGAAGTTAGAAAGTTAGAAAAGAATACATACCTTATGGTTCAACATATAGCAAATATAAGAACAGACATAAACAACCATTTTGGATGTAGAGATTACTTAATAAACTTTAGAGAACAGAAAAAAAATTTAAGTAATCAAGACTGGTATCAGAATGAGAATAGATTAATATATCATAATCAAGAGCCCAGAAACAGATCTACACATACACAATTTTTGACCAAGATGCCAAGTTAATTCAGTGGGAAAAGGAAAGTATAACTGTTGGTGGAACACTGAGTATCTCTGTGAAATAGAAAGCCTTGACCGTCACTTTCTACTCAGTCATGCTTATGACATGCTTGTGCGCGCACACACACACACACACACACACAATCATGGATTTAAATGTAAGACCTGGAAACAAAAGTAGAAAAAAATATCTTTGTCTTGAAGTAGATAAAGATTTCTTGGGTTGGACACAGAAAGCAATAACCAATAAAAAAAAATGGACAAGTTAGACTTCATCAAAATTCAAAATTTATGCAACATCTTAGATCCTCTGGAAAGTACAAATTAAAATCACACTCATACACCATTTCACACCCACTAGAACTGAAAAAGACTAACATCCACAAATGCCAAGAATGTGAAACCACTGAAACACTCCTACGTTGCTGCTGAAAGTGTAAAATGGAACAACCACTTTGGAGAACTGTTTATCAGTTTCTTAGTAAAGTTAAAGATTCATTTACCCTCTAGTTCAGAATACCCATTCTAAGCATTTATGCAAGAAAATAAAAAATATGGTGGAAGGCCTGGGTGGCTCAGTCTAGCATCCCACTCTTGATTTCAGCTCAGGTCATGATCTCTGGGTCATGAGATCAAGCCCTGCATTGGGCTCTGTGCTGGGCATGGAGCCTGCTTAAGATTCTCTCCCTTTCCCTCTGCCCCACCTCTGGCTTGTACATTCATGCATGTTCTCTCGCTTTCTCCAAAATAAATAACTAATGTCTTGAAAAATACGTTCACAAAAACATGAGTATACATAAGTATAACAGTGTTGATAATAGCTGAAAACAGAAAGGATAACTGGTGTATTCATAAAATAGAAAACTACTCAGGATTAGAAATGAGCAAGGCATATAAGAACTAAATCACAAAACATCACTAAATGAAAGAAGTTAGAAAAGAATACATGCCTTATGATTCAACATATAACAAATATAAGAACACCATAACCAAAATAATGGAGGAATGAAAATAGGAATTTTCTGGTAGTGATGGAAATGCTCTATAACTTGATTTGTATGATGGGTACATGGGTATATTCAGTTTTTAACTCATTGAATGGAAAACCTAATATCTGTGTATTTTATTAAATGTTATAGTGATGCATCAATTTTTAAAAATACTTCATAGATCAGACAAGTGTAAAGAGTGAACAATCTCGGTTATCAACGGGCTGAGTACCATCGAAGCCCATACTAATGGCTCTTCATGATACTTTCAAAGGTCATTGGTCGATGTTAACCGAGGAAAACGAAGAGGGATATGCAGAGATATTTTTGTTTTTGACCTATATAGTCCATTAGACTAGCAGTTTTTAAGCTCTTTGTACCAAAACAAACCTAAACCTAACAAATTTCCATCAAGAATAATGCCTTAAAACCACTGCCCTGAAGGATTTGCTGTTAGGGATTCAGGCTGATCTGCTAACCAGAAACGCCCGGGAAGACTCTGTAAGACCATCAAAGACGAATTTATGTTGACAATATTCTCTCAAATAGTCAAGTCTCATGGAGTTAGTCTGGAGAAATGTGAATTAACATCAATAAAGGTTTACCAGGCTTTTTATTAAATGTAAAAGGAGGATTAAGTTTGACCATTCAATTGAGTACTTTCATGGAGATGGTATTGAGACAGAATTAAATAACTATAGACCCACAGTTCCCAAACTGAGCAGGAATGCCAGGGGCTCTGCTATAACTCACAGGGCACTGCGGGGATTTTTAATTCTCAAGGGGGACAGCAGTACTCACCACCAGTCACCAACCACTGGGGCTTCCAGCTCGGGGTTGTTCAGTGTCAACATCAAATAATGTGACATTACTTATTAAACAGTACGTATTTGTTAGCTGGGTTACCAGAGGTTGCTCTTGTTAAAGGCAAATGAAAACCAGCCTTGAAAATTCCCTAAGCAGGCAAAACCAGTTTCGTTCTGCAAGCAAAACCTAATTTAGCTTATTCTGCAAGACTGCCAAGACCTGTGCCAGTTTTTGTTTACACCTCTGGAAATCATAAACAAAACCTGAACTGTTCTAGGCTGATAGGAGGTCACCACTGACCAATTCACTATCATGTAAGAAAATTCTAATATAACAAATGACTGAGGAATAAAGTCACTGCTTTATCTATATAAACTGTTTACAACAACATACACCTGAGGGGTGCCTGGCTAACTCCGCTGGAAGAGTATGCCAACTCTTGATCTTGGGATCATGAGTTCAAGCCCTACGATGGGTGTAGACGTTACTGAAATAAACAAACTTAAAAAAAAAAACAGCATACACCTGAGCTTCATTGTGTGTTTTGGCTTAAGTGCTCCCAGTTCACAAACTATTTTTACTAATTACTACTTTGGTGATTCACTGGTTTTACTTCTGTTATTTCTGAACTTTTGATACTGTGATCAAGAGCAAGTACGCCATGAAATTCCATGTCGAACACAAAAGGAGTGGTAGTGTCCAATCTGATTCCAAGGTTTGAGAAGTTGTGGCCAACAGACACAAACATCCCAAATAGTAATTATTATTTAAGGATGCAATTTTTTAAAAACATTTAAGTTATCTCTACACACACTATGGGGCTTGAACTCATGACCCTAAGATCAAGAATCAAACTCTTCTCACTGAGCCAGCCAGGTGCCCCTGTGTATTATTTTTAAATATCTGAACCTAATTGGTTAATAAATAGTGCTCAGTATTTCTTCTGGCCTAGGGGGTTCTCTTTATTTTTTTTTTAAGATTTTATTTATTTGAGAGAGAGAGAGCGAGAGCGAACGCACATGAGAGAGGGGAGGTCAGAGCGAGAAGCAGACTTCCCATGGAGCTGGGAGCCTGATGTGGGACTCGATCCCAGGACTCCGGGATCATGACCTGAGCTGACGGCAGTCAAGTGAGTCAACCAACTGAGCCACCCAGGGACCCAAGGGGGTGCCCTTTAAAAATTTCTAAAAAACTAAGTTCTCTGTTAAGTAAGGAAGAACCACTGAGAGTTTGTTCATTGAAAAAATGCAGAATCATCCTAAACACATTTGGGGTTATTTTTAAGATTTTATTTTAAGTAATTCCTACACCAACCATGGGGCTCAAACTTATAACCCTGAGATCAAGAGTCACAGGCACTACAGCCTGAGCTAGCCAGGCACCCTCCTTTGGTCTTCTTTAGCTAAAGAGAGAAACACATAGGGAAACCACTTCCCTACTGTGTTCAAATTTTCAGAAACACATCTAGGATTTTTTTTTTTTTAAAGATTTTATTTATTTATTTATTTGACAGACAGAGATCACAAGTAGGCAGAGAGGCAGGCAGAGAGAGAGAGAGAGAGGGAAGCAGGCTCCCCGCTGAGCAGAGAGCCCGATGCGGGGCTCGATCCCAGGACCCTGGGATCATGACTGGAGCCGAAGGCAGAGGCTTTAACCCACTGAGCCACCCAGGCGCCCCCACATCTAGGATTTTTAAGTCATAAAAGATTAGTACAGATCATTAAATTCCATAAGTATCTGCCTAGTAGGGTGGCCAGCCATTGTGGTTTGCCAAGACTCAGGGGTTTTTCAAGATGCAGGACTTTTCATGCTAAAATTGGAGAAGTCCCCAGCAAACCAGGACAAATTGGTCACTCTTCTGGCTTCACTGGAAATGACCCAAGCATTTTGGTTAGAGGCTGAAGTTAGAGCAAAAATGACCTGCTTTGAATTTCACCTCAATTTTGCCGTTTCTATAAGAAGCAAAATGTTAAGTGCAGTGATTCTCAGAATCAGTACATTAGAATACCGGGAGCTTTTTAAAAACATCCCTTACCGTCCCATTGTATTCTGACATAATCTGGAGACTTTAAAAAAAAAACAACTGATCTTACGAGTTCTGACTCAGGCAGTCCTAAGGTTTCACATTAGCCTCCCCACCTACCACCTGCGCTGCGTTACACAAGCTGCTTACCTCTCTGAAGCCGTCTCATTTGTAAAATGGAGCAGAAGCACCCATCTCACTAGGTTTTGTGAACAAGAGGCCTGAAATGCCTTACACAGTGTCTGGAACATAGCAGCCCTTCTAATGGGTCTGAGACTAGCCTATCCCTGAAAACTAAAAATTTAAATACATCATTTTTCTTTTCCTAATTAGAAAAACATAACAGTTTGAATGCTGTGCATTATATAAAAGACTCAGGGAGTTACTTCTTTTAAGCAATTGTCCTACCACAACGCTAATGGGAGATTTAAAAACAACACACACTTGGGGCACCTGGGTGGCTCAGTGGGTTAAAGCCTCTGCCTTTGGCTCAGGTCATGATCCCAGGATCCTGGGATCGAGCCCCACATCGGGCTCTCTGCTCAGCGGGGAGCCCCCTTCTCCCTCTCTCTCTGCCTGCCTCTCTGCCTACTTGTGATCTGTCAAATAAATAAATTAAAAACAACAACAACAACACACACTTGAGCAAAATGGTAGAGTATGCAGAGTCAAGGTCTTGTCCTCCCACAGAACCATTAAATAACAAGCAGGAATGATCAAAACTAACTTTTTCAGAACTCTAGAATCACTGCTTATAGCAACCAAGCAAACATGGGATCAAAAAAAAAAAAAAAAAAAAAAAGCAACTTTAAAAAGGCAGGAAGCCCCCAAAATACCAACTTAAGTCATCCCAGACTGTGCACCCCCTCACAAGAAGAATTAACAAGTACTCACGGAGAAGACACCAGTGAAGAATCCTAGGACATGGATTGGAGGCTGAGGCACCCCTCCCCCACCCCACACAGAGACCAAGATCGCATTCAAAGAGGAAGGGGAGTATCTACATGCTCACCACGTTGCCCCCTCCTCAAGGGTGGGACAGAATCCCAACAAGAGGTCTTCCCTGAGCCTATGGCTCCCCCAGTGGGAAAAGTGAACACAAGGTGAACATCTGGCACCCCCCAAAACTTTGGGTCACTTACTGGGAGTCCCACCCCATCTGACCTTATAGGAAAAGCCAGCTGAGAATCCCTGGAAGTTGTATATCCCAGCTGCGCTTGAACAGAGAGCACGCAGGCAGAGCTGGTCATCCTCAGAGCAAAGCCAGTGGCACCATTGGACCAGAGAATTTGGGGTGCAAGTCAGCTTCAACCCTCTTGTTGAAACAAAACCGATTCTCTGGCTCTGCCCAGGAAGCTAATTTATACTGGCCCCTCCTGACCAGAGAGCCTGACTAGAAACACCTGAGAAGATGCTTAGAGCTGGCTTTCCTCCTTTGTCTAGACAGGGGGCTAAATCACAGGCCCAGTCACTGCTGTGTAACTTCTGGCTCCATCATAGTAGAAACGCTAAGTAGGAGCACGTGGGAGGCTGCTTGGAGCTAGATCTCCTACTCTACCGGGGCAGTGAAGCTGGTGGATAGTCCTCCCCACTGCTGAGTGGAGCTCCTGAACCCCACCCGACCAGAAAGCGTGGCTCGAACACCAGGAAAGCTCCACAGCCTGTCAGCACTGATGCAGAGACTCTGGCAGGGTCTTCGGGCCCCATCTGGCCAGGGAATTCAGTGTACGGTCTTGCCCGATTTAGGTTCCCAAATAAGTTGCTGTGTAAGGACCTGGGTGGGACCTGTTCTGCTGCCCTTCGAGGACAGGGAAACTAATTTATAATCCTACCTCCTCCTGAGTGTAACACCTAGTAACCCTGACCAGAGAACCCAGGTGACCAAAGAACCTAGGCAATCATGGAGTCCTTCCTACATCTGCTTCATCAGAGTAATAAGCCAGCAGTCCTGACTATTCTTAGTCAGCACCCCACCCCACCTCAGAGCTCCAGCAGCGGCCTCACCCCAAAATAGACCCTTACAGCAAGTCCCACCTGCCCAAGGATGTCACCAGTTGACAAGTCCAAACACCTAAACTGTGAAGACTAGTGAAGAATTTTCTCTGCTAAAGCAATCCTATAAAGTCTGGAAGAAAGATTACTTACTCAAATGTACAGATACTAAAAGAAAGAATCAAGGATTACAAAATACCAGATAAACTTGACAGAACCAAAGACTAGTAAAACACTAATAACTGACCTAAAGAAACTGAGGTCTATGAACTGAACTCAGAATAATCCCCTTAAAGAAACTGAGTGAACTAAAGGAATACCACATGACTAAAGGAAATTAGGGAAACAATGCATTAAAAAAAGAAGAAGAAGAAGAAGAAGAAGAAGAAAAGAAAAAAGAGTAGTTCAACAAAGAAAGGCCAAACAGAAATCTTAGAGCTGAAAAATACAATGACTGAACGGAAGAATTCAATAGGAGCTTTAAGAGCAGACTCGACCACGTGAAACAGTGACTTTGAAGAGAGAACATTTGAAATTATCCACTCAGAGGAGCAAAAAAGAAAAAGGAATGAAAAAGAGTGAAGAAAGTCCATGGGGCTTATGGGATATAATCAAAAGAAACAGTATCTGTATTATGGGAATTCCAAAAAAAGGAAAAAGCGATAGAAAGTATAGTTGACCATTTAACAATGCAGGGGTTAGGGGTGGCAACCCCTATGCAGCTGAAAATCCACATAAAACTTTCCACTCCCCCAAAACATCACTACTTAATACCCTACTTTGACTGGAAGCCTTACTGATAACATGTCGATTAACACATATTTTGTACACATTACATGTATTTAATACAATACATACATTGTGTTCTTCCAATAAAGTAAACTAAAGAACAACTACCATAAGATCCAGCATTTCCAATTGTGGGTACATATCTGAAGGAAATAAAAACACTGTCAAAGAATTACCTGGGTGGCTCAGTGGGTTAAGCCTCTGTCTTCAGCTCTGGTCATCATCTCAGGGTCCTGGGATTGAGCCCTGCATTGGGCTCTCTGCTTAGCAGGGATCCTGCTTCCCCCTCTCTCTCTGCCTGCCTCTCTGCCTACTTGTGATCTCTCTGTGTCAAATAAATAAATAAAAATCTTAAAAAATAGAAAAGAATTACCTGCACCCCTGCATTTATAGAAACATCATTGACAATAGCCAAGACATAAAACAAAAGGGCAAGTAAATGGATAAATGGATAAAGAAATTATGTTATGTGTGTATACACACACACACACACACACACACACACACTCACATCATACCCAGAGTATTATTCAGCACAGGAAAGGATTACCTGCCATTTGTGACAATACAGATGGACCTTGAAAGTACTATGCTAAGTGAAAAAGAGAAAGACAAATACTTAATACTTATCTTACTTAAAAGTAGAAGTGAAACAAACAGATACTTATAAGGAGATTGGATTCACCGTTACCAAAGGCAGGGGTGGGGAGGGTTGGGGAAATTTGATGAAGGTGGTCAAATGTACAACCTTCCACTTATAAGATAAATGGGTACGGGGGATATAATAATGTACCACACAATGGTTATAAACACTGAACTATGGTATACTTGAAAGTTGAAAGATGTTAAAATTTCTCATCACAAGGAAAAAAAAAAGTTCTTTTCCCTTTTCTTTTTTTGATATATGTATAAAATGATTGATATTAACTAAATTTGTTGTGGTAATTATTTCATAAAATATGAAAGTCGTATCATTATGCTGTATACCCTACACTTGCATAGTGCTATATGTCAACTATATTTCAATAAAACTGAACAAAATAAAATGATAGGAAATCTTTGTGGCATTTTTACTTGCCCTTTTGATATGGCAGCAGTCTTGAAAATGGCAGCTATATTCTCAGCTTTCAACTTGGGCTACTGGACTTAGTGCAAGCCTGGATAAGTGTTGAGGGAAACCCAGAAAAGAGACAGTTGACAAAGACTGGGAGAGGTATTTGTTCTAGCTCCTGCTTTCAAGGAAATTCTATCTAAACATAAGTTAAGAGATAGACTTCAGTGATCACACACAATAAGGGATCAATCCTTTGCAAAAATACTTTGGGAACACCAGTAAACAAATGGGCTATAGTCCAATAATCATAATAAAAGAAACTCTGGGGAAGGAAAGGGAATATCTGATTTCCAGAATCACATTATAATATTTACACGTCCAGTTTTCAACCAAAAAAGTCACAAGACATTCAAAGACACTGGAAAGTATGGCCATCAAAGAAACAAAGTAACTGAAAACATCCCTGGAGAACCACAGACATCAGAATTAAGACAAAAACTTCAAAACAACTGTCTTAAATATGCTCGAAGTGCTAAAGGAGCCACAGACAAGCAACTGAAAGTGATCTGAGAAGGGATATACACACAAAATGAGATTATTCACAAACACAAAGAAATTATAAAAATGAACCAAACAAATTCTGACACTAGAAAGTACAAAAATTGAAACTAAAAGTTCACTAGTGGAGTTCAACAGCTAATTGGAGCAGGCAGGAAAAAAGGCAAACTTGAAAACAGGACAATTACAACGACCAAGTCTGAGACCAGAAAGAAAATAAAAGAAAAGCGAACAGAGCCTGAGAAACGGGTGGGCCACTGCCAAACAAACCAGCATATATGGATTACGAATGTCCCAGAAGGAAGCAGAAAGAATATTTAAAGAAATAATGGCCAAATACATTCAAAATTCAATGAAAACCATGAATTTGCAAATCCTGGAATCCCAATGAACACCAACTGGAATAAAGGCAGAGGACCGCACCAAGACCAAGTACAATGAAGCTGCTGAAAGACAAAGGCAGGGACAGTCCTGAGGGCAGCACAGGAGAAGCAGCCCCTCATAATCAAAAGACCCCCAATAAAATTAACAGCCAATTCTGATCAGACACCATAGAGGCCAGAATGCAGTGGATGCCATATGTAACATGTTCAAAGAATAATACGGCCAACCAATAATACAGTATCTGACAGAACTGTCCTTCAAAAATGAGGGAGAAATGAAGACTTTCCCAGGTAAACAAAACCCAAGGGCACTCACAGAAATCAGACCTACCCTACAAGAAATGCTAAAGGGAGTCCTTTAGGCAGAAATAAAAGAATAGTAGATAGTAACTGGAATCTGCGTGATAGAAATAAAGATCTCCAGGAAAGGTAAATACAGGGGAAAATATAAGCTAATATTGTGTTGTATTTTGTTTTATCTCCTACATGATTTAAAAGACAAATGCATACAAAATAATTTTAAATCTGTTACTGAGCACACAATGTAGAAAGATGAAATTTGTGGCATCAGTGATATAAAGGGAGAACAGAACTTTATAGGAGTAGAGATTTTATATGCTATTAAAGTCCTTGGTATCAACTCAAAGTAGATTATTATAAATTTAGGATATTAAATGTAATCCCCACAGTAACTACCAAGAAAATATTTAACAAATACATACATAAAGAAATGAGAAGAGAATCAGTTCACTCCAGAAAATCAACTTAACACAGAAGGTGGCAGTAATGGAGAAAAGAAACAAAAATGGTATATTTAAAGGAAAAAATAAGAAAATAGCAGAAGTCCACCCTTTCACTAACTGATTTAAATGTAAGCATATTCAGCTTGGCAAACAAAAGGCAGAGATTGTCAAAACAAATAAAAAGCAAACAAATGCACAAGATCCAGCCATATGCTGTCTACAAGAAACTCAGGATAGCACCAAAGACACAAATATGCTAAAAGTGAAAAGGATGTGTGTGTGTGTGTGTGTGTGTTTTCCAGTAAACTCTGCCCCCAGTGTGGGGCTTGAGCTCACGACCCTGAGATCAAGAGTCACACACTCTACTCAGCCAGGAGGCTCCCCAAGAAACTATGTAAACAGTATAGACGAGCAGAGGTAGCTTTTAGTATTACCAGATAAAATAGACCGAAAGCACAAAATTGTTAGAAGAAACAAAAGATATTACATATTGATAGAAATCAATTCATCAAAAAGATGATACAATAATTTATGCACTGAGCAGGGCCCCCAAAATCTTTGAAGCAGACATTGACATAATTAAAAGGAAAACTAGACAGTTCCGCAATAATTATTGGAAACATCAATATTTCACTGTGAAAAATGGATAAAACACTGAGAAGATCAATAAGGAAACAGAAGACTTGAACATTATAAATTAATCAGACCTAACAGTCATTTATAATAAACTCCATCCAAATCAGATGGATCCAACACTCCATCTGATCACAATCCATACATTTTCCTCAAGTGCACAAAAAACACTCTCCAGGATATGTTAGGCTACAAGACTTTCAATAAATTTTTCAATAAATTTCAAAAGACATATGAAGTATCTTTCCTGACCATGCCAGAAAGATGCTAGAAATCAGGAACAAGAGGGAAAGTGAAAAATTCACAATTATGCAGGAATTAAATAGCACCAATGGGTTAAAGAAGAAATTGGAAAGAACACTGAAAAACACATGAAGCAGTAATTACATTCCAGAGTCTATAACCGGAGTATAAAGAGAACATGAACACAGCAGCTCAGAGAGATAACGTGCATGTCAGTATTCACTGCGGCATTACTCACAATAAATAACCAAAGGGTTAAAATAATCCAAGTAGTCATCAATAGATGAATGAATAAACAAAAAATACAGTATATTACACAACAGAATATTATTTAGCCAAAAAAGAAAGGAAACTCTGTTATGTCACAACATGGATTAATCTTGAAAACATATTTGGCAAAAGAAGCCAAACACAAAGTACAAACATTGCATGATTCCACTTAAAAGAAGTGTCTAGAAGAGAGTAATAAAACGTAGAGTGGGATTTACCAGGATCGTGGAGAAGGGATAGGAAGAGTTATTACCTGATGGTCAGAGTTTCTGTTTGGGATGAGGAGAAAGTTCTTGCATGACACGATGAAAGTAATTAATGCTGCAGAAATCGTACATTTAAAAATGTATAAATAGCAAATTTTATATTATATACACTTTAACAAAATTTGTATCCAATGCACATTAAATACATTAAGATTTGCTTTGTTTCTGGAGGAAAATTCGCAAGTATTTTAAAGATGATTTTTTAGAGTGAAAACCATGACTCACTGTGCTGTTATGAACGAGCACAGGTACTAATGAGTGGGTCCTATTTACACAGCTTTAGATCTTGAAATGGATCATTCACTTGCTCTTCTACCAAGTTGAAGTGTGTTTATTGAGGCAAAAAAATGAAAAGGCTTTTTAATGGTTGTCTTTTGACAAATTAAAAATAAGAAAAATATTCAATATAGACTCCTGCTAAAATTTTATTTTGCAAACTATCTCAGCAAGTCATCCACGTATGTGGTACATACGCAGCTTCCTGAAAGGGGTCAGATGGCCACGGAACAACCATTCATGGAAAAGATCAAGGATAGGATGAATGTTAAGAGGCCCAAAGGTTAACACCTAAACATTTCTTTTGGAGAAGACATCTATTATTGAAAAAAAAGGGTTACATAGGTTAATTTGTCAAATGAATTATTCAAATGACCATTAAAATATACCACAGGGAAAGAGACAGGACAAGAAAACAGACAAGATGCAACCAGTAGAAAACACTGCAAGGTTTTAATGAGACATAAAACCACAGGACAGAACAGTACAAGAAATAATCAGAACACAATTCTGAAAGTTGACAAAGCATATGGACTGATTGGCAGACTCAAAGAAAGGCCAATGAAGCCAGCAGTGGAGAAATGTGACAATCCACCTAATTCACCCTCTCAGAACTGTCCGGTCAGCAGATCCAGTCCCTTGGCAACGGGGGGTTAAGGACAGTGGTTAAAACAAGAACTTAATGAAAACTACTTGGAGGTTAAATCCCTAAAATCCTTTCCCCTACTCCTCACTGTGGCTTGTCAAGCCAAAGGAGGTTTTCTGTACTTCAGACACTGTGTGAGTAGCAAGCCAAAGTGTGCTGGTGAGGAGCAGGAAAGATGGCCAAGATGGCTACATACACATGCTGTGCCAGAAATTCCATCCTTCTTTCCCCATAAAGTTACACAACACTGGCAGAGAGCTCTTTCCCATCCAGGAAGGAGATGGAAGCCTTGACTTTGGAGAATCTGACCAAACCAAGACATTCACCTGGAGAATGGGCTCCCCCAAAAAGGTCCATCCAGATAACCCTGAAAACAGCCCTTCTCATGAGTCCAAGGCTCATAAGGAGCTTTTTAGTCCATTGTTCAACCAGAAGTAGACAGCTGATGTCCTGGCAACGCCTAAAACAGGAACACACACACACACACACACACACACAGGAGAAATCTGAAGAAAACAGATCCTGCAGAAAAACAATTAAAAAAAAAAAAAAAAGAGCACACAAACACTATCATGAATATACTCAATGGTAACAGAACAAATCCACAGGCAGGAATACTGAATAACGAAGAACTAATAAGAAAAGGAACAATGACAAATCAAAAAGGGATTTTCAGATTTAGAAATATGAGAGCGAAGCACAGTTGGAAGATTGAATTAAAGGGCTAAAAACCAAACAGATGGGGTTGGGGGTGGGATAGGGATAGGGATCCAGTCCTGGAGAGCCGACATCAAAGAGCAGCGGAGGGGAGGGCATCATCAGTGAATAAGATTCCGCGCCCTCCTCCCCCCAGGAAGTGAAAGATACAAGTTAGCATACTGAAATGATACATCAAATGTCCACCATACTGGATATAGATTCACACCAAGGCACATCTCTGTGAAACTGTATCACCTTGAGAAGTAAAACAGTCTACAAGCTTTCAAGTCACATACAAAGAACAGGAATCAAAATAGGTTTTAATTTCGCAACACAACTGGAAATAAGACAATGTTGCCATATATTCAAAATTCTTAAGATTACACCCCACCTAGAATTCTATAAAATATTAGATATGATAAACAGGTAAGGTCTCAAAAGATTTATATTCGTACATACTTCCTCTAGAAGTTTTGGTAACAAAAGATATGTTCCAGAAAACAGTAACAACTAAACAGAAAGCCAAAAAATCCCAAAAACTGATCAGCACAGGAGAGAAGTGAATGCGAATCCCCAATTAGCCAAGCACCAGAGGCTGGATCCACACAGCATGATTTAAGACGTCTTACAGGTCTTCATGAGCATTGCCCTTGTTAAGACCTGTGCTGGCCCTGTGTGGTACCGTACTCTTTTTAACCTGATGAACACCATGCTCAGGGAAGCCTAGCTCAAACTGCCCGGAGACTGATTTTCACTGTGTCCTCACACGCCAGGCTTCCACTCCATTCAGCTACATGGACCAGCAAGGACACTCCCAGTATCCCACAGAAGTATTGTTTTGAGATGTCCTCTGAGCTGGAGTTTGATTCATCTTGAGGTGAAAACCAGAGCATATAGAGCAGTCTACTCCCTCCACATTTCTGCCAGGCATCTGTTACCCACACTCCGGCCTATCAGATGGCCTGCGGTGAGCCTTCTATTTAAGGACTCACGACCTTAGCCATGAACCACCTCAAAGTGATCTTATATATTCTCAGGGAAAATGCAGCCGGACTATGACAAGAAGACTTAGGTTCTCCCTGAAGCTTTCGTGTAATAATGATATTGTCCTCTTGTATCTGCCAACAGGTTTCCCCAAACGAGGTATGTTGTTTTAGAGTGTATATGTAGGTAATAAACCAAAAGAAATGCAAGGGAATGACTGACACGGTCAGGATAGTGCTTACATCCAGGGGAGGAGAGAAGGATGTACTTGCAGACACACAAATCCAAGTAAGTGTTCTATTTCTTAACCTTCTTGGAGATTACTAAATGTTTTACCTCTTGCCCTGAGGTATCAATGTTCACTTTATTATTATTCTTCATATCATCCCTTTCTTGTATTTACAATTTATTTCACAAACTTAAAAAAAATCATCCTACCACTTCCATGTTCAGGGTCCAAACTTGATGAAGAGCATTTGGTAATGATATAACTCTAAAGTAACAAACTGGTGTGCTCATTTTATTTATTTTTTTACAATAGTACTCGTAAACTAATGAATGCCGAGTTGATTTAATGACTATGTCCTCATATAAGAAATTAAATTGGTCCTTAAAGAAATCCTCCGGGAGTCAGCATCTCCTCTGCAAAGAACCGAACTGATTCTCAGAATCAGGACTTTTTCGATGCTTCAATTTCGTCCCATATTGCAGCTTCGATTTTTGAAGTATCATATTTCCGCATCATATCAAACTCGAGCCACGGCTGACTCCACTTCTGAGCTTCTTTGATTTGCTCTTCAGTTAAACAGAGATCAAATCTGATGCCTTTAATATTAAATTTGGGACGTTCCCAGCGTTTGGACCAGGGTTTAGGCTTCATTTTTACTTTCAGCTATGGAAGATATAAAAAAAATAAAAAAATAATAATATTTTAAGCTGATAATCACAAGCAAATATTCTTCTAAAAGTTTTCGTTAAGATGACTCTTTCTTACAGGGAACTATCTTTCTACAGAGAACTTTCATTTCCAAAAGTACAACTTATACCTGATTCACAGGAACATCGTGGCTAGGTTCATGTGGTACCGGCTTCATATCCATATCAAAAGTGCTGTATTCCGGAAGGGCGTCTCGTAAGTATAGCAAACTATCATCCAGCCGTTTCTCTAATTTGACTACCTGGATCTCCTGGATTCGGGGATTATAAAGTTCAAAGCAAATCTCAACACCTAAAAAGAGAAAGTATATTTTTACCCTCTAAACCCAGATGTCTGCATATGCCTCTTACAACAATAAGAATTACTTCATTACAGAACTTGCAGTTTTGCACATAGAAAATGTGACATAAATTTGTCATTTTTAAAATGATCAACAGAAAAAGAAACAAGCTAAAGTCCATGTAGATGGAAAAGTGAAAAAATCTGAGAATTTGATAGTTTAAAGAAAAATTCTTCTATAAACAGGCACACATCTCTTCACATCTGATAGTATTCACACGGAGAAAATTTGAGGAAATTCTTCACTGCCATGTTCTTGTTTATTGTTTAATTGCTTAAAAAAACCTGATCTTTTGCATTAAGGGCAACAGGACTGATGACGTAAAAAAAAGAATAAATAAATTCTCAAGTTCTAACTTTGGTTTAGAAGCCCCTCTAAAGGATGGCCTGGGTTTTAAAACATGCCGGGGCCCTCTATATGAAGCAAGCTCGGAGCAGCTGAAGATATGTCTTCTGTAGTAACCAATGCTAGAGGGAAAGAGTATATTCTCAGGTTTCCTGAAATAAACCCAAGAGAAATACAAATATATGTGATCATCATTAACACCTTCTGTTTAATGCCAGGATCTAATCCATGATTTACTACACACCTGTTCTGTTCCACGTACTCGGGATTTAGGAACTGTACCTATAGTAAACCCCAAATAGGTCAAGATCCTTTTCTTCTCCTAATGCTTACATTCTAATGGATGACAAACAATAAACACGCCATAATCTCATTTTACAATTCATAATTTCACTTAATTTCATAGAGTCAAGACAAACAGTGCTAACATGTGGCTGGGGGATAAGTAGAACAAAAATAGTTCAGTCAGGGAGAGCCTCTCTGAAAAGATGATCTAAACTGATGCGACAGGGATGCCTGGCTGGCTCTGTCAGTAGAACATGCGACTCTTGCTCCGGGTTGCAGGTCTGAGCACCATGTTGGGTAAAGACTACTTAAAAATAAAATCCTACAAAAAAAAACCCAAATAAACGGACACTATAAATAACCAAGAAAACTCCAGGCAGAAAAGACAGCAAATGTAAAGACCCTGGGGTCTTAACAAATTTGCCATATTGGGACAAAACCAGAAAAAAGTCCTTCTGGCTGGACCCTAGTGAGTTAGTTGTTCAGGAAAGTAAACCAGACACACAGCACAGGAAGTGGTGGCCATGGAGATAGAGATGGAGAAACAAAACAGGAGTATTTTTTTAGAGATTAAGCCAAGAAAAACCAATTGACTGGATGTGGGTAAGAATGGAGAATAAATAAACTATTTACAAGCTCTTAATAAGCTATTTTTATATCTCCTAAATTTTTGGTTTCAGTAAACAGGTGGGCAGTGGTGCCGTTTCTAGACATAGAAAAAACAAAGAGGAACACACTGTGAGGAGACACAGAATCCTATTCGGAACTCATGCTTAAAAGATATCCAGTTGGAAATGTCGAAAAGCTAACCTAAAATGTTCTTTTTTTTTTTTTTTTTTTAAGATTTTATTTATTTATTTGAGAGAAAGAGAGAAAGAGTGTGTGAGAGAGATCAGCAGGAGAAGCAGACTCCCTGCTGAGCAGGGAGCCCGATGTGGGACTCAATCCCGGGACTCCAGGATCATGACCCGAGCCAAAGGCAGTTGCTTAACCAACTGAGCCACCCAGGCTCCCTCGAAAACTAACTGTATGTGCAAATCTGGAACTCAGAAAGGGTCAGTTCCTAAGATACAGATTTGGGGCCTGTCGTCATATGGATGGTATTTAAAGCCAATGGACTGAAAGAACCACCAAAGAAAGTTGTTTTTCCCTTCAACCTGTCCACAGAAAGTACTTTAGGAGAGGGTGACAGGGAGTGAACAGCCCTGGAGGAGTCGATGGCCAGTATCTCACACACAGTACTGCACACAGCTGACCACAATCCTGGGAGGTAGAAACTACTATTATCTCAATTTTAAGAAAGAGAATCAAACCAAGGTCCGTGTAAATTACACCTGTGTTTGTGTCTTTCTATTATAAGCGTCTTCGAGCACATGACCTGATGGAAGGCACACATTTCTGCAACCAGCCTAGTCCTGCTGAGCCCCTCCACGCAGGGTGCCACAGGTCAGGAGAGAAGAGTCACTATTCTCACGGTTCACTTTTCTTTTCTTAAAGATTTTAATTATTTATTTATTTGTCAGAGAGAGAGAGAGAAAGAGAGAGAGAGAGAGCACACAGGTAGGCAGAGGGGCAGCAGAGGGAGAAGCAGGCTCCCTGCTGAGCAAGGAGCCCAATGAGGGACTCGATCCCAGGACGCTGGGATCATGACCTGAGCCGAAGGCAGAGGCTTAACCAACTGAGCCACCCAGGCGTCCCCACTTTTCTTGAATACAATACTTCACCGTCGGGGATCATGTCCCCATAGCACACAACTCTGAAGAAGAAAACTTCACTGTCCTGCCATTTTGACTCATAGTCTTTCTAAAAGAGGCCACTTGGGCCTCTGTTTTACTAGGCATAAACAACAAATTCTGCCTTTTTAAAGATTCCTCCAATTCTTATCAAACTATGATGATTGTGGTGACCGTCACAATATAAAGCAAAGCAGGGGCATCCACTTTAGGACAAAGTGACTCATCCAGACATCACTGTGTTTATCTTAATGTTCTCATGAGTCATTTACTCCAGCAATGAATGTCCCCACACTGTGTATAGTCCCCTGTGTCCTCTTGTGAAGTGGCCAGAGGCTGGCAAGTCCGTTGTTCCCAGGTTGCACAAGAAGCCAACCTCCTGGGGAAGTGACTCGTGGACATCCATCCAGCGGCCTGTCCCAGTCCATTCTCGGGCCCCAGGCTCCACGGCAGGGCCAGATGCCTCATCCCAGGATGTACAACACAAAATGGAATCCTGAGAGAACACCTTCCAAAAAATCAAACTAATGCAATGAAACCTACCTTGTCCTTCGATAGTATTTCTAAGGATAAAAGTAGCTCCAAGGCCAGCTCCTGATCTCTGGATACAGATCCCCAGAAACTGGCTGGTTTTCCCACTGGCGAACTGGTCAGCTGTGGTCACGCGAAGTATGCTTCCTACACATGCAGAGGAGAGGTGAACTTTGACGTGACATGCGAAACACATGAACAGCATAACCAGGCAACCTCGTAACTTCTTAAATATTTTAATACATTAGGAAGAGGTACCTCGTTTGGGCAAACCCAGAGAGGTGGAAAACATCTCCCCTAAGTGAAGAAAAGGAGCCCTTCCCACCGCTAATAATAAAAGCGCCCGGCTCTTACTGACCAACGTAGAACTCTGGAATATGGAGTACTTTTCTCCTTTCTAACATGTCTTTTCTTTCTATTTGAAATTTCAGAGGATTTGTTCTTCCCCTTGGAGGAATAAATTCAGGACTCAAGAATCTGTGAAAAATAAAAAATAAAAATAAAAGGCAAACTTAAAAGCGAACTGTTGCTTTACCAGAAAAATTAAAGACTATGATGTTGACGTGTTTTATTTGTTCTTCTCTAAAGAAAAGTCAATTCTTTATTCCTAAAATTGTTGTTAATGCCCATGAAAATAGCTAACAATTCCTGAGTACTCACCTGGCATTAAGGGCTTATGAAAACCAAAAGTATAGAATAATGCTTACAACAATCAGGCGGGTATAGGGTTATCATCTCCTCTTCACAGATGAAAATGAGGCTTGGAGAAGGTAAGTAACTGACATATTGTTATATTAACCATATACTTATCAAGTCAAGATTTAAATGTAGGCATGTCTGTCAGGCTACAAAGCCTAGGGCCATAAACCACAGGCCTCATATGGAGTTGTACATGTTAAAACAAGTGACACTAGAAAAATATAAACCTAGAAATCATTAACTGCTAACTAACTTTAAAAGTAATCTCCCTATTCTCTTCTGTAAGCTAACTTCTTTAAAGCATAAATGGCATTACCCTGAAAATTCATGTCCTTATTACCCATCCCAAGAAATAAGTGATCAATATTCTTGAAGCCCCAGTGTAAGCCTCCCTCCCCTCAGTTAATTACTACGGGTAATTCATTAAATTTGGTGATGATTATTCCTCTGCATTTCTCCCATTTCCGTCATGTTGCTTCACTAGTCTCTCAGGAATTCCCAGGGGTACCCTGAAACTGGCCCCCATATTCTTAAAGGAAAGGAGATACCAAAGAAGCAGGCCACTTCAGGTGAATAGGTGGCAGCTTCAGTAACAGCAAACAGAACTTACATATGGGCTTATTTTGGGCCGCAGCAAGACAAATGAATCTCCATACCCACTGCCAAATCTTAAAAAGTTATAAAGAGACCCTAAGTGGGCTCCGTCACACATTCCATGTAGTCATTTTCAACATCATCATATCAAGGCTTTGTCTTTGGAGCAGTCTCTGGGGGGCAGGAAAGGCAAGCAGAACCCACACTGCAAGAAGAGGAGAGGGGCGAGGAGGTGGCTTCCAGCCCACATATCAATCAGTGGTCATGTCTTTTTTTTTTTTTTTTTAGTTTATTTGAAAGAGAGCCTGAAGCAGGGCTGGATCCCAGGACCCCAAGATCATTCCCTGAGCAGAAGTCAGATGCTTATTGAATGAGCCACCCAAGGTGCCCCAGTGGTCATGTCTTTTTGATGATGATGATCCCCAACACTCAATTTCCTCCTTTGAAAATTTTTAAAGCCACCAAAAAATTGAAATGGTAATAAAACAAACACCCATATATACATCACCTTGTTTCACCAACTGCCAACATTTTGACATATGTGCTTCATATACACCTGTAATTTTTTTCCTGAACTATTTGAAAATATCAAACATCAAAATGTTTCATCCCTGAATATTTTAGAAAGCTTCTAAGAATAGGGACTTTCTGCTACATTTACCATAATACCTTTATGACACCTAAGAATTTCTGCATTAATTCAATAATACAATGTTATATACTTTGCATTTAAACTGATTTATATCTATTTAAACTCATCTATCTAATTGTCCTGGAAAAGATCTTTTACAGCTGTTTGTTGCCCAGTCTAAACTATCAAAAGCTTCACACATTACACCTGGGTATTACTCCCTTTAGTCTCTTAAACTGGCACTGTTCCTCATCTTTGTATTTTTGTAACACTGACTGTTCTGAAAAGTCAAAGCCCATTGTATTATAGACAATCCAAGGATTCTGGATTTCTTGTTTCCACATGTGTAGACCAAGTTAAACATTTTGGGTAAAAATATTACACAGGTGATAATGTGACTGTCTTATTCTATCATATCAGGAGATATACAATGTCAGCTTGTATGGCTACTACGGAAGCTAGGTTTGATTGCTTTGTGAAAGTGGAGAATTTCTCCTATAAATTTTATACTTTACATATGCATGTATGTCTGGGCAACATAAAAATGTTATCATACTGTATCAATTCTTCTGCAGGTTGCTTTTTTCCCTACACATCTTAATTGTGAAGTTCATCCATGTTAGCTCTAGTTCATTCATTTTTCACTGCCGCATAACACTCTATTACATAAATGTATTTGCCTATTCACCTACTGATAGATATCTCTGTGTTCATCCTTGTACATGTATCCTTAAGGGTACATATTTATTATTTTTTTCGTATTACTTTTAGTTGTGTACCAACCTGATGGAATGATATACACAACCTCAAACTTACTAAATTTTGCCCAGTTGTTTTCCAAAGTAGTTACATGATTTACATTCCTATTTATTTAACTGAATGGTATGAAGTTTTGCCATTTAAAAGAGATATTCCTTTTCCACATTAAAAAAGGCTGTATAAGGAAATCTTTTTTGAATCTCTAGCTTCCATAAATTCAGTGTTATTTCGGCTTAGAACTGGATATTTGCAAAGTTAAACACACACACAGAGGCACACAGAGGTAATCCAATCAACAATAAAGAGCCCTTTCAGAAAGCCTTATATCACACCAAGTTTTTCCCGCTAAAACTGGCTTTTTATTAAGGTTGTTGTACAGTTCTACGCTTTCTGCAAATCCTAGGTTATCTAAATTTACAGGTACCTCCAAAGTTACCAGCATTCATTAAGTTGGCCAAGCTTTTAAACCATTGTTTTGCGAAAACAAAATTTAAGACGCAAATTAGCGGAAAATTTTATCGCTGCATCGCAGTTTCAGGAAACTAAAACAAGTGAGTTTGGGAAGGGAAAACAGGGTGAGTTCTGGCCAACCCATTTTTACTAAGCCAAGGAATAATCGGCTGCTTAAACAGGTAAAATACGATGTGCTTCAGAGAAAAATTCTCAATACAGGCTAAAGGCCAAAGCAAAGAGCTTCAAATCGGGGGAATCATTGATTGAAGTTCTGATTTAGTAGGAGTGCAGAGAAAGGTCAATCCTGGCTTGGAAAAAACGAGGAAGACAAAACTAAAGGAAGACAAAACTAAGTTGGTAGAGCTCTGCATGAGCTCATGAATTCGGGCACACAAGCTCGTGCACTGAGAGAGAGTTCCAGTTCGGCTTTAGAGTCCAGATCTCCAAAGCAAAGGAAGGTTCCCGAGCGCACAGACCCAAAACGCCCGGGCCTCACCTCCTTTCCTGAAGCGGCGGACGGCGTTTGTCCACAATGACAGGTTTCGGCGGCGGCTTGAACGCGCCGGGCTCAGCAGGTCTGGTGCTCTGCGGACGCTCCGGCCCCACGCGGGCCCCTGCAGTGCGGGCGACAGAGGTCAACAGAGCTCGCCCTGAGCTCCCGCTGAGCCCTGCAATCTCCCCCAACTCGCGGTCCCACGAGGGTTGCCCCTGACTTCTAGGCTCGCCTCCCTCGAACCTGGCCCTGAGCTCCTTCTTGGCCCCGGCTTGCAAGCCCCGCTCCACTTACGCCAGGCGATGGAGGCTGGAGCAGGGAGCAGCACCCTGGCGGCTCGAAAGCCTCGGGACAGCTCCATTGCGGCCCCGCAGGCCCCTGCAATGGAGGCCGCCATGTCGGTTCACTAAGGTCAAGACTACAAGTCCCAATAATCAGTGCGACGAGGGGGCGGCTACTTGAGGTTGGATGGCGGCTGCTAAGGGACAAAATAGCCAAGGCTCTCACTGCCACCCACCTTTTCCTCTGCACTCTCCCAAATAACCTCCAACCCTGGGAAGTATTTCAGGGAAAGTGCATATTTCTCTAGTTCCCTACAATGTGCCAAGTTTTATCCCTCCATAAGGGTGTTCTCTCAGCCTAGAAAACTCCTTCTTCTTTGAATCAATTCTGTCTTCACTTTCTCAAGCTTAGCTACTTAAAAACCGCATTATAGGCTCCTTATCTTATTAGGTAACTTCCATTAGCATCATCTACAATTCAATTTTTAATTTAATTTTTAATTTAATTTTTAATTACTTGTGTGATTATTGGATTATTGTCTTCTATTCCGGCTTCCTTGATTAGAACAGAATTTATCCTATAATAACAAGGAATTACACAATCAAAGTTTCATATTAGCTGAATTTTAGACTTTTTCTACCCAGCCAAAGAGAAGAGAAAAAGGTGGAACAACTAAGGTGATTGTGACCAGTAGTGGTGAGGATTTCCTGGGCTAACTAAGCCCAAAACAGCTTGATCATCACTCTTGCTAGACTGGATCTATGGGCTAGGAGCAGAGAGATAAAAGACAGACTTTCACAGGAGGCAGGCAGGATATTCCCAAGTCATTCCTGGTGCCCCAACCTTCTAAGGATGAAAAAATGATTCTGTAGAGTTTTACAAAACTAGAAAAATGAGCCTGAAGAATCTTATCATCTTCTTCCATATTCCTATTTACCCAAAACCCCATCAGTTCACTCTGACATTATCTTAGAGTGAAGAAGAAGCTGTGGTTTTAATTATTCGCCCGAACAACTACTCAGAGCAAAATCAAAGAGCACGGAGCTGCCTCTACCATTTTGTGGGCTGATTCCAGGAATAGAACTTCAGTTATATTACTGCTATATTTTATGCCCACAGAAAGGAGAACATGAACAACATCACATGGTATTCAGCCAAGGAAGGAAAGTGTTCCAGACAAATGCCCCACTTCAGGTTATTGGTCATTATTTCATCCTCTATGCCTAGTATGGTGCCTGACACTCAATAAATATTTCCAAGGAAAATCAGAAGGATCATTCTAGTTGCAGTTAAAAAATGAATAGGAGGCAGGAAAGTACTCCAAAAGAGAGATATTGCTAACCTAAAAAAAAAAAAAAAAAAAAAGTTTCCAAAGTGTGGTCCCTGGATCAGCAGCATCAGCACGACGGGGGACATGTAAAAATGCAGATTCTCAGGCCCCACGCCAAACCTACTGAATCACAGACTTTGGGGGTGAAGCCCAGCATTCTGTGCTTTACGGAATCTTCCATGTGAGTCTGATGATTGTATAAGTTTGAGAACCACAGGTGTAGGGCAAGGAGATAGGAAATGGTGGTTAATGGAAATCGGTCTGAAGCAAATTCGGGCAAAGTTAGGGTCTGACATGTATTAGCTGTGAGATTTTGAATATCTTCTCTCTGTCCCAGTTTCCTTCTTGGTACTAGGATGTTGCTGTATGGATTACATTCAGACAATCCATAAATAAAGTTCTTAAGTAGATGTCTGGATCACAGTATGTTCTTAATATAATTAGCATTAAACTTACCTTAAAGTTGACAAACAACTCCTAGACCCACAAGAAAAGACTATAAGTTAATCCACGTATTCACTCAAGCAAAGAAAAAAATCTTACCTTCTGGAGAGGGTCTGGTCATCAGGGTAGTCTAGAAAACTGGTCATAACATAAAATGTTGGCCAGTCCCTGCCCACAAAAGGAAGGAGAATTCACCACGTGGTTTGGGGGAAATTCCAGGCCCATTGATGAGTTCCTCTTGGAATAAAGATGGACTCATGGGGGGTAGCCAACAATTTTGGAGTTGTCTGGTTCCACTGATGAATTATTCTTAGCATGACTTCGACTACTGCCACTAAACATTTGAAACGTATGCTTAGCTTCCATTGTTCTGATTCTACGTTCATCAAGCAACTCACTTGTTCTTATTTGACATGAAATTTTGCCTTCGGAGAAAGTGCTTGTCATAGAGACATAAGTGTTCTGGTATGCCGGCCAGCATGATTATCTTTTCTCTCATTCTAAATTAATAACTAGCATTTGGTGTTGTCATATAAGTCCCATAAATCTAGTTCATGTGAGCCTGATTAAAGATGAAGCTGTTTTGCTGAGCTGACAAGTCTGTTTCTGGGCTTCCAAGTCAGAGGGCAGACCCAGGGCCATGACACATTCTCCAAAGCAAACATATTACATGTGAAGTTCTTGTAGTATACGCCCTCCCTGGATAAAATACCCTGATATGGCCTCAGAAGCCACACAAACACACACACACACACACACACACACCCTGTATTAGCTATCTATTGCCATAGGAGAAAGTATTCCAAAATTTGGCATCTTAAAACATTGACTGTCTCACGGTTCTGCAGGTCAGGATTCCAGCGGGGGCTTAGCTGAGTGATTCTGACTCTCCAGGCTGTAATCAAGTTGTGGGCTGGGGCTGCGCTGCTCTCACAGCCTGAGTGAGAGGGAGGAGGCCTGCTTCTAAGCTCACTCACAGGGCCGTGGCCGGTGGCAGGCCCTCGCTGGCTGTTGGCCGGAGACATCAGTTGTTCACCACATGGGCCTTTCTGCAAGGCGTCACATGATGGCAGCTTTCCTCAGAGTCAGCAGGCGAGAGACAGAAAGTGAGCAAGGCAGAAGTCACCGTCTTCATTAGTTCTCTCATCTCCGAAGGGACGTCCCATCATTCTTACCATGTTCTACTCATTAGAAGCAAGTCACTAGGCCCCGCTTACACTCCAGGGGAAAGGACTAAGGATCATAAACACCAGGAAGCGGGAATTATTAGAGGCTGCCTTAGAAGCTGCGCACCATTACATCATTTTTGTATTCAGTTGTGCAGAAGTATAATATTTGTCTTCTACAAGCAGCTCAATATTGCAGCTCAACTGAGCATGTTCCATCGGTTCCTGGAGAGCAAATGTGGAAGAAGACGCCATCCCATCTCCTGTCCATGTCCCAGTGGCCCTTCCTTGTTGCCTCCTCTAACGTCTTTCCGTCATAGATCCAATCAGGCGTGGTATTCAAATACTTAGCCATCTTATAGCAGGGGCATCAACCAGTCAGAGTGGATGTGCCAATTCTTTTTTTTTTTTTTACGATTATTTATTTGTTTATTTATTCATTTCAGAGAGAAAACACTTGAGTAGGGGGAGGGGCAGAAGGAGAGGGAGAAGCAGAAGCAGACTCCCTACTGAGCAGGGAGGCCAACATGAGGCCGGATCCCAGGACCCTGAGATCATGACCTGAGCCAGAAGGCAGACCCTTAACCGAGAGGGCCACCGAGGAGCCCCAGGAACATGCCAATTCTTAGTTGCTGCAGCTTCTATCAGCCTATTATCACTCCATATCAAAACCATAAGAGACTCTTAATCTCACAAAACAAACTGAGGGTTGCCAGACAAAGGGGGGTAGGGAGAGGGAGCTTGGGTTATGGACATTAGGGAGGGTATGTGCTGTGGTGAGTGCTGTGAAGTGCGTAAGCCTGACGATTCACAGACCTGTATCCCTGGGGCAAATAATACGTTATATGTTAATTAAAAAAAAAAAGAAAAAGCTATTCAACCTATTCCCTTGAAACAATATTTGGAAAATCACTCTTTGGAAAAAAGGATGTCCTCAGGCAATGTGTTTTCTGTTTTCCAAATTTGAATTTGCTTTTCGGATGTTGCTGGGGCCAGAAGTAGGGCAGGCAACAGAATCCCGGCTGTCTCAGCTCCAAGGCAGTCCCATGATTGAGCTGTTCTGTGAACTACCCTTCCATGTTAAGACTCTGTTTCCAAAAAGGCACCGAGGCCAACTATGTTTAAATCCACTGAGTTGTACACACTGATGTTGGGAGCTGAGACCCTGCATCAATGGAAACTTAACAGAAGACAAGACTGTGAACTAATTACTGTGTGCTTCAGAAAGTGTTGTAAACCAAGTTACCTGGGTGGTTTGCTATCTGGGCAAAAAGCCATCTTATCAAGAAACTTATTGTTTCCCTGGAAACAATAAGTCATTTATCAGGACAACATTTATCAGGACAGCTTGAGATCCTCACCTCGCCATGACCACCAATCCTAAACTATTATTATTTTTAAGATTTTTATTTATTTATTTGACAGACAGAGATCGCAAGAAGGCAGAGAGGCAGGCAGAGAGAGGAGGAAGCAGGCTCCCTGCTGAGCAGAGAGCCCACCATGGGACTTGATCCTGGGACCCTGGGATCATGACCTGAGCCAAAGGCAGAGGCTTTAACCCACTGAGCCCCCCAGGCACCCCAATCCTAAACTATTATGTCAGGAATTTTGCTCAATCCCAACCAGTTCTCTGCCTTGAAAAATCCACTTTAAGTCATGAAAGCATAGACTCCAGAACTCTGTAAGTATCTTCCCCTGCCTTTCCCTTTAACTCCATCGGGTGGTGTCTCCCTGTACTGCAGTGAGTAATAATCAGCTTTGCTTGGTCAGCAGGTTTTTAACGGAGGTCCTTGTGCAGTCAGCACTTGACCATCCATCACTCAACAAACATTTAGTAAGCCCTACTCTGTGCCAGGCACTATTCTAGGTGCTTGTCACACATCAATAAACTAATAAACCAATCCGTACTTCAAGGAACTTACGCTCTAATGGGAACAAAGACAATAAGCCACACATAAGTAAGTAAATAAACGATATTATGTACTAGATACCAATCAGTTCTATGAAAGGAAACAAGGCAGAAAGGAACAGGCAGGATGGGACCTGCAGTGGTGGGTTCAGTTTTAAGTGAGATGGTTTACAGGTCACCAAGAAGGTCAACTTTGTACAAAGACCTCAAGGAGCTGAGGGAATGAGCCATGTGGCTATGCGGGTGTCTAGAAGGAAAATTTTCTAGGCTTAAAAAACAGCAAGCACAAGGTCCCTGAGTTGAGAGGGTCCCTGCTCTGCTCGGTGCAGCGAGGAACAGAATAGCAAAGAGGACAGAGTCCGGCAGATGAGGCCAGAGAGAGAATGGGAGACCGAAATCTGTTCTGGCCTTGTGAGGACTTTGGCTTTGCTCTGAGTGAACAGGACAGCTGTAGAGGCACCTGAGTAGAGGGGCACCGCGATCTCACACAAGCACGATCACTCTGGCTGAAGCACGGAGCAGGGATATAGTCAAATTTATCTGTTGACTGTGCTTTTGGTCACATCCAAGAAATCATAGCCAAATCCAATATCATTATGTGTTTTTCCTGTGTGTTTTTCTAAGTTTCTTTTAGTTCTCACGTTTAGGTCTTTGGTCCACTTTGAGATAAATTGTCTCTAGAGTTTACGGTAAGAGCCCAATTTCATTCTTTTGCCCACGGATACCTAAGATTTGCCCTGCACCGTTTGTTGAAAGACTCTCCATTTCTCCTTGAAAACAAAGGGTTCTGGTTGCTCCGGGTCCTGTCACAGTTCTCACCAGCAAATACACATTCCTCCTCCACCTCCTGCCACACACATCCGCCCAAACAAGCGGGCCTGGGGGTGTTCTGCAGAATAGCATTAACAGCGTAGAGAGGCGAACTTGTGACTGCCTATCAACAACATGTTCGTGAGAAGCACCCCATCTTTAAAGACCGAAAAGTAATTCTCAACAGCATTCAGAATACCTCCTTGATCTCCGCTACCCGAATGGGGGGTCCTCAGCTTCTCCCTCATCCTCCGCCTCTCCTGCCGCCTTCCCTCCCTCCAATAAATAAAATTTTAAAAAATGTAAAATCATGACTCTCATACAAAGAGAAAATAAACATGGTGAAATGTCCTATTTAGCTGATTCATTACCAAGGAGAGCAACAGGATGCTAGGAACCAGCCAGAAGGAGACCCACAGCCGCCCACATTCAGAGAAGTGCTGGAGGGAATTCGCAAACAGGTCCCATAGGGTGACCTCACGTTCCACCAAACTCTGTTTGTTTTCTGCGGACAAGAATTACTTGTAATACTAGCTCTTTTCTATAACTCGCAGGGCTGTAAAATACCACAGAGACAGGGAAGGGCGGAGGTAACGCTGATGGGTGAGCAAGTTTCAGTCTTTCCAATTTTCCTCCAGAAGAAAAGTGTACTTGAAGCTGCTCCGATGGTGGGAGATTTCACTTTTCCCTGAGCATGAAATGGCCTTTCTGACAGCCACTACTTGTCATGGATGATTTTCTTCTCTTTCCTTGGGATCAATAAGACGAAGAGAATGTGAGCTGAATGAGTACCACGGAGTTTCTAGCCTTTCTTATTTTATTTGTGAGCTTTCCAGTAAACTCTCGGATGTCTTGACACATGATAGCAACCTCACTCCATTGTTTGCCTTAAAAAACAAAAGTGTTTTTTCAATCACAAAGTAAAACTAAGGTTGATGACTCATACTCATCCTTTTTTCTTTTTCAAAATAGTATTTATCAAGCATCTCCTGTATTTTAAGACCTATTATAGGCATAGAGCTACAGCAGTGAGCAAAATAAATAAAATAAAAGGCCCCTACCCTTATTAAGCTTACCTTCTTGTGGGGGACACAGACAATAGGAATAACGTGATATCAGGGAAGACTAAGCACTCTGAAGGCTAAGAGAATGGAGTGGATGATGGGAGCAGGGAGGACCAGGCCACGTGAACACCTGAGAGAGGCCAGTAGCATTGGGACAAAAATTTATAGGAGCAACAGCAGCCCAGCAAAATCATTGAAGTTCATATCCGTATACTTAACCACTACTGTGCCCCTACTGTGTACCAGGCACTGTTCTGGGTGCTTACAAGACAAACCATTGGGGAGGCCAGAATTGTGCTGTCCATAAAGATATAGAAAGAGGAGGTATATTTCTGTCTGTTGATTTCTTGTTCCCTCTACCCACACCCTCCCCCATACATGATTTCTCAAAATCCGACTTCATTGTTCCTTCTTCCAAAAAGCATTTCCAATCACTCAAGCCAAAGTGGCCTCTACTGCATGCTCTCCAAGAACCTGGTGCCTATTCATGTTAAAGTGCTCATTATGCTTGGTTATAATCATCCCCTGCTTCCCCACAGGGCTGCCCACACCCTAGAAGCAAGCTCATCACTGTTTTCACCTTTGCACTTCTGAGGCCCACACAGAAAGCCTGCGATACCCTAGCTCTTGATAAGTACAGAAAAGCGGTGCGACTAAGGGGTTGGGGGTCTTCCCACTTTTTAGATTTTTCCACTGAAATCTTCTGAAGTAAGTCTCTGTTGGTTTTCCAGTGAGAAAACAATCCACTTTATTTTTATTTTCCTTTTTTTATTTATTTAATAAAAGATTTTATTTATTTGACAGACAGAGATCAGAAGTAGGCAGAGAGGCAGGCAGAGAGAGAGAGAGGAGGAAGCAGAGCAGAGAGCCCGATGTGGGGCTCCATTCCAGGACCCTGAGATCATGACCTGAGCCGAAGGCAGAGGCTTAACCCACTGAGCCACCCAGGCGCCCCTCTTTATTTTTATTTTTTAATAGATTTTTCCACTTTATTTCTAAAACATGAATGCATAGACTACATAGCTAGTTCTTACTTCCTTTACACAAATTCTTCTACAGAATAGCTGAAAAGAGGCATTGGTTTCAAATTAAGCTTATACCTACAGTGACAGGAAATGGTGAGGCTAACTCACAGGAAATCAGGATAACAATGTACTTATAATGGCTAGGGGAATACATTTTATAGAGATTTTCATCCAAACGGCCAGGGTAGGGGGAGGAAAGTTAAGCCGCTTCTGAGCTCTCTAGAAAACAGGGCACTCTCAGGGCTCACTCTCAGGGCTCTGAAAGGCAAAACTCCGCAAGATTGGTGTTAGGCTGCCCTCTGGTGGATCCAGTGGCACACAGCAAGACTGGAAGTTCACGGTCCACTCCGCAGTTCTTCAGGAGATTCCCTTCAGAAGCTTGTGTTCATTTGTTTGTTTGTTTGTTTGTTTTTGTTTTTTAAAGATTTCATTTATTTTATTTGACAGACAGAGATCACAAGTAGGCAGAGAGGCAGCCAGAGAGAGAGGAAGGGAAGCAGGATCCCTGCTGAGCAGAGAGCCCGATGTGGGACTCAATCCCAGGACCCTGAGATCATGACCCAAGCCGAAGGCAGAGGCTTTAACCCACTGAGCCACCCAGGCGTCCCCGAAGGCTTGTGTTTTTACAGGTGAATGGTAGGCTCTGCAAACGCCCCAGAACAGAAGGTGGAGAAGAAACCCTGGAGTAAGTATACCAGGTTTTGATAATCCAGACAGTCCTTTGCTAACTAATCCTGTTCTTATTACTAATATGCCTAAGACACTTAGGTAAGCGATCTCACCATATCGTGGGCTTGACTGACGAGAAAGCTGAGGCTTAAAGGAGAGCAATGACGGGTCAGAGGTCACACAGCACACGTGTTGGATGTTTGGTGTAGCCACTGATATTATGCACCTACTATGAGCCAGTCACGGACATGGACATAGAGAAATAATTTCCTTTGAAGAAAGCACAACAGTACAGAATGATGGCTGCTGGGATGGAGGCATACAACATGCATTTTGTCCAGACTAGGCCAGTTGGGAAAGTTTCCCAGCAGGACAGAGAACTGCACTGAGCCCTGAAGATACAATGTATATAATTGAAGAAGTCGGAAGACTAGATCAGTCAGGAGGCTAGGGAAGGATGTCATCCCCTCCCTGACACACACACAAATATGAACTCCAGTTGGAAGGAGATTTCTGTTTCACAGGCAGTTCTAGAGTCTTCAACTGGACAAATTTTCTGGAAAGTACTGCTTTGGGCAACATAAGTATATTTTAAAACCAGTACCCCATACTTTAAAAATGTATTAGATGGCTATCTAGATGGCTATCTAGGCAACATGGAGTCACTCTGGCTAAGCAGGCCCAGGAAGGCCCTAGGGGTTTAACAGGTTTTAACGTGGAATCAGCCCCAACACAACGGATTTGCTTTGCAGCTCAGGAACAGTGAACTGACTGGGGGAATCCTTTGCTTTTATGGCAAACAGTAAACATGCCTATTCTTTGTCCTGGTGAGACATGACCCTATACCTCAAAGCAGTTTACTGCAAACTCAATTCTGAGCAATGATCTGGATAAAGAGCAGTCGGAGCTTCGCATTCTTGGCACGCCCAGTAAGACACGCAGGGGCTCCAGACACCCGTGATGGAAGATTACCCCTCCCAATAGCACTTATTATAGGAAAGTTGAAAAAAATAAATACAGAGTAAAATATACCTCCTACTTACATTTCTCACCAACTTTGTTGTTAAGTTAGTTCTACAGAGTGGATCCATCTGCAGGAGGTTTATGGGCAACCATTGGAGTCACACATCAAATTCAGGGGATCATATTTTTGAAACCGTGACACAAACGCTCCTGTTAGGGATAGCTCAAACTCCTCATACATTATTGGCCCTACTACTTGGGACTGGGATGATTCACTCAGGGAGGGTCCCTGAGGGGTCTCCATGTCCCCAATCTCAAGGATGAGATTCCAGGGCCCCCCTGAGATGGTGCTAATGTCCTTTGTCTCAGAGTGCGGTGGGAGCTTCCTCACAGACCCATGGTTGTCCACTTCCAAGCTCTTGCCTGCCACCAGCGTGCTGTCAAATTTCAGCCACTCCGCCCCAAGTGGCTTCGGATAAGGACTGATCTCTACAGCAGAACAGCACATTCAATTCTGAGCTCAGAAGTCCCCTGCTCCTCACACTTTGTCATCTTTCAGAGATCTTTACGTTGCTCCATCATCTACTCATTATTTCCTTTTCATTTAGTTTATTAAATATATTTTGAGATGCTACCATACTGGGCTCATGCATCTGCTCTCAAGAAACCAAACCCGAGAAAATCTCAAGTAAGTGTATATATATATATTTTTTAAAAAAGATTTTATTTACTTATTATTTGACAGACAGAGATCTCAAGTAGGCAGAAAGGCAGGCAGAGAGAGAGGAAAGGAAGCAGGCTCCCTGCTGAGCAGAGAGCCCGATGTGGGGCTCAATCCCAGGACCCTGAGATCATGATCTGAGCCGAAGGCAGAGGCTTTAACCCACTGAGCCACCTAGGCGCCCCTCGAGTAAGTATTTTTAAACCAAGTGTTCCTTATGATGGAGGTCAATGATGTCATGTGATTTTTGCGGGGTGGGGGGGTTGCTAAATAAGATGCTGTATCACTTTTCAAAATTAAAGTTGTGGAAAAAAATGATTGCTTGATCTGTGTAGAATCCTTGAGGGGAAACTACTGTGTTTGTATATCTTGATATTATTAGCAAAGATGCACATGTGGTGTTTAAAATGTAACAGAAAATGAATTGAGCAGAAAGTATACAAGAAACCATCCACCTCTCTCTGGATAATCTTACAAAGGAAGAAAATACTCAGATTGAATCACTAAGTAAATAAACCAAGACAGGATCTGAAAAGACGACCACGACTTGGGTTGTGTTGTTTCCCTCTCACTTTCCCAAGGAAGAAAGTGGCCACTCACGGACAGCAAAGGCCAACCCAGCTGTCTCCTCTCAGTGTCTCCTCTCAGTCCTGGTACCCAGGGAGCTAGAGACCCAGAAATAGCAGTAATACACATTAGAAATAATCGTTCATGGGGTGGTCACGTCACTGTCCCCGACCTGGGTGACCTACTCTCCTAGCAAACACTAACACTTTGAAACAAGATTTTTTGTGTGTGTTTTGTTTTCAAGAAAAAACTTCTTGGACTCTGTTGATTAGTATTTCTTAATGAAAATTTTACTCTCCTAGTTCCTCATTAGCAAAATCCCATTTCACAGTCAATTACAAGCCATTAGGTTTAGCCTACAGCACTAATAGTCCTTCCATTAATTTATCAAAAAGGACATGAAGGGCTGTGGATTATGGAGACAGAATTTTGTAGTGAATACCTCCATCTTTAAATGGGCAGAAATCTTATTAAATAGTAATTAATTAATGCCACTCCCAGCCCTTTCCTCTGATGGGCCTCAACATCAGTCAACAAAGGGAATGCCCTCAGGTCATGACCACACTTGCAAAAACTGTGTGTTAGGGGTGACTGCTCCCTGTACAGGCATCGAAGGAACGCTGAGTTTAATGACTTGTTCAAAGTCCCTGTTGCTCAGCAAAATGAGTGTTTCATTCAAGCCACGCTGTCAAATCCCCAAATCTGTGCTTTTTGGGACTTCGAGGAGAGAAAGTTTGCTGAACATGTGAGAATCTGAGGGTGAACGCCAGCCCTTACCCCTTCCCAACTCCAGCCATGGCCCCCACCAGCGATCCAGTCTACTGCATGTGTTGAGTATCTGACTGAGATTGTATTCAAAGAAATGCATCTGTTGGTTAAAAAGAAAGAAAAGAAAAGAAAAACACCAGGCATCGCACTACTCAGAAAATTTTGAGGCTGAGTTAAGTAAGACTGGATGATTTTTTTATCATCCAAACTCTCAGCCTCTAGTCATGGTTTTCAAGTCTTGGGTATGTAAGAAACAGCATAAGTATTTGTTCAGCCTGGAGATTTTTAAGTCCCAGCCTCAGAGATATGATTGAATGGTTTGGGGAGAAACACAGAAATTTGTGGTTTTAATGGGTGCTCCAGGAGAATTTGATGCAGGTGCCGAGAGAGATGCATTTTGAAAAACTAAGCAAAGATATTTTAAAATAAATACAAACTGTGAATGCAAGAAATTGTCCAATCTTCCCCATTTGATGGACGTGCCACTCCCTTGGGAAATCCCTCTTTGAATTGAAGGTCCAGCAAAGACCTGTCTTACATCCTGGAGGTCCGGTCTGATTTGAGGTTGGGGAGAGAACAGTAATGGCAACGGGAGAGAGAAGATGGGTCTTAGAATCCAGTATCAACTCCTTCATGTAAGACTGGGGGGCTAATGAACAAGGGACAGGTAGAGGGAAGCATCAGGGTGTTCAAAGCCGGCAGAAAGGAGACCCCTCCCCCCAGTCAGAAGAACACGTGAAAGAAACAAAGGAAATGAACAAAGAAATTATCCTCCTGAATACTGCTGAGTAGATTTCTTAGGAACTCAGAGTCGGACGCGTTTCTAATCTCAAATCATGGCCTGACAGCTGGCTACAGGCCTGTCCATCTCTGCTGGGAGCCATGTTCTGAGAAGCCTTTCTCCTTGGACTCGGCATTGCTGACACATCCCAGGAAGGGTGAAGAACGAGAATGGGAGGTCGGCAAAGCCGCTGTGAAGGGATTAGTGGCAGGCCCAGGGTTCGGTTGCAGGAGGAGTTCATGCAGCCATGTGTAGGCAGGGGGAGCGTGAAGCTAGGTTTGCTGAGGACTTTATGAGACATTGACAAAAACTGTAATCTGCATCATATGTATCTCCCAGGTAGAGATAAGTGAGAAGGGTTTGTGTTTAAATGCCTCTCCCCAACCACCCAACCACATGGGATGTAACTTGATGATTAGTTGATTTTATTATCTTTCCTCCCCCTGCTGTTTTCCCCAGGAGAGATGGCACTATGAAGGTTCTAGAGTTATTAAACTTGCACTTGCCAAGACTTGGTCCAGCTCACATCAGGAAGGGCATGCTGTTCCTGGGGCAGCCGGGACTATCAGCCATAGACTATCCATCCAGAGGATCCTCAAAGCCATAGGCAAGCTTCAGTGGGGGAGGCATGACTGACCTAGAATGACCAGTGGTCCGTGTGTGCTGACGGGTTGTTACCCACAGATCCTACTAGTCCCTGAGCGCCACTGGTCCCTAAAGCTGGCTGTTCCCGCTCAGTCTCTCGTGTGGGATTTTTCTCCATATGTTTCATACATGTCCAGAGACTCCTGGCTGGCTGGGCGTCCCCACAGGGACCTCAAATTCACCATGTTCCAAACTGAACTGATCATTTCCTACCTAGCCAGATCCGCTTCTCTATTCTTACCTTGATGGATGAGATATTCAGCCACTCAGTGGCCCGAACTACAGTGTTTGGAATCCTCCTCGCCTCCTCCCTCTTGCCTACCCTGGGTCAGCCAACCAAGACCTTGTCTCGCTGGTCTTACTTCATAAATATTCCTTATACCCACCCCCTCCTCTGGATCCTTAGCCGCTGCCCTGGCTTAGGTCTTCATCATTTCTTCAGTAGATGTGCATTTGCTTCCTTATTGAACATTCTTTCAAGGGTTTTCAAGGCAGGAGAGGCTATTGGCATTTGGGGAAGGACAGCTGTGCATTTGTGAAAAGTGGTTCCAGCACTCTATGACTTTCAGCTTGTGACATGTCAGTGCCCCCTCGTTGTAAGAACCAAGGTCTCCTCCCACACATGGTGCTAGAAAGGAGTTTAATGCTGTCCAGAGACCCAGGAATAGCGAGGGGGAAAGTGGAACTGTAGGAACCAGCAGGGGTGACCTGAGACAAATCTGGAGGTGAGATCCTGTGCCCTGATGAGGCTTTTATACTCTCCTAGGGTAGGAATATGGCTCCTCGGAGGGCCTTAGATGCAGCCGACATCACATCTCTGCCTGTCTTCCTTCAACTGTCTCTTCAGTGCCCTTCTTGACCTCTGGTGATTCTATATATTAGCCCCCTGGAGACTGATTTTACTTGCAAGCCCCAGATGTCATGTAAATGTCGATTTCTGCCGCCTTTGCGTCTCTAGCCAAGTTATCTCTTTTGACTTCGGAATTGAGTATATGAAAGAGATGGCTATTCAAATCAACTTGAAAAGGTATGAACTACTCAATGAATTGTGTCTATTCATATGGGAAAAGGTTGAAATATGTCCATAACCAATCATAGACATACACTCCTGAGGTTAAAGAAATTAATAGAAAAATTACAAAGTCATTGAAGAAAATAGAAAAGGCACATACCTTTTGATGGTTCAAGATGGCGACATAGGAAGATCCTGCCTTGGCTTCCTCCCACAGACGTACCAAGTCCACGGGCTGCGTAGGAAAAGAAACTCCTCTGAAAACAACCTGAAGGCTAACTGAACATGACTGTGCATTGCGCAAATGAGAAGAAAATCACCTCAAAGAGGAGAGGGGTGGGGACACAATCTTGGCATAAACCTTACCCCCAGGGCAGCGACCAGCCACCGGCAGGGAACTCGAAATCTGGAGCTTCTCCTTGAGGAGAGAAGGGTTCCAACCCCACGTCAGCACCCTAAGTTTTAAGGCCTGCCTCTGAGAGATGAGCCCCCAAACATCTAGCTTTGAAAACCAACGGAGCCTGCGCACATCAGCGATCCGACACTGGGCTCTTAGCTGGACTGTAGGCGGAGACTGACCACCTGCGCGCCCAGGGCAAAGCAGCGGTGCTGCCCAGGCTGTAAGCCAAAGAGGCCCGTTTGCTCATATTTATATTATGTTATCTGGGTGGAGTGCTTGGGTGTGTTGGTGGGGAGTAAAGCGTGTTAGGACTCCAGAGAGATCTAAAGGGACTTGCGCGGCCAGTGAGCTGGCCGTGATCCCGCAGGGGGGAATCGATGATAATCAATTCTCTCAACTGCCACAAGGAGGCAGACACGTGTCAGGAGGGGTGGGGAGGGACTGGGATATATTGGGATTCAATTTCTGCTCTTCCGATGGAACAGCAGTGCTACTGGTGGTGCGGGGTTTCCAAAGAGAAACTGAGTTAAAGCTGGATGAAGCTTTATCTGTTTCACATGAATCCGAAGACTGGCACTCTTTCCGCACAGCTCTTGTTTTCTTACCAATGCTTCACCGTCAGACTGACTTCCCGAGATACTCCTGGAAACATTCATGTTTATTCCATTATGAGATGGCCACATGGCTCCACTGTTTTCTGCATGAGGTCTGGGCGAAGAATTCTAGTTGTGGAAGGAAACAACACACTCGGTTTAAAACTATAAGCAGTAGGGGGGCAACAGGGCATGGGGGCTGGCTGCAAGTAGAGCATGTAGAAACCTTCAATGAAGGGACCACACATCCACGCACTCTTTCCGCTTCAGTACCGTCCAGAGAACCCCTCAGCGCACCCCAGAAGCCTTTCTCTTGCTTCTCTACAAGGATTTCCTGACCATGCTTCTAGACTAAATTCAAATCTTGCTTGCCTTATGAAACCCTGCCCAACAGCTCTAGGGGAAAAAAAAAAAGTTATTTCTCCTCTTTGCTTCTAGAGTATTCTTTTAAATTTATGTTATTTTGGGGGGGCTTTATCGCTATGATTCACTTCTATATTTGTCTTCCTCTGCAGAGCATGTATAAGAGAAATGCTTAGCATTGTTTAGATTGGACTCAGTTAGATTCATGATGTTAATTAAACTGTGCACGTTGACTCATGGGTAGGATTTGAAAACAATAGATTGTAAGCAGTATATTTTAAAAATGGAGAAGAAAACAGAAACCATCAAAGTGATCCAGCCATTATAAAGATGAATAATGCCTCATGCAGTTTGTTTCTATTATCTATTTGGATGTTCTGAGTTGCAGTAAAATGTTCTTCTTATTGTGGATAATTTTAAAAAATCAAACCTTGAAGGCTCGGGCATTTGGGGGTAGATCGAGGAAGAAAGCGATGGCCAGAGAGTCTGAATCTTTCAAACTATGAGGGGATCTACACCATACAGAAAGCAATGAATCAATTGATACAAGTTCATAGCTTCAATGGGCAAATAAAATAGCTATGGGTCACATTACAGAGGTCAACGAGCTATGTCTGTGAAGACAATCAATATTTTAGGTTTTGTGGGCTATGAGGTGTTCGTCATAACTACTCCACTCTGCCATGTAGGACAAAAAAACCAGCCACAGATCGTATGTAAATGAGTGTGGCTGGATTCCAATAAAATTTAAATTTCATATATATTCAGGTGTCATGAAATCTTCTTCTTCTGATTTCTTCAACCGTTTAGAATGTAAAAGCCATTCTTAGCTAATGGTGTTTTAAAAATATATCTCATTAGGGGCGCCTGGGTGGCTCAGTGGGTTAAAGCCTCTGCCTTCGGCTCAGGTCGTGATCTCAGGGTCCTGGGATGGAGCCCCGCATCGGGCTCTCTGCTCAGCAGGGAGCCTGCTTCCCTCTCTCTCTCTCTCTCTGCCTGCCTCTCTGCCTACTTGTGATCTGTGAAATAAATAAAATCTTAAAATATATATATATATATATATATATATATCTCATTAATAGAAAATTAGAGGTCTCATAAGGTCTATACATCAGATAATTGCCCTTAACAAGATAGTTTGTTACTCATAGTTCCCAAGAGGCCAGGGCCCACCATGCCATGGGCTGGAGGGACACACAGGGAAGCTTTACGATCACTCTGGAGGAATGTGGGGAATTGTAGGCAAAAGCATTTACTGTGGTTTCTGTGGGAAAGAATGAGTGAGTCAGGGTAAGCAGGCTTAGGACTCGCTAGTGTGAATAATTTCAGCAGGCTCAGGGATATAGGGTCTGTCCTGGTTATCGAGTACTCGGTGCTGGGGTGATGGGGTCAGGTGGACTGTGGCCGGGAGTGTGAAAGCCCTATAAAGAGGGTGGTTGGGGCTGTAGGCTCTGGACTGGTTGGTTTACATTTGAAAAGTATGCTCATTTGTTTACTGTCTCTAAGAATTAATATATAATTCTCATATATTATAATTCTCATAATACTAACTCAGGGAAGGCCAGGCCGCCAAGGTCAGAACATCAGAATACAGAGTACAGAATATCGCAAATAAAAGCAAGAAATATAAATACAGCAAATAAAAGACATGGTTAAACACCTATGTTGAAAAACAGGGTAGAAAAACAGGGGTCAGGCCAGATTGGGCCCATGGGCTGTGGACTGCCATCCCGTGGACTAAGAGCCCAAAGATAATGTCCAATGTCAAACACGCAGGTGTTATGAAACATAAATACTTCATGACAAATGAACAAATGTAGTAAATCATGAAGCTTCTTGATTCCTGCCGGCGAACATGAGAGAAAGAAATGATAATTTACGGTGAGAATCACCTGCATCCATTCACACTGAAGGCGGACCTTCTCCTCGTTGGCCCATGTACTCTGTTCATTCTGCTCCTGTCGTTCCCAGAGCAGGAATATATCCCCTGACCTGCTGTTTCTGTCTTTACTGAGGAGAGCCACCGCCAGAGAATGGAACTCAGAATTCTCAAAGCAGTTGTCAACACGGTCGTATCTGCACAAGCCCTCCAGGAAAATATTCGTGAGATCTCTGTCATCTCATCATTCTCCCCAGACTGAATTAAAGTTTTTGAAGTTCATGATCTAATTACCCCATTGCGAATTCCTTGAGGGCAAGGACGCTGTGCTCCTTCCCATTACTATCTTGTTCACGTCCTTTCGCTGGCTGCTCAGCGCAGTTGGGAGAAAATCCCAAGACCAAGGGGGAGCCAAGCCTGTCTCCCTATCCGCCACGGATTGGACGGGCGCCTGCCCCAGCCCTTGCTGCCAGAAACATCTCTTGGCAAGTGCGCCCTCGTCAGTAGCCCGGAAGGTGGGGGCCCAAATCCCAAAGGTGTCCTGCCTTTCCTGCGCTCTTCCTTTTGTGTATGGTCCCTCCTCCCCTTTCCCCCGGCTCATGCCCCATTCCAGAGGTCTCACCCTTCTCATCTCCATCGGGTGCCCTGGAGGGCAGAGGGCCTGGGACCCAGGAGCTACACCATAAACATTCACAGAGTGGATGCATGAAGGATGGAGCAAAAGCAAATCCATGGCAGCTTGAGGAAGAGGGAGAAGTTCTGAGCGCAGTGTTAGGAGTGACCACCGCGTTCCCCATATGGGCCCGGAGGGTTCCTTCCTAGTGGTTTTGTAAATCTTCGTTCACACTTGACAGCCTTGGGCAGCAGCTGCCTCTCAGCTAGAAGAGAGCCTCATGCAGAGACTGCGAGGGAATTCTCAGCACCCCCAGGGAGAGAGGGAATTAGAGGGAACTTTAGGGCTTTTAAAGGATGATCATAAGTGTGCCTATGGGGGCAGCTGGGACCTCTCCGTGATGCTCCTGCAGGGTGGAGAGGGGAGACACACAGTGTAGTCTGGCTAGATTTTTACTACACACTGGGGACATTTTCTTCAACAATAACCTTTTTGCCCTATTTCCTTTGCTACCACAAGTTACACCAACGGATGGCTTTACTGGTATATGTAATTGTTCTATTACCTGCCAGGTGTTATGAATAAATGAAAGTATTTACACTGGTTGGTAGATCTAGAATTCCTCCCTCTCTCCTTTATTTTCAATGTGTTCTATAATATGTACATGTTCATTTCGTAATGGAAGAAGAAACGAAGGCCCAGTCCATACCCAGCTTTTCTCCCCATCATGACCTCTTTGTGTAGTGTGCCTGCTGTCATGTAAGGCATGTGGGTTCCAGAGCCACAGTGCTAGGGTTTATATGTTGTGCTGTGTGTCTTTGAGCACCTCACGTAACCTCTCTGGGTCTCGGTTTCCTCCTATGGAAAATGGGGATAACAATAAAATTCATCTCCTATAATTGTTATGAAGATTCAACGAGCAAACGTAGGTACGATATTCAGAATGGTGTCTGCAACACATTAAGGCCAAAGTCAATATTAGTTATCATTACTATTTGTATATGACTTTAATACCTGAAAAGAAAAATAGTGAGCCTAACGAAATGGTTATAAATATCTGTTTAAAGGAGCGCCTGGGTGGCTCCGTTGGTTGCACATGTGACTCTTGATTTTGGCTCAGGTCATGACCTCAACGTTGTGGGATCATCGAGCCCCGAGTTGGGCTCCATGATCAGTGGGGAGTCTGCTTGCTTGTCCCTCTTCCTCTGCCTTTTCCCCCTAGTCTCTCTTTCAAATGAATCCACAAATAAAAATCTTAGCAAAGAAGGCCTGTTACAGTGTTATGTTGACTTACGGCACAGGTTAGAAGACTTTCCATTCAAAAAATCACAAAAATTAAATAGTCGTGATGCTCTAAAATCCTAGGCTAGCTATGGGAACCCAGTTCTACAAACGGTGTTCTTCCAGGCTCTGGAAGGCCCAATTTGGCTCTGTTTAGACTGCCCTCTGGTGGAGACCTTGCAGGAGGGCTGGAAGCTAAAGGACCCTTACATTCTCACTTAACACAGGCCCACCATTCCCCCCCACGGCTTGGACAAAATGACTTTTAATGGAACTCTCTGTCTCATTCGCCAACAGCCTGCAGCGTGGGCTGGAAGTGGCTATGTTGGGGCGTGGACTTTGGGTTCTGGTTGTCCAATACGCTCTCCTTGTGCAGTCCCCTGATCTCTACCCTGCTCTTCGGTGCACAAAGCATTGGTTCAATCCTTACAGCAACTCTTGGGATGGGCACAGGGATCCTCATTTTAATGATGAGGACACAGAGATTTATAGAAAAGCCATGACGTGCCCAACATCACACATCAGTGCCCTGGGTCCTCCATTATTTAATCCACCAGGAGCTGAAGAATCCCCTCACAAGGGCTCCGAGTGTGCTATGAGAAAACCATAGTGGTATACTGTTTGCTGGGGTGTAGGGGGTGGCCCAGGGGACTGGACCATGGACTGGGCCATAAATGCTCAAAAATGGCATTTATACAGAGTTAGGCAGGAAAAGTCCTCAGAAGTGGGGCAGTTGAGCTCAGTCTTAAAACAGGAGTGGCACCTTTCCAGGGGACAAAAGTTGGGGAATGTCGGCCTCCTAACCTTGTAAAATCTCCCCTGTAATATAATACCTTGTAATATACATACGACCCAGCATAAACTAACTCGAATCTATATTTAATCTTTTTTGCTTCAATTGTGAAGTTTAAATTTTTAAAATCATCACTTTTCCACAAGCAGTTTGACTTCATTATTATAATTCTGAATGTTACAGAAACAAAAAAATAACAAATACTTTGTTTTTCAGATTTCAGATCCCTTTTTCTTTCTTTCTTTCTTTCTTTTTTTTTTTTTTTTTTCATAAAGAACCATGTATGCAACAACCTGACAAGATGTCAGGAACACTCTCCTGGTCAACAAACATGGACGTTCAACATAGTCTGAATGTTTGCAGAGTGTTAAACCCTGTGGTTGCCCCACCATGTACTTGGCCAATACCCTGCTGGTGGACATCAGGGCCATTTACCCAACAACTCTGAAAATAAGCAGAGCTGGGCTGGAGAATGGGACCGAGCTACAAGCAGCTGGGGACAAACCAGGTAATAATTACTCAGCGACCCACCCTTGCCTTTCTTGTAAGTTATTTGCCTTAGACGGAGCTGCAATTTTGAAAGCTAATCTGGGTATTTTGCAAGAAAAGCAAATAAGCAGAAGTACCCTTTGGAGCCTTAAAAGTTGACGTGGGTTGTGCGCAGTGAAATCTCAGAGCCAGGCTGAAGTGGCCTCTGGGAGCAGATGAACGTGGGAAAGTCACAGACTTTTCATCTTCCTGAGGATGCACTGGTTATGGGCGTAGCTCCTGAAATGCAGTACAAACCTGTAAAAAAAAAAAAAAAAAAAAAAAGCATAGAAGGTTCCCTTGTCACCTTATCTTGTTTTGAAAATGAAATTCATGTCCACAGAAGTGAGGTGTGCTTCTCTCCTAATGAAACCTTACAAGATTTTCTGAGTTCCAACAGGCATGATTATTTTAAATACTCGCAAGGGTGTGACCTTGAAATCGACATACCTTGGCTACTTCTTCCCTCTCTTCCCCTTTTCTTTACCCTCTCCTAGTTGTTCGAATACCAGCTTTGTGCCGGGTGTGGCGCAGGCACTGGGGATACATACAGGCAGTGGCCAGAGCTGACCTCTTAGGGACCTTATTCACAGTCCCTGGGGCTGTTGACAAATCTACACATGCACATGTGAAGGCAACGTGTGTGGGTCCAGGGAAGGATGGATGTGTGAGTCCATGAAGGTCAAATAGGTCCCCAGAGCAGCTGACATTTGGGCTGCATCTTGCTAGGAAACAAAGGGGAAATGCTGGTGCAGAGGCACCAAGGGTGAAATCTTTTGTCCTCCTTGTGCAGAGAGAAGTGCAAGGCTCCAGGAGCGCTGGGAGCCCACTAGAGGCCAGAGAGGGATCAGGGCTTTCTACAGCGTGGAGGCGGACAGGGCTTCTGCCACACACGGTGAGGGGGCATCAAAGTCACCTAAAGTCTTAGTGAAGAAATTAGGGTAGGTGATTGAGCACGATCTTTCTTGGTTCCTTGCCTTCAAGCAGCCTCCATGCTGAAATGGCCTTCCCAATCCCATCTTCCTTTTATCTGGCTAACTCTGATCATCCTACATGTTTTAGCTCAAATGTCCCAAAGACGTCGCTCTTCTAGTTCTGACACTGCTACTCAGTCTCCACACCGTGACCTGTCACGATGGGTCTCTGTCACCTGTAAAATGAGGAGCAGAACACGGTCCCACGTCTAGCGAGGGCAGGATGTAAGGAGGGAGGAGAGAGGGACTGCAGATGAGGGTCACTGCTGATTAATCTGTCTCTGGAAGCGGGAGAGAAGCAGGGAGGTGACTGCGCAGCCAGGTCAGGGTCCCGAGAAGACTGCATCCTGGACGGGGGATGGGACACTCACGGGCAGAGGAGGGGTGGTGGGAACGGTTGAGGAGAGGCGCTGGTACCGTGCAGATGGTCGGGGATGGCAGTGGGCAGGGACTGCTGAGAACAGCTGCCACAGGGAGAAGCAGGGAAGTTCAGGCCCAGAACTGCCACTTCCGCATCCCCTCCTGAAAAGCATTGCCAGGCTCAGGACAGTCCCTGGAGGGTGGTGTCCTCCCGGAGCTCGGCAGAGCTTCACAGGGCAGGCCATCACCATGGAGTCCTCAGTGAGGAGAGGAGGAGAGAGAGAGCGAGGGAGCCTCAAGGACCTCTGAACTCAAGGGCACCCAGGCTGTGGAGATGCCCACGCACTGGACGACTTCCTGTTCCTGTTCAGTGTCCCACAGGAGGCACCAGACTCCCTCTAACAGAACGGGGGTGAGGGGGCTCTCGAGGATAGAGGCTCTAGCTCCCCAGCAGGGCGCGGTGCAGAGAGAGGGCCCGGTAAAGATTTGTTGCATATGTTGCAACCTCTGTGTTGCACAAACCCAAGTGGACCATCATCAAAACACATTTTTTTTTGTTGTTGTTGTTCTACCATCCTTTTAAAAATGTGCCTTGGACCCTTGGCTTTTTTGTTCTCATTTAGGCAGTAACTGTCTTGCAGTCACTGGGGTTGTGAACAGTCTTACTCAAACAGTTAAAAAGGTTAATTTGTGTAATAATAATAAAAAAATCAGACTGGAACTCAGCATTCAGTCTTGTGCCCTCCTCCTAGTTGTAGCAGAAAGTTGGTGAAAACCTGCTGTGTCAGCCTCTCACTTTCTCAGCTCCTGTCCCCACAACTTACAAGTGAAGGGTGGCAACTGGTTGGGGGCAAGGTTATTAGGGGTCAAGACAGGGTCTCCTGTCATGGGACTGTGGCTGAGGGAGCCTTGTCAGGGGCCAGATATCTGAAGCTAAGACTTTCACTCATCCTGCCTTCACGGACTCTGCAGAAACCCTCTCCCACACCACCCCGGGGACTCCCCTATCACCACAGCCCCTGTGACGTGGGCAGTGTGTTCTCTTTGGATGTCATTCCCTGGAGCCCCTGGTTCACTGGTGGCCCACTGTGCACAGAATCTCACTGTTAGGGTCTCCCCCTCCCCTGAGGCTCTGCTTTCCCAGAGAGTTTAACACCCCTCTGGCCAGGCTCTTTGGGTCCTCAGAAACACTTGCAGGTCCTCACAGATGAGTCCTAAGAAAACAGCCCTGTCCTGTGTAGCCTCTCCTGTCCTGTCCTGTCCTGCTGCCCAGGCTGCCTCAGCTCTCAGAGGACTTCCTGTACCCCCAGTCTATGGGAACACAGTGGGGATGGCCTGTTGCAGCCATGGAAGGTCCCTGGTCAGGCTTGAATGGAGGAAGCCGCCCCCTCCAACACTCCTTTGAAAGGAAATGGGCACTTGGCCACAGTGCCCTGCAAAGAAATCTTTTCACAGCTACCCCCCCCCCCCCGCCCCGGGGGCACAGACCCTTCTGTATTCTGAATGCAGGGACAGGTCTCAGGGATCAGAGAACCTGCTGGAGGAGATTTCCTCTGTGAATTCTAGATACGGAGAGCTGGCTCACACCCAACTCTGTGGGGCCCGGTGAGACAAGGACAAAAAAAGTCCCATCGGCCTGGTGTGTTACCTTGCAGCTGAAAGCACTGGCAGCTGGAATGTCAAGTTCAGACACCCTGAATTCACGGCTCTTTTGCTCTGGCCCTCCACCCTCACTAAATGTCTGTTCTGAGAGTCAGAAACGCGCAGCCGTGGGGAAATCGGACAGCCCTAACGTCTAAGCAGTCTTGATTCCCTTCAATTAGGATCACCTTTAAGTCATCAATTTTTAGGTAAAGCTCTTGGCCAGGGCTAAAGCCAGCCGAGAATGGCAGTGGGTAAGATTGCGCCACAAACTTGCTGTGTAAATGTGAGCCTATCTCTCTCGTATTTCCACCGAATGGCAAGCAACCTGCACCTACTTAACAGAAAATCAGCACCTCCTTGAGGTTCCCGGTCTCACCCGTCCCAGATGGTCAGAGAAGGTCGGTCTGGGTGGGCGCGGGACCGCCCTGGGATCCGCCGCGGTCGCCGCTGTCGTTGCCCGGCGCTGCCACACGGTGGCGCCGTCGAGGGACGCTCAGTCTCCACAAAGCGGCTTTTGTCCGCGTCCCCGTGCTGCCGCTCAGGTTCTCCCTGGGAGGATGACCCCATTCCCTTAGCCGTAACCTCAGCCAGGGGTGACCCCCGCTTGAGCTCACGAGGTTGCAGCTCAGCTGAGCTCTGCCTCCAGTGTTTTTTCACAGCCGCCGTCCAGGTGCCAGCTGGTCCCAGGAGCCCCAGGGCCGCACAGCCTCCCGGGAATCCTAGCGAGCCTTTGTTTTCCACTCCCCGCACAAAGCGAGCTGTTACCACCTCCCCGTCTGGACAGGGGGCTACTGGCATCCATCTAGACTTCGGAGAAAAGTGCCCTCGGTGACTCGTTAGGGGAGTTCAGGATGCCCCAGCTCTCCCCGCCCCTCCCCTCCCCTCCACCTGTGCTTAACAGCCCAAGAAGGCCGAGTGAGTTTTCCCGACTCAGTCTATAGGCCAAAAAGAGAAGTTGGCACTTTCCGCAGGAAAGCAAGGGACTACAAGTGTAATCTTTTAATCTTTCGCCGGCAGCCCTCTTGTAAGTCACTCTGCCTCAAAGTAAAACTGTGTCCAACATGCTTTAAGATCTAGAACAATCTGCAGCCCTGACCTTCAGAGCAAACCTCTGGGAGCTCATTTGAAATTGGTGCAGCGGTCCAACCTCTTGCCCTTAAGGAAGTGACTTGAAATTCCAAGGGCTTGCTCATGCAGGGCAATTCATGTTTAAAGCTTCCAAGAGCAAAGGGTAGACTCTGTGGAGATGCAGAGTGGGGAACCCGGAGTTACAGAGATGGAAGTCCTTGAGTGCTGATGTCCCACCAGTACTAAGCCACCTCTTAACTTTCCTGAGTAGGAGCCTGCACTAAGGGGAGCAGGATGGGTTGATACATCCCACAATCCAGGATAAGAGCGGCTGCCATCTTTGAATATGGGCATAACTCAGAGCCCCTGTGGTGGTGAAAGGGGGAGGGGTAGGTATTCTGCATATGTTATTTCTATCCGCATGACCAGTTTATTTGGTTAGTATTTATTACTCACCCCCCCCCCCAAACAGATGAAGAAAGTATGGCTCAGAGAAGTTAAGTAGCCAATCCAGTGTCACACAGCTAGTAATTGGTGGAATTGGGATTCAAACTCAGATCTTAGGACTCTACAGTTTATTTTCTCGTCCTAGCACGCTATGCTGCCTCTCCAGAATGGGGTCTACCTTGGAAGAGGACGGCAAGGAGGAGATAGCTGGGAATGGATCTTGCCATGTTTCAGGTTCCTTGTGAAATTCCAAGGTTAGACAAATAATGGCTTGGCCTATGAGTCAGCCATGAAAATCATTCTGACTTACAGTCCCTGGCAGAAAGAGTGGGAGGGAACAAAGGGCACAGAATGAACGTGGCCACTGCTTTTTCTTGGTAGCACGTGGGCTTCTCATTAATGTGCATCCCCTTCGCATATCAGTCTTTGCTCCCGCTGCTCCTTTGCTTAGAGCTACTTGTGCCCTCTACCCTGCTTCCTTGGGGGAAAGTCTGTCTCCTCTGCGAGAGAAGGCTTTCTTTCCCTGGGGTTCCCCT